>NW_024704743.1:12442656-13150099 GCF_018977255.1 Callorhinchus milii
TGCTACAAGTTCCCAAAATAACGGGCGCATATACCAACTAGTGCACGCTTCCGTCTTAACTCGGTCACAGCGCTGTGGTGTTGAGGCGCGGGGTGTGGGGGGCGGTGTGTGAGGCGCGGGGGTGCTGGTGGGGTTGGTGTGGAGGCGGGCGGGGTGCCTGTGTGGGGGTTGGTGGTGTGAGGGAGGCGCGGGGGTGCTGGGTGGGCTGTGTGAGGCGCGGGGGTGCTGGTGGGGTGTGTGTGAGGCGCGCGGGTGCTGGGTGGGGTGTGTGTGAGGCGCGGGGTGCTGGGGTGGGGGTGTGTGTGAGGCGCGGGGGTGCTGGGGTGGGGGTGTGTGTGAGGCGCGGGGGCTGGCTGGTGGGGGTGTGTGTGAGGGCGCGTGGGTGCTGGGTGGGGGTGTGTGTGAGGCGGCGGGGTGCTGGTGGGGGTGGGTGTGTGAGGCGCGGGGTGCTGGTGGGGGTGGTTGTGTGAGGCGGGCGGGTGGCTGGTGGGGTGGGGTGTGTGAGGCGGGGGGTGTGGTGGGGTGGTGTGGTGAGGGGGCGGGGGGTGTGGGGTGGGGTGTGTGAGGCGCGGGCGTGCTGGTGGGGTGTGTGTGAGGCGCGGGGGTGCTGGGGTGGGGCTGTGTGAGGCGCGGGGGTGCTGGTGGGGGTGTGTGGAGGCGGCGGGTGCTGGGTGGGGTGGTGTGAGGCGCGGGGGTGCTGGTGGGGTGTGTGAGGCGCGGGGTGCTGGGGTGGGGGTGTGGTGAGGCGCGGGGGTGCTGGTGGGGTGTGTGTGAGGCGCAGGGGTGCTGGGGTGGGGGTGTGTGTGAGGCGCGGGGGTGCTGGGGTGGGGGTGTGTGTGAGGCGCGGGGGTGCTGGTGGGGTGTGTGAGGCGCGCGCGGGTGCTGGTGGGGTGTGTGTGAGGCGCGGGGGTGCTGGTGGGGTGTGTGTGAGGCGGGTGCTGGTGGGGTGTGTGTGAGGCGCGCGGGTGCTGGTGGGGGTGGTGTGTGAGGCGCGGGGGTGCTGGTGGGGTGTGTGTGAGGCGCGGGGGTGCTGGTGGGGGTTGGTGTGTGAGGCGCGCGGGTGCTGGTGGGGTTTGGTGTGTGAGGCGCGGGGGTGCTGGTGGGGTTTGGTGTGTGAGGCGGGCGGGTGCCTGTGTGGGGGTTGGTGTGTGAGGGGAGGCGCGGGGGTGCTGGTGGGGTGTGTGTGAGGCGCGGGGGTGCTGGTGGGGTGTGTGTGAGGCGCGGGGGTGCCTGTGTGGGGGTTGGTGTGTGAGGGGAGGCGCGGGGGTGCTGGGGGGAGGGTGTAAGGTGTGTGGGGATAATAATAATACTTGCATTTGATATAGCACTTTTCACATCTTCTTGACGTCTCAAAGTGCTGCACAGAATATACTGTGAAGTGAATTGACTATATCTGTGGGCAAAACGTAGGGGATAAGACGTGCGGGGGGAGGGGGTAAGGCGTGCGGTGGGGGAGGCGTGTGTGGGGCGGGGAGTAAGGAAAGGGATGGTTTACTCTCCTCACAGTGGTCTGTAAGGGCCGATCTATTAGCTGGACTGCCCGCTCCCTCACTATCAGTTTGATTTCCTGCCCCCTCACTATCAGCGGCCATGCTTTCTGCCCCCCCAACCCGAGAGTCTGGGGTAACTGCAAACCAGGAATTTTAAAAATGAGAGGAAAGGAAATTCAGGAAACGAGCAGCAACTCAGTGAGAGAGCGGGGTGGTGGGGGTAAGTTAAAAATTGAGGGTTTGGGGGGTGAGGATTGGTTCTGTCCTAATGGGTGAGTTCCCGAGAGCTTGACCCTTGCCCATGTGCCCTTTGCAGCTGCTGTTTAACCTGCTGCCTCTTTTGTCTGTTGGTTTTGGGGGATTGAGCAAGCACCAGTTCTGCAGACACACACACCAACAACAACTTGCCTGTATATAAGCTCCTTCCATGCAGGGTGTCTGACTGGTGTGGTGTGAATGATGCGGAAAGTTTCAGCCCACCACCCCAGTGTTTATACTCCACAAAAGCCCTTCTCTGTTCGCTTGTTGCTTAACTTGTTGCAGAGATTTGCATTGATACTGCTGTTTTATATAGGTTATTTTTGTGTGTGTTATTTCTTTTTGTGCCCCAATTGGATCTCCATCTCCGCCTTTCTTCGTGTTCTCCCCGACCTATCCAGTCAGACATTGGTGGTCGTGTCTTCAGCTATTACAGCTGGAGCTCCATAACTCCCTCTCTCAATCCCTCTGCTTTGCCCCCCTCTTTGGCCGTTTTAGGATTGAACCTGAAAACCTTCTTCTTCGACCATGCCTACGGTTACCTCCTCTTTCTCACCGTCTCGAAGTCAAACTATGCCTTATTAAAAGCTCCCAAGATGCTACCCCACGTGAAAGGTGGTGTATAATTGCAAGTCGTTGTTGTGCTCTCGGTAACCTGGTGCCAGACATGCTGGAATCTTTTTCCTTAGTCTCTGCTGCTGTGGGATGTTAATTTACACCGAGGTTTTTATTTAAGCGTATTCTGTATTACTGCATTGGCTGTTTCTGTCAGGCGGTTGGGAAAGAGGCGTCCCAGACTAATGAGAGACGGGGAAGAGAAGGACATGGGCCCTTTTTCTTTATTGTTTCCAAATGCGTAGAAACAGGAGTAGGCCATTTAGCCCCTCGAGTCTGTTCTGCCATTCAAAAAGATCACGGCTGATTTGTACCTCGACTCCAAATACCCGCCTTATATCCCTTGATATTCTTACCTAACAAATATCTATCCAGGATCCACAGTCTTTTAGGGAAGAGAGTTCCAGATTTTCACAACCCTTTATGTGAAAAAATGCTTCCTGATTTCACTCCTAAATGGCTCAGCTCTAATTTTAAGATGATGCCCCCTTGTTTTGGATTCCTCACCAAAGCAAATCTCTATCTTCCCCATCAAATCCTTTTATCATTTTAAACTCTCAATCAGACCACCCCACAATCTTCTAAACTTGAGGGAATACAGGCAAGTTTATGCAGCCTGTATCCACCAGCATAGTTTCCACTGATGATGGGGGCATAGGGGATAACTGGCATCACACACAGCATGAGTCAGAAAGGCTCAGAGGATCAACTGAGATTCAGCTATTCTGACTTTCAGCCTTACGTCTGTATTCCTTTGACTTATTGTTGTACCTTTACTGAGCAGTGGAGCTTGTGAAAAAGTAGATGTTTTGGCTGGTGGAAAGGACAAAATGATTAATGCCAGGTGGATGGTTAATTGCCCAATGTGCCCACGCTGGTATGGTCTGAGATGCCACAGAGTCATGGTGAGACTGAGTGCTGAAATGCTGTCTATTTTAGTTAGTGTATGGAATACGCTGCCGGGAGCGGTGGTTGACGCCGCATTCATATTAGCTTTCAATAGGGAACTAGATTTACCTAGTAAATAGGAACCTGGATGTTAGTTGATGAGTGGAACGTGTTCCAGATTAATAATCCCTCAAAAATAGATTGATTACTTAATCCACGACTGTTTGTGGGACATTGCTGTGTGCAATTGTCTGCCGTGTTTCGTCCACAAAATATAGTTAATTCACTTTACAATACATTTTGTGAAGCACTACAAGTATTATTATTAAAACAGCATTGAAGAGTTTATGAAGTTAGTCTGGTGTCCTGGCCTCTATCTCCAGTCCACTTGTTGATTTATCCTGTGTCAATGAATAGCATCCATCCTAAAGTTGCCAACCACAGCCTTGAACCTGTGCCTTCTTGCCCCTGCTGTCTTGGCTCAGGTCTGAAGTAAGCCATCTGTTGAGAGATTTACATAAGTTTAACAGCACGGACACTACAGCCATTCAGCCCAACCAGTCTGTGTCAGTGTTTATACTCTGCATAAGTCTCCACTCACTCCTTACTCCCTCCTCCATCCTTCTATTCAACCTCATGTGCATATGTAGCTTCCTCTTAAACACATCTATACTATCTGCTTCAACCACAACTTTAGGCAGCAAGTTCCACATTCTCACTACCCTCTGCGTGAAGTAGTTCCTCCTAAATTCTTTTTTCGATCCCCTAGTTGCTATCTTACACTAGTGTCCCTGGGTACAAGTCAAAACAGCCTATTTACGCTTATCTTATTGAACCCTTTTATAATTTTAAACAACTCTGTTAAGTCCCCTCTTAAACGTCTCTAGTCTGACCTATCCAGTCTTGTAAACCCACGCTGTACTCAATCCGTCGCTGCTATATATCCTTCAGGGATTTGATTGTTTGCTGTAACCTTTCTCCTTTTTCCTTCAGCAGTGGAAGAGTCTGACAGCGATATTTATATGAGGTTCATGAAATCCCACAAGTGCTATGACATTGTCCCCACCAGCTCCAAGCTCGTTGTATTTGACACTTCATTGCAAGTAAGGTGCTTTATGTTCTTCTCAGAACCCAAGTAACTGTGCTGCATGTGTTCAAGTACTAATGTTTGTGTGGAATTCATGTCACGTGTGTTTCTTGGTTTGAAAGCGCTGTACAGTGAGGGGCAGTTAGTAGAGTTCAGGTTTGCTGTACAAGAGTGTTAGGATGTGGGTTGTATCCATCCATCGATCCTTCTGGCTTTTTGAGGTTTAAGCAGGAGGTTTGGAAAAGTCATCAGAGGGATACTGACTTGAGGCGGCCGAGTGTTGTAGTGACCTCACTTCTTGAACCTATCAGTGTGAAGTTGAATTCATAGGAACAGGGGTAAGCCATTCAGCCTATTAAGCCTTTTCTGCCATTCTATTAGATCATGGCTGATCTGTGCTTCAATTCCAATTACCTACAAACAAAACACAAAATACTACAGATGCTGGAAATCTGAAACAAAAACAGAGAGCTGGGAAAACTCAGTAGGTCAGGCAGCATCTATGAAGAAAAGAAAGTGAGTGAACGTTTCAGGTCCACGACCCTTCCATCAGAACTGGGGCATGTTGGGAGGGAGAGGTTTTTAAGGACAAGTTGAGAGGGGGAGGCAGGACAAGGAAGACAAAGAAGATAAAGGAGAGAATGTGTTAGTTGATGGGTTAAAGAGGTGATAGTGGTGTAATACAAAAGGGGGGTTGAAACAAAACTGGGGAGAAGAGGTCTTAATGTTGCAGAACAGGCCATGAGTTTGTTTTAATTCACAGTCACAGTCTCCATCCATGGCTACTCTGTTCCAATGATCCACAGCGAAAGCTTGAGGAACAGCATCTTATCTATCGGCTACGGCCCTACAGCCCTCTGGCCTCGATATCGATTTCAGCCACTTCAGACCATAACAACTCACTTTCCCCCCCTCCCCCTCTTTCTGTTACCAGAAGTTATATTCTGTTATCATTACAATCATCACCACAGACATTGTTTGCCTCTCTCTGGTGTGTTGCTTATACTGCACTATTAACTCCTCTTCTCCCCAGTTTTGTTTCAACCCACCCCCTTTTTCGTTTTGCAAACCCCCTTTTGTATGACACCACTGTTGCCGCTTTAACCCATCAACTAAGAAGATTATCTCATTTGCCTTCTTTTTTGTTTTCTTTGTCTTCCTTGTCCTGCCTCCCCCTCTCAACTTGTCCTTAAAAACTTCTCCCTCCCAACATGCCCCAGTTCTGACGAATGGTCATGGACTTGAAACGTTGACTCACTTTCCTATCTTCATACATGCTGCCTGACCTGCAGAGTTTTCCCAGAGTTTTCTCTCTGTTTTTTGTTTCCAATTACCCACATTTACTCCATATCCCTTGAAACCCCATACCTTTAAAAGGATCCGGCATCCACAGTCTTATAGGAAGAGAGTTCCAGATTTCCACTACCTTTTGCTCTAAGTTTAAGATTATGCCCCCTTGTTCTGGAGAGGAAATAGTTTCTCTGTAGCTACCCTATTGAATTCCTTTATCATTTTAAACACCTCAATCAGATCCCTCTTCAACCTTCTGAGGCAGCAGCATCTATGGAGAAAGGAAAGTGAGTCAACGTTTCAGGTCCACGACCATTCGTCAGAACTGGGGCATGTTGGGAGGGCAAGGCTGTAGGGGCTAACAGAGAAGGGAGAGGCAGGACAAGGAAAACAAAGGAGAAAATGGGGTAGAGGACAGGGGATGATGGGGTAAAGAGAGAGTTAATGATGCAAAACAAAGGGGGGGTTGCAACAAAACAGGCAGACCAGAGAGAGAAAAGGTGCCTGGGACCTAGATGATGTGGTGATGGTCACAGAAGAGGGGGAAGGTGAGGTGTTATGGTCTGGAATTATTGAAATCTTTATTGAAGACAGGGCTGTAAATTCCCTCGCAGATAAATGGGGTGCTGTTCCTTGAGCTTTTGCTGCGGTTTCATTGGAACAGTGAAGGAGACCGTGGATGGAGAGGTCAGAGTGCAAGTGGGGGGGAGAGTTGAAGTGGCAAGAAACCGGAAGCTCAGGGTTGTGCTTGTGACAGAACAGAGGTGTTCGGCAAACCAATCTGCGTTTGGTCTCCCCAATGTAGAGGAGACCACATCGTGAGCAGCGAATGCAGTAAACTACATTGGTGATAGTACACGTAAATCGCTGTCTCACTTGAAAACTGTGATTGGGGCCCTGGACAGTGGTATTAGAGGAGGTGAAAGGGCAGAAATTGCATGTCCTGCGCTGGCATGGGAAGGTGCCGGGGGGGAGAGCAACTGTTGGTGGTGATGGAGGAATGAACCGGGGAATCACGGAGGGAACGGTCTCTTCAGAATGCTGAGAGGGGAGTAGAGGGAAAGATATGTTTGGGGGTTGGATCTGGTGTGAAAGGTGGCAAGCAGGGCAGATGCGGTGGTGGTGGAGGAACTGGGAAACGGGAATGGAATCTTTACAGGAGGTGGGGTGGGAGGAGGTGTAGTCCAGGCTTGTAAAAGATAATCTATGCCTCGAGATGGTGAAGTTGAGGAAGGGAAGACTCAGAGATGGACCCCGTGAGTGTTATGGAGGGGTGGAAGGTTGAAACGAAATTAGTGAATTTTTCCAGCTCACTGCGAGAGCAGAAGCAGCCCCAACACAGTCCGCTCCCTGCCCAATGAGAAACAGGGCAGGGAGCGGACCAGATAACGAACTTCTTTAATCCATCATCTCCTGTCCTCTACCCCATTTTTTTCTTTGTCTTCCTTGCCCTGCCTCTCCCCTCTCTCTTAGCCCTTAAAAGCCTCGTCCTTCTGACATGTCCTAGTTCTGACGAAGGGTTGTGGACCTAAATGTTGACTCACTTTCCTTTTTCTATAGATGCTGAGTGTTCCAGCAACTTCTGTTTTTGTTTTAGATTTCCAGCATCTGCAGTCTTTTGCATTTTGTTTATACCCCAAATAAACTTTCCTCAGCCACTTACTCCTTGGCTGTTTGTGGTACACTGCTGTGCCGAACTGGTTTCACCCACAAAATACAGTCAGTGCACTTTACAGTATATTCTGTGAAGCACTTTGAGATGTTTCAACGATGTGATAAGGCACTATATCAAATGCAATAATTATTGTTATTATTAGTGTATTTAAGAGAAAACTTTATACAGATGCTTGAGGGAGAAAAGAATAAAGGAGTGGTGGCACTGAGGATGGGGGAGGTGGTGGAGGCTTTTGAGGAGTAGTAAGCACCGCTGTGGATTAGTTGGGCCAAATAACCTGTGCCCATGCAATAGCAGTCTTACTATTTGAGTTGCCTGTGATGGTTGTTTTGGACGAGTTTTCTCAGAGCTCTGGGGCAAGACCCTGGGGAATGTTGGCTGGGGAATTGGATAAGGAAGCAGCAGCAACAACAACAAAATTACATTTATAGAGCGCCTTTCACATCTGGAGGACGTCCCAAAGCGCTGACATTCAGGTGACGGGGCCTGAGCATTGGGGCGTTGTGGTGTAGGGGTGAGGGAAGCCAGAGAGGTGGGAGGGCGACCAAAGGCACGGCGAAGAGAAGGGTCTTAAGACCGGCCTTGAAGGAGGCAAGGGAGGAAGCGAGGTGAAGGGACCGTGGGATGGAGTTCCAGAGTGTGGGGGCAGAGAGGCTGAAAGCCCGGCCACCGATGATACAAGATAGCACAACAAGAAGAGCAGAGTAAACCATAAGCCATTTCTTATTCTACTCCTTTTTTACTCCCCCCTTCAAGGAATGTAGATAAAAGAACAGGAGAAGCCCTTCCAAGCCCCCTGTTATTGGGTTTTGGCAGGCCTTTCAATTAAAGCACTTTGACATTTGTTTTATAATAATAATCAACTGAACCAGGCTGACATTTAATATAATTGATAAGAAACAAAGTAAATTGTATATAGGCAAATGCAATAGCTAATCTGCGGCGGCAACCACTCATAAAACAATCAGACAAGCAATCAGTTAATTTGAAGCACGGGTGCTAAGAGCAGGAAGTGACATCAGCGATGTTTCCCGTGCAGCGCCTGCAGGAAGTGACATCAATCAGTGATCTGCCAAACCAGGGCTCAGTCACTTCTTAAGCACTGGTTAACAAAGGTCCACAGGGCACTATGAGCAAGGTCGTGCTATACCAAGCAGTTCTACAGTGCTATTGCCATCCCAGTAGTGTCAGCTTGGCTCAGTTGGTAGAACCTCCGAGTCAGAGGGTTGTGGGTTCAACCCCGGCGGGACTTGGAACCCATATCGTTTATACGGTGTTGAGGATGTGCTGGATTATCAGAGGTGCCATCCATCCTTTAGATGAGACATTAAACCGAGGCTCCATTTGCCTGCGCAGGAATATGTTAAAGATCCCATGGCACTATTCAAAAAGTGAAGGGAGATTATCCCAACATCTTAGCCATTTCCTAAATAAAATTAGTCACTCACTCCATGGCTGTTTGCGAGATATTGCTGTACAAGCTGTAGAAGTCACACCACTTTACATTAGATCCCGTGAAGTACTTTGAGACGTCTCGACGATGTTATTCTTAGGGCGCCTGCAAATTGGTGTTTGGCATGCAACTTCATGTGCAAGCTTTCAATGATGTGGTAGTCTTTGCAAAAATAGGCACATTTGTACATCTGGGTCTCAATTGTGAGCCTAGGACCCACCTGAATGGCTGCGTGCCTTAGAACACGTGGACTTGAAATGAACCATCCCCTTCCAATCTTCAGACTTTACTGATTGATGCATGAGGCAGACAGAGGGCGAAACCTTGGGCAAGTTTCTTTACTCCACACGCCTAATAATAATCCCTCCAAATCCAAAAACAATAATAAATTGGTCATTTTCAATCCACGACTGTTTGTGGGACATTGCTGTGCGCAATTGGCTGCCGCGTTTGCCCACAAATATACAGTCAATTCACTTTACAGTGTATTCTGTGAAGCGCTTTGGGACGTCCTCCCGACGTGAAAAGCGCTATATCAAATGCAAGGATTATTATTATTATTGGATATAGCGTTTAGATATAGAACTTCACAGCATATACTGTAAAGTGAATTGAACTGTATTTTGTGGGTGAAACACGGTAGACCATTGTGCACAGCAATGCCCACAAACAACAACAACAATTTGTATCTATGTAGCGGTCCTTACGCAGGGTAGCATCCCGGAGTGCTGGACAGTGGCTGTTTATATTTATCTATATCGGAAATGCAAGGATTATTATTGACTATTATTAGCATAGGTTGCTGGCATGATTCACCTTGCCATTCCTAAAGTCAAAATCAAATCCTCTCATCTCTCAGACCCCAAAAACAGTTTTTTTGCCATAAAGCAATTCTATCTAATTCCCTCTTGAGTTTGCTGATGCAATGTGCCTCTGCTTGGTAGTCCAATTTTGTGTATTCACCAAGGCTTGATTTAAAGTAATTAAACTTGTCTATTCACCTTTTCCCTTCTGAGCTCAGCATTGATCAGACAGTCTGGTCAAGGACATCTTTTTAGATCTATAATCTCTTCCCTTGGAGATCCAGACAATCTAAAATTGCTTAGATGGCTTCTATTGTCTAGGCTGTCCATTTTTTTCCCCCTGTCACCATTTTTCTTTTACCAGCTCCATTCTCTATCTCAACATGGCCTGTGATTGAAGAGGGGTAAATTCAAAATAAATCTGTGGAAACACTATTTAAGTGAAGGAGTAGTAAACTTATGGAACAGGCTCCCCAGGGAGACGGTGGAAGCAGAAAGTGTTCATTCTTTCAAAAGCAAATCAGATACGAAGTAATATTCTGGGATACAATATATAGTATGGGACATGACATGTGCATGTGACTGCCTGGAAGGTGAACTGGATGGACCATGGTCTTCTTTCATTCAGCAGTTCTATGTTCTTATGTTCTCGAGTTCTTTCACTTCCTTCTCTATGTGTCACTGTTATCTCAGTCCATTTTTTTGGTGCTCCAGAATCTTATCTTCTCCAGAGCAGCTTTCATTTCTCCTCCAGGATCTTTTTCCTCTTGATTCTCACTATCTCTCTGTCTCCACTGTTTCATTCGCTCAGCTGGCTCCATGACCCTCAATCCCTCTGCTCCTCCATCAGTATTTTGATCCACTACGCCCCATAATTCTGGAACACTGCCTCAATCCTTTTGCCTTGCCCACCTTCAAATTACATCTGAAGACCTTCTTCTTTATCTGTGCCCATGATCACCTTCCCTATCTCTCTCGGGCTCAGCATCGAGCTCTGCCACTGGTAAGCACTCAAGACTACCCTGTATGAAGAGCACTATATACTTCAAGTTGTTTGATTACTTCAGATTACTTCAAAGCTCTTGCCTATAGATCCTTTCACTAACACCTCCCTATCTCTCTGATAGTCTCGTACCCCCACTCCTCTGCTCGCCCTCCCCCCTTCACTCAGAATACACAGGCTTTCTGTGCATCCCCCTGCACCCTCTGTACCACCATTGTGGCCAAGGCTTCAGTCACTAGACTCCTAACCTTTGATGCCCTCTGCCTCTACGCCCAACCTTACACCCTCTAATCTGTCGTTGAATCTGACCTTGAACACATTTTGACCAAGTCACCTCCCCCTCGTTTGGCGTTTTACCCTGGTGCTGTAAAGTGATATCTTACATGAAGGTGGCTAGATACATGTAAATTGTTGATATGTAAGGCTCAGTGCAAAGCATTTTCCTTTTTAGTCTTTGGCCCATTTCTTTTGGGGAGGGAGGAAGGGGATGAAGGGATGTTGCTGTTATACTTTTATACTTCCCACCACATGTGTGTCTAGATTCTGGTTTCATTTTAGGAGATTTAGTAGTGCTGTAATTGCTTTGGACTGCTCTGGAGCTCATTTGTACGTGGTGCACCTCTGTTCATATCATACTCTGAAGTTAAAGCTCTTACCAAGTCTTAAATGGTTTCATATGCTGTATTTTGCCCACACAATATACAGTCAATTCACTTTACAGTATATTCTGTGAAGTGCTTTGAGACGTCTCAGTGATGTGGTAAATGTAAGGATTATGTCTCAAGACCCTCCTCTTCAACCACCCCTTCGGTCACTCTCCTACCCATACCTTCCCTGCCCTCCAACCCTCCTGATCTCAACCTCCAGCTCGGGTCCAAATCTTTGACTGTCCAGCACCTCCCAATGTGAAAAGCGCTATACAAATGTAATTTTTTGTTATAATAATTATATGAACAGGCTTGTATTTGGTACGAACAAAATGGGGTTTGAACCCAAAGCCTTCCGACTCCCGAGGTGAGAGTTCTGAGTTAGCTGATACCTTGTGACCAAGGTGGTACTGTGAGGGTGTTGGGGGCAGACTTGTGCGTGACAGGTTTTAATTTCCCAATGTACACTTCTTTGTAATTATTAGGTTGATCAGTTGATACCACAATATTATTTTTTTAGAAAAAAACTTATACTATAACAAGTAATAAATGTACCGAAACACACAAAGAGACTGAAGGGTGTTGTGGAAATATTACGTTAATTGAAAGTTTTATTAATTAAAAATGTTATATTAAAAGACATCGGCATTTAATAAATAGTGAGTTGGGGTCTCATTGGCTTGAATCTTCTCCTTTGGAATTCATTAACACAAGCTTGTATCAACAGGATCGTTCAGAAGGGGAATCGGATAAGCATCTGGGTAGTGAAATCATTATGTGATGTAGGGAAAAAGCTGGAAAGTGAATTTAAGATTTAGCATAATCTGGTAGCATTCACGATGGCCCAAATTGATAATGGGAAAGCTTGCCAGACAGTGCTCTTAATAATAATAATAATATCCTTGCATTTGATATAGTGCTTTATCACATCTTTAAAATGTCTCAAAGTGCTTGACAGAAAATACTGCAAAGTGAATTAAGTGATTATTTTGTGGGGAAACTATGCAGTTACTATTAACTATTCTTAATGGCAAGCAATGCTGTTTTAACTAGTGAGACTCCAGCAGTACCTCCAATTCACATTCTGGGATACCCCAAGCCTTGGCTCTTGCCAGCCTGTGCCTAATACTCCCAGAATTAGGTAAACAGGATGCGTCCTTCCAGAAGGAAAGTGCGCTTTTCATTCCAACAATCTAGGATTTCCATGTATAGGTGGGACGTAAGCTTTCCCGCTGCTTGTCCAGCTAGGGCCACCCAACCCATTGGGGCTTTGGTTTGCAGGGTCAACAGGAGCTGAGTGGGATGATTCCCTGATTCCAGTGACTAGTAGAAATTTACAGTACAGAAGACTATTATGTCCATTGTGTCAACTTCGGTGGGGGGTGTTAATACACTTCCCCCTTTTTCTGAAGCTTCCTGAAGAATTTCTTTGAGCAGTGACCCAATGTACTTTGTGGAGCTTGCTGAGTGTCAAAGATGACATTGGCAGCAGCAAATAATGTTCTGCAAGTAAATTATTCAATGTGGTAGCCGTTCCTTTCCGCGCATATACTTATCGGAGAAGGTGGGGTGGTGGAATGGTAGGATAACATCTGAGGATAAATCGTGCACTTTAATAGCAAGGTTTTCAGCTAAAACTGGTCATCTGATTCAGTGGAATTCAGGGCTCCTCTGAAACGCTCATTTTGTGTCGTGTTTGTGTCGATCCAATGTAATAATGCTGTGAATTCCTCTTCTGATAACTAGCAAACTTTTCAACATTCTTTGGTGCTAGATGTTTTGATTATATATAACGTGAACATTATTATCCTCCTCGTATTTTCGTATTCCAGTTCTCCGCTACGTCTTGTAAATCTCTTCACTCACTGGCACCTCCCTACCTTTTCCTACCTCCCCACTCCCCAATAGACCACCTGGCACCTCCACACAACTGGCACCGGCCTCCTGCTTGTCCCTCGCACCCTCTTCCCACCATCAGAGGTCACGCTTTCAGCCACTACGCTATGAAACTCTGGAACACTCTCCCTGCGTGGAGTATATCAGGCCCAAACGTTCTGTGTCCCTGCATTATCCGCTCTTCCTCTGTGACCTCCTAAAACCCTATCAACCAGTGAGGAGGTGAGGACTGGCTTGCATTGGAGGTCAGGCCTTTCTGCTGTCACCTTCTGGAATTCCATACCAGAACTCCTCCGTCTCGCCCCTCCTTTTCCTCCTTCAAGGCCCATCTCAAGACCTTTCTCTTTGACTATGCCTTCAATCATCTTCCCACCTCCACCCCACTTGCCCTCCATCTCTCTTGACTCCAGCTCGGGTGCAAACCCTTGACTATCCAGCGCCTTGGAAATGTGAAAGGCGCTGTATAAATGCAATTTGTTGTTGTTGGATCTCTGTTTGTAACTCTGCCCAGATGCAAATCACCCACAGGTTGTGAGGAACGTGTCAATATCTCCAGCATCTGAAAGAACCCATTGCTCCACACGGACACGTTGTACTTGTTGAAAACACATTGAAATGAGTTTTTGTTTCCTCAGGTGAAGAAAGCCTTCTTTGCTTTGGTGGCGAATGGTGTGCGGGCAGCCCCACTTTGGGAGAGTAAAAAGCAAAGTTTTGTAGGTGAGTGAAGCACACACACAGTAAAGCTTATAACATTTCTTTCTCCCCATCCCACGACTTCCAATTTTGCTTTCCTTTCCTGTTGAAGTTTTTTAATATATACAGTGAAACTCACAAGTTGTTTGGATCTGGAATCCATTGCCTGAAAGGGTGGTGGAAACTGATTCGATGGTCCCGATTGAAATGGATTATTTGAATTTTACTGTAAAAATTGCCATGTGCCCTCGATTCCTCCACCTAAGTTGCTGGTCTCCACATAAGAGTTTGGAAGGCAAGGGTTTGTGGGTTATTTTGCTGTGGAGGCACTGTAGCTGAGCCTGAGGTCCACATGCATGCATTTTCCCTCGGAGTTGCGAGATGCAGAAGGTTATGCCATCGATGCTCGGAGCTAGGGAAGGAATTGGAAATCAGCTGTAGACCAGAATCCGAGCAACAAAAGGCAGGAGATAGATTTGTGGTTTCCATAGTTAGGAAGGAGGCGAGATTGTGAATTTGAAAGTGTTAGGACAAGGATCTTAGTTGATTTGTCAGGGGTATTGGGAGCCAGTGGAGGCTGGTGAGGGTAGGGGAGGGTGGTGTGTGAAGATTGGTCCTGAGAGAACACAGGGACCAGAGTTTCTAGGAAAGACAAGGATAGGGTAGTGCTATCTAGTATAATATAATACTTGCATTTGATATAGCACCTTATCACGCTGTGTCTCAAAGCACTTCCATCAAATATTACTGTAAAGTGATTGAAACTGTTACAGTATTTGTAGGCAATACATCAGCCATTTTATGCTCAGCATTGTCCCACAAACAGCCATGAGGTGAATAATGTTTTTTGTGCGGGAGGAATTCTTGGCCAGAACGTTGCGTGAAATTCCTTTGTTTTTTCAATACTAAGACTGTATCTTTAACATCCACCTATACAGGCACAGACAGGTCCTTGGTTTAATGTCTCATCTGAAGAACGGCATCTTATGAGATTCCTGACATGACGTCTCAAAGTTCTTTACAGAATATATTGTAAAGTGAATTGACTATATTTTGTGGGCAAAAAGTCACAACCAATTGCAACAGCAGTGTCCCACAAGCACTCGTGGATTGAGTGACCAAATGTAATTATTTTATTTATTCTTTGAAGGGATTATTAACCCCCTGGAAAGCAATCTGCCATTCGTCTAACAACTGGGTTCCTACTGACTGCTAGGTAAACAGGAGGCGTGTGGAGTAAGGAAACCTGCATAAGGTTTCGCCCTTCCCCAGGTATCAGACCCGGGCCCTCTTGCCTGCGAGGCAAGTGCTCTAACCGCAAAGCAACAGGTCTCCATAAATTGCACCCCGCCCCTACAAATTCCCCCCCCCCCCACCTTCCTGCTCCCTTAAACACTTCCAGGTGGTTTGTCTCTTGAAGGGTGGTGGAAACGAAGGGTTCTGAAGATGTTTCTCCAAGGGGTGTGACAGCAAATGGAAGAAATTGGTTTGTGGTGTTGGGGGGAACCATTTCACAGCTATTAACAGCCATGTGATGTGCTCGTTGGAATACTTGGTAGTGATTTATCATCCAAGCTAGCTGTATTATTAAACCCTCAGACAGCACTTTGTCCTGGTGTCAGCATAACCGTGCCAGCAATCCCGTTGAACTTTTCCCACATGTACTGTGCAATAAAACTGCAGGACCTCTAGCAGAAGTGTGAAACTAGCTCCATTCGACTTCCTTCAATGTCCTTTCATGCTGTTTATAGCTTTAAAACATTTCTGGTGTAGTGCTGTCTGGGGACTTGAAATATATAGCTAATGGGCATAACCTCAAGAGGTTAGTAATTGTCTCTGTGAACTTGCAAATGCATCTTTGGACCCCATGAACCCATGTGGAGTCCTGTAGCTTAGTTAGAGCACTTGTCTCACAAGCGAGAGGACCTGGGTTTGATTCCCAGGCGGAGCGATATCTTAGGCAAGTTTCCTTACTCCACACACTTCTGTTTACCTAGCAGTAAGTAGGACTGGTTGTTTGTCGATTGGGAGATTGCTTTCCGGGGGTAATAATCCCTTTAAAACAATAATAATAATAACTTGGTCACTCAATCCACGACTATTTGTGAGACACCGCTGTGCGCAATTGGCTGCTGCATTTTGCCCACAAAATATACAGTCAATTCATTTATATTCTGTGAAGCATTTTGAGAAGTCTTGATGACTTGATAAGGCACGATATCAAATGCAAGCATTATTATGTCATATTGTTGCTGTAAGTTTCATTACAGTACAATACATTTATATAGTGCCTTTCACACCAGGAGGAAGTCCCAATGCATTTAACATTCCTGGTTGGGCATCTGAGCTGGGAAGGGAGTCGAGGGATTCTTTGAAAGATGACCTTTTTCACACTCTTGAGCCAAGTTATCCTTTTGTTTTATATAAAGCTTGCTTCGGCATTCATTTGAGCTCGGATCAGTCTCCTGCACCAACGCAAGACACTATGGGCTGAGTGGCCTCCTTCTATGCTGTAAATATATCTGGAGATTCTATTCTTAGACCTCATTTAAAATCTCTGCACTTCATCTTTCTTCAGAGGTTAATGCTCTGAAATTCTTTTGACCGCTGCATTCCTCGAAGATTGTACCCTGCCTCGATGCCTTTTGGGCTTTAGCCTCATAATAATAATAACCCTTGCATTTGATATAACGCTTTTCACGTCGGGAGGACGTCCCAAAGCGCTTCACAGAACACACTGTAAAGTGAATTGACTGTATATTTGTGGGCGAAGGCGGCAGCCAATTGCACACAGCAATGTCCCACAAACAGTTGTAGATTGAAAATGACCAATTTATTATTTTTGGATTTGGAGGGATTATTATTAGGCGTGTGGAGTAAAGAAACTTGCCCAAGGTTTCGCCCTCTGCCTGCCTCATGCATCAATCAGTAAAGTCTGAAGATTGGAAGGGGATGGTTCATTTCAAGTCCACGTGTTCTAAGGCACGCAGCCATTCAGGTGGGTCCTAGGCTCACAATTGAGACCCAGATGTACAAATGTGCCTATTTTTGCAAAGACTACCACATCATTGAAAGCTTGCACATGAAGTTGCATGCCAAACACCAATTTGCAGGCGCCCTAAGAATAACATCGTCGAGACGTCTCAAAGTACTTCACGGATCTAATGTAAAGTGGTGTGACTTCTACAGCTTGTACAGCAATATCTCGCAAACAGCCATGGAGTGAGTGACTAATTTTATTTAGGAAATGGCTAAGATGTTGGGATAATCTCCCTTCACTTTTTGAATAGTGCCATGGGATCTTTAACATATTCCTGCGCAGGCAAATGGAGCCTCGGTTTAATGTCTCATCTAAAGGATGGATGGCACCTCTGATAATCCAGCACATCCTCAACACCGTATAAACGATATGGGTTCCAAGTCCCGCCGGGGTTGAACCCACAACCCTCTGACTCGGAGGTTCTACCAACTGAGCCAAGCTGACACTACTGGGATGGCAATAGCACTGTAGAACTGCTTGGTATAGCACGACCTTGCTCATAGTGCCCTGTGGACCTTTGTTAACCAGTGCTTAAGAAGTGACTGAGCCCTGGTTTGGCAGATCACTGATTGATGTCACTTCCTGCAGGCGCTGCACGGGAAACATCGCTGATGTCACTTCCTGCTCTTAGCACCCGTGCTTCAAATTAACTGATTGCTTGTCTGATTGTTTTATGAGTGGTTGCCGCCGCAGATTAGCTATTGCATTTGCCTATATACAATTTACTTTGTTTCTTATCAATTATATTAAATGTCAGCCTGGTTCAGTTGATAGCACTCTCGCACCTGAGTCAAAGTTGTGGGTTCAAGCCCTACATCGGTACTTTCAGCTCACATTGTGTAGGCTGACACTCCAATGTGCACTACATACTCAGAGAAGCTGTGGTTTGGATGAGATGGTAAACCGTCGTCTTGTCTGCCTGTTGAGGGGACATTAAAGATGCAGTGACACTTTCCAAAAGAGAAGGGAGTTTCTAGGCTGGTGTCTTAGCCAACACATCCTCCAAATGAAATTGGTCACTTATTCATGGCTGTTTGTGGCATATTACTGTTTTCAAACTAGCTGCTGTATTTTGCCCACAAAACACAAGTCAAAACCACTTTACAGTATATTCTGTGAAGCGCTTTGAGATGTTGTTTTAGTCTGATTCAGTGTAACACAATTCCGGTCATGTAAAGAAGTCGCAGTAAAGAACAACAGGTCAGGCAGCACCTATAGGGAAACAAATTATTCAATTCATGATTTCAATAATTTCAGACCATAACAGCTCACCTTCCCCNTCCCCTCTTCTGTGACCATTACTTTTCACTGGTCTGCCTGTCATGTGCAATTCCCCCACCCCCTTTGTTTTGCATCATTAAAACCCCTTTACCCCATCATCCCTTGTCCTCTACCCCATTTTCTCCTTTGTCTTCCTTGCCCTGCTTCCCCCTTCTCCATTAGCCCTTAAAAGCCTCTCCCTACCAACATGCCTCAGTTCTGACGAAGGGTCGTGGACCCGAAATATTGACTCACTTTCCTTTCTCCGTAGCTGCTGCCTGACCTGCTGAGTGTTCCCAGCGACTTCTGTTTTTATTTCAGATTTCTGGCTCGGTGACAGAAAGTAGAGGATAGTGGTGAAGGGTTGTTTTTCAGACTAGAGGGAAGCATACAGGAGTGTCCTCAGGGTTTTAGGTATTAGGTCCACTACTTTTTTTGTTATCTGTGAATGACTTGGGTACAGAGTGCAACATTTTGAAGTTTGCAGGTCACACAAAACTTGGGAGCGTGGTAAATAGTGAGGACTCCTTCTGTGCTGTAATATTCTTTGATTATATGATAACTCCAAACGCCTCTGTTTACCTACTCCACATGCCTATGTCTTCTTACTCCAAAACCCCGGGTCCTCTCGCTTGTGAGGTGAGTGTGCTAACCAATATGCAACAGGACTCCTGATATGATGGGGAGCTAACTGAATAGATCAAGAAGGGAAGGAGTGTGAAATAATTGCTCTTTAAAATGCCTGCAAAGGCACAAATGGCCTTCTTCTGAACTATAAATTTCTGTGGTTCAATGGAACCTGCAATCTTTTCGTCTGTGTGGCATTATCCACAAGACCACCTGTGAACTCTTCCCTGTGTTTTTTAAAACCTCGCACTTTGTGCTGAATAGTTCTGGCTGCATTCTCGAATCACTCCTTATTTTTAAATTACATTCCCCAATTTTCCAATCCTTTGTTGGTATAAACTGGATTAACTTTGTTAATCTTCTTTCTAATTTGTAAAACTTTCCAATGGTCCCTTCAACTTTTCCCTCATAAACATGAGCTTCCTTGAGTTGAGTTATTCGATGCTGCTAAAGGTTCTTCTAAAAGTTTCTTTTCTTTCCTCATGTTGTGGTAACACTCTCTACTCCAGATTTAAGGAAGCATCAATTTAAGATGGTTGGCAAATGAGAAAATGCAACGGTCAGAAAAAGGGTAGGGTGGTCCTAGCTGGACAAGCAGTGGGAAAACTTGCCAAACAGTGCTATCAATGGCAAGCTACGTGTTTTTTTTCTGGTTCAATTCCAGCTTTTACCCCAACACACACACTTGAATTCCGAAGCCTTGAAGTTTCTGCACCTAGATTCTGCACCTGATACTTTCCGGAATTAGATAATTCGGTAATCAGGGAGGTCCTCTTTGTGCGAAAGGCGCTATTACCAAATGTAAGGATTATTTTAATCTTATTCTCCAAATCATTTGTGCTTCAAGTTGTCTTGGAGGCTAATCTAAAGGTGCTTATTTACCATTTGCCTTCATGATAATAAAATATCTGTAACTGTACAGCATCAGAACTTGAAAACATGATCTATCTATTGAGTGCAGCCTAACATCATAAATCCAGGACCAGCAGCCGAAATTGGAAAGTAAAACTGAAGCTCAGTCTGTGACCTCCACATTAAATGTACTTCACATAATGCCGAGTCACATTTCAACCGACTGAGCACAGACAGTGCTGGACTTGAGCCAGCGATGAATGACAACTCCTAATGTGGAGGGAAGGGCAACAGATGGCTTGCCTGCAAGCTTGGGAATGAAAAGTATGGTGTTTGGCATAATTAGTAATAATAATAATAATCCTTGCATTTGATATAGCGCTTTTCACGTCAGGACGTCCCAAAGCGATTCACAGAACACACTGTAAAGTGAATTGACTGTATATTTGTGGGCGAACGCGGCAGCCAATTGCGCACAGCAATGTCCCACAAACAGTCGTAGATTGAAAATGACCAATTTTTTTTATTATTTTTTTTTTTGGAGGGATTATTATTAGGCTCTGTGTGGAGTAAGGAAACTTGCCCAAGGTTTCGCCCTCTGCCTGGAATTGAACTCGGGTCTCTCACTTGCAAAGCGAGTGCTCTAACCACTGAGCTACAGGACTCCACATTTAAAATTCATTAGGTAGAGTTTGCACCCCTTAAAAGGAGAACTCAAATCTATAGCCACTTCTGAAGGATGTCTATACACCACAGGTTTTTTAAAAAGTGTGCTGCAATTATCTGCCTGAATGAGTACAAAGATGGCAACGATGAGGGATCTAAATTTTACAGCCTTTATTCCCTTTGTAACAATATTCATTGTGTGGGTGGATAGACTGGCATAGTGCTGGCTCCTTTCAGATACGTCAAACAGCAGAACAAAAGGAGCATAGGTTCAGGGTTGGCAAAGGCAATTTCAAGACAGAAACCAGGAAGTATTTTGCTCTCCCCTCCCCCCAGGAAAATAACAGCAACAATGTTACATTATGGATTCCCTTAACATAGTGGTTAGCATGCTCGCCTCGCAAGTGAGATGACTCGGGTTCGATTCCCAGGATATATATCACATGCAAGGATTATTTTCATATATATATAAAATATATGTATATATAGTACCTTTCATGTCAGAACGACCTCTCAAAGCAATGACTGGAACTGGTTACCAGGAAGGGTGGTCAAGGCTAGTATTTAAGAACCAGCTTGATGCTGTGGTAGGAGAGTGGGTGTTCTGGAAGGATAAGATCAAATGGGTCGAAGGGTTCTCTTCATCTAAATTTTTCTTTTTATCTTGTGAGGGTTTTATCAAAGGATCAGGATGTGAATCAATGAATGTTACAGCACATTAATGGGCCATTTTTGGCCCATCAATTCTCCACGAGTGTTTCTTCTCCATGTGAATTGAGTTATCTAATACAATTTCATTCTGATATTTAATATTCTTCTCATTTGTGGGAAGAACCCTCTTGGACAAGGTTGGGACTCTTTCCTTTGAGTCCCTAAACTGAGTTCCTGTCTGCATCTTTAGATGGATGTTAAGGATCCTGCGGCGCTATTCAAAAAGAGAAGGGAGTTTTTCCCGGTGTCCTGTCCAACAATCCCATAAATAAAAAGTGGTCACTTATGGCTGTTTG
This sequence comes from Callorhinchus milii, assembly GCF_018977255.1. Classification (NCBI taxonomy): domain Eukaryota; kingdom Metazoa; phylum Chordata; class Chondrichthyes; order Chimaeriformes; family Callorhinchidae; genus Callorhinchus; species Callorhinchus milii. The sequence goes on from NW_024704743.1 coordinate 12,463,907, forward strand.
TGGGACATTGCTGTGCACAACTGACTGCCGTTTTTGCCCACAAAATACACAGTCACTGCACTTTACAGTAATATCCTGCATGTGCATTTACCGGCTGCAAGTGCGTGTGTGTGTTGGGTGAAGGGTTAGTGGAATAAATGAAATGAGGGTACAGATTAACAATTTTTTGTGAATACAAATCACTTAAGTTCTGACCTGAAAGCACAGTTTTGCGGGAAAAGGATTTGAAATCACAGGCATTGTCATGCGTAATTGGCATTTGAATACAACATATTTATACCATTAAGCCTAGGTGCTATATTAAATGCAAGGATTATTATTATTACATCTGCTAGCAGCTATCTCATAAATAAAAACTCCCTCTGGTTTTGGACTCACCAACAAGTGGTTTTGGATTCACCAACAAGTGATTAACGTTCACCTTATTGAATCCTTTCATAATGTTAAAATACCTCTGTCGGGTCTCCTCTCAAACATCTCATCTCCAGAGAAATAAAGCTCCAAACTTTCCAAATAGAATTAAGAAATAGCTTGAGACTCAGCCAGCCATCTGAATATTAAATTGCCAGCGACTGTGATTATAAAACTACATTCTTAGCATGTAACAGAATTACTCAAAGCTAAGGCTTTAAATTCTAGAGTGCAATTAATCGTTCCACTTCTGATGTATGCAGATATCAGTGACTGCTTGAGAGTTATAACATTGAAAAAAGACGGATGGTGATTAAAAAGTCAAGATCTGACAGCATATATTCCTCATTGTAAAATGTGACTTTTTTGGGTCAGTCATGTGTCTTAACTCGTGCGGAAACTCATCATCCTCCTTGAGGGTATCCAACCAGACTGAGAGTTCCAAATATGTATGCCACCTAATGTGTGGAAATATCCTGTGTCTGGAATGGACTGCACATTATCTCCTTGGAAGGACGCGCTTGTTTTACTTAATGCTGGAAAGTATTCACAACAACAACAACAAATTACATTTATTTAGCGCCTTTCACTTAGGGAGAATGTCCCACGGCAATGGATAGCGAAAGAATAGAGAAAGGTTTCCACCTGAGCTGGGGTTGGAATCAAGAGGGGTACAGGATGGGAGGATGACTGAAGGGCTTGAGATGGACCTTGAAGGAGGCAAGGGAGGGAGTGAGGTGGAGGTAATCTGGGGTGGAGTTGCAGAGGGTGGGGATAGAAAGGCTGAAGGCCTGATCACCAATGGGAGGGAGCAGTGTGCGTCAACATGGAGGGGCCAGTACCTGCCGAACGGAGGAAGCAGGAAGGTAGGTAAGTAACTGAAGGCTCAGGTTGACAAGAGCTAAGACTTGGGTTAACCAGCTAACACTGTATAGCTTGCCATTGAAAGCATTGTCTGGCAAGCTTCCTGCTGCTTGTCCAGCTAGGACTATCCTACCCATTAGTTCTTTTCCTTGCAGGGTTAATGGGAGCTGAGTGGGAAGGAACTCTACTCTCAGTGCACTGTAAGAGACCTGGGAAACTATGTTAGTATAATCATCCACTTGCAAGAAACCCAGACAACCAGAATTGCTCAGCGCCCAATGCTATTTATATCCTGCAGACAAAATTCACTGGCTCTGCCAGATACCTTAGATAGACTGGGTGAGCATAACTGAGAACAGAAGAGTCTTCTGGTACCACTGCACCAAGATGTTCGATAATTTTGGTTTACGTTCCGGAAACTGCTGGCTGCTTTGCACATTTCCCAATGGTTCAGATGACATTTATCCAGCAAGTCCAAAAAAATAATACTTGCATTTTTAATAATAATCCTTACATGTGATTACATTTGATCCTTACATAGCTCCTTATCACGTTGTTGAGACATCTCAAAGCACTTCACAGAATATACTGTAAAGTGAATTGACTGAATATTTTGTGGGCGAAACACGGCAGCCAATTGCGCACTGCAGTGTCACACAAACAGTTGGGGATTAAGTGACCAAATTATTATGATAAAAGATTACCTAGTAGATTAAATAGGGATCTTAGAAGGATCTTCTTCACACGAGAGGGTGGTGAGAATGTGGAACGGTGTGAGATTGTGGCAAAAAAAAGCATCAACATATTTAAGATAAAGCTTGATGTATATACAAGGGAGATGGGAAGAGAGGGGCTTAAAGCGGGGTGGATTAGAAAATAATTTGGTCACTCAATTCACAAAATACTGTCAATCCACTTTACAGTATATTCTGTGAAGCGCTTTGAGATGCCTCAACGACGTGATAAGGAGCTATATCAAATGCAAGGATTATTATTTTTATGTGAGGGACCAATAAACATGGCAATCAGTAGACTGCTGAATGGTAGGGAGAGGGAGGTCCACAAGTTAGGGGCATAGAATCTGAGGACTTGTCCACTGATGGTGATGGAGGGCAGGGAATGCAGCAAGCCATTTCTAGATGAGTGGAGAAGTGGAGTAGAAGATCAAAGATGCTAGAGCATGAAGGGATTGTTTAGGTAGATGTTAAGGATTCCATGTCTCTATTGGAAAACAGTTTTGGCCAACAATCCCCCAAATAAAATTGATCACTTACTCCATGGCTGTTGGTGGGACATTGCTGTGTACAAATTGGCTGTTCTGTTCACTTAATGCACAGTCACGACACTTTACAACGACAACAACTTGCACTTATATAGTGCCCTCCATGCAGTGTAGTGTCTCAGAGCGCTTAACAGTGGCGGAGCCTGACTCCCAAGCCGGTGAGGGTGGGGGAGGTGACCATAAGCACGATTGAAAAGGAAGGTTTTCAGGTGGGACTTAAAAAAGGGGAGAGGGGGCAAGATGAAGGGATTGAGGGAGAGTGTTCCACAGTTCCAGGGCATAGTGGCTGAATGCGCGACCTCCAATGGTGGAACAGAGGGTACGATGGACAACTAGGAGACTGGTGCCAGTCGAGCTGAGGTGCCGGGTGGTGGAGTGAGGAGGCCGGAGAGGTAGGGAGGTGCCAGGGAGTGAATGGATTTGAACACGAGTGTGAGGATTCCCTGTAACAATGTATCCTTTGAAGTGATTTGAGACTCCTCCCAATATGAAAAGAACTATATTAAATGCAATGATTATTGTAGTAGTTTGAGAAATGTGGCTTCCTTCCCACAACCTCTTTGCCCCTTCAGCACAATCTGTGCTTCTATTTAAGGCTTTGGTTCTGTTCTGCGAAGGCATGCAGTTTAAGAAACTGAACACTGCAAGACTGGATGTTAATCTCATACTGCAGGTCCTAAGTGGTTAAAATTGTTAACATTTAGTCATCAGCCTAGTTTCCATGATAATTTTGTTGGACCTTGTATTATTCTGCCTTTAACATGCTTAAAGTTGAAATTTGTATCTCTTCATTCGCAGCTGGTAGGGCTGTTCATTTTTAATCTCAGTTTATTTTTCAAATACACCACAGAGACATTAAAAATCACATCCAAATGATGTGTGTGTGGGGCGAGGGGGGGAGTTGATTTCTGCACAAAGTTATGTCAGTGGGGGGTTTCTCTGCATGGAGTGCATGCACAACACACAGGAAGTGCTGTCAGTGTATTTCCTGTGTATGTGACAGAAGGGGTGACCAGGCTGGCGGACCTCGTAACACACTAGACTGAGTTTGTAGACCCAAATCATCATGTTAGTATGGGGTTGGCTTGTATTTGCAAATGAAATATACATATCGTAGAAAACCACAGGCAATAAGGCCACACATATGAAATACTTGATTGAAGAAGGGGTCATGAAGGAATTGGAGATCGATTGTAGAGCTCGAAAGTGAAGGGTGGGGGAAGTGAGGAGACATGCGGGTAAGAATAACAGCGACAAAATTACATTTGTATAGAGCCTTTCAAATTGGGAGGATGTCCCAAGGTACTGGACAATGCATGTTTGGGACCCGAGCTGGGGGTCAGGATCGGGGAGGGTGGAGGGCAGTGCCGGAAGGAAAGTGATCGAGGGCATGGTCGGTCTTCAGACGGGTCTTGAAGGAGGCAAGGGGTGGGTGGGCGAGGCAGAGGGACTGGGGGATGGAGTTCCAGTGGGTGGGAGCAGAGTGGCTGAAGACTCGCCTGCCAATGGTGGGGCAGGCAAGGTGGGGGGATGTGAAGCAGGCCGAAGCCCTCTGAGCAGAGGTAGAGGGGAGCAAAACCATAGAGGGCTTTGAAAGTGAGGACCAAGATCTTGAACTGTATCCTCTGTATGATGGGAAGCCAGTGGAGTTGGGTAACGATGGGGGTGATAGGGTCACGGAGCCTAGTGCGGGAGAGGACACGGGCTGCAGAGTTCTGGATGATCTGCAGCCTGTGGATGGAGGAGTTGGGGAGGCCAACAAGCAGGGAGTTATGCATAGTCGAGCCTCGATGTAATGAAAGCATGTATGAGGGTCTCGGGAGCCTGCAGCGTGAGACAATGGTGGAGCCGGGCAATGTTGCGGAGGTGGGGAAAGGCGGACCGGATCATTGGCACGGTTGTGGGATATGATGGACAGTTTCGCGTCAAACAGGACGCCAAAGTTCTGTATTGGCTCAGTGAAATGTTGACATAAAATGTTATAGCACAAAAACAGGCCATCCGTGCTGGGTGGAGTTGATACTCCACATGAGCCTCCACCCATCCTAATCCCCTCTTTTTCCCTTCTCGCTTGTGTATTTTAGTTAAATGCTCCCGGTCAGTCAGCAATGAGCTTTGACTGCCAGGATTCAAACGGCACCAAGTCATTAATTTTATAGGGAACCCTTTTAGACACCAGGGCTTCTGAACCTTCCATAAAAATGATTCGCTTGCTGCTAAGGACACATATGTTTTCTTTTCCCCTTAGGAATGTTAACGATAACAGACTTCATAAACATACTCCACAGATACTACAAGTCACCCATGGTAAGTGCTGCTCATCTTCAAACTTCACTCCAGCAGCTGAGGCTGAAAAAGGAACTAGGTGGTGAAAGACACCTGATGTTAGATCATCAAAACTTGTGAAACTGTCTTTGATTATTGACTGGTCGGAGTGTGTGAACTTTCCTTCCCAGTGGATTGATCCTAAGCTTTTAGAACCGCAGAAATTTACAGTCATTTGGCCCATTATACCCTGTCCGCTGGCTCTCTGAAAGAACAATCATTTCAGCCCCATTTTCATGCCTTTTTCCCAGTTCACATACTCCCAACATCCTCTTGTATGTCCCCCACCCCCTTTCCCACACAATGGTCTGAAGTTTTTTGAGGGACCATTTGATATAGAGCCTTTCATATCAGAAGGATGTCTGAAAGAGCTTCACAGGATATCAGGATATACTGCAAAGTGTAGTGACTGCAGTATTTTGCAGGTGATGTTGGCAGGCAATTTAGGTGTTTCTTTGTCTGTATGGCCACCTCTTCTCTCTCCCTGGTTTGGCATCAAGCTCTGTCACTGTTTAGCACTACAAGCCTCAGTTTAACAGCACTTCCAGCTATGCAATCCCCTACCCCCAGTACTGCATTGGAGTGTTAGTCTAGATTGCGAGGACAGTAAAGGCTGAATCTTTACTTCCTCAAAAGAACAAATTGTAGACTCCCTCAACTTGACTCAGGGGGAAAGCCAAACTTTGCCATGTGTGTTGTGTTCCGTGCTTCTGTATTTTCTCAGCATATTAAATTGCTGCTTGGTTCCTGTCATATAATCCCTAATGAAGGAATCTGCATGACCCAGGGTTCCTGCATGAACATGCAAAATCTTTTTCTCTTTTACAGCACATTGCAATCATACCAGTGCAAGGAAAGGTGCTGTGTTTAGTAATCTAGATTTTATATATAATAATATATATAATAAATAATGCTAAGAATCCTGACTTTTGGTATAGGACCTTATCACATCGTTGATACGTCTCAAAGTGCTTCACAAAATATATTGCGAAATGGATTGACTGTGTATTTGTGGGAAAAACGCAACAGCCAATAGGGCACAGCAAACCATTGTGGATTAAGTGACAAATTATTTTTTTTTGAAAGATTATTAACCATGGTAAGTGATCCGCCAATCGACTAACAACCGGGTTACTACTTACTGCCAGATAAACTGAGGTATTTGGAGTCAGGAAATTTGCCGAAGGTTTCCCCCGCCCAGGAATCAAACTCAGGTCCTCTTACTTGCGAAGCAAAGCACCTCACCCAATATTCTGTAAAGTTTAATGATTGTAATTTGTAGACAAACTATATATAGTTGATGCTGACGTGTGAATGTGCGGTAAATGTGTTTAAGCGATCTGAGACTCTACCCTGCATGAAGGGTGCTGTATATAAATCCAAGTGGTGGTATTTTATACATCTCTTGAATGATACTGTCTCTACAATCCATAAATTCTTGGTCCTTTTCTTTCTCTGAATGAAAATGCTAATGTTAAGTCGGTCTTAAGACCTTTCTTTTCAACCATGCTTTTTGTCACCTCTTCACTCTCCCCTTTTTTCAGCTCCTCCCACCCCCAGCTCGGGCTCCTAGCCGATGTGAAAGGTGCTATGTATATATAAAATTGTTGTCGGATGTGAGGATTATAATTGCAACCAAGACCTTTTTTTTAGAGGTCTTAGTTACAATTATAATACTTACATTTGGTATAGCACCTTATCGTTGTTGAAACGTCTCAATGTCCTTCGCAGGATTCCAGCACTCTCACTTCTGAGTCAGAAGATTGTCCATTTAAGCCCCAAAACATCAGGATTTAAACTCACACAAATCTAGGCTGTCATTTCAATGTAGTGCTGGAGGTTAAACGCCTTCTGGATGTTAAAAATAAAAGCTTCTACATGTAACCATTTAAATACTTTGAGATTACACAACAAAAATAGGTTCAGGATTTCTCTTTGGAGCATGTACGGCATTTACATAGAATTACATAGAACAATACGGCATGGAAACAGGCCATTTAGTCCACTTGGCCCGTGCTAGTGTTTATACTCATGAGCCTAAACTAGGCTAACGCTGTAGTGCAGTGCTGGGAAGGAGCTATCCTTCAGATGAGATGTTAATCCGGGGTGCTGCTTTGTTTGCCTGTTCAGATTATCAAATGTTGATTCTGTGAAGAGCTTTGAGACGTCTCAACAACGTGATGGGGGGGCTATATCATATGCAAGGATTATTATTATAAATGCAAGGATTGTTATTTATCACTGTCATAAAAAGGTGTTTGTAAAATCGTGTAACATTTAAGTAACTTTTAGCAAATTGTCCACGTTTCAGTGAAATGTCCTTGCGTACCTTGCCAAAAAATTCAAGTGTACAGGATTCCCCCCTTCTCTGACAGTATTTTCAGTTCATTTCCAAAGCATTTAGTTAAGTTGAATTCTGTGAACCTGAAGTTTTAAAACTGCATTTTATACTTAGCAGAAGTAATTACTGTATAGTTTTAATATTGTATTATTTGATGGATGTGATTTACTTTGAGGTTTTCATACAGATGCCTGTAGCAGGAATTTTTTTTGTGTAAAGATCTATGAACCTGAAATGAAAATATTAATTGGAGGCAGCGTCGCTTGTTGGATAAATCCATCATTCCTTTGCCATTCCCCTCTGAGTGATGCAGCGTTTTAAGATATTGTTTCTTATCACCATGTGCCTGGTATTTTCCTATGCAACAATGCCTGTAAGAAAGGGAGATCAAAAGTAAAATCCTCCTTTTTTCAGTTTTGTCTGAGTACATTAACTTAATCAGTAATAATTTTTGCATTTGATAGAGTGTCTCAAAGTGCTTCACGTGAAGTACTCTGAAATACAGCACGTGTATTTTGTATATGGAGTCCTGTAGTGTAGTGGTTAGAGCTGGTCACTCAATCCACAACTGTTTGTGGGATATTGCTATGCCCAATTGGCTGCCGTGTTTCGCCCACAAAATATACAGTCAATTCACTTTACAGTATAGCCTGTGAAGCGCTTGGAGACTTTGAAGTGATAAGGAGTATATTGAATGCATGGGTTATTATTATTAAATCGGCAGCCATTTTGCGCACAAATGTCTCACAAACAGCCATGAAGGGAATGACCATTTTTTCTAGGGCATCATTTGCCAGGACATCCAGACAGACTCCCTTCTCTTTTCAAATAGTGCCATTGGATCTTTAACATACACTTGAACAGGCAGATGGGACCTCGGTTTAACCTTTCACTGAAGGACAGAATCTTCCTACGATGCAACGCTCCCTTTAGAACTGCATTGGACTGTCGGCCTAGACTATGAGCTCATATGCCACAGCATTTGAACCTTATTAGGAATATAGGAATTCACAGGACCTTAAAAGACCAATACTGCCTCTCTGAGTGGTTCCAAAATGAATACTTAATTTTGGGCACTGTATCTCTTGTACCCTCAGCTGTCTAATTCCCCCTTATATTTACTGACACAAATCTTCTTCCTCAAATAGTCCATTCCATGCTATTCACGGTTCCCTGTGTTTAAATCAAACCCTCTAAGCTCAAGCTCCCTTGACTGCCCCCTTCATTGTTTGAGTTTGTGACCAGTTTGATTTCCACCTTGAGTCTCAATTTAATGGGTGCAGTTTGCTCATTTGTAATGTGATGTGCTTTTATCATCTGTCCTCGTTGTTGACCCCTTCATTAAAATCGACAGCACAAAGGAATAAACCTATTATGTTAGACCTTAAATAGGTCTGGTACATTTTAATGGCTTGTACATTTTCTTCCATTAGGTACAAATCTATGAACTGGAGGAGCACAAGATTGAATCATGGAGAGGTGAATATAAACAGCTGCTTAATATTGTACAGAGTACATTTCTCCCCTGAAATACATTGGGCATTGATCAGTCTTTTGAAGAGAAATTGCTTGATTGGAAGGCGAGACATGTACAGGTTTAATACAATGTTTTATGTGATACTCATACTTACAGCAGTTTAAGTCCTTATGAAATTACAAAACCTTTATATTGATGAGCTGAGTCAAGGTTGTAATTTTCACAGCTAAAGTCTGTTAACCAATGAAGGTGTCTGCAATACCATTTAGGAATAGGATCTCTTGGACACTGGAAATAGCCATAACAGGACCTTGTATTTTACACTGATTCAGGCTTTATAAAACTGTCGGCAAATGTAATCAGAATTAAATGTAATCAGAAATTCTGATTACAAGATTGGTTTGGATGAAAGGTTTAGAAGATTGGCCCATTTCAGCTCATCCCTCTAGAATATTATTATTAATACTGTCTTCCCATCACAGCGTCAAGCTGTTTTCAAATGAGTCCCAGTGTCTTGGCCTTGAACAACTTTCCTGGCAACCTGTTCCAGTCTGATATTACCCTCCGAGTAAAGAGAAACTTCCTGTTCTCTGTCCCTTTGTGACAGTAAACCTGTCTCATCTTGTTCTACTTTTTAATGCATCATGTCTTCATTTAGCCAGAAAGCTAACTCTCCACTTAATTTTTAAAGGTAAAACTAATCTAAAAGCTACTATGCTCCGCCACCTAATGGTGAGGATGCAGAACAGCTGTGCAGTTGCTTTATTTTAATAATTTCAGTTCATGTTTGTTCATCCAGAGGCACAGTGTCCACCTGTTATCTAATTGAAATATTCCACGGAAGTGATATTATTTGATTAATCAATCAACAAGGCTCCTTATCACGTCTTCGAGACATCTCAAAGCGCTTCACAGAATATACTGTAAAGTCAATTGACTGTTTTGTGGGCAAAACGCAGCAGTCAATTGCACACAGCAGTGTCTCACAAACTTTTGTGGATTAAGTGACCAAATTATTATTATTTTTTAACTAATTATTACCCCCGGAAAAGCAATATGCCAATCAACTAACAACCGGGTTTCTACTTACTGCTAGGTAAACAAGCGTGTGGAGTAAGGAAACTTGCTCAACGTTTCGCCCTTCCGGGAATCAAATCCAAATCGCTTACGAGGCAAGAGCTCTAACCACTAAGCTACAGGACTCTTAATTGGTGGCATAACGGCGTTCGTACATCCAGTGCCTGGAATCCACCTTGGCACACAATGGTTCTGACTTCATAAATGTTCATGTGATCTCTCGGATACTTGTGATACGCGACACCTCTTTTCCACTGTCCCTCACCCGTGCCTTGTTTTTCTTCCTCAGAGCTTTATTTGCAAGAAACATTTAAGCCTTTAGTGAACATATCACCAGATGCAAGGTGGGTAAAATGTGCGGATGAATGTTTATTTTCTTTTAATCTTATTTGTGAAAGGCGCTATACAAATGTAATTTTGTTGTTGTTGTATTGAGGTCAGTATAAAGTCTGCTGACCTGGCTGCGATTAATGAGTTGGTTGATGGTTGGTGGGTTTAGAAATGGAGGCTTTTGTAGTCTGGTCATGTGTGGTCATGAGGTCATATGTGGTCATGAGGTAACATGGACTGGATGAGCCTCTGGCGTTACACCTGATTTGACTCAGGTATATTAAAGAATTGACACTGGCAGATAAATGCAAAAATACAGTCACTACAGTTTACAGTAAATCCTGTAAAGAGCTTTGAGACATCCTCCCAAACTGAAAGATAGTATATATCAAATGTAAGGATTATTATTTACTCAAATGTTCAGAATACTTTATTGGCTCATCATGAACAGCCTCCAGAGGGTGCTATATAAACGCAGGTTGTTGTTTTATGTTACGGCAAGGTTTCACTGGATATATCTCTTGTATTGGTGCTTGATATAAGACTTGTTATGAAGGACTGACATGTTGCTGTGCCCTGCTGTTCTTCACTGAATGTTTGTTCTTTTTAGCCTCTTTGATGCAGTGTATTCACTCATCAAGAACAAAATTCACCGGTTGCCAGTCATCGACCCTATCAGTGGAAACGCACTTTATATCCTCACTCACAAGAGAATCTTAAAGTTCCTGCAGCTTTTTGTAAGTATTGTGTTCTGAAGTACAGGCATGATATAATCAGCTGTGTGTCAGTACAGTATTTGGCTGAATACCTTGTGTGTCGTTCTCAATGTGCTATGTGTGCGTCTGGGTGCACACACCAAAATACATGTAAAACAACCACCCACAAATTACATTTATATAGAGCCTTTCACATCAGGAGGACATCCCAAGGTCCTGACAATCGAGGATTTGCACTTGAGCAGGTGGTGAATTCGGGAGAGTGGGGCCAAGATTGAGTAGGGTGGGGGAAAGATGATCGAAGGCACAGTCAAAGAGGAAGGTCTTTAGACCTCAGACCTTGAAGGAGGCGAGGGAGGGGGTGAGGCGAAAGGATTCCAGGGTGGAGTTCTAGAGAATGGGGCAGAAAGACTGAAAGCCTGACTGCTGATGGTGGGGCTGGCAGGTTGGGGCATGTGAAGCTGACTATTGTCTACCAAGCAAAGGGAGCAGGTAGGTTGGTAGGGTTTAAGAAGGTCACAGAGATAGGGAGGGGCAAGACCGTGGAGGGATTTAAAAGTTATGACAAGGATCTTGAAATGAATCCTTTGAGGGATGGGGAGCCAGCAATCGTGCTGCTGCGTTTGCCTACAAATACATAGCCATTCCACTTCACAGTAAATCCTGTGATGATCCCTTGAGACATCTTTTATCATGTGATAAGGCGCTCTACTAAATGCAAGGATTATTATACCAGTGATTCCATCGATAAATCAAATCAATTCCTATCTGCTCCTGATCAGGTGGTGGATTATAAAAACGGGCACACTTTAAATGTAGCCTTTGTTCTATTTTTACGCCTGTGATTGCAGAGATGTCACTTCATCAACTTTGGAGGTATATTAGTGCATTGATATATGTCTGACTTCTGAATAAAGGCAGTGTGACCACATAGGACTCGAATGATCCTTGATAATCTTGTACAGTTCATGCACTTAGTTGCAGTTTGTTCACAACTATTAATTTCACATGAAATTAGTCAAGACGACCTGATTTGTCAGTGCTGGTATGTACATGCCACACAAACCCTCCTAATCCCCTCCCCCATATCCCGCTCGAAATTGCGGGGGAGTTTTTGACAAATTTTGCAGAAAATTTCAGGGAGATCAATGGTGCTATTGAGGTACATTTTACTGCCAATCTACATTTTTTCACTTTATTGATAAAAACTAAACATGAGGAAATAACACATAATAGATTGTTGCAAAAAAAATATTAATTACTTCTTTAACATAAACTGAGTGGGCCTTTTTTGGAAGGGGTGACGACGACACCAGAGAAGCTACAGGAGCTCACCACCTCCTGCCTCTCAGGGTCGGTACTGCATGTAGACCCAGAGAGAGGCCCACATACAGACACAAAGAGACATACACACTCACAAACACAGAGACGCGCACTCAGAGAGAGAGAGAGAGAGACACACACACTCATAGACACAGACACTCAGAAACACACACGCATATAGAAGAGACGCCCCCAGACACACTTACAAACATACATACATACAGAGGAGAGACACTCACACACAGACACTCAAACATGTGGAGAGAGACATAATCACACACATTCACAACACAAAGAGACACACAGACGCTCACAAACACATGGAGAGACACATTCATACACTCAAACACAAAGACACACACACAGACCTTCACAAACACATGGAGACACCACACACAGACACTCACAAACACAGACAGAGAGACACACACAGACACTCACAATCACATAGAGAGACACACGCAGACACTCACAATCACAAATACACAGACAATCACGGCAGCAGGGCCTCCGAGTGAAACCCATTTGCTGCTTGTGCTGCATCGAGCATGCAAATCTGGAGCCGCTCCACTCACAGTGACGTCAGGTAACCAGCGAGCAGCCTGTGGATCAGAAACTTCATTTATAGCGGGTTTGTAGTGAAGGGTGTTTATATCGGATTCCGCGGGAAAAGTGCCGCCACACTTTTCTATTCGCCCAGCTCAAGACCTTTCTCTTTGACCACGTATCCAGCCATCTTTTCCCATTCCCTCCCCTCCTTCCCCCTCTGAATTCAACCCCCAGCTCGGGTGCAAACCTTGGACGTTTGGATGTCCTCCTGATGTGAAAGGCACTGTATAAATTTGTATTGTACTATATGTGACTTATTAATGGCAGTGATTTTATTATTACTGCTTTTTCACTATGACTAGACCAGGCTCTGTGAACCAATCACCCTCATCCTTACTCGGCTCCATTGGCTCTCCGTCCGCCAGCAGATCAAATTCAAAATTCTCACCCTCACTTCCATGGTCTTAACCCATCCAACCTCTGTATCATCTTCACAAGAAGCACTTCACAGGATATCAAATGCAAGGAATTTGTTTTAGTATTATCTTAATCTCAGTTAATCTATTTGACATTTAGGAGCTGAACTGGCTCCAAGGTGACATGCCTGGCAACGGGCTGTCAGAATGTCAGAGCCTTCTGTGGCAGTCTTGGTGTTCCGGTTCCTGAGCTCGGCAGGTCTGCAGTATTCCAGGGCACTGCTGATGGCAGCACAGCCCAGCCTGGCTCATTGTCAGGACCTGGAAAGGCAGACCAGTCACTGGGGGCAGAGACTCTTCCCACTCAGCTCCCATTAACCCTGCAAGCCAAGCCCCAACGGGTAGGGTGGTCCTAGCTGGACAAGCAGTGGGAAAGCTTGCCAGACAGCAATATCAATGGCAAGCTTTGCTGCTTAACTGGTTAGCCTCCAGCAGTACCCCAACACACAACCTGGGGTCCCCAAGCCAGGGCTCTTGCCAATATGACCGATGCTCTATCAGCTTGTCTGGCAGACATCAGGGTCTGGATGAGTGCAAACTTCCTGCAGCTGAATATGGACAAGACGGAAGCCATAGCTCCCGGCGACGTCTTCACTCCTGCAGATCTGAACTCCCTGGGCTCTCCCTCACGCTCACTGAACCAGTGTGCATTCTAGGCGCCGGTTCGACCCCCAGCTGTCCTTCCTTCTCCACATCTGGTCCCTGACCAGACCACCTTCCTCTACCTCCACCACATTGCCCACCTCCCACCGTACCTTAACCCAAATGCTTCAGAAACCCTCGTGCATGTGTTTTGTCACCTCCCGCAAGGATTACTCAAACGCATTCCTCGCCAGTCTCTCCAGTTCCACTATTCTAAAATCCAGCTCATTTAGAACTCTGCTGCCTGCATTACTGATCCCGACCAAACTCTGTACCCCCACCTCACTTGTTTTGGCTCCCCATCATGGATCGACTTCAAGAACCTCACACTTGTGTTCAAATCCCTTCACTTCCTGGCACCTCTCTACCTCTCCGACCTCCTCACTCCCCAATCCACCACCCGACACCTCCACATGACTGGCACCAGCCTCCTCTTTGTCCCTCGAATCCTCCACTCCACAATTAATGATCGCACATTCAGCCCCGAAATTCTGGAACACTCTCCCTCATTGCCTTGCCCACTTTCCCCTTTTTCAAGTCCTGTATGAAAACCTTCCTTTTTTAATCGTGCTTCCGGTCACCTCCCCCCCATCACACACCCCCGGAGTCGCTCGTAGTCAGGCTTTGCCACAGTTGCTACCCTGCGTGGAGGATGCTATATAAGTGAAAGTTGTTGTCGTTCCGGAATTAGGTAAGTGGGATGTGTCCTTCCAGGGAGAGAGTGCACATTCCATTCCAGCAATCTATCGCTGGGTGTTGTGTATGGGTTAAGCATAGGTTTTCGCATGTGTCAGACATCCGGCTGACCAAAAAAAATAACATTTATGGAAAGCAGGAACAAGCTCAATGGTGTTGTCATGTCATTTCCATTTAAATGACCAAGTAGAACTTACCCTACACATAACCATTCTGACAGTAGAGGGTTTCACTTTTTTTTAGTACAAAATGGAATTAATTTCCAGAAAATAATGTACGTTTGTATTGTAATTAATGTGACTTTCTTGGAATTACCCACATACTGAGCAAAAAACAGTCCTTTATTCAGTTCTTACTAAACAAAATGTGTGTAGATTTTTAAAAGAAATTAATTGGTGTTCAGAAAATGATTAATAATTAACGGACATGAACATTTTACAGGTACTTTTAATTATTCTCGTTACAATCTAGTGTTACCAAATTCACAACATTCATCTTCAGTCTAATTAAAGATATATGCGAAAGGTTTTATTGCGACACTATAGTAATTCCCCTGGTACTAGAGACAAAGCACCTACTCACTGCGTACAGTTTGCATACAGTTCACTGCAGAGGAGACCCACGAGAATGATCCCCAGTGTTATAGGAATGAGCTTTGATCTGGGCCAATAAAAAAATGTGGAAATATTTGCCCAAAATTATGGGGCATTTGGCACATTTTGCAGGTTGATTGATGCTAGTGAGAGATGCATTTTATAATAATAATTATCCTTGCATTTGATATAGCGCCTTGTCACATCTTCGAGGTGTCTCAAAGCACTTCACAGAATATACCGTAAAGTGAGTTGACTGTATATTTTGTGGCGAAATGCGACAGCCAATTCCACACAGCAGTGTCCCACAAACAGTTGTAGATTGAGTGACCAATTTATTATTATTACTTTTTTGAAGGAATTATTACCCCAGAAAAGCAATCTGCCAATCGACTAACAACCAGGTTCCTACTTACTGCTAGGTAAACAGGTACGTGGAGTAAGGAAACTTGCCCAACCTTTTCACCCTGCCTGGAATCGAACTAAAGTCTCTCACTTGTGAGGCGAGTGCTCTAACCATTGAGCTGCAGGACTCCACATGAGGTGACTCCATTTTGTGAAACAACCCGGATTAAAACTATAGGCATATATTTCCTGAACATGTAGTTATGTTTAAAATACTAAAATGTTAATTTGAATAGTACAGCACTTAGCAAGAATTTGTCGCAGGAGCTCAGTTTAGGCCACAGGTGCCGGGCAAAGCCAATTTCCTGCTCGCGCCGCTTCTGCAATCACAACACTCCCTGCGTTACGCACATGTGACTGGAGCCGCTTTACCCTCAGTAGCAGCGTCGAGCAAACAGCACGAGAGGATCGGGGTCTAGCACACTGTGCGTACAGGTGTGTAGCTGGGTCTACCACACCATGTGTACAGGTGTGTAGTGGGGCCTAGCACACTGTACAGGTGTGTAGCAGGACCTAACACACTGTGTACAGGTGTGTAGCAGGGCCTAGCACACTGTGTGAAGAGGTGTGTAGCGGGACCTAGCACACTGTGTGTACAAGTGTGTAGCGGGGCCTAGCACACTGTGTACAGGTTTCTAACAGGACCTAGCACACTGTGTGTACAGGTGTGAGTGGGGCCCATCACACGTGTGTACAGGTTTGTAGTGGGAGGGGAGTGTTTGCAGTGCATTTATGGCAGAGGAGGGAGCTTGCAGTGGCTTCCATGGAAAAAGTGTAGCTGCACTTTTCTATCGGCACAGACTATAAGCAATAATTAGACAGCCTTTCTTCAGTCTCGAAAGGTGATGTCTCAAAGGGACCTTATAGAGGTGTAAAAAAGTTAAAATGGGATTCAAAATATAGGCCCAGACATCACTTGATGATGCACCAAGACTTTAGAGTTATAAAGGGCAATCACAGGACAGACATCAGGAAGTGTTTCTTTCCTCAGGGTAGTTAATGCCTGGAACAGATTGCCTGGAAGAGAGGTTGAGGCCAGGACACTGGACTCATTTAAAGATGATACTGTGCTAAGACAACTGTAGAGTGGCTGTTCTTCCAGGGGATACTGCTGGAATTAACAAGCTTCCCACTGCCTCACCAGAAATCATCTAATAAGTGGATGTTTACAAGCAATTCTTCCAGAATGCAATTAAATAGATTAAAGGGCCTTTTCAATCCAAACTAATCTTCTGATCTCTGGGCCAACTGCTTGTAAAAATCCACTTATTAGATGATTTCCTGTGAGGCAGTGGGAAGCTTGTTAATTCTAGCAGTATCCCCTAATACACACTCTAGGGTCTCCATTCTTTGGCTCTGGCCAACCTGCATCTAATACTCTTTCGGAATTAGATAAGCAGGGTGCGTCCCTCCAAGGAGAGATTGCGCCTTCCATTTCCGGACACAGAAATGTCTATGTTGTGTAGATGGCATGCATATGTGGAGCTCTGACTGGTTTAGAGACTGCTAAGCAGGTGATGGTCGTCCACAAGTCTCAGAAACACCTGGCTGACCACTGTAACACAAATCAAGAGACCGTGGAAGAACTAATCCGTTCTGAGTTCAGAGTTCTTTATTTTACCATCAAAAATCACGTCAAAAAATTGCTGGGATTTTTGTTTTTGCTGATGTATTTAGCAGTAGATTTCAAAACTCAACCAACAGTATGGTTCAACAATTAATAGATTTAGAATGATAACAAAAATGTGATTCTTATAAGTAAGGAATGTCACTTTAAAATTAGCCTCCATCCAAATGTTAGATGAACAGAGACTGGTATGTGTCTCGCTTTATATTGGAAGCTACTATTCATGTAATTTTATTTCAATTGTGCAATGTATATCAGCAGAAAATGTTAGTATAGTTATAATAACAATAATCCTTGCATTTGATATAGTGTCTTTCGGGGGGATGTCTTAAAATGCTTCATATGATTTACAGTATAGTTACTGTGTATTTTATAAGTAAGCAATTTGTGCACAGCAATGTCCCACATAACAGCTCAGTGAATAACCAATTTCATCTGAAGGATTGATCACCGGATGGCACACCGCCAATGCAAAGAGCTCCAAGACATTATTCTACATGAAAGACGCTAGATAATATATGTTCTTGTTGTTGCCATTTAACTCATTGCTGTTTGTGGGATGTTACTGTTGTACAAAAGATGCTATGTTTGCTTATATCACCATAATTATACTTCAACATAACTCGCTCGCTGCATGAAAAACTTTGAAACAATCAGAATGAGAAGGCGAGAAGTCCATTTATTATTGTCATTCATTCTAGATCTCTGAGATGCCAAAGCCTGCCTTTATGAAGAAAACACTGGAGGAACTGGGGATAGGAACGTACCTTAATATTGCCTTTATCCATCCAAACACTCCTATTATAAAAGCCCTGAGTATATTTGTGGAAAGGAGGGTTTCTGCCTTGCCCGTTGTGGATGTATCAGGTTGGTGAATCTTAATGTTGTGCGTGATGTAGACATGCAGTGCTATAAATGATATTCTGAACAAAATAATTATGCATCAATATCCAGGATTATTTTACATTATTTTATACTATTATTTGATCATCTTTTTCCAGGAAGCATGCCAAGTATCTGTGTACCTATCACCCAGTATCAATCCTAGTCAAGCGAAGCAGCTTTTTGTGCATATGGGGAAAATTTCTTACCAGCAGAGAGTGCCAAACATAACTTCTTCATAATCATCCCACAAATAACTGGTCTATCTGGCGGGCCGCATCCGATTTCATAACCCGTTTACGTTATGTTTCTGGTACGGAAACACAAAAATATTGCTTTTAAGTGGTGTAAAGATGTTTCTCAAATAGAGCATCTGGCCCTCAGCACCCAAAAGGTTGGACTACCCAGGGATAGGCCTTGTCATTTCTTTAAATCATTTCATTCACTCAATGCAGTATTAAGGGTATGCTGCATTATCAGAGGTACCGTCCTACGAATAAGACGTTAAACTGAGGTGCCGTCTGTGTGTTCAGGTTTACATTAAAGATCCAGTGCACTACTTGAAAAGAGGACTGTCCTGGACAATAATCTCCCAGATAAAATTAGTCATTCACTTCATGGCTGTTTGTGGAACATTGTTGTGCACAAATTGGCTGTCGCTTTTGCCTATACAGTACAGTCTCTGTACAGTAAAATCCTTTTGAGTATTATTATTTATTAACAAGCAAACTTGATGTTCTCAACTGTCTTATACATTGTATCTCTGATATAATGTGGTCGATATCCATAAAATCCCAATGAAACACAATAGCTGGTTTCACTCCTGCCAGCAAGTTCCTGCGCTAAAAAAACTCTGACTTCCAGGGCATCAGGTCACAGCCATCGTTACTTCCTGTGTGCAAAGCAGGAAGTGATGCGGTGACGACCTGATGATTATAGAGCGAAAACTAGCAGGCAAACGAGAGCGGGTTAGATGCAGCATGTGTAGTGAATGAGGTCCACAGTGCAACCACTTAACCAAAACTACTATAAGGAAGCCCATTATAAGAACTGCACTACGTTATGAGATTACAGTAATTACAGTTTAAAACTTTTCTTCTCATTTTCTTCATGTGTCTCATCAATGTGAGTACTCATGTTAGACTATGGTTCCACTGAATGCCGGCAGTCCCCAGCTACCACAGCCAATCGGCCATTTTCCAGTAGCTGAAAAAGTGCTGAGGGAACAACACAGCCAGTTAAAGTTGTGTCCTTGCTCAGCATCCATTGCGTGTGCTTCCATTAGTGATCAGGTGCAGAAACCTTGGCTGACTTTTCTCAGCCGCAACCTCAGTAGAGTGAAGCGCTCTGTTCACTGCCGTGGTTGAGATCAGCTAGCTAAGCGCAGATAAAAACAGGCATTTCCTTGGCTGTATGCCTGAGCACCTCACCACATGTTGAATTTCCTTATGATCTAGTTTGGAGAGCTTCAAAGGAACACTTTTTTAAAAAAATCGCAATTAAGGATATCTCCATCTGAGATCTGCACAATATTACCTTTACTTGGAAGAAATCATAATAGTAACTTAATGAAGCATTATTTTGTTGCATGTTACTTTTATATCTTACGAGTTTCAGGAAATATCTATACTTGGCATTTTGTAGTTAATAGCTATCTGCACTTCCTGTTTGTCAGTTTCATATTATTGAGGAAAGAATTGGCTCAGAACATAATTTTGGTCCTCTGCATATAACAGGAAGCATCTTAGAGTATTTGACTTGGTGTAGAATTGAGGATATTTTTTTTTCTATAGGAATTGGGAACTCTAGAACATCCTTCACATAACATTTTTTTTCTTTTGCAGGGAAAGTTGTAGATATTTATTCGAAATTTGATGTTATAGTAAGTATAACTCCTCAAGTTTCATTCAATATTTCTTATGTACACAATTTTTAAAAAAATCTTTGGAGTGCTGAGCATGCTTTGCAGCTTTCAAACAATGGACCTTCAAGTATCTGAACAACATTGTTGTGGTAATGCAATTTGGTAACAGAATATTTTGATTCTCAGAAACAAAGCAGTTTCACTTTATTATTCCATTAGCTAGTGCATGAGTAGTAATAACCCCATTCCGAAGTACGTCTTAAAAGTTACCAGTGTTGGGTGAGAAAACAGCTTAAAAAAAGTTTTAAAGGAGAATTCCTTTTCACCTAATACCTCTGCCAATTTCATACTCGAAAAGGGGAGTTTCTCCTGTAGTCCTGGCCAACAACCCCCCGGATAACATGGGTTATTCACTTCATGGCTGTTTGGAGATTATTGCTGTGCACATTGCTGCCGCATTTGTCTACAAAATAGATGCTCCACTTTGCAGTGTATCCTGTGAAGTACTTTGAAACGTCTTGCCGACGTGAAAAGCACCGTGTCAGATGCAACGATTATTTTTACTTCATTCCCATTTCCCTCTAAACCATTCAGTTGATTGTATATTCATAGCCTTTTGAGGCATTGCATTGTCCATATTCTCTCATGCATTTGTGGATTCATTTTTAACTGCTTTAGCTGTAATTTTAAGATCAATCTCTGTAATTTTAAAATCAATCCCTGTAATTTTAAAATCCCTGGATTGTTCTACTGGAGGCAAGTCAATCCCCCTATTATCTCATGAATTTTACATTTATTCTACATTTTAAAAGTGATTTTGCAAATGTTGACCATCCAGAATCTCAGTATTGGCTAAGTAATATTTAAATGCTTCCAATGGGAATGTTAGCGTAATCTCTCTGTGGGTGAGAAGGTGGAAGGAATATTTCACAACAGTTGAGGGTTTGCATCTCGAATCCACTTCTACCACATCAGATCATGGAAGAAGCATGGGGCTGTTGTGGGAGGCCACAGCTCCTCAATGGCAGCATGGTGAAAATAGGTCAGTGTCGAAATTGAGTTGCTGTCCTTCTCAGGGTTTAATATTCAAACAAAATAAGTCTTGAAAGCACAAGCGTTAAAATGGAGGTTTTATTTCTATCTCAGAATCTTGCTGCTGAGAAGACGTACAATAATCTGGATATCACTGTAACGCAAGCACTGCGGCACCGCTCTCAGTATTTTGAAGGGGTTGTGCAGTGTCACAGGCTGGAATCACTGGAAACGACAGTGGACAGGATAGTCAAAGCTGAGGTAAGGGACTTCATGAGCTAATATTTGATTGTTTCTAATGAGAATGTTAGCGTATTAACATGTGTACAGAACATATTGAAAAATGTTAGCACATCAACAATGGCTAGGTGCATAATTTTCTTTATCTGCAGAATTGTAAATTTTTCTGTAACACCTTCATTTTTTTCTGCTACAGGCAACTTTTCATTCCTTCTTTATATTTTAATGCTAATGCACTTCTTAGGTATGCAGTTTCACTTCAAAATGTTATCATAAGACATAAGCACACTTATGTCTGTTGTGATGGCCTGCTTGAATCTCATGGTGTATTGGACATTGATGTATGTGGGTTTACGTACACCCCAGTGCAATGCTGGGTGAGCGCTACATTGCCAGCTTCAGATGATATCATAAACTGAGGTCTTGTCTGCCTATTCAGGCGGATTTTAAAGATTACTATGACAGTACTCAAAAAGAGAAAGGAATTTCTCCCGGTGTCCTAGCCAGGAATCCCCCACCAAATAAAGTGGTCATTTGATTCATGGTTGTGTGCAAATTGTCTGCTGTGTTTGCCTACAAAATACATGATACTCCACTATACTGCATATTTTGCTGTAAAACACTTTGAGACATCTACTCGGTATGAAAGGTGCTATATTAAATGTAAGGATTATACATATGTGATTTGTTTTAATAGAAATTTTAATTTCCAAAATTTTAGTTCATTGTTCTTGTCACATGAACTAACTAAAATTATCTTAATCCTAGCTGAAGGAGTTTGGGGTTCCAGTATTCATGGTACTGTAACTCAGAGCTGTGTAATGTTCACTAGAGCGCACAATCTAGGCTGATAATGAATCCAGTGCAGTGCTGGGCTGGGAATGTGCTGCATTACTGGATGTACAATCCCTCAGATCGTTACATGTTAAACTTCTGCCTGTTCCGGTGGACATTAAGATCCCATGACACTAATCAAAAAGAGAAAGGATTTTTTCCTGGTATCCTGGCTAACAATTCCCCCAAATAAAATTGGTCACTCACTTACCTCATGGGTAATGGGACATTTGCTGTGCTCAAATCTTGTGTTCGCCTATAAAGTACACAGTACAGTTCATAGCAAATCTTGTGAAGGGCTTTGAGATGTCCACCCAATGAGAAAGATGCCGTATAATAATCCCTACATTTGATTTAGCGCTTTCATGTCAGGAGGATGTTTCAAAGCATATTTTCAAATACAAGAATTAACATTAGCTTTCTTTTATCTTGTTTTCTTGTGTGGTTCATGCACTGACCTTTGATACACTTAATAATAATAATGGTTTACTTTAAATTTTTGCCTTTCAGGTCCATCGACTCGTAGTGGTTGATGAGAAAGAAAGCATTGTGGGCATCGTCTCATTGTCTGACATTCTTCAGGCTCTTGTTCTCACACCAGCAGGTATAGATGCACTTTATTCCTAAGCACCTGAAGTCTGACCACTGATCCCTTCCTCAGAGCACTCAGGTAGGGTACAGCATGGCATGTTGTACCCATTCAGCTTGCTGAATCAGCATTGGCTGCCAGAAACCCCTATGCTATCTGCTGAGTGATAAACAGCGTTTTGCACGGTCAAAAAGGTGAAACTGCTTTGACGTATTGTTCTGCAACAGTTTCTCAAGACCAGGATAGATGCAAAGCTGGACAAAGTGGCTTGTGCTGCTGTACATTCTACTTATTTTGCAAGTGAGTTGAACATTCTTAAAATCCTGCTTTATGATGGTACAAGTTGACCACCACAATCCAATCTGTGCTTCATCAGATTGATGCAAAATTGATCATTAAAACCTGGAATCTCCATGTGTAGTTGGGATCCATGGAATTCTCAGTTTGGTTTGGATACTCTTAAGCATGGTGATGGGTTTCTGCATGTGCCTGACAACCGACTGACCAACAAAAAAGACACTTGCATGATATATGCAATTTGCTTACGTCTATGTCACTAGTAAGTCACTATAATCGATGCATTTCTGTCCTGTACAAGAGAACCCTATATATCTCTCAACTGAGAATAATTTTAATTGAGTTTCCATTTTCAGTTGTATCATTCTCACAGAGAGTGATACAGTTTTCAATATTTCTTAAGCACAGAAAAACTGTCTGTGGAGGAGCCATGTTCAGTCAGCACACAATCTGCTATAAGACAAAGTTAGGTAGTAGTGCAACAAATTGCATTTATATATTATATAATTATTATATAGATAACACCTTTCACATCGGGAGACTGTCCCAAGGTGCTGGATAGTTGATAATTTGTACCCAAGATGGGGGTTGGATTTGGGAAGTATGGGGGCCAAGGGAGTTGAGAAAATGACTGTGGTCAGAGGAAAATCTTGAGACAGACCTTGAAGAAGTTGAGGGAAAGAGCAAGGTGAAGGGACTCCAGGATGGAGGTACAGAGAATGTCTGAAACCAGATTATAGATTCTATATGAAAGCCTGAATGCCAATCAATGATGGTGGGGTGGGCAGGGTGGGGGACATGAAGTAGGACGAGGGTCTTGAACTCGATTCTCTGGGAATAGGAAGCTAGTGGAGCCGGGAAAGGATGGGGGTGATAGGCTTGTGGAGCAAGTGTGGGAGAGGACATGAACTGCAGAGTTCTGAATGGTGTGTGGAGGGAAGAGTTGGGAAGTCTGGCGAGCAGAGTTGGCGTAGTCTAGCCTGTACGTGATACGGAGAGCGGCAGCCTGAGGGGAGAAGTAGTAGAGGAGGCGGAAGATATTGAAGAGGTGGGGGAAAGCTGAACAGGTCAAGGCACAGATTTGGAGTTTGACAGTTGGGAGTCGAATAAACCACAGAGCTTCCGCACTGACTCCATTGAGCCTATATGCATTTAAATTTTACATTAAACCAATGGTCCTGCCCTTCAGTGTATAATTGTTTTTGAGCTTCCTCCTTGCAATCTTCAAACCAGAAACAGCATAATTGGAGAATTTGCAGTGATCTGGATCACATCACATGAAGTGACCATTAACTCTATAGTATCTTTTCTTTCTCTTCTCCCCACCCCCCCAGCAGAAATGAATACGTTTCTTTGGCTAAAAATAATCACTACACTTTGCAGTAAATCTTTTCTTTGAGAGGTTCATGCCATAACCCGTTCTGCTTAACCCCACCTCCAAAACATCACCCAGCTACGCCACAGCCTATCCCCTCATGCCGCCGAGACCCTCATCATTCATTAAACCTATGCTCGACTAAGCCAGCTTGTTGGCCTTCCCATCTCTTCCCTCCACGAGCTGCAGATATTTCAGAACTCTGCAGCTTGTTTCCTCTCCCACACCAGGCTCCGTGACCCCATCACGGGGCCCATCCCTCAGATACAGTTCCTCACCTTTAAATCCCTCCATGGCCTTGCTCCTTCCTACTTCTGTGACATGCTAACTCCATATCGACCTGTCCGCTCAGCAGCCTGCTCCATGTCCCCTGTCTGGCGCATACCACCGTCAGCGGTCGGAACTTCAGCTTCTCTGCCCCAACCCTTTGGAACTCTATCTCACATTCCCTTTGCCTTGCTCCCTTCCTTGTCCCCTTCAAGTCCCGCCTCAAGACCCTCTCCTCTTCGACCACCTCCCCTCCCCACCCCGACCCCAGCTCGGGTCTGAAATGCTGTACTCTGTCCTTGGGACGTCCTCCCGACATGAGAGGTGCTCTACAAATGTAATCTTGTTGTTGTTGTTCAAGGTCTGTCTCAAGACCCTCGTCTTTGACCGGGCCTTCGGTCACCCTTCTACCCCTACCCTTCCTGCCCTCCACCCCACCTGATTCCAACCGCCTGATTCCAACCCCCTGCTAGGGTCCAAATCCCTGACTGTCCAGCTCCTGACGTGAAAGGCGCTATACAAATGTAATTTGTTGTTGTTTGGATAATGCGATAAAGAACTATATTAAATGCAAAGATTATTATTACTAGGTACTAGCTGTACCCGTTGCAGCTACCTACACTTGTAACTAAAGAATCAAATACAGAATGTAGATTTTATGTGATACCACTTACAAACCACATACATGCCATAAATACTGTGTGTACACCTTGCATGCCTTTCTGCGTTGAAGTCAGGCAATGCTGTTCTTTGAGCGGGCAATTCATTTTGCCGTGTTCTTGCATGCCTTTCTGCGTCGAGGTCCAGCCGTGCTGTTCTTTGAGTGGGCAACTCACTTTGCCTTGCTCTTGCAGTCTTTTCAGTATTAAAGTCTAGCCATGCTGTTCTTTGTTCTTCAGTTTCATTCAATCGGCCTTCTCTCTTCTGTCTTGCATTTTTATTTGTCCTTGAAAAGCTTGATCTTCCCTTTTTAAGCATCTTCCCTTAAGATTAAGTGGGAGCACTCCTGTTCGTAGGACTCCTGGTTGGGAGGACTCCTTTTGGGAGGACTGTAGCTCCCATGACAGCCCGAAAAAACTGACATACATTTGTTGCAGAATTTTTGTAGATGTATTTTTGTAGAAGGGTGTGTGCTACTTTGTTGCAGAATATCATGCCTACCTCATATTTTGGGGCTTAATTAAAGCATTTTTTAAATATAGCTCATCAACAATATCCGAACAAAAAATGCCCATGACACTGCCGCATGCAAGACCTTTCCGATTAGGTATAAATCATGTCTCTATGTCGATCGGTTATGGCGTTACTGGCAGAGACACAGATACACACGCAGACAATATATCTTTACATTTATATAGTGCCTTTCATGTCGGGAGGACATCCCAAGGTGGTGAACAGTCCAAGGTTTGCACCTGAGTTGAGGTTGGGGCTGAGGTTGAACAGTTTTAGTATTCAAGAGATCATTAGCAATTAAAGCACCTTCAGGTTATATGAAAGATGAGACTAAAACTGACTTTTTGCAGGACTTAAGTGTAAAGCTTTCAAACCAGTGAAGACACATTTCTTTTTCAATTAAAATTAAGCTTTAGCTTTGAACACATGTTCATTTATTGTATATGTATCTGTACAAAGAAAGCAATATTGGCCATAGCATAAAGTATTTTTATTTTTGAATAAATATGATACAATCTTTCAAAGAAAATGCAGCCCAACGAATCTACTCCTTCTTAGAATATATGTTCAGCAAATGTGAACTTGAGTTATCTACAGTTACAACTTGATCCATAATGAATGGATTCAGATTGATTCCCGTTTGTTTAACAACAACAAAAACAAATTGCATTTATATAGCGCCTTTCAAGTCAGGAGACACCCAAGGCACTGGATAATCAAGGGATTGCACCCGAGTTGTGGGTTGGAATCAAGATGGGTGGAGGGCAAGGGAGATGAGGTGGGAGAATTACCAAAGGCACAGTCAAAGAGGAAATTATTGAGACAGATCTTGAAGTTGTCAAGGGAGGGGGGAGACACAGGGGATTCTGGGATGGAGTTCCAGAGACTGGGGGCAGAAAGGCTGATCATCGATGGTGGGATGGGTAGGGTGGGGAGGGACATGAATAAATATAGTGGAAAAACAATAATAATATAATATAGTCCTTACATTTGATATAGTGCCTTATCACATCTTCGAGACGTCTCAAAATGTTTCACAGAATATACTGTAAAGTGAATTGACTGTATATTTTGTGGGTGAAATTCGGCAGCCAATTGGGCATAGCAGTGTCCCACAAACAGTCATGGATTGAATGACCAAATTATTATTATTTTTTTATTGCCACTATCCAATCAGTGATCTTTGTTTCCTGTCCGAGCTCTTAGGACTGTGTTTCAATGGTGCGAAGTGATGCTATATTTCATATACAACAACGACTTGCATTTATTTGGCACCTGCGAGGTAGCCTCCCGGAGTGCTTGACAATGGCGGAGTCTGGGATCAAAAAGGAAGGTCTTTAGGCAGGATTTGAAAGTGGGGAGGGAGGGGGCAAAACGGAGGGATTAAAGGACAGAGTTTCAGGGTGTAGTGGCTGAAGGCACAGCCACTGATAGTGGAGCGATAACAGGAGGCCGGAGCCAGCCGATCGGCGGGAGCGCGTGGTGGAATGGGCGGTAAGCAAACCGGATAGGTAGGGAGGTGCGAGTATACCATAGCATACCATAGCGCGTGCGCACTATGGCTGCCGCTTTGACCCGAGACCCTCCCTCCTGCCCCCCTCCTCTCTCCCCCCAAACCCTCCCCCCTCTGCATCTCTCCCGCTCTCTCCTCCTCTCTCTCCGTCCCTCTCGTCTTCTATCCCCACTTGACCCTCCCACAACCTCCCTCTGCTCCAGCCTGGGAATCCTCCGCCGGGCTCACCGTGGCACTCGGCGTTGGCTGTCCAGCAGCAGCCACACCGACTGCCCCATTCCCCACCACACTCGCCACCCACCCCGGACACAGACCCGGGGAGTCAACCTCTCCTCCCTCATCCC
The DNA here is from genome assembly GCF_018977255.1 of Callorhinchus milii. NCBI lineage: Eukaryota > Metazoa > Chordata > Chondrichthyes > Chimaeriformes > Callorhinchidae > Callorhinchus > Callorhinchus milii. The sequence continues at coordinate 12,491,451 of NW_024704743.1, forward strand.
CATTCCCCCCACCCCTGCCTCACAACCTGGACCCCCTCCCCTCCCACACACCCTTCTGTCAACCGCTCCCTCCACATCGGACTGCAAAATGTCCGCTCCCTCTGCAACAAGGCCCTGGTCATCAACGATCTCATCCTTGATGAGAACGTTGATATCATGGCCTTAACAGAAACCTGGCTCACCCCAGGCGACACCTTCCCCCTCACGGAGGCCACGCCACCCGGCTACACCTCCCACCACATCCCCCGCCCCAACCGCCGTGGCGGTGGTGTTGCCCTTATCTCAAGGACACCACTTGCCCTATCCCCCTACTCCTCTGGCTCTTTCCCCTCCTTTGAGCACCTCACCCTCTCCCACCCCTCATTCCTCTCCCTTAAAATCCTCCTCCTCTACCGGCCCCCTAAAACCTCTCCCACCTTCATCTCTGACATTTCAACACTCCTCACATCTCTTTGCCTCTGCTCTGATCGCCTCATCATCCTGGGCGACTTTAACCTACACTTCACCCCCTCCTGCTCCATCTCCACAGACTTCTCTTCCCTGCTCTCCTCACTCAACCTCTCCTTACACATAAACTCCCCCACTCACAGTCACGGCCACCCACTCGATTTGGTGATCACCCGGGGCCTCAGTGTCTCGGATGTCACTATTACCGACAAGGCCATCTCTGACCACTACTTCATCTCCTTCACCACCTCCACCCCCCTCCCCACCTCCACCAGACCCACCACCATCTTCTACCGCCCTTGGAAGAAGTTACCCCCACAATCCCTAACCGATGCCTTGGAGTCCTCTGAACTCCTCTCCCTCTGGCCTTCAACCCTCACCGACCCCTCTTCTCCTCTCTCCCTCCTCCACAATACCCTCTCCTCCACACTCGATACTCTTGCCCCCATCACTTCCCGCACTGTCTCCTACTCCCGCTCCTCCCCCTGGTACACCACCCACCTCCGCTCACTGAAAAGCCAGGTGCGGGCTGCTGAACGCACCTGTGTCAAATCTGGCCTAACGGTCCACCGACAAATCTGGCTGGACCTCCTCAAAATTTACCGCTCCACTCTAGCCTCGGCCAAGTCGTCCTTCTACTCCAGGATAATCCTGGAGGCGAAGAACAACCCCAGGCTACTGTTTTCCACCACAACCCGACTCCTCCGTCCCCCCCGCCACCCCGCGCAGGTCATCTCCTCCAACCTTCACTGCGAGGAGATGCTGGATTTCCTTGAATCCAAGATCAAGGGAATCCGCTCCGCGGTCACTTCCCCTCCAACTTCCACCAACCCCCCACCCCCTCCCTCCCACACTCCGACTCCTACCCATCCTCCCCTACACACCTTCGTACCCGTTTCCCCACCCTCTGTCACTGAACTCATCCTATCCCTAAAACCAACCACCTGCTCCCTTGACCCCATCCCCACTCCACTCCTTATCTCCCAGCTCCACTTTCTTGCCCCACATATCACTGACATCATCAACCTGTCCCTCTCCTCTGGCTCTGTCCCCATTCCATTAAAAACTGCCATCATCACGCCCACCCTGAAAAAACCCTCCCTTGATGCGTCGCAGCTATCAAGCTACCGGCCCATCTCCAACCTCCCCTTTCTCTCCAAGGTCTTGGAAAGAGTTGTCGCCTCCCAACTGCGCTCTTTCCTTTCCACCCATTCTCTTTTCGAACCCCTTCAGTCAGGTTTCCGTGCTGCCCATAGCACAGAAACTGCCCTGGTCAAGGTCACCAATGATATCCTGACCATCTGTGACCAGGGCTCCCTCTGTCTCCTCGTCCTCCTCGACCTATCGGCAGCATTCGATACGGTCGACCACGCTATCCTACTCCACCGCTTGTCCTCCCACCTCAACCTTCAAGGCACTGTCCTTGAATGGTTTAGGTCGTACCTTTCTCACCGTCTTCACTTTGTCTCAACGAATGGCTTCTCCTCCACCCCCCGTACTGTCTCATGTGGTGTCCCTCAGGGCTCTGTCCTCGGTCCCCTCCTCTTCACCCTCTATATGCTCCCCCTTGGTGACATCATCCGCAGACATGGGTTAACTTCCACATGTATGCGGATGACACCCAACTCTACCTTTCCTCCTCTACTCTCAACTCCACGACCACCGATGTCCTGACAGCCTGCCTGTCCGACATCGAGTCCTGGACGAGAGACAACTTTCTTCAGCTCAACGTGCGAAAAACCGAGGCCCTCCTGATTGGCTCACGTCAGCGCCTCCGCACCTCAGGCGCTGACACCATCAGCATCCAAGGCTGCACTCTCCACCTCTCAAAGCCAGTCAGGAACCTCGGCGTTTTGTTCGACCCTGAGCTGTCCTTTCTCCCTCACATCCGCACCACAACTGGCACCGCCTTCCATCACCTCCGGAACATCGCCAGACTACGGCATTACCTCACCCCTCACGCTGCTGAAACCCTGGTTCACGCCTTTGTCACCTCAAGGCTGGACTATGGGAACTCTCTCCTCGCCGGCCTTCCCGCCACCTCCCTCCACAAGCTGCAGGTCATTCAGAACTCTGCAGCTCGTGTACTGTCCCGCACCAGGCTTCGGGACCACATCACTCCCACCCTCGCTCGCCTCCACTGGCTCCCCATCCCCCAGAGGATTGATTTCAAGATCCTCATCCTCACCTACAAGGCCATTCACGGCCTTGCTCCCTCCTACCTCTCCAACCTACTATCCCCCTACCTACCTGCCCGTACCCTCCGTTCCTCCGGCTCCGGTCTGCTCCACGTCCCCCGCCCCAACCGCCCTACCATCGGTGGCCGGGCCTTCAGCCCCGAGGCTCTGGAACTCCATTCCCCAGTGCCTTCGCCGCCTCCTCCCTTTCCTCCTTCAAGGCCGGTCTCAAAACCTTTCTCTTTGACCGAGCCTTCAGCTCCCCTCTCGACTCTCTTCCCCCTTCTCGCTCCCTCCCATCCCTCCCCTCACCCTGACCATTTCCCCCCTCCTCGCTCCCTCCCCTCACCCTGACCATTTCCCCCCTGCTCGGGTCATGACCCAACTGTGCAGCGCCTTGGGACGTCCTCCTGACGTGAAAGGCGCTTTATAAATGGAATCTTGTTGTTGTTGTTGTATATGAGGAGATTTCAAAACGAGTGAGAGGATCTTGAAATCGATCCGTTCAGTAATTGGGAACCAGTGCAGCCTGGCAAGGACTGGTGTGATGGGGGGATGGAGTTTTGTGCAGGTGAGAATCCGGGCGGTGGGGTTCTGGATTGTATTTTGCTTATGGTGGATCTGGGGAAGTCCAGCAAGGAGGGCATTGGAATAGTCCAGACGGGAAATGACGAAGCCATGGACGAGGGAATACATATTGCACATAAGTATTCTAATTTAACAATTTTTTTCAGAAACAATTTGAATAAGTTATATGTTATAATTTACAGGTTCTATAAGAAAGGACAGCATTGCAGAATGACAGACTACAATGGCCATTGAAGGTGCCTGAAAAGAACTGCTTCAAGTTTCTTTTCTATTTGGGGCCAGATGAGTGCTGACGACAACAGAGAAGGCACAAGATCATGCTGCCGAGAAAGAGAAAAAGTTGTAACCAAACACTGTAGCTGGATCTAGAATGTATTTAAGTGACAACATCTGAATTCAAATCGTTGTGGTGTGTTCATATTCACTAAACACCTGCATTGGAAACGATTGTAATGATACAATTGTAAGAGATTTTGCAAGACTTTATTTTGCAAAAATGATTAGTAACAAGAAGTAAAGATATTTTAACTATGCTTTAAAGCCAGAATTGATTGAAATGGCTGTTTATTTGGACAGTTTGTAAGAAAATGTCATGACTCGGGTGGGTACCTACCAGCTAGCCCCACTTTATGAATATTTGGGACATAGTCATGAAAAATCAAACTGCAAATTGAGTTTGGACCTGCTATTGACAGTTACATGTCCATATATACATCATAAACCTCCAGTTTAACAGGAGCATGCAATGAGAATACTGTTGCTGTATGTAGTGTAAATAGGAAGTTATTGCGAGAAAAAGTGCCAGAGAAAGGTATATTTTTCTGTGTATGAAAATGTAAAATTATGTTTGTACGATTGCAGATTTAATTTTTGTAAATTATATTGTGGCATATATTGTTTTCATATGGTTGGAAAGATGGGTGGGGATGTTTTGTCTATAGATGCACAAAGGCATGAAATGACACTATAATAGAGATTTTTGTGTGGGTGTGGCGGGGGGGGAAATCGATAAAGAAATGATATTTGTTGCCATTGTGCAAATTTGTTGGGAACGAAAAGAAATACTTGGAGCAAAACCTTGTCAAAGTAATAATGCACTTTAAACAGAGGCTCATTGATGGTGTAGTGAATTGACAGGAACTGAAAATGAAACTTGCTTGGTAGCACATTTAAGTATCTCGTAAGTAAACTATACACAGATTGGAGTTTTGGTGTGCAATTGAGTTAAGCAAACAAAACAATAATTAACGTTTCAGTGAGACAAACTTCCTGAGAACTTTTTAATCAATTAGATTCCATAGCTGTTGAAAGTAATATTTGAAGATTTGAATCTTGTATTTTCTTTCTTCTCCTCTCCCACCCAAAACATTTTGTAAAAAAAAAATAACTTTTAGATCACTGGTGATGATTCAGTAATGTCAATGAATTCTGTACTTCCATACTCATAAGGATTGTGTAATATAAAATAGCAGTGTGTAGGACAAGAATGGGCATCATTTAAATCCTTGAAACCTGAGGTGCATAAATGTGTCCTACATAACCAACTTTCATCTACATACGTTTGGCAAGGCCCTCTGGAAGTTTGCTCATCCCAGAACTAATTGAAGTTTCTCTAGCCCATTTTATCAGGGCTGATCAAGTTTGCATCACTGTGTTGCAATTTTAAGTGCCATTAAACTGTTTTAATCTAAAAGTGATGTGAACTGGATTCTAAATGTAGCATATTAAAACACATATTGTATCCTTTAAATGCTGTCCTTGGTTACTTCAGTACATTATCATATGTATAGGGTACATATTTATCATTAATTTTGAATAAACAAATCAGGTTTGACAAGTGCAGCTAAATGGGATCACTAAATGGGACCAATTTGCATTTCCACAAAGCAATGCCCCACAAAGGGCCACCAGAAGCATAAATTTGCAGCACAGAAGGCCATTCAGCCCACCAAATCTAGGTTGGCTCTTTTGAAAATGATTCTTTCAGTCCCATTTACCTGCCCTTTCTCTCCCCCCCCCCCCCCCCCCCCCCATCCATATCTCGTAAATTTACTTCCTTTTTAATAATAACAATAATCCTTGCACTTGATATAGTGATCATTGATAAGGCGCTATATCCCAACTCTTCCCTCCATAAGCTGCAGATCATCCAGTACTCTGTAGGCCGTGTCCTCTCCTGCACCAAGCTCAGTGACCGTATCACCCCCATCCTCGCCCATCACATAGGATACAGTTCAAGATCCTGGGCCTCACCTTCAAAGCCCTCCATGGCCTTGCTTCCCCCACCCCGCCTCTGTGACCTCATAACCCACTACCAACCTGCCTGCTCCCTCCGCTCAGCGGGCTCCGGCCTGATTCACGTCCCCCGCCTCGCCCACCCCACCATTGGTGGGCGGGACTTCAGCTACTCTGCCCCCACCCTCTGGAACTCTATCCCGCATTCCTCCGCCTCGTCCCTTCCCTTCTTCAAGACCCGTCCCGAGACCCTCCTCTTCGACCGTGAAGGATCACCCTCCTTCCCCCACCGCCTGCCCTCCACCCACCCCGATCCTGACCCCCAGCTCGGGTCCAAAACACTGATTGTCCAGCACCTTCGGAAGTCCTCCCAACATCAAAGGCACTCTACAATGTACTTTTTTTGTTGCGATGTCGTAAAAGCGCTTCAGAGAATATATTGTAAAGTGTATTTTGTGGGCGAAATATGGCAGCCAATAGCAGTTTCCCACAGAAAGTCGTGGATTGCATGTCTGCATTTTGCAGGGGGGTGGTGGAATATTACCCCTGGAAAACGATCTGCCAACCAACTAACAACGGAGTTTCTACTTACTGCCAGGTAAACAAAGGCAGGTGGAGCAGAGAAACTTACCCAACATTTCTCCCTGCTGGGAATCAAACCCAGGTCCTCTCACTTGAAAGGCGAGGAACCAATATACTACAAGAGTTATAAGCGTTCCTTTTTGAAGGCTATTATGGATTCTGCCTCTACCACCTCTGAGACAACTCACTTCCATATCCTAAAATCTGTGCATGCGTGAAAAAAAATTCTAACCTCTTCCTCATTTGCCAGTTTGCTAACTATTTTCACATCCAATTTGGGTGCGATTTTGTTGAACAAGTAAACCTCACATAAATTGTATCAGTTGGGACCATACATTTAATACAACTTAGGGGAAGTATGAGTTATGGAAACTTATAAATAATAATATTCCCTGCATTTGAAAAAGCACTTTATCACATCTTTGAGATATCTCAAAACGCTTCACAAAATATACTGTAAAGTGAATTGACCCAATATTTTGTGTGCGAGATAATTCAACAGGATTTGGGCAGATGTACGATTTAGGCGACTTATACGATTTATACATACATACAGGCTTATTCGAGATTTACTGTACTGTAAGGTGTCCAATTTTAAACTTAAACCTGCAAAACGTCTCCCCCAACCCCGAAGACTTTTTCTTACACCGCTTCAAAAAAGCATTAACCTAAATGTCCTCTCCGCTACCCATATAGGAGGCAACGAATACTATGTGAATATTTGGGTTACTTTGGGGCTTGTGTTTCATTTGACTTTGGGCTACAAACCAGCAGTATTTTATTCTCTGGCCAGACCCTGACTCACCGGCTGCTGCTCAAAATGGCGGCTGCGTTGTCCCTTTCAAATAATTTTTCCACTGTGCGTGGCGCTGCTGTTATTACTTTTCCAATAAACGAGCCATCGACCGTAGAATGGCGTTCGCGTCTTTTACCCGCGGGGCCGCAACCGTCTTCCCTTTTTTAACGATATAAACTTTTAAGAAGAAGACGGCGGTTTGGCGGCGACTACATCTCCCGAACGCCTCAGCGCGAGCTCGCTTGACAGTTGGTAGGCGGGACCGGCGTGGGAAGGTGATTAACGTTGGTGTACTCCAATCGCGGACGGCCGCGACTGATGGACGGCATGATGGCGGCAGCGTGGGGCGGGGAGGGAGGAGGGGCGGGACAGCTGTGATACAGCCGGTTTGATTGGGCGGGCGGCTGAACGTATGGACAATGTGGATGTGGGGGCAGAGAGGGGGGGGGGGCGCGCGTACGTTAAGTGGATTGATGATAGTTTCTACGTTGATCATCTCCGTCGATCGCTGCGATTGGTCGGCGAGATGATCGACATTTAAGCCGTCGTATGGGCGGCGCAGAGTTTGTGGTGGAGGGCGGGTTCTGGGTTGGGAGGAAGAGAAACGAGGCCGGTGGAGGAGACGCACTGACACACACGCTCGCACTTCCCGGAGGATTGGTAGAGAAGAGAGGCCGAATACACAACAACAAACAACAATAACAACACAAATTAGAGGGAAAAGTCATAGAGAAAAGGGTTCCTGAACCCTGTAAAACTGTATATATATATAATAATTATCATCATCTCCACATCGATGTAGTTTGCTTTTTGTGGTGGTATTAAGGCCAGGCCTTTCCTTCTTCCCTCTTTTTCTTTAATCCTCTATTTTTCTTGTTCGGATTTTATTTTTACTTTTTTTAAAATATATATACATAGTACATAATATATATATATATATATGACGTTTGAGAAGAGATTATTTTAATTTTTAGTGCGCGTGAGAGTGACCCCCCCCCCCCCCCGCCTCTCTGCTCCTATTCGTCTTTCTCTTCTGTCTCTTTTCTTTCCCCGCCTCCTCCTCAAAAAACACAGCCCCATCGCTTAACGATGCCGCAGCCGAAGTCCCGCAAGGTTGCGATACTGGGATACCGATCAGTGGGTGAGTATTGTATTGAACTGAAACCGCCACAGAGTAAAATCCACCCACGTTCAAAAAAAAANGGAGCAAAGGGCGACTCGAACCCCCTTTAGAATGCGTGGGTGGACCTCGGCCTCTGGGCTTGTAACATGGAGGGTGGGTGGGTGGGTACAGAGGAAATAGCTATGATGTTAATCCACAAAATAAAATATCTCTGATTAACTTGCCTCATGTAATAACTGACCTGCCCCCCCCCTCCATTTCTCTCCCTCGCCCTATCCCCCCCACTTTGACTAACCGTTTATTTGTGTTTTTATTTGAAAAAGGAAAAAGCATATGGTACTCCTATGAACTTCTGATTCTTAGGCGTGTGTGTTTGTGCAAGAGGCAGGATTGCGTTTTATTTCCTTTTAATTGAGGTTATGCAGGCGTGGAACTTAAGAAAAAAATCAAAATGAATTTTAAGGGTACTTTCCATCAGCACATGGAAGGTGGAGGGATAGAGACTCACCCTCACAATCTGTTCCCTCCATTTTGGCTCGTACATTCACTGTAAAGCAAGTGTGTGTGTTTAACTTTAGGCGGCTTATTGGGGCGCTTTTAAATTACAGTTTGGGCGTGACATGATTTCTGTCCTTTTTATTTCTATGAATATTTGTAAGAAATTGTTTGAAGTAAGCCAATTACTGGTCCATGGCCTGGTGACGTGGCTAATTTCCCCCCATAGTTTTGGGGTAACTTTGTTTTAAATATACTGTGGGTGTCAGTCGTGGTTTACTTAATTCAGTAATAAACAAATTATCTGCTGTACTCTCCTAGTCGGTTTTAGGACAAGGAGTTGATGAAATCTATGCTGCCTGGCAAGATAGCACCCGTTGTAATTTTTTCTCTTCAAATCACAATTTCAGATGGATTGTGATGTTGCCGACCCTTCTTTGAACAAGTGTCAGTTGTGACACAAAGATTGTTAAATAAAAATGATCTGAAATCAAATACTCAAATCAGCGCTTTGAGACATTTCACCATTCTTTGCGCTGTTATCAAATGCAATGATTATTATTGTTCAAAACTCTTAATTGTTGCAATCAACATAGAAGAATTTCAAACAGATAGGTTTTGATGTTATGTTCAGACCAATATGTACAGGATTCTCAAAAAATATAAATGTTTTAAAATAAAGTGTGATTTTTGAGCAATTTTAGCTTTGGTAATTTGGCACAGTTGGTAATCTTTATGGTTGATGCTATTTCACACGGGGAGCGGCGGCAGGACAGCTTGGGGAGGAGCCTGGGGGTAGGTACCTACACAGGTATTTAAGGTCGCGGGGGCAGGGAGTGCAGCCACACGGGGGGTGGCGGAGGGAGTGCAGCCGCACGGGGAGCGGCGGCAGGGAATGCAGTTGCACGGGGAGCGGCGGCAGGGAGTGCAGCTCTGGGGCTGTGGGGCTGAGGAGGGAACGGGTGGGGGCGGAGCGGGGGAACCACTGACATCATAGTTTAGTTTTCAGGAGTGTTCTCGCGCAAATAATAACTCTGCGCCCCCTCCCCAGGGTTCACATCAGAGCCCACCATGGTCCTGTTGGGTTGGCTGCCCCAGCCCCAGCCTATGGGATAATGCCATCCACCTGACCGCTCGCTCCCGGTCCCCGCGGTCCACTTGACCCTCCCACAACCTCCCTCTGTTCCAGCCTGGGAATCCTCTGCCGGGCTCACCGTGGCACTCGACGTTGGCTGTCCAGCAGCAGCCACACCGACTGCCCCATTCCCCACCACACTCGCCAGCCACCCCGGACACAGAGCCGGGGAGCCAACCTCTCCTCCCTTATCCCCATTTCCCCCACCCCTGCTTCACAACCTGGACCCCCTCCCCTCCCACGCACCCTTCTGTCAACCGCTCCCTCCACATCGGACTACAAAACGTCCGCTCCCTCTGTAACAAGGCCCTGGTCATCAACGATCTCATCCTTGATGAGAGCGTTGATATCATGGCCTTAACGGAAACCTGGCTCATCCCAAGCGACACCTTCCCCCTCACGGAGGCCACACCACCCACCACATCCCTCGCCCCAACGGCCGTGGCGGTGGTGTAGCCCTTATCTCAAGGACACCACTTGCCCTAACCCCCTACTCCCCTGGCTCTTTCCCCTCTTTCGAGCACCTCATCCTCTCCCACCCCTCCTTCCTCTTACTCAAAATCCTCCTCCTCTACCGGCCCCCTAAAAACTCTTCCACCTTCATCTCTGATATTTCGACAGTTCTTACATCTCTCTGCTCTGATCGCCTCATCATCCTGGGCGACTTCAACCTCACTTCACCCCCTCCTGCTCCATCTCCTCAGATTTCTCTTCCCTGCTCTCCTCGCTCAACCTCTCCCTCCACATCAACTCCCCCACTCGACTTGGTGATCACCCGGGGCCTCAGTGTCTCGGATGTCACTATCACCGACAAGGCCGTCTCCGACCACCACTTCTTCACCACCTCCGCCCCCCTCCCCACATCCACCAGACCCACCAACATCTTCTACCGCCCCTGGAAGAAGTTATCCCCACAATCCCTAACCGCTGCCTTGGAGTCCTCTGAACTCCTCTCCCTCTGGCCTTCAACCCTCACCGACCCCTCTTCTGCTCTCACCCTCCTCCACAACACACTCTCCTCCACACTCGATATTCTTGCCCCCATCACCTACAGTACTGTCTCCTACTCTCGCTCCTCCGCTCACTGAAGAGCCAGGTGCGGGCCGCTGAACCTCGGTGTTCTGTTCGACCCTGAGCTGTCCTTTCCCCCTCATATCCACTCCACAACTGGCACCGCCTTCCATCACCTCAGGAATGTCGTTAGGCTACGGCACTACCACACCCCTCACGCTGCTGAAACTTGGTCCACGCCTTTATCACCTCAAGGCTGGACTATGGGAACTCTCTCCTCGTCGGCCTTCCCGGCACCTCCCTCCACAAGCTGAAGGTCATTCAGAACTCTGCAGCTCGTGTACTGTCCCGCACTAGGCTTCGGGACCACATCACACCCACCCTCGCTCGCCTCCACTGGCTCCCCATCCCCCAGAGGATCGAATTCAAGATCCTGATCCTCACCTACAAGGCCATTCACGGCCTTGCTCCCTCCTACCTCTCCGACCTACTGTCCCCCTACCTACCTGCCCGTACCCTCCGTTCCTCTGGCTCCGGTCTGCTCCACGTCCCCCGCCCCAACCGCCCTACCATCGGTGGCCGGGCCTTCAGCCTCTCAGCCCCGAGGCTCTGGAACTCTATCCCCAGTGCCTTCGCCGCCTCCTCCCTTTCCTCCTTCAAGGCCGGTCTCAAGACCTTTCTCTTTGACCGTGCCTTCAGCTCTCCTCTCGACTCTCTACCCCCTCCTCGCTCCCTCCCTTCCCTCCCCTCACCCTGACCATTTCCCCCTTCCTTGCTCCCTCCCTTCCCTCCCCCTGACCATTTCCCCCCTGCTCGGGTCCTGACCCAACTGTACAGCGCCTTGGGACGTCCTCCCGACGTGAAAGGCGCTCTATAAATGAAATGTTGTTGTTGTTTAAAATACAGTGTGTTGAACGCTAGCTATGGCATGGACTAGCTTTGCAACATAATACTGGGTGATGAGACTTGCAGTGATTTGGGAAAAACCCAGAATAGAACAGGATGTGTTTCCTTTCAATGGTTTAAAGGCAGTGCTTCTTGGGGAGTACTGTATTTGTGAGGCAATTGCATACTCTAACTCAAATGCTTGCATATTGATCATAGCAAATATGTTTCTTGATCTTCTTATTTACTTTGTATATACAGTATTTGTTTAAATTGTTCTTTTTCCTGAACTCATTTACTTCAGCATCAACAGCATAGATACTGAACTGACTGGGAGACAGAAAGCAGAGAGTGGTGGTGAACGGTTGTTTTTTTTGACTGAAGGGAAGTGTGCAGTAGTGTCCCCCAGGAGTCGGTATTGGGACCACTGCTGTTTTTGATCGATATAAATGACCTGGACTTGGGTATTGGGAGTACAACTTCCAAGTTTGCAGATGATGCTAAGCTAGGAAAACAGTGAGGAGTATAAAGCTGTTAAAGAAGCATACGAGATACTAGCCTTTATAAATAGGGACATAGAATACAAAAGTCAGGAAGTTATGATGAACCTTTATAAAACACTGGTTAGGCCTCAGCTTAAGTACTGTGTTTAGTTCTGGGCACCACACTTTAGGAAGGATGTCAAGGCATTGGAGAGGGTGTAAAAGAGATTTACCAGCATGGTACCAGGAAAGAGGGATTTCAGTATCAGGAGAGGTCAGAGAAGCTAGGATTATTTTCTTAGGAAGGAGCAGAAGAGGTTAAGAGGAGACTTAAATAGAAGTTTACAAAATTATGAAGGAATTCGATAGGGTGAACAAGGAAAAACTATTTCCACTGGCGGATGGATCAGTAAGCCGAGGACACCAATTTAAAATAGTTGTTAACAGAAACAGAGGAGAGGTGAGGAGAAGTTTTTTCACACAGCGAGTTGTTCGGATCTGGAATGCATTGCCTGAAAGTGTGGTGGAAGCCGATTCAATAACAACTTTTAAGAGAGAAGTAGATAATTGTTTGGGGAGGACAAGTTTGCAGAGCTGTGGGGAGAGAGCGGGGAAATGGGATTGATTTGGATAGCTCTTTTCAAAGAGCCGGCATAGACACGATGGGCCGAATGGCCTCCTTCTGTGCTCTAAGATTCTATGATTTTTCGCCAGTGTTTTGTGATCAAAGGGAACTGGATAATATCAGTCATTCTAGTTAGTTCACTTATATTTTTTTCTACCAATAGCCTGATTTTCTAACTATACTGACAACGTTTTAAGAATCCTTACGACTCTTTCTCACAAACATTGAATTGATTCTCAAATAGGAAACTGCTTAGATTGGAATATTGAATGCATCAGCCTAGCTCAGTTGTTAGTACTTGCCTCTGAGGTTGTGGTTTTAACCCTCACATCGGGACATGAACTCATAAATTAGACTAATAATTCAGGGAAGTCCTGGAGGAGTGCTGCTTTTTTTGGAGATGCTGCATTTCAGGCGATATATTAAACTGAGGACTCATCTGACTGTTCAGAAGGATGTAAAGATCTCATGGTACTATTCAAAAAGATAAAGGGGGGGATTCTCCCAGTGTCCCGGTCAACTGCTTCAGATAAATTGGTCATTCACTATGCGCTTGTGGGACCTTGCTGTACATAATTGGATGCCACGTTTGAATACAAATTACAGTCACTACTCTATACACTAAAAATACTGTGAAGTGTTTTAGATTTCATTGATGTGGTGAGGCGATATCAAAAGCATCTTAATTACTATATGTAGTATAACTGTATGCTGCAATATCTTCAAACAGTCCGAATGAATCAAAGATAGTTGAGGTGACTTTGTAAACCATGAAAGTGAAACTAGGGCAGTGTCCTCCTATTATGTGGTATGCCCTTGAAATAGATTCCAGATTGCTGTTCATCATGATACACACAGGTATGCCTTTAAAATATTATTTTTCTGGCAGTTTGTCAAGTCTTTTTTGAGTGTGTGCCTTGTTTGTGCGACAGGGAGCAAACAAGCTCCAGGGTAAGTTTTCTTTCCTGCAAATTACATCATGCCTTATTACATCATGGCATCACTGACATAGGATATATATGGGGCTGCATAAGTGTGTGACCTTGGTCTTGTATATTCTGTGAGGTAATGGAAATAATCCCACTTAATTATTTTCCTATAAAAACAATCGTCTTTATTGCAGAGCCATCTTTTGGGTACAGTCGATTGTATCTCAACAAACTATTGACTTTTTTTAGTTCAGGGTGAATAGTGGTTATAGGACATCTGCCAGAAATGACTTTGCTGATTTTTGAATGTTGTTTCAGGCTGGGAACTCATGCTTATTATAAGCAGTAGAACCTGCTGCATTTTGTTTTTTTACTTGAGTAATAGAGTCACATAATCATGATTGCTTGTTAATCATACTGTAGTAACTTACTTTTATATAACTCTTTTATCCTCAGGTTGGGGGATGGTAAGCAGTATCTCCCTGGAGCTGAACTAGCTCTAAGGTGGAGTGCTTGGCAACAGAATGTAAGAATCAACTCATTTTCGGTGTTGGTAGTCTGTTTTCTGAGGTGATTTCATTGTACTCGAAGTAACGTTCCAAACAGTACGACTCATTTACAGAACTTGGAAGAGGCACACCAGTCAATCGGGGTGGGGATTCTTCCCACTTGGCTCTTGTTAAACTTGTAAGCCAAAGCCATATCGGGTAGGGTGGTCCTAACTCAGCAATGCTCTTCAATAACAACAACAACAACTTGGATTTATATAGCGCCCTCCACCCCGGACGGCATCTCAGAGCACTTCACAGTAAAGGATCCCGGGACCAAGCCAGTGGGAGGGGGAGGAATGTGACCAAAGGCGCGGTCGAAAAGAAAGGTCTTCAGCAGAGATCTGAAAATAGGAGAGAGGCGAAGGGAGTGAGGAAAGCAGTTCCAGAGCCTCGGGACATAGTGGCTGAAGGCACGGCTGCTGAGGGTGGAGCGGAGGACTCGGGGGAAGAGGAGGAGGCCAGACCCGGAGGAACGAAGGCAACGGGTACTGTTTTGAGGCGAGAGGAGGTCAGAAAGGGAAGGGTGTGCAGAGGAGTGCAGGGACTTGAATGCAAGGGTGAAGATCTTGAAATCGATCCTCTCTGGGATAGGCAGCCAGTGCAGTCTGGCAAGGACTGGGGTGATCGGGGAGTGGATGGCAAGCTGTTCAGTTTTAGCTGATAAAACTCCAGCAGTTACCCCAATGTACAATCTGAGGTCAACAACAAATCAGTATATTCTGTGAAGCGCTTTGAGATGCCTCAAAGACGTGATAAAGAGTTATATCAAATGCATAATAATAACAATATACAGGAATTTGCATGGCTAGGGTGGGATCCATGGAATTCTGTTTGGCTTGGATACTCGAGCATGATGATCAGTCTCCCTATGCAACATCCAGCTGACCCCAAAAAATATAACCCAGCTCAAACAAAATCTGTCTATTTCAATTTTGTTCTTCCACATCTGCCTTTACCCCACCCCCCATCACAGTTGCTTTTAATTTAAGATGCATGTCTACCCTTGCTGGCCTGTTAGGATGGGTTGTCAGAGAACATGCTTTCCTGGCTGCTTGTTACCTCTGGATACAAAATAAAGGTCCTCCTTGAGGCGGGGTGTGAATGACTTTCAGAGACTCTACTGAACGAAGAGCTGTCATTGTTAGCAGCACAAAGCAAGTGATCCAACACCTCAAGATCAAGCTGACCCCACTGGCCTGTTTTTCTCTGAGTTAACTGTGAAGGCAGAAAAACCCTGCTTATTGTGAAGAATGCAAGATAAACTAGCTGAAGGAAACTTAACTGCCTGACACACAAATTAAAAAAAAACTATTCTGAACTGAATTGGTTTCATCCATATAGGATCAAGAGTAGGCCATTTAGCCCTCAAGACTGTTCCACCATTGTTTTAGATCATCGTTGATCTGTACCCCAACTCCCAATTAACTGCATTTACCCCATATCCCTTATATCCTTACCTAACAAAAATCTATCCACCTCAGTCTTGAAAATTTGAATGGATCCCTTCTGAGAGAGAGAATTCCAGATTTACAGCACCCTTTGGGTGAAAAAATGCTTCTTGATTTCATTCCTAAACGGCTTAGCTCTAATTTTATTAGAGTTCTGGATTCCCCACCAGAGGACATGTTTTTTTNGTATCTGGATTCCTCGCCAGAGGAAATAGTTTATATGTATAAGATCAATTGAAGGCTCTCTTTCTGAATATCCACCCCTCGAGTTTCACCCAGTCAACTGTATTCAGAGTTTATTTTAGCTTTATGACAAATGCAGCAATCCATCGCAGGGCTTCTCAGAGTATCCAAATGAGACAGAATTTGACCCAGAGAAAAATACGGTAAACCAAAAATAATTTAGAGCTGGTGCTCATTCATTTATTGGGTGAAATAGAATCCAAGATGCTGCGGAAGGCAGATGTGGAAGAACAAAATTGAAATAGACAGATTTTGTTTGAGCTGGGTTATATTTTTGGGGGTCAGCTAGATGTTGCATAGGGAGACTGATCATCATGCTCGAGTATCCAAACCAAACAGAATTCCATGGATCCCACCCTAGCCATGCAAATTCCTGTATATTGTTTTTATAATAACAATCCTTGTATTTGATATAACTCCTTATCACATCTTCGAGGCATCTCAAAGCGCTTCACAGAATATACTATAAAGTGAATTAACTGTATATTTTGTGGGTGAAACACAAAATAATGGAGTACAAGCTCTCTCCCTGGAAGTATGCATCCTGCTTATCTAATTGGGGGAGTATTAGGTGCAGGTTCGCTTGGGGATCCCAGAGTGTGCATTGGGGTACAGCTGGAGTTAACCAGCTAAAACCGCACAACTTACCATTCAGAACACTGTCTGGCAAGCTTCCCCACTGCTTGTCCAGCTAAAACCACCTTACCCATTAGGACATTGGAATAACAGAATCTAAGTGGGAAGAATCCACAGGTACCCTGTGAGCTTCCTGGTAGACAGCACAGCATGAAATGCAACAGTGCATTGTCAACGTCTTCCTGCCCACAGCTCAGCACACATTAAGCAATGGTTCCATCAGATGGAGATTCAAGCTTGAACTGCAGCTGCTTATCTCTCTGCAAATATGGTACATTTGCGCAAGTTGCACATGCTCAGAAGAAAAATTGAGAAAATAGTGACAATTTAAAAAAACTGCTGGCACTGCGCTATGGACAGTGCTCAAGGGTCATTGTCGCTATGTTTGAGCATGACTTATAGTGCAACAAGAGGTACCGTATCAATTCAACATTTGCTTCAGTGGGCTGGGTCAGGCTAAGCACTTTCCTCATTCTTGGGAAACTACATTAAGTGTGAATGTGAAACATTACGGATTAATACAATGTTTGAGATAGTGTAAAGGGCTCTATGGTTTATGGCAGAGTAGACTAATTGGTAGCCTGCGGGCCGATTTCATCCGGCTCCCCATATCCATTTTATCTAGCACAACCAATACCTCCATAACCTATAAACATTATGTTTCTGGAAGGGAAACACAAAAATACTGCTCAAATAGGGCAAACAGCCCTCAGCAGCCAAAAGGTTGGACCACCCTAGTTTAGGGTAACAAACACCAATGAGTGAAATAATTAGGAAATAAAGTAGTTTGAAAGTAATACAGTTTTGCTCGCAAATTCACTTCACAGTCTATTCTGTGAAGCACTTTGAGACATCTCGAAGACGTGATAAGGCACTATATCAAATACAAAGATTATTTTTAGTGGTAGTATCAAAAAATTTGAACAAGAATAATGGAAAATGATACTTTCAAAGCCTTACCAAATGATAAACAATTTATCATACATCTCTCCAAAATAGAGTCACCATACTTTACAGTAAATCCCGTGAAGAGCTTTGAAACATTCTTTTGACATGAAAGGCACTATATTAAATGTAAGGATTATTTATTTAATTAAAAGATTTAAGTCTGACCTTTTGTATTAATTCTTATGAATTATACTACTTTTGAAATGTGTGGAGGATGTGGGTAGAACAACAACCACAAAATGACATTTGTATAGCACCTTTCATGTCGGGAGGACGTCCCAAGGCGCTGGACAGACAGAGTTTCAGACCTGAGCTGGGGGTCGGGTAGGGTGGAGGGCAGGGGGAAAGAAGGTAGATTGAAGGCATGGTCGAAGAGGAGGGTCTTGAGATGGGTCTTTAAAGTGGCAAGGAAGGGGGTGAGGCGGAGGGACTGCGGGATGGAGTTCCAGAGGGTGGAGGCAGAGTGACAGAAGGCCCACTCTCCAATAGTAGGGTGAGCGAAGAGGGGGACGTGAAACAAGCCGGAGCCCATTGAGCAGAGGGAGCGAGTAGGATGGTAGGGGGTTAGGAGGTTACAGAGGTAGGGGTAGCAAGACTATGGAAGGCTTTGAAGGTGAGAACCAGGAGCTTGAACACGGGTCTTGTTTGTCACAAGCTTGACCTGCATTGGGACCTTGCTATCCTTGAAGAGGGATGAGCATGACCAGATTGCCCTTCGCTCCTTCTCAGCGCAATCCTTCATGACAATGTCCAGTTTGAAGTTGGTGTCCACCAAAACTCCGAGATACGATAAGAGTCAACGATTGGGTCTGATATTCAGCCATTTGTTGGGACCGTGGGCATAGTCAAAGAGCCAGGTTTTTAAACAAGGTTTGAAGACAGATGGAGGAGAGTGAAAGGGAATTCCAAGGGGTGGTAGCATAAGTTGCTAAAGTAACTGATATACACTTGTGGGCACATACAGCAGCCAATTTGCATATTGCAAGGTCCCACAAACAGCCATGAAGTGATTGAAAGAAGATTGTTGGCCAGGATCATGTGGGTCAGGATATCCATCTTTTGTTGAATAGTGAATAGTGTCATTGTCAGTGATAAGATCCACCATCAGTAAATTCCTGACTTGGGGCTGGAACCCTCAACCAGAAGTAAGAGTCTTAACAGCTGCACCAGGCTGGCATCTAAAACCTGAAAGAACATTTTGTCTCGAGTCTTACTTTACCTGATGTGTGGCAGAGACCTGTTCCAACCAGTCCTCGAGGATGGGTCTGGCTCCCAAAGCAGCCATGTTTGTCATGTTTTCGACCGACCCAAGTGAGCACTGTGTGTGTGTGGAGGGCTTTGAAGGTGAGGACCAGGATCTTGAACTATATCCTCTGTGTGATGGGAAGCCAGTGGAGTTGGACGAGGATGGTGGTCATAGGGTCGCGGAGCCTCGTGTGGGAGAGGAAACGGGCTGCAGAGTTCCAGATGATCTGTAGCCTGTGGAGGGAGGAGTTCAGGATGCTGACAAGCTATGAGTTTGCAAAGTCGAGCCTCAATGTAATGAAAGCATATATGAGGGTTTTGGTGGCCTGCCGTGTGAGACAGTGTCAGAGCTGGGCGATGTTGCGGAGGTGGGGGAAGGCAGAGCAGGTCATGGCGCAGATGTGGGATAGAAAAGATAGTTGAGGGTCAAACAAGATGCCAAGGTTCCGGACTGGCTGAGCAAGGTGGAGTGTACCACCATGGATGGTGATGCTGTCAGCGCCTGAAGTGAAGAGGCGCTGACGGGAGCCAATCAGGAGAGCCTCGGTCTTGTTGACGTTCAACTGAAGAAAGTTAGCTCTCATTCAGAACTTGATGTCCGACAGACATTCTGTCAGGACAGCAGTGGTATAAAGCGTATAGGTATTGAAGAGGAGGAACCAAGGACAGAGCCCTGAGGAACACCGCACGGGACGGTGCGGATGCTAGAGGAGAAACCATTTGTGGAGATGAAGTAGAGGTGTTGTGAGAGGCACGATCTGAACCAGTCAAGGACAGAGCCATGAAGATTGAGGTGAGAGGAGGCGGTGGATGAGGATACAGTGGTCAACGCTGTCGAAGGCAGCAGAGCAGTCAAGGAGGATGAGGAGGCAGAGGGAGCCCTGGTCACAGATGGACAGACTGTCATTAGTCACTTTGACCAGGGCTGTTTCTGTGCTGTGGGCGGCACAGAAACCCGATTGGAGGGGTTCGAGAAGGGTAGTTGGGGTTTCATGTAGCCACCAGAAAGTGCCTATATAAAATAACTTCAAGAGGATGTTTTATTTGGCAAGCAGAGTGTTGAAAAAAAATTGTGAGTGCATACTAATATTAATAATAATCCTGGGCATTTAACATAGAGCTCCAAGATGCTACCTTGGGTGAAGGGTGTTATATAAGTGCGAATTATTGTTGTAGCGCTTCATCACAACTTCAAAACCTATCAAAGCGTTTCACAAGAATTACTGTACGGGGTAGTGACTATTTGTAGGTGAATCCGGCAACCAATTCGTGAGCAGGTGGATTGGCGGGCCGGTGGATTGGCGGGCCAGTGGATTGACCGGCAAGTAGATTGGTTGGCAGGTGGATTGGTGCATGCACAAACATTTTGATGTCAGCATACTTGCACCATACTTGCAAGTTGATGCTTCCAGATCTCCAACTTCACAATATCAGGTTACATAAAATATTTTCCAATTAGAATACATTATATAATAGGTCAATTGGTTGGTCAATTGATATCTGATAAGTGCACATTTTCTCTGGCCCAGTCACATTGAAAAATTAGTCTGGGAGTGGTTCGGGAGGGGTAAAAGGGGGAAAAAAAGAATGAGTGTGTATCCAAGATCAACCTAAGCAGATTTTTTTTTAGAAGTATTGTAAGATCGAGATGTTTTGCAAGCTGGAGATGTTTTGCAAGCTGAGACTTTCTGCCTTTGTGGGGCTTGGTTTGTGGTCTGATTGAAGTACAGGCTAAGATTGAAATGCTGACACCAGAACAAAGCTCTTCATTGTTTTACCACATCCCTAAGTTAAATTCTAGGATGGGAAGTTATGAGTGAAAATTATTTTGAAGGAAGGAAAGAAACCAAATCCCTGAGCACATGTAGCACTTGCATGTTGCTAGTCAAATTGTAGTTAATCCTTCCATTTGATATAGCGCTGTTCACGTCTTCTCGACGTCTCAAAGCGCTTCACAGAATATGCTATGAAGTGAATTGACCGTAGATTGTGGGCGAAACGCGGCAGACAATTGCACACAGCAGTGTTCCACAAACAGTCGTGGATTGAAAATGACCAATTTATTATTGTTTTTTGTTTTGGGGGGATTATTATTAGGCGTGTGGAGTAAGGAAACTTGCCCAAGGTTTCGCCCTGCCTGGAATTGAACCCAGGTGTCTCGCTTGCAAGGCGAGTGCTCTAACCACTGAGCTGCAGGACTCCTAGTTAAGAGTTTTGTGTCCAGTTTTGGTCCCACTTTGGGAAGGATGTCAAGAGCTATAGAAAGGGTACAGAGGATATTTACTGGGATGATACTAGAGATGAATGGTTTGACGTATAAGCAGAGACTGGAAAAATTTAAATGGAAATGACATGACAACGCTGTTGAGCCTGTTCCTGCTTTCTCTAAATATAATTTTTTTGGTCACCCGGCTGTCTGACTCATGGAAACTCATCAAAGTGCTTAAGAGTATCCAAACCAAGTTGAGATTTCTATGCATCCCACCCACACATGGAAATCCCAGAGATAGATTGTTGGAATAGAATGTATACTCTCTCCCTGAAGTGACGTATCCTGCTAACCTAATTCCAGAAATTATTAGGCGCAGGTTGTCAAGAGCCAAGACTTGGGGACCCCAGCATGTGCGTTGAGGTACTACTGGAGTCTAACCAGCTAAAACCGCATAGCTTGCCATTGATGTTGCTGTCCAGCAAACTTCCCTTTTACTTGTCCAGCCAGGTCCACCCTACCCGTTAGGGCTTTGGCTTGCAGGGTTAACAGGAGCTGAGTGCCCCCAGGGACTGGTTTGCCCTTCCAGGTCCTGCCAATGAGCTTGGCTGGCTGCGCTGCCATTTAAGATAATTAGCAAAGGGGAAAGATTTATTCTTCATAGAATCATAGAATCGTACAGCACAAAAAGAGGTCATTCGGCCCATCGAGTCTGTGCCGGCTCTTTGAAAAGAACAATGTAATGTCAATCTCACTCTCCAGCCCTTTCCCCATAACCCTGCAAACACATCCTCCTTAAATACCCATCCAGCGTTTTTAAAAGTTATTGAATTGACCTCCATCACCCTTTCATTCAATGCATTCCAGATTCGAACAACTCGCTGCGTAAAAAAAAAAAATAATTCTCACCTCCCCTCTGCTTCTTTTAGAGACTATTTTAAATCTGTGATCTCGAGTCACCAACAAACCCAGAGATTTGGATGTGGAATGCCCTGCTGGCTATGGTGGTTGAGGCAGAATCTGCATTAGCTTTCAGGAGAGAACTGGAGATATATTTATAAAGGAGCAATTTACGGGAGTATGAGGAAAAGGCAGGCAAATGGAACTGAAAGAATTGTTCTTTTAAATAGCGAGCACAGACACAATTGTCTTCTGTACTGTATAATTCTATGACTCTAAATCTCTTAAACTGGTAGTTATATTAATAGTCATGTATAATTGTAAGGAACTCCACAAACTCTTAATTTTCTAAACCCAATAGCACCTTTTATATAAAGTCCTTCAGCACTTGACGAAGACTGATTGGAATTGCAATGATCAGCGGTTTAGTTAAGAGTTCTATAATCAGAGAAATTTATAGTCAAGTCAGCCCATAGAGTCTGGGCCAGCTCTCCGAGCAGCGTATGCATTTAAATCCCATTGCCTACCTTATCAAGACAGTGGGTTTGAATGCACACCTTTCTCTGAGAACTGGTGTATTACTTTCAAGCTCTGTATTTCATATATCTGTCTACATCCCTCTTGAAAATCACAATGAACTCTGCCTCTGCTGCCTTACTTGGTGGGCATTCCACATCCCATTGATCCTGAAGGCTGAGCCATCGATGGTCGCTTGAAGGGGTTGGAAGACAGCCAGCAATCCGAGGTTAGCCAAGTGTAGAAGGCGCTCAGATGAGATAGCTAAGGGGGATGCTAGGCCTTGAGGGATTTTATAGGTGATAGTCTGGACTTGAAGTCAATTCATTGGGAGGCAGGGAGACGGGAGCCTGGCAAGGAATGTGGTGTTGGGCATGTGGAGGTTGGTGGAGCAGAGTGTTTATGGGGTTAGCCTGAGTTTATAGGGAGGAGGCCAGTGAGGAATGCATTTGAGAAGTCAATTCAGGAGGTTTAAAAATATGTGGATGAGGGGAAAAACTAGAATTATTAGGCTGTCAGTATTGTTACCAAAACTATAAATTGTAAATTAATTAAGTTGATGCATAGCTTTAGTGTAACATTCATTTGTGGGTGTGGAGTAAGTTCAATGTAACTAAATCTCCATATGAATTTATAGCTAGTCTACATGTACACACTAATGTGTGATTTTCCCCAGCGCTTCCTTGCATAGACTGCAAACTATCCTGAACTCTGCAGCCTGTGTCCTCTTCTGCTCCAGCTCTGCAAGCGTATCG
Source organism: Callorhinchus milii (assembly GCF_018977255.1). Taxonomy (NCBI): domain Eukaryota; kingdom Metazoa; phylum Chordata; class Chondrichthyes; order Chimaeriformes; family Callorhinchidae; genus Callorhinchus; species Callorhinchus milii. Next base: position 12,514,412 of record NW_024704743.1, read on the forward strand.
CTCCCATCCTCGCTCAGCTCCACTGGATCCCCATCCCAGCGGGTTGGATTCAAGATCCTTGTTTCCACCTTTGAATCCCTATAGTCTCGCCACATACTACTTTTGCAACCTTGTTCAACTGTACCCCTTGGGCTGCTCCCTTCACTCAGTGAATACTGACTTTATGTTTCTCAACCTACCAATTGGTGAGCCATTCCACCCCCGTTCTTGGGAACTGTTTCCCGGAGTCCTACTGACTTTTGCCCTCATCCCTGTCTCTCTGCACTGAACACCTGCTCATAATGGGTGATTTCAGCCTCTACCTAAACTCCCCTTGCACCACATCTTCGGATTTCACTCGCCTCCTCCCTAAACCTCACCCTCCACATCGACTCGCCGACCCACAACCGTGGTCACTCCCTCAACCGCGTTATCACACATGACCTTGACATTTCCGACCTGTCTATCATGGACAAGGCTATCTCGGACCACTTCCTCATCTTTCTCTCCTCCCACATCCCCCTCTCCTCCTCCAAGCCCTCCACCATTTTTTTCTGGAAGCCCCTGGAAAAAGCTTCCCCCTGAGTCCGTGACAAATGCCCGTCCTTCCTCAGACCTCCTCTCCCTCTGGCCCTCCGCCCTGATACAGAGGTCATGCTGCTGAATGACTCCCCTGAAGTCCAGGGTTGTTTCCAAACCCACTTGCTCCCCCTGGTACCAATGAGTATCCACTCACTCATAACACAAACCCGGATGCTTGAGTGCAGATGGCCGAAATCCGGCCTCACGATTCACCACCAGCTGTGGCTTGAGCACCTCCGCACTTACCGGCTCTCCCTTTCACAGGTCAAAACTGGCTTTTACTCTAAAGTCACCCTGGAGGCAAGCAATAATCCAAAGACGCTGTTTTCCATCGTCCATCATCTCCATGCAACTCCTCAAGTCCACTTGATCCTCATGTCAAACGCCAAGTGCAAAGAGGTCCTAGACTTCATTGCCTCAAAAATTGAAAACATCTGCTTGGTTGGATCATCCTCCCCCCACTCCGCCCTCCATCCCACCCAGACCATCCACACCGCCTTCTCCCTCCGCCACAGCTCCTGCTACTCCCCCGTCCTTACATTCCTTTGCCCCCATTTCTCCCTCCTCCCTCTCAACCACAATCACCCGGGTGAAGTTCACCACCTGCTACCTTGACCCCCTCCCCACCCAGCTGCTGGTCACTTGACTCCCCCTTCTCTCTCCCTGCTCGCCAACACAGGCAACCGGTTACTCCTTTCTTGAGCCCCTGCAGTTTGGTTTTTGCCCTGTCCACAGCACTTGTCAAAGTCACAAACGGCATTCTATCTATCTGGGACCAGGGCTCCCTCTGCCTCCTCGTTCTCCTGGATCTCTCTGCCGAGTCCTCCTCCTCCATGCTCTCCTCCCTCATCTTTCTTAGAGGGAACACACTCGTATGGCTCACGTCCTACTTAACCAACCACCTCTATTTTATCTCAGCAAATGGTTTCTCCTCGTGCTCCCGCCCGGTTACCTGCAGGGTACCCCAAGGCTCCATCCTTGGCCCTCTTTTCTTTATATGCTCCCGCTGGATGATGTCATCCGCAGACATTTGACACAGTAAATTTCCATGTGTGTGCGGATGCCACACAAATCTACTTTGCTTCCTCTGATACCAACTCCAGGTCCGCCGATGATCTATCAGCTTAATGGCAGACATCAAGGCCTGGATGAGTGTAAACTTCCTGCAGCTGATATGGACAAGACAGAAGCCATACTCCTTGGCTCCCATCAGAGTCTTCACTCCTGTGTATCTAAACACCTCAACCTCCCTGGGTTATCCCTCAGATTCACTGAACCAGTGCGCAAACTAGGCGTCCAGTTCGACCGTCAGATTTCCTTCCTCCCCCACATCCAGTCCCTGTCCAGGACCACCTTCTTCCACCTCCGTCACATAGCCCGCCTCCGACAGTACCTTACCCCAAATTAATGCATTTGTCGCTTCCCGCTTGGATTACTCCCAACGCACGCCTCGCCGGTCTCCCTGGCTCCACCATTCACAAGATCCAGCTTATTCAAAATTCTGCCGCTCGTATAGTGACCTGGACCAAATTCCGTACCCACATCTCACCAGTTCTGGCTAGTCTCTACTGACTCCCCATCACTGAACGGATTGACTTCAAGATCCTCATACTTGTGTTCAAATCCATTCACTCCCTGGCACCTCCGTACCTCTCCAACCTCCTCACTCCCCAATCCACCACCTGGTGCCTCCGCTCACCTGGCACCGGCCTCCAGCTCGTCCCTCGCACCCTCCGCCACACCATCAGAGTTTGTGCTTTCAGCCATTACGCCTCAAAACTCTCTCCTCTCTTTCACATCCCGCCTGAAAACTTTCCTCTTCGATCGTGCTTATGGCCACCTCCCCCAGCTCAGAGTCTTGCTCCGCCACTGTTAAGCGATCTGAGATGCTACCCTGCATGGAGAACGCTATATAAGTGGAAGTTGTTGTTGCTCTCTCCTCTTTCAAGGTGTGTTTCCAGGTATACCTTCTTGACTGTGTTTTCAGTCATCTTTCCCCTTCTCCCTCCGTTTGGTTCCCACCCAAGCCCAGTCAGCAGTGTTGAGTCCTTTGAGACGTCCTTCCAACATGAAAGGCGCTATATAAATGGAAATTGTATTGATACTGGATACATGCCAGAATTTTCTGAAATTTCCATCTATCAATCTCCAAGTCAAAGCGTTTTGTTTTTTCTGTCTCTCATCATACAAAATGATCGTCTTGAACCATAAATATCAGAATATAGTAAACGTGACCAACCAGCAGAAGCTGGGTAAAGATAAGGCTGTCTTTGTTAGAATTTCTATCATTTGTGGTTGCAAATGATTTTTTTAAAAAACCTTTTCTCACTGAAGTGCAGTTCTATAGACATAAGTAGCCCTCCATCTCAAGTGGGTATTGGCCTCTTCATGTGTGAAGCTAGAGTATTGGCAGGCTGCATAACCACAGAAAGTGTCGCAGCTAAGCCCTGCCCTCTTGTTCATCCACATCCAGCAAGGTATTGGGACTGCAGTTGGAAAGCTGTTTTTCTCCTCTTTCTTCTCCCCTCTCCACCACAACTCTCAAATCTTTTTCCTCGTCCACTGTCTGAGGAGATATTGAATAACAAAATTAATGTTATTCCCCAATATAATTATTTAAGATTTAAGCGCTCTGAGATGCTACCCTGCATGGAGGACTCTATATAAGTGCATGTTGTTGTTGTAAAATTAATATATAGATGTTCACCCAATCGTAAAAAAGTACCAGGACAGCTAGAGTTAATTGGTTTCCAGATACATTACTGAATGAGTTGTTTTTGACTTTGGAATTGGTAGGAATTGGGAGGATGTCCATAGTTGGCTTGCTGTTGTTTGGTGCACCACTTATATTGGAGAATTTCTTCCGGTTCCAATACTTTAGAAATTGCTGCATTTATTTGCAGGGCTGAAAACAAACAGTTGCAGTAATAACTGCACAAGTAAGCTTTTTTTTAAAATGCCTTATTAAATGGAACTTTGAGGTAAGTTAAGTATTTAATGCCTTTGTCACCTCAAGGCTGGACTATGGGAACTCTCTCCTCGCCGGCCTTCCCGCCACCTCCCTCCACAAGCTGCAGGTCATTCAGAACTCTGCAGCTCGTGTACTGTCCCGCACCAGGCTTCGCGACCACATCACTCCCACCCTCGCTCGCCTCCACTGGCTCCCCATCCCCCAGAGGATCAAATTCAAGATCCTCATCCTCACCTATAAGGCCATCCACGGCCTCGCTCCCCCCTACCTCTCCGACCTACTATCCCCCTACCTACCTGCCCGTACCCTCCGTTCCTCCGGCTCCGGTCTGCTCCACATCCCCCGCCCCAACCGCCCTACCATCGGTGGCCGGGCCTTCAGCCTCTCAGCCCCCAGGCTCTGGAACTCCATCCCCAGTGCCTTCGCCGCCTCCTCCCTTTCCTCCTTCAAGGCCGGTCTCAAGACCTTTCTCTTTGACTGTGCCTTCAGCTCCCCTCTCGACTCTCTTCCCCCTCCTCGCACCCTCCCTCCCTTCCCTCACCCTGACCATTTCCCCCTTGCTCGGGTCCTGACCCAACTGTACAGCGCCTTGGGACGTCCTCCTGACGTGAAAGGCGCTTTATAAATGAAATCTTGTTGTTGTTGTTGTTGTTAAGCACCTGTAGATGAGGTTGAATCATACTTGCTAATTAGATCTTTTTAAAAATTAACGTGCATGACTACTGATTGGAGGCAATTCTAATGGCAATTTTAGCTTCAAAACTGACCCATAAGGGTGATTCAGGCCAAGAGTGGGCGATTGTTTGTATTTTACATTTATGTCAACGTAATTGGCATCTTAGCCATTTTATTTCCATAGCGCAGTATTGTAAATACTTAATGGATTAAGGGTTTGAAAAGGGATATAGTAACTGAATTAATGTGCCAATAGTAGGTAGGTCTGATGAAACTAACAGATTGTACTTCTATAAGATCTCACGTACAATGCATATGATGAATCTGTGTGGCTGTCGCGTTTTGCCGACAAAATATATAGTCCATTCACTTTACAGTATTTTCTGTGAAGTGCTTTGAGACGGCTCAGATGTGATAAGGTGCTATATCAAATGCAACAATTATTATTATTAATACCTTGACGTTTCACAATGATGATAGGACATATCGAGTAGGGAGTTTGTAGGCATTGGTCAATTAAAGAATTTTTTAAGGCAAAAGGATTTGGGGAAGTAATATTTCAGAGTATGGGACTAAAGGCCCTTATCACATGGTCAAGATGTCTCGACGTGCTTCACAGGATAAAGTGTGTATTTGAGCAAAGGAAAGTAGACCAGGTCAGAGTCCAAAGAGTAGGTTGGAGGTTAGGACTAGTGGGCATTGCAGAGATAGGGTGGGCAATATCGTGAAAGGATTTGAAGGTAAGGGCAAGGATCTGGAGTACTGGAATCCCATGGAGCCAGCAAGGATACAATACAGAATTACATTTGTAAAACGCCTTTCACATCGGGAAGATATTCCAAGGCGTTGGAAGGTCAGGGTCATTAGGACCCGAGTGGGGGAGGGGTCAGTGGAGCGGGGTGTTGTTGGGATCAAGATCAGGGAGGCAGAGAGCGTGGCTAAAGGCACAGTCGAAGAGGAGGGTCTTGAGGCATGCCTTGAAGGAGTCGAGGGAATGAGGCGATGGGAATGTGGAATGGAGTTCCAGAGGGTGAGTACAGAGAAACTGAAGGCCCGATCGCTGATGGGTGAGTGTGCGAGAAAGTACATTAGTAATAATAATAATAATCCTTGCATTTGATATTGCGCATTGTTACATCTTCAAGACGTCTCAAAACGCTTCACAGAATATACTGTAATGTGAATTGATTATATTTTGTGTGCAAAACAGAGCAGCCAATTGCACACAGTCCCATAAACAGTTGAGTGACCAAATTATTTGAGTGACCAAATTATTATTTCTTTTAATTTTTTGTTGAGGGATTATTGCACCTGGAAAAGCAATCCACCAATTGACGAACAACCGGGTTCCTACTTATTTCTAGGTAAACGGAGGCGTGTGGAGTAAGGAAACTTGCCCAGCGTTTCGCCCTGCCCGGGAATTGAACCCAGGTCCTCTCTCTTGCGAGGCGATTGCTCTAACACTACAGGACTCCACTTCAGTATTGCCAGCAAAGATTTTATTTAACGAGTTCTTGGACATTTTGCAGTTTCTGCTAGGGAGGCTGGCACGGAAGACTTCGGAGAAATCTAGTCTTGAAGTAACAAAATTAACAATTTGTTCTCTAGGCCACATAGGCCCTTTAGTAATCTTGCTTTAGGATTGCAATATTTCCCATTTTAAATCCCATTAATAATGACAACCTTTTGTTTAGTAATGACCACATAATTACCTCCAATGTCAATTAATGTGCAGTCATTTCAGTATTAACAACAGATTGTATTTATGTAGCACCTTTCACAATGGGATGACGTCCCAAGACACAGTATTAATTTGAACTGTTAGCATTGTTTCAGTACAATAAACAAGATGTTGAAACATTGATGCATCTTATTCTCCTATTTTATATATTTGAAAACCTTGATGAATTTATTAATTATGCCCAACTATGGTATAGAATTTGTATTGAACATCCCAATCCTGAATGTGTTGAAGCAAATGCAATATCCAATTAAATGCCAAATCAGTAATTGTTTTGGGAGTAACTGCCAAAGAGTTTTTAGTTACTGTGTATTTATCTTTTATTGAAGACAGTTTCTCCTGGTGTTCTGACCAAGAGTCCCCCGAACAAAATTGGTCATTCACTCCATGGTTGTTGGCAGGACAGCTGTGTGCAAACTAGCTGCTTCATCCACAAAATAAACACAGTGACACCACTTTACAGAGTATCCTGTGAAGCACTTTGAGACGTCTCTGATATGATAAGATCACTACCAACATGGTTGCCGAAGATCTGTGCAAACTTGAGGTAAACAAATCTCGGGGACTGCATAAATTGCATCCGAAGATCCTTGAGGAACTAAGGGAGAAGATTGCCACAAATCTTTCAGATATCACTGGATACTGGAGAGGTGCCTGGGGTCTGGAGAAAGGCAGATGTTATACCTATATTTTAAAAGGTAGCAAAAATGACCCAGGAAACTTGCTATTTTTTACCTAGCAAATTCTTCAGTTCTTATAATACGGTGCTGTATCAAATGCAAGGATTATTATTATTGTTATGGTGCATAATGAAATGTCCTTTCATCAAAGTGCATGTACATCAACTCCATGCATTGAGCTATTTATAAAAAAATCTGCAAAATAATGCTTTAGCTTGCAAATATAGTATATGTCAAAAAAATAATTTTCAGTTCTTTATTTGTTCCAAATTTTTATAAGTATATTTGGTAGTGAAGGTGTTAAATCAATTTACTGGTACAGCAAGCAATGTTTTTTTTCTAAAGGTGGCAGCCAAGATAAAACATAAAAATATAATATCTAATAATGAATACATGTATTTGCATACTGCATTTGCTATACTTGCATTTGCTATAGCGCTTTATCACGTTACCAAAACGTCTCCAATCGCTTCAATGATTGAATCATATCTGTTTAAATCTGAAAATTTGCTTTTATCAAAGATAAGGATTATTTATAAAGTTATAGCTCTGGTTCTGTGGCTGCATTTTTCAGCCAAACATGGACATCTTCTGAGGTACATGAAATGCAAAATGGAATTGCAATGTAAGTTGGCTGTACAGCATCGCTGTGGTAACACGTGTCAGTCTAGCAGAAAATTACAAGCGCCTGTCAGCAAAAGCACAGTGCAGAAAGAAGAGAGGAACAGTTTGAAGTATTTTTATTACGTCTGTCACGCATTGCAGAGGTGGTGATATTTTTTGTTTGCTTCATACAGGTGTGCACATCTTCGGGTTCGGTTAATAACCACATCTTGTATCCACCCTGACGGCTTGGAGTTCAGTCTTCAGGGTGGAGCAACATAGTAAACATTTTTGGCTTGCCTCAGATCAAGAGTGTTGTGTTTTGTGCACAATAGTTTCACAGTAGGTGTGGATTTTACAGCTCTGTTGGACTTAACTCGCATTTATTTAGACTAACAACAAGGCGGCTATTGGACCAGCAATTTTACACCTATCTGATTCCAATATTTTCAGCATCTGTCCAGGAAGTTTACTATTTAAAGAACAGTCAACCTCTTGTGGGACAGTAGCTTTCACAATTGCTCACTAATTGAGGTTAGTGGGCAGTAGTTCTGAAGCACCATCAATGGGTAGAACTAATATTGGAGCTTGCTCCCACATCCTTTAAGCACTATTCTGTTTTCAATACCAACAAAATTCTAGGAAAAGGCAGATGGGGATTTAGGTTTTATTCCTAGTAACACTTAAGTAATAAATTGTAATATAATTGTAAAAGTAATAAATTGTAATATAATTGTAATAATTGTAATAATTGTAATATAATATTAAGTTATATATGTAATATAACTTAATATAAGTAATAAATTGGTCATTTTCAATCTACGACTGTTTGTGGGACATTGCTGTGCGCAATTGGCTGCCGCGTTCGCCCACAAATATACAGTCAATTCACTTTACAGTGTGTTCTGTGAAGCGCTTTGGGACGTCCTCCCGATGTGAAAAGCGCTATATCAAATGCAAGGATTATTTTGATTATTAAGTAAATATTTTATTGTAGTTGATTCATCACTGTTAACCAGTCACTGTAAGCAAGCTTTCTTCCCACTCAGCTCTTATTAACCCTGTAAGACAAAGGGTGTTTCAATTTATTAGAAATTTTTGAGTGAATTGGATGAGAGAATGTAAACATGTTTAATGACAGGAATCCTTGACTTTTTCTGAGTGGGGAAGGAAGGTTTCTTAATGTCCGCTTGAATCGCAAAGTAGTTGAGATTTAATGACTTCGTTGAAAAACTGATGTGATCTTTTTATAAATGCACACTATATGAACTTGATAATCCTTGCATTTGGTAACCAGCCTTTCAAGTCAGGAGGATGTCGAAAATCACATCATAGAATATATTGTAAAGTTAAGTGATTTTTTTTATTGTGGGTGTATGCAACAGCCAATTTTGCACACAGCACTGTCCCACAAACACCCATGGAATGAATAACAACAACAACTTGGATTTATCCATCTTCCATCCCAGACGGCGTCTCAGAGCGCTTTACAGTTTAGGATCCTGGGAACGAGCCAGGGGGAGGGGTGGGAAGGTGACCAAAGGACAAGGAGGCAGAGGGAGCCCTGGTCACAGATAGAGAGGATGTCGTTTGTGACTTTTACAAGCGCGATCTCTGTACTGTGGGCGGAAACCAGACTGGGGGGCTCGAAGAGGGAGTGGGAGGAGAGGTGTGCGCGGAGTTGGTTTGCAACAACGCGTTCTAGAACTTCTGAGAGGGAGGGCAGGTTAGAAATAGGGCGGTAATGGCTGGGGTTTCAGGGATCTAGGGAGGGTTTTTTCAGGAGGGGGGTGATTACAGCAGTTTTGAGAGAGGCAGGGACTGATCCGGAGGAGAGGGACTGGTTGATAATGTCAGCCAGCAGTGGACAGAGGAGGGGGAGCTATGTGACCAGTAAGTTGGTGGGGAGGGGGTCGAGGCAGCAGGTGGTGGGTTTCATGGAGGTGATGGTGGGAGGAGGGAGAGATGGGGAGGAAAGAGTGTAGAAAGGAGCTGGTGGTAGTAGCAGATGATGAGGAGGGTGAGGGGGACAGAGAGGGCGTGGTGGGTGACAAGGGGCAGGTGGATGAGGCTGCCTGGCGGATGTTCAGTATTTTAGTTGAAAAGAATTCCATGACCTCCTCGCACTTGGCATTTGATACGAAGATTGAGGAGGCCTGAGGGGGGGGCATGGGGGAGGTAGTGGGTGGTGGAAAAAAGGATTTTGGGGTTGTATTTAGCTTCCAAGATGATGTTGGAGTAGAAGGCCGTTTTTGCGCGTGTCAAGGATCTCCGCGGGTAGAAGGCCAGATGGATAGGATGTTTGAAGATGAGAGGGCCTTTGTGAGGGTCTCAGGGGGTAGACTTTTCCAAGGGCGGTAGAGGATGGTTGAGGGCTTGGTGGAGGAGAGAGGGATGTAAGAGGAGAAGGAGATGAAAAAGTAGTCCGAGATGGCCTTATCCACTATGCTGAGCTCGGAAATGTCAAGGCCGTGGGTGATGATGAGGTCAAGTGCATGACCATGGTTGTGGGTAGGTGAGTTTATATGAAGGGTAAGGTTTAGGGAGCAGAGGAGGGCAGTGAAATCAGCAGAAGTGGTGCAAGGGGAGTTTAAGTGGAGGTTGAAATCGCCCATTATGAGTAGGCACTCGGAGCAGAGGGACAGGGAAGAGAGGAGAGTAGAGATGTCTGTGTGAAAGGAGCTGGGGGGGCTTAGGGGGGGCGGTAAACAAGGAGGATTTTCAAAGGGAGAGAGGGTTGGAAAAGGGTGAGGTGCTCGAAGGAGGGGAAGCAGCCAGAGGAGTAGGGGGTGAGACCAAGGGAGGCTTTGGAAATGAAGGCCACCCCGCCGCTACGTTGGTTTGGACAGGGCATGTGGTGGAAGGTGTAGTCTGGAGGGGAGACTTCCACTAGGGAGACGGGGTCATTGGGGGAGAGCCAGGTTTCGGGGATCCCAAGAATATCAAGGTGCTTGTCCAGGATGAGGTCATGAATGGTGACAACAACAAGATTACATTTGTATAGCGCCTTTCACGTTGGGAGGACGTCCCAAGGCACTGGACAATGTACAGCATTTCAATTGTATTTAGGGGACTGTTAGCTTGACACTCTGAGAAATTCCGTTCTCTTGTTGAATGGTGCCATAGGATCTTTTACGATCCACCTGAACAGCCAGACTGGTCCTTGGTTTAACGTCTCATCCGAAGGACGTCTCCTCTGAGCATGCAACACACCGCTAGCACTGATTGCGGTGTCATCTTCGACTATATGAGTTCCAAGTCCCAACCTGGACTTGGAATTCTCACTTAAAGGCAAGTGTGCTACCAAGTGAGCCAGCTTTGACACACAGCTTGTACTTTAATATAGAATATTGTTATGGAGAGAAACACAGCACATATTCTGCACTAGTATCGTCTTACAAGCAATGAGATAAGCAAATTTTTTTTTGTGTTGGGGACATTGGCCAGGACACTATGTTGACTTTTAAATTTAGAGACAGTGAAAGGAAATTTTCCAAAAATGGAGGGAGTTGACAAAGGTGGTGAAAAGCAGTTGGGGAGAAATGGAAGACAGAGGTGGGGAACTTGGGGTGGCCCGTACTTCAATAATAATAATCCTTGTATTTGATATAGTGCCCTATCACATTTTCAAGACGTCTCAAAACCTTTGCAGAATATACCATGAAGTGAATTGACTGTATTTTGTGGACAAAACTTAGCAGCCAGTTGCGCACACCAGGGTCCCACAAACATTGAATGATCAAATTATTGTTTTTTAAAAGATATTAACACTGGAAAGCGAAATAATAAGCTCTTCTCATAGACCTTGTAATTTCATTTAATAATAATAATCCTTAGATTTGTTATAGAGCCTTTCACATGAGGAAGTCTCAAAATACGTCACATGATGTACTGTATGGTTGCACCTGCAAAAAACACTAATGTTTGCATAGAAGGATCCCATGTAGAGCCATAAAATGGATAACAAATTTTATCTGTGGTGAATTGATAGCCAGGACACCAGGAAAAAGTCCCTTCTCTTTTTGAAGAGTGCGATGGAATCTTTAATGTCCTCTTGAACAGTACATTGGTTTAACGTCTCATCTGAAGGATGGCACCTCCAACATTACTGATCATGAATTGTATGTGGGGTGTCGGTGGGGTGTGTATATGTGTGTGGTATGTGTAGGTTAAATGGTAGAATTTAAGTTTCCTAAATTGGGCAAGAGAATTTGAAGCCTAAATTGTGTACGGGGGAGGGTGGGAAAGGCTTTTATTAATATCCTTTTATTATACCACTCCACAAATTACAAATATCAGGGACTAATACCCTAATAGGGCACTGGAAAGTAATCGTAATAATTTTAAGAAAAAAAACTTACCCTCCACTCATGGAAGTAAGTTGTATTTTGCAAATATAATAATTGATTATGTTTAATAGACTATTATATTAGAAAATATTTCATTTCAAATAATAGTGTATATTATGGTTTCCTTTGGACAACTCAGTATTGACGTTTTTCTCCCCTATTTTACAGGGAAGTCTTCGTTGACCATTCAGTTTGTTGAAGGGCAGTTTGTTGACTCATATGACCCCACAATAGAAAACAGTAAGTAATTATTTAATAAGCACTATTTATCTTGCATAACTTTGGGATTTAATTCCTTATATAACACACAAACCAACTGGCACCTATAAACCTATAAACTGGCCTTTCAGATAGCGAATGCTAAGGGCATCATTAAGATCGTTAGCAAACAAGCAAATGGTTATGCACAGAGTATTTCGGATGTAGTATGTGGTTGAGGCAGGATCTATACAAGCTTTCAGAAGGGAACTAGATAAATATCTAAAAGAGAGTAAACTGGATAGGGGTATTGGGAAAGGGTAGGTAAATGGAACTGAAGAATTGCTCTTAAAGGAGCCAACACAGACACAATGGGCTGAATGGCCTTCTTCTGTGCTGTAAATTTCTATGATTCTATGGTTTTAAAATGCTTCACAGACATGAGTGAATGGGAGCCTGAGAAGGATGGGAGGTGTGAATAATAGAGAGGTGACTGAACACACAATAAGAGGTGGGTTTCAGAAACAAAGAGGAAAAGTGTGAGGTGAGTTATTTAGAGAGAGAGTTCCATAGATCAAGAGCAAAGTGTTTGAAAACTCAACAACAACTTGGATTTATATAGCGCCCTCCACCCCGGACGGTGTCTCAGAGCGCCTTACAGTTTAGGATCCCGGGAACGAGCCAGGAGGAGGGGTGGGAAGGTGACCAAAGACGCGGTCGAAAAGAAAGGTCTTCAGCAGAGACCTAAAAATAGAAAGGGAGGAAGCGAGACGAAGGGAGTGAGGAAGGCAGTTCCAGAGCCTCGGGGCATAGTGGCTGAAGGCACGGCCGCCGAGGGTGGAGCGGAGGACTCGGGGGTCAAGGAGGAGGCCAGACCCAGAAGAACGAAGGCAACGGGTACTGTGCTGAGGAGAGAGGGTCAGAGAGGTAGGGGAGTGCAGAGGAGTGCAGGGACTTGAATACGGGGGTGAGGATCTTGAAATCGATCCTTTCTGGGATAGGGAGTCAGTGCAGTCTGGCAAAGACGGGTGATCGGGGAGCGGAGTTTCGGGGGGGGAGGGTTGATGTTCTGGGGAACATGAAGCAGACTGAGTTAGTAGAGTGGGGTGATAGGGCGGGGACTTAGTACTGCAGGAAATCAGAGAAGACAGATGTAGGGTGTGGAGATGTTTGAAAATTAGCACAGGGATCTTAAAATCAATCTGGGTGATGGAATACGGAGCCAATTGTGACTGGTGAAGATGCGATGATGGACTACATTCACTTGAAGGACATACATGCTCGTCCAGGACTTGATGTCTGAATGGTCGTCTGTCAGGGAAGGTGCAATCCTAGAGTCAAGTGTGGAAGAACACACAGGGACAAGTGTGCTACATGGAGCATGCAAAGCAGAATAACTTTGAAATTTTCTAATGAATGGATAACAGGATAACTGGACTACACTGTTTTAGAATTTGCCAAATATTAAAAATTACTTTTTCTACATTTTCTACAAAAAATTTACAGCAGGCACAGATCTATTTTCCCCTTTATTATTTGATTCACTGTAGTAATGCCACTATCTGCAAATTGCAAGTATTCTAACCCAATTATTTCTGATGAAATTACTGAAGGGTATGTGGAAAGAACAGAGATAGTGTTCAGAACAGCGTCTTTAGTTTGATGTTGCTATGGAAATAAGCACAGCAAATTTGAAATTTTTNAATGCAAATGTTATGAATCTGTTTCAATGCTACAGGGGTGGATTCTGCCTTTATTTTGTAGGGTAAGAGATTTGGGCTTGCATGATTTCAGTTTTAATTTCTGGCAGTTCCCCGTAGGAGAGGACACCTTATGTCGGAATCGCTACCTGTATTTAAAAAAAACAGGGTGTGTGGTGCTGCTAGAACCAGCGAGAGAAGAGGGAGAGGAGAGGAGTAACTATAGGCACAGTTCAAGCGCTATAATTACAGTTATAGTTTGATAGATTTACAGTTCGATAAATATTTGTTAGGTAAGGATATCAAGGGATACGGAACAAAGGTGGGTGAATGGAGTTGAAGCTTAGTATCCTGTATGTTTTTTTAACAGCTTTACTTACCTGCCTAACAACTTCAAAGATTTACTTATATGAACCCCCAGCTATCTCTGTTCCTTCACCCCCTTTAAGATTGTACCATCAGTCTATATTGCCTCTCCTCATTCATCCTCCCAAAAGGCATCACTTCGCATTTCTCCACATTAAGCTTCATCTGCCCATTTTACCAGTCTGTTTATGTCCATTTGCAGTCTGCTATTATCCTCCTCACTGTTTATTACTTTTCCTAGCTCAGTATCATCTGCAATCTTGGAAATTGTACCCCCTATACCCAAGTCCAGGTCATTTATATAGATCAAAAAGAGCAGTGGTCCCAATACAGACTCCTGGGGGACACCACTACACAATTCCCTCCAGTCAAAAAAACAACCATTCACCACCACTCTCTGCTTTCTGTCTCCCAGCCAGTTCTGTATCCATGCTGTCACTGTCCCTTTAACTCCGTGGGCTTCTATTTTGCTTACAAGTCTCTTATGTGGCACTTTACCAAACGCCTTTTGAAAATCCATATAAACTACATCAACTGCACTACCTTCATCCACCCTCTCCGTTACTTCATCAAAAAACTCTTATCAGGTTTGTTAGACATGATTTGCCTTTAACAAATACGTGTTAGCTGTCCTTTATTAACCCATATTTTTCTAAGTTAAAATTTATTTTGTCCCGGTTTATAGTCTCTAGAAGTTTCCCCACTACTGGCATTAGGCTGACTGGCCTGTAGTTCCCAGGTTTATCCTGCCCCTAATTTGTACAGGGGAGTAACATTTGCATGGTGGAATAGGCTTGAGGGGCTGAAAGGGATACTCCTGTTTCTATGTTATATTTTAAAGACACATAGAAAGGAGATAGGTAATGAAATGTAAGAGTAAGTTCATGAGGGTAGGGGTATAGTATCTGAAGGCTCAACCACATTATGAGCAGAGGAGGTGAGGAGCGCGCAGTAATCTTTGAGTTTTTCAAGTGGAGCAGATCGGCATGGGAGTGAGGCTGGGGAAAATCACATGGTTGGAGAGGGACTATGGCATTTAGGAACTTGCAGGTGAGAATGAGGAACTTGTGGTTAATTCACAGGAAGAATATTGAGCCTTGTGAGGGCAGAGTTGATGGGCATACAAAGCTTAGTGCGGTTGAGGATATGAGTAGCTCCGTTTTGAATGGGCTGGTGCTTGTGGTTGGTAGAGCTATGGAGGTTGGCGAGGAGATGCTTTACAGTAGTTTTAAAAGTAAAAATGGACAAATATAATAATAAACCTTGCATTTGATATCGTGCCTTATTCCATCTTCGAGACGTCTCAAAGCGTTTCACAGAATATTCTGTAAAGTGAATTGACTGTATATTTTGTGGGTGAAACACGGCAGCCAATTGTGTGGATCAGTGTCCCACTGGGTTGTGAGTTGAGTTTTATGATAACTACCGATTTTGTTTTCTAATTACACATCATCTTATTCCCCTCTTCCCGCCCCCCCCCCCCCCCCGCATAATGGAGTCCTATAGAGTAATGGTTAGAGCACTCACCTCGCAAGCGAGAGAGCCCGGGTTCTATTCCCGGGAAGGGCTAAACCTTAGGCAAATTTCTTTACTCAACATGCCCCTGTTTACCTATCAGTAAGTAGTGACCCGATTGGCAGATCGCTTTTCGGGGGTAATATTCCCTTAAAAAAATTGGTCACTCAATGCACGACTGTTTGTGGGACACTGCGCAGTTGGCTGCCACGATTCGCCCACAAATATACAGTCAATTCACTTCACAATATATTCTGTGAAGCACTTTGAGGTGTCTCAATGAGGTGATAAGGTGGTATATCCAGTGCAATTATTATTATGTTTCTTAGACAAATTGTATCTGAAGTAAACAATACACTTTGTCCTCTTTGTGTAATCATCAGTCCTTTTTCCCATTTTGAGCTCAGCAGCTGTATTATTGTGAATACTGCAGATGCTGGAAATCTGAAACAAAAACAGAAGTCGCTGGGAACAACTCAGCAGGTCAGGCAGCATCTGTGGAGAAAGGAACCTTCACTCTCTGATACTTCCCTACCTCTCTGACCTCCTCACTTCCCAATCCACCACCCAGTGCCTCCGCTCGACCGGCACCGGCCTCCTGCTTGTCCCTCACACCCTCCGCTGCACCATCGGAGGTCGCGCTTTCAGCCACTATGCCCCGAAACTCTGGAACACTCTCCCACAATCCCTCCACTTGCCCCCTTTCTCCTGCCTGAAAACCTTCCTCCCTCTCCCCT
Source organism: Callorhinchus milii (assembly GCF_018977255.1). Taxonomy (NCBI): domain Eukaryota; kingdom Metazoa; phylum Chordata; class Chondrichthyes; order Chimaeriformes; family Callorhinchidae; genus Callorhinchus; species Callorhinchus milii. The sequence continues at coordinate 12,530,508 of NW_024704743.1, forward strand.
CCAGCTATATAAAGTGAAAGTTGTAAGTGAGAGATGAACCACACGAATCACATTAAACAGCTTATTGAAGAATTTTATGGAGGAATCAGTACAGATTTAATATGTTGAAGGGTTTCTATTTTGGGCTGATGATGTACCTCCGTTTTTTCATACAGCATTTGTAAAGTGCTTTTCACGTCGGGAGGATGTCCCAAGGTGCTGGACAGACAGAGTTTCGGACCTGAGCTCGGGGTCGGGGAGGGTGGAGTGCAGGGGGGAAAGCAGGGAGATCGAAAGCACAGTCGAAGAGGAGGGTCTTGAGATGGGTCTTGAAGGACTCAGAAAAAAAGTCATTAATGTTACTGGGGAGAATTTCCCTTCCAGAATAATTGATACACCGTTCATAGAAAAGCAATGAATTGTTGGATTGCTGAGGTTTCAGCCTACAGTTGCAGTATTACGTAATAATAATCTTTGCATTTGATATAGTGCCTCATCACATCGTTTTTTTTGGTCAGCCAGGTATCTGACACATGTGGAAACCCATCACCATGCTTAAAAGTAACCAAACTGAGAATTCCATGCATCCCTCCTACACATGGAAATTCTAGAAATAGATTGTGTAAGTTTCATACATCTTTGAGACGTCTCAAAGCACTTCACAGGATATACTGTAAAGTGGATTGATTGTGTATTTTGTGGGTGAAACTCAGCAGCCAGTTGTGCACAGTAGTGCCCCACAAACAGCCATGCAATGAGTGAACAATTTTATTGGGGGATTGTTGGCTAGGACACTGGAAGAAACTCACTTCAGTTTTCATACAGTGCAATGGGAGCTTCAACATCCACTTTAACAGGCAGGTGGTATCTTGGTTTAACATCTCATCCGAAGGACGGCACCTCTGACAATGTAACACACATTAGAGTGTTATCTTTCTTGATCAGTACGTTTCCAGCCCAACGAGGAAGGAAGCAGTGCTGGATCTAGTTCTGGGGAATGAAGTAGGGCAAGTGGAGCAGGTTTCAGTGGGAGAGCATCTGGGCAATAGTGATCACAACATCATTAGATTCAGAGTGCATATGGAAAGAGACGAGGAACCATCTAAGGTGCAGATACTCAACTGGAAGAGGGCTAATTTCAATGAGTTAAAAAGGGACCTAGCCAAGGTGGACTGGAAAGAAAGATTGGCAGGTAAAACAACTAAAGAGAAGTGGGAAGTCTTAAAGGATGAGATAGCTCAGGGACAGAATAAATGCATTCCCACAAAAGGGAAAAGTAGGGCATCCAAACCTCCCTGGATGATGAAGGTATTTGTATCTAGAATGAAGCAGAAAAAAAGAGGCATATGACAAATATCAAACCGAAGATACCGAAGACAACCAAATAGAATATAGGAAGTGCAGAAGAGGTTTGAAAAAGGAAATAAGAGGGGCAAAAAGATTATACGAGAAAAGGTTAGTGGGTAACATTAAAAGGAATTCTAAAATACTTTACAAACATATCAAGAAAAAAAGGTTAGTCAAAGGTAGTGTGGGGTCAATTAAGGACCAACGCGGAAATCTTACTGTGGAGGCAGAGGGTATGGCTGATGTACTGAATGAGTACTTTGCATCTGTCTTCACAAAAGAAGTGGATGCACCAAATGCCACAGTATCGGAGGAGAGGGTAGAGGAAATGGATAGGATAAGTATAAACAGAGAGGAAGGACTGAAAAGGTTGACTGGGCTGAAGGTAGATAAGTCACCCGGTCCGGACGGGATGCAGCCAAGGGTACTATGGGAGGCAAGGGTACAAATAGCGGAGGCTTTGGCTACAATTTTTCAATCTTCGTTGGACACAGGGGCGGTGCCAGAGGACTGGAGAGTGGCCAATGTTACTCTCCTGTACAAAAAGGACAGAAGGACAAACCTGGGCACTACAGACCAGTCAGCCTAACATCAGTAGTGGGGGAACTCCTGGAGACTATAATCCGGGACAGAATAAATCTTCACTTAGAAGAATATGGGCTAATTAGGGACAGCCAGCAAGGATTTGTTGAAGGTAAACCTTGTCTAACAAATCTAACAGAATTTTTCGATGAGGTAACAGAGGAAGTGGATAAAGGTAGTGCAGTTGATGTATTTTATATGGACTTTCAAAAGGCATTTGACAAAGTGCCACATTTTCATTTTCTTTCGACTTGGAAGAAAGATAGAAGCCAATGGTATAAAAGGGACAACAACAACAAGATTCCATTTATAGAGCGCCTTTCACATCGGGAGGACGTCCCAAGGCGCTGTACAGTTGGGTCAGGACCTGAGCAGGGGGGAAGTGGTCAGGGTGAGGGGAGGGAAGGGAGGGAGCGAGGAGGGGGTAGAGAATCAAGAGGGGAGCTGAAGGCACGGTCAAAGAGAAAGGTCTTGAGACCGGCCTTGAAGGAGGAAAGGGAGGAGGCGGCGAAGGCACTGGGGGATAGAGTTCCAGAGCCTAGGGGCTGAGAGGCTGAAGGCCCACCATCGATGGTAGGGCGGTTGGGGCGGGGGATGTGGAGCAGACCGGAGTCAGAGGAACGGAGGGTACGGGCAGGTAGGTAGGGGGATAATAGGTCAGAGAGGTAGGAGGGAGCAAGGCCGTGAATGGCCTTGTAGGTGAGGATGAGGATCTTGAATTCGACAGTGGCAGCATGGATCCAGAACTGGCTGGGAGACAGATAGCAGAGAGTTGTGGTGACCGGTTGCTTTTCTGACTGGAGGGAAATGTACAGTGGCATCCCCCAGGGATCGGTATTAGGACCACTGCTCTTCTTAATATACATAAATGATCTGGACTTGGGTATAGCAAGTAGCATTTCCAAGTTTGCGGATGACACAAAGTGAGGTAGGGTGGTAAACAGTGAGAAGGATAGCAGCCAACTGCAGGAAAACATAGACAGAATGGTCAAATGGGCAGAGATATGGCAGATGAATTTCAATGTGGAGAAATGCGAGGTAATGCATTTTGGAAGAAAGAATGAGGGGAGGCAATATAGACTGGTAATACAATCTTAAGGGGTGTGAAAGAACAGAGAGACCTGGGGGTTCAGGTAAATGAATCCTTGAAGGTGGCAGGACAGGTAGATAAAGCTGTAAAAAGGGCATATGGGATACTAGGCTTTATAAATAGGGGCATAGAGTAAAAGAGTCAGGAGGTTATGATTAACCCATGTAAAACACTGGTTAGGCCTCAGTTAGAATACTGCGCCCAGTTCTGGGCACCACACTATAGGAAGGATGTTAAGGCATTGTAAAGGGTGCAGAGGAGTTTTACAAGGATGGTACCAGGAATGAGGGACCTTGATTATGAGGAAAGGCACGAGAGGCTGGGATTATTCTCATTGGAGCAGAGAAGGTTACGAGGAGACCTAATAGAGGTTTTCAAAATCATGAGGGGTTTAGAAAAGGGAAAAACTGTTCCCACTGGTGGGTGTGTCGGTGACTCGAGGTCACAGATTTAAAATAGTTTCTAAAAGAAACAGAGGAGGTGAGAAGAAATTTCTTCACACAGCGAGTTGTTCAAATCTGGAACACATTGCCTGAAAGGGTGGTGGAGGCTGATTCGATAACAACTTTTAAAAACACGGTGGATGGGTATTTGAGGAGGACGGGTTTGCAGGGTTATGGGGAAAGGGCTGGGGAGTGGGATTGACATTACATTGCTCTTTTCAAAGGGCCGGCACAGACTCGATGGGCCGAATGCCCTCTTTTTGTGCTCTATGATTTTAGACTATGATTTCAAGTCCCGAAGTGGGGCTTGAACCCTCAACCTTCTGACTCTTGAGCCGAACGTTAGAAGGTTGTGGATTCAAGACTCGCGCGCCAGGCTGACACACAGCGACCTAAAAAATAAAATGATAATTTATTATGCATTATCTAGGAAATAACTGGCAAATGTTTGGAATTGTAACAATTTAATTGAAGAATGGCTTCATGGCTAGAGTATTATCGTAGTTAAAAATATTTTTAGTTGAGGTGATAGTGTTTTTGTGTTAATGTTCCAATGAAGAAACAAATGGGAAGTACTATAATCTATGCAGTTAGTCTATTCTTCCTTCTATAATTGTGATGATTTTAAGCCTCGAAAACCCCAAATAAGTGCACAGAATCAATTTACTCATAATAATGACACAAATATTAATTTTGAGTATCCTAAATCCAATCTGCCCCATCTGTTTGGTGGTGGCTTCCATCCCTCTACACCGCGGACTCATTTCCCACCTTTAAATCCTGTCTTAAAGACCTTTCTGTTTGACTGCTCTTGGTCACCCCTCCCTCCTACTTTATCCCCAGCTCAGGCTCCAAGCCCCTTGAGACATCTTCCTGATGTAATAAGGACTAAAAATATGTAAAATTGGTATTGTAAACAGATTCAAATTTGTAGTCTTAAAATAATAATCCTTCCATTTCACCCACAAAATATATAGTGAATTCATTTTACAGTATATTCTGTGAAAATGCTTTGAAATGTCTTGAAGGCATGATAAAGCACTATATCAAATGCAACGATTATTATAAAGTACTTTTCATAGTGCAAAGTTGCACTAGAACTACTCTATGGAGGCTTCCATTGCATATGAAGAAAGCCTTGCCAACCTTCCAGTTTAGTTTTCTTAGTTAAATCCTGTACCACTTTGGCAGAGTCCTCCACTTCTGCATTATACAAGGAATACTACAACAAGCATAAATTATTTGACTACATTTCTGTATATTGTAAAATATTTTAATGCCATTTTCAACATTTAATGCTACAACCATTTAAAAAGCTAAATCTTGTGTTACTCATGTCTGTCCAAATGATTTCACCAATGTTTTCTTATGGTTCATCTCAAAAGTTAAATATGTTAAACTGCATAATACTTCACCAATTTGTTTGGTTGAGCAAATGACCGACAAGGGCTCCTCCAAAGCTATTGGCACCAGCAGGGAGGCAGGCAATCAATGTAGTAGCAGTCATGTTTTTGTTGGCTTTCACGTACTTCGCTTTCTCCTGATGGAACTGTCCCACAGTATAAATAGGGCAGCTTGACAGGATGGGGAAACTGAATGCATAGAGAGACTATACAAATTCTAGAGGAATAAAGAGGAGAAAAAATTGAAGGGAAGATTTGATGGAATGCAGAACCATCAGCTCTCTGTGATTTGTGTTGCTGGATTTGGCATGGCATAACCTGACATTGTGGAAGCTGCATTGCATTCTCAAATCAAACCAGTCTGTCTATCTTTCACCCTACAGTGGAATGCCATCTCTTAAGCTCCCACTTCCTCGCAAACACAACATGCACTGGCTGGAGATTTTGCTTTTCATTGATTTGCTTTGCTCTAACTTTTATTGGAATGGACTTAACAGTAATTTCACAAGGGAGCAGGTCATTCAGTCCTTCAAACTTGTTTGGCATTTTATTAAATTGTATCAGATCTTTTAATCCCATTTGCCTCCCAATCTTTCCTCCACAGACGTGTATTACAGTAGGATTTGTATGAGACATCTTAGTGTATTCAGGAAAAGAAAATCAAGTGGGCTGTGAAATCATTTCCACTGTAGCTGCTTGCCCTCATTCAGTCTTGGAATATTTATTTAATGAGTACAAAGCCATGTTGGACTGTTGCCCATAAACAACCAGTGATTGATTATAAAGTTGTGTTGCAATCTTATGGTTGGGCACTTGTCCAGCACGACTTTGCATTTAATAAATACAAATGTTCCAAGATGGACTGACCATGTGTGACTACACTGCAATTGCCACAGAAGCTGCTCCGTAACCCACTCTTGCTCTAGACTTGCCTCATTACCTTGCTGCAGCATGTGGAGAAACTGGGCACATCTGCCTGATATTAGCAATTTCAGTGCACATTCTATTGTGAGGAATAATATTTTTACAACCATTGTTTTCTGAAGGTTTGACTGTAGCAACATTTGGGCATATTTTGAAATATCACAATATGGTTTGCTGTTTAATGAACTTGCTGCAATGATCAGCAGAGGATGAAGCATAATGTAGCAGAGCCCCGTTATGACGCAGTAGTTGACCATAAAATTCCAATTAGCACTGTAACGGTGTGTAGCCATCGGTAAGCACATCTGCATTTACCTCACAAGGGCAAAATGACAGTGGTTTCTATCAGCTCTTCAAAACATTGTCTGACTTCCAGGTCATTCGTTTGCTTCCTACGTCATTTCATATGCATGAATAGTTTACAGGAAGTGACATGGATAGTGACCTGGTGACTATTTTGACTTGCTGCATGCCGGCTGTTGTTTTGAGGTGCTGGTAGAATCTGCGAATTTTCAACTTTTTTGGGGTGTGTACAAAGGCTGGGTCCACACTGTAAGAGAAGTGTTACACTGAAGCATGTCATACCTGGGGGAGCGCAGAAGGAGAGGTTTTCCACTTATGACTTCAATACATTATAGTCTCGCTTATAAGACGGATAGATTATGGAGCACTGCTCACAAATAAAGCCGTACATCGCGAGAGAAGCTGGCAGTGCTCCCTAGTGAAATTACTGTTAACATCACTATTTCGGAAGTGCTGACAGGCACTGCCTGTTTAACAATAATAATCTATTTTATTTATCTACAACTGGTAGATGAAACTTTAGAAGGGGAAACAAAGCTTAGATACAATGAAAATTCCAGCAGAATATTTTCAGTTGATGTATATCTTTTTGGATTTGATGTGCTTCATCTCTATTGAGCTGTAAAATGTTCATTTGCAAAGTGCCACCTTTTAACAAAATGACAACTTTTTGTGGCTCAGAATCAGATCAGAAGAGTTTATTTTGCAGATTGCAAAATACAGTATACATGGTACAAGAACAGGAAGGTGAAAGACTGCTGATATCTTAACATGTAGTTTGGATGGACGTTCTACTTTTAGCACTGACCGATTGCAGAATCAACTTGTGTGTTACTGTGCTGAGCTATCCTTGCGTTTTAGGTCAGTTGCTGTTGCTGATGCTGTTGGAGTTGTAATGAATGGAAAGGCACTTTCACATTGAGTATTTCTTACCACTGACACAGCCTTTCTTAATAGGCATGGTTGCTTCCTAACAAAGAATGTTGTCATAGAACAAATGCACCAGAATTTAGCAATGCATCAAAATTCACTTATAATATAATCTTTGATTTGATATAGCAACTTATCACATCATCGAGAGGTCTCGAAGTGCTTCACAGAACATATTGTAAAATTGAATTGACTGTATATTTTGTGGGCGAAACGCAGCCAATTGCGCACAGCAGTGTCCCACAAACAGTCGTGGATTGAGTGACCACATTTTTTTAAGGGTTTATCACTCCGTCTAGACTGATGTATTGCTGCATTATTGGAGATGCGGTCCTTTAGATGAGGTGTTAAAGCAATATCCTCAGGTGGACATTAAGGATCCCCATGACGTTTGAAAAGAGAAGGGAGTTTCTCTACATGTCCTAGTAACAATTCTCCAGCTAAAATTAGTCTCTCACTTTAACAGGAGTCAGCTGGCTTGGTTGTTGTTGGTAGCCCCTGGTTAGCTGATTAAACTTCAGCAGCACTGCAACACGCACCAAAGATTTGGCTCTTGCCAACCTGCACAGAATACACTCCAGAATTAAGTGAACAAGATGCATCCCTCCGGGGAGAGATTGTACATTCCATTCCAGACAAGGAAATTCCCATATGAAGGTGACATACATGTAAAGCTGTCTCGTCTGGATACTCTTAAACACAGTGATGGATTTCTGCATTTGTTAACAACAACAATAACAAGATTCCATTTATTGAGCGCCTTTCACGTCGGGAGGATGTCCCAAGGCGCTGTACAGTTGGGTCAGGACTCGAGCAGGGGGGAAATGGTCAGGGGGAGGGAAGGGAGGGAGCGAAGAGGGGGGAAATGGTCAGGGGGAGGGAAGGGAAGGAGCGAGGAGGGGGTAGAGAGTCGAGATGGGAGCTGAAGGCACGGTCAAAGAGAAAGGTCTTGAGACCGGCCTTGAAGGAGGAAAGGGAGGAGGCGGCGAAGGCACTGGGGGATAGAGTTCCAGAGCCTCGGGGCTGAGAGGCTGAAGGCCCGGCCACCGATGGTAGGGCGGTTGGGGCGGGGGATGTGGAGCAGACAGGAGCCAGAGGAACGGAGGGTACGGGCAGGTAGGTAGGGGGATAGTAGTTCAAAGAGGTAGGAGGGAGCGAGGCCGTGAATGGCCTTGTAGGTGAGGATGAGGATCTTGAATTCGAGGATTGTTAAATACCTGGCTGACCTGAAAAGGTGACTCTGAAATATCTGTATTGTAAAGTGTGCATGTCCTGTGCTGTCCTGTGATCATGCCTTCTATAAATGAGTAGAGCTACTCTGGGATATGTGAGGGAAGTCCTGAAGTGGTACCCATCTATGCGACTAAATGAAAATTTTCTTGCTTTTATTTTAGCACTATCTGTGGGGAGTTTACATAAATCTCACAACAAACCAGGGTTTCCAGAGCTTTACATCCAACTAAAGTAGAATGTTTAATCCAGAATGAATTATTTGCTTCATTGATTCAACGTGACTCTCTTCGATTTTTTAGATATGCCCATTTGGAAGAAATAATGACAATCCTTGCATTTGATATAGCGCCTATCAACTGTTATAAATACGGTATAATAATAATCCTTGCATTTGGTATGGCACTTCATGACAGGAGAGCATCTTGAAGCGCTTCACTCCTCCTTACTGTAAAATGGAATGAACGCGGTAGCCAATTTGAGTTCCGAGTCTGATATGGGGCTTGAACTCTAAACCTTCTGACTCAGAAGTAAAAGTTCTACTAATTGAGCCAGGCTGACCCATGGTTTGTAACAAACAACAGAAGATAATAATCTTCCAGTTAATGTGGTTGCTTACCTTGTGGCTATTTTGGTGCCTTTGCTTAATGCAAAATAATAGGTATGGAATGTCATCTGCCCTACTTGTTCCCATTTTCCCAGCTTTTCATTTTCGAGCTGGATCTCTGGTTTCAGAGGCAACAAGATGTACAAACTGCAGCTCTTTCCAGAGTCTAGAAATTGGCGATCATATAATACTAACTGCCTCTGAAGATAAACGACAACATGAGGACGTTATACTGTGCTTCAGTATTCAGCAATAACTCAAGAACCTTCAGAATATAGAAGTGTGGTATGTTTCCTGTTTCCAGCCCTGACTGGCCAGTTTCTTATACATAGCGCACAGACACAGAGGGCATCCCATCCACGGTGCCCCCAGCACCCACTGACTCTGAGAGCAGTCACTGCTGGCCAGTCTGCTTCCTGTGTACTCTGCACATGTGCAGCATGAATCAGTGATAACAGCAGTGGACTTGACGACCCTGGAAGTGCTGACCAGCAATAACAGTAACACACTCCATTATACCATGGGGGTCCCATTTTATGTAACCCAGTCAGTGTGATACAGTCAGACTGTCATGTAAAAGCAGCATTAGTCCAGGTATAGAACTTTGTAAATGTAGGGCATTGAATGCATGTTGTTGAAAAGCAAGTTTTCTACTTGAAATGTTTCAGTGCAGTAGTAAATAGATAAGGTAATTTTATGAATAGATAAGCTTGTTTTAATCAATGTGGTAATATTGTATTGTAGTTCCATGCTGTGAAGTACAAAGGCCACTGGATTAATAGTTTTATTTTCTCGAAAGAAAAGCCCTGTGAGAAATATGCAGTAAATTGCTATATCAGAGCCTGCCTTTCAGCTTTGAATAATGCTCTGAAAGAAATCTTTCTTCATGAAATGGGGACTGCTGACCAACCTTTGTTTTTAATGTGAAAAATTTGGGCCTTGAGCAGATATACAGTAGGTTTAGTCTGAGAAGCATGCAGTGCAGACAATAAATGGTACAGCATAAGCTGCTGAAGTGATCAGAAATGAAATGCAGTATAGTATTGCAGTTTTGTAAAGTCTGCAATTAAGCAGTATTTTTTCAAAAAATATTGTGGCTGAGGGAGGAAGAAAGGATTTTAAAGGTTGTAAGTAATAACAATCTTTGCATTTGATATAGTGTCTTATCACATCTTCGAGGAGTCTCAAAGCACTTCACACAATATACTGTAAAGTCATCCACAGACACGTGGTAATAACCTTCCATATGTACGCGGCTGACCCACAAATCTACTTCTCCTCCAGCTGCAACTCCAGGCCCGCCGATGTTTTCTCTGCTTGTCTGGTGGACATCAGGGCCTGGATGAACAAAAACTTTCTACAATTCAATGTTGACAAGACAGAAGCCATACTCATTGGCTCCCTTCAACGTTTATTATCCTGTGGTTCTGACCTCCTCAACCTCCCTGGCCTATCCCTCAAACTTGCCAGTGCTCAACCTAGGCGTCAGATTCAACCCACAGCTGTTCTTCCTTCCCCATATCCAGTCCCTGACCCGGACTGCCTTCCTCCATCTCCGCCCCATTGCGCTGCCTCCGACGTACCTAACCCCAGAAGCAGCAGAAACACTCAAACATGCATTTGTCACCTTCCAACTCGACTTCTCAAATGCCTTCTTTGCCGGTCTCCCCAGCTCCACCATGCACAGGATCCAGATGATCCCCAAATCTGCTGTCTGCATACTCACCCGCACTAAACTCCGTAACCCTATCACACCAGTTCTAGTCAGGCTCCACTGGCTCCCTATTGCTGAATGGGTCGATTTTAAGATCCTAGCACTCGTTTTTAAATCCCTTCATGCTCTGGCACCTCCCTACCTTTCCAACCTGCTTTTCCCCCAACCTACTGCCTCTGCTCAACTGGCTTCTGCATGACCCTCGTGCCCTCCGCTTCCACCATTGGTGGCCGCGCTTTCAGTCACTGCTCCCCGAAACTCTGGAACATTCTTCCTCTATCCCTCCGCCTTCCCCTGAAGACCATCCTATTCGACAGTGCCTATAGTCACCTTCTACCGGTTCAGTGTCATACTCCGCCACTGTCAAACGCTCTGGGACGCTACCACGTACAGCCAATTGCACATAGCAGTGTCCCACAAACAGTCGTAGATTGAATGACCAAATTATTATTTTTTAAATTATTTTTTGAAGGGATTATTTACCCCCGGAAAAGCGATCTGCCAATTAACTAACAATCAGATTCCTACTTACTACTAGGTAAACAGAGGAATGTAGAGTAAGGAAACTTGCCTAAGGTTTCACCCTGCACGAGAATTAAATCCGGGTCCGCTGACTTGTGAAGCGATATGCTACAGGACTCCACGTATCACAAGTCATGTTCACAAAGGAGAAAAAGGGATTAGGAAAATGTATTTTTTCCCACCAAAAAATTGCCACATTTCACTAAACAATTACACCCCACCCTCTTTACTTTCAGCATTTACAAAATTGATCACAGTCAATGGGCAGGAATACCATCTGCAGCTTGTGGACACAGCTGGACAGGTAAGGGCACTTTTAGACTCATTTCATGCCTCATGATGCATGTGCAATAACAATATGAATTTATAGCAGAATTTTGCAGTTTAAAGTCAGTGAATTGTGCGGGAATTCTTATGTTTATTGATTCACAAGTTTTTTTTTGGTCAGCCGGGTGTCTTGACACATGCGTGCTTCAGAGTATCTAAATAAAACTGATGGTTATAAGAATGCCATCTACTCATGGAAATTCTTGTGTATTGGAATGGAATTGTGCACTCTCTCTCCCTGGAGGGACGTATCCTGCTTAATTAATTCCAGAGAGTATTCGGCGCCGAATAGATTGGGGACCCAGAATGTGCTTTGGGGTACTGCTGGAGTTTAACCAGTTAAAACTGCCATTGAAAGCATTGTCTGGCAGTCTTTCCTGCTGCTTATCCAGCTAGGAACCACTTCAGGGTTAACAGGAGACAAGTGGGAAGAATCCCTGCCCCCGGTGACTTGTCTGCTCCTCCCAAGTCTTATCAGTGGGTTAGGCTTGCTGGGCTGTCATCAGCGGTGCCTTGGAGTACTTCAGACCTGCCTTGCTCAGGAACCGCGTTACCCAGATTGTCACAGAGGGGTTGACTCAAGTCACCTTGGAGGCAGGTCAGCTTCCCTTCCCCCTCCCTCGCCAGGAAGATGAATGTTCATGTGTGCAATTAACAGAATCTTTTGTCAGAAAAATAAGAGTCAAATGTAAGACAAGCGTGAAATCCTCGCTCTCGCTCCCCCTCTCCTCCTCGCTCCCCCCACTCCTCCTCGCTCCCCCCACTCCTCCTCGCTCCCCCCCTCCTCCTCGCTCACCCCCTCCTCCTCGCTCACCCCCTCCTCCTCGCTCCCCCCCTCCTCCTCGCTCACCCCCCTCCTCCTCGCTCCCCCCCTCCTCCTCGCTCCCCCCTCCTCCTCGCTCCCCCCCTCCTCCTCGCTCCCCCCCTCCTCCTCGCTCCCCCCCCCTCCTCCTCTCTCCCCCCCCCCTCCTCCTCGCTCCCCCCCCTCCTCCTCGCTCCCCCCACTCCTCCTCGCTCCCCCCACTCCTCCTCGCCCCCCCCGCCCCTCCTCCTCGCTCCTGGTCGAGGCTGTCCCTGCAGTGCAGTGCTAGGCGAGCCCTGCGAAGGCATCATTCGGATGACATCAAACCAAGTCCTGCCTATTCAGGTGGTCATTAATAATCCCGATCCAGACCCATTAATATAGTTCAAACACTAAGAAATTAAAGTTTAACAATGCAAAATTTTTTCCATAATTTCAAGAAAATTGGGAAACTTGAAGAACGCCAATTTTGGTTTATTTTAACGATTTTAAAACCTGAATTCAGCAAGCTTGAGTACGTGTTTTTTTGTCTATTAGGATGAGTACTCCATTTTTCCTCAAACCTACTCCATAGACATAAACGGATACATTCTGGTGTATTCAGTTACTTCCAACAAAAGGTAAGGATCTCAAGTTAACCTTTCATTTCACTTGGGTATTTACATATCATTTAAAATTCTATGTCTCTCTTTGATTGAGGATAGCATGTTCCAGTTAATGGGGGTTAGCTGCTTTCTTTTGTGTTGCATGAAAATTGCCTAAAGATCTTCCCTCCTATTCCCTACAATATTGGTGTCTGAATGATTTGCTTTGTGTGTGAGAGGAGGATGGGGGAAATGCATTTAATCATAGTTAATTTCCTGGAATGCTAGGCAATATTTACAGTGTTTTAGTATAATGTATTGGTGATTGCTTTTTATGTGGCCACTGTTGAACACTTGTAAGAAAATTGGGGATGAAAACTTTTGGGTATTAACCTCATAATACTTGGCCTCCAAATCAAGACTTGTATTGCTGAATGTATCTGCAGCTGAAGGACTCTGTCCCAGAGCTCACTTCAGAAGGCAAGGTGGTGATTTAGTGTTGGAGTATCTTTAAGCATTTAGTGAAAACTGGTATTCCATTTATTAATGACTTGCTCTGTTATTTACACTCCTACACATAATATTAACTCCTACACCTCTATTATAGTAACTGATATCAGTCAATTGTACAGTATTAGTGTAAACCTTATGATGACTGTAACATCTTAATTGTATTCATGCAGAGGTGAAAACAATGTAGTTTTTCATAATTGGTTGCTATAACAAGCGCTTCTGTCAGTACAGCTAAACTGTTCATATATTAGTTAAGAAATCTCATGGCCTAGGGCACAGTAGCCATTTATTACAGAAGACTTTTTACACAATTGGACACGTCTCACATTTTTTAAGTGGAACTTTTTTTAAAAAAAATAAAAGATATGAACAAGGAAACCAGTCACTAGACAGCTTTGTTTCTTCCTATTTTATCCTCTTCTGAAATAATTTGACTTACTTTTCTCCCTTTTGCTGAGAGCACAGACCTTGAGCGGCAGCCTCTGAAACCTCATCTGTTCTTATTTATGTGTAATATAGTGTTGTTAGCAGTAAAGAGATTATTATATAGTGGTACAAATCTTTTCGGAAGAGCTATCTTTACAAGGTTTGATATTCAGTGGGAGAATACTACAGAAAAGAAGAACAAATATTAAAATAGAGAAGAGGAGGGGAGTGGGATAGTTGGCACAGGCTCGATGGCCCGAATGGCCTCCTTCTATCCTGTAAGATTCTATGATTTTATGAGAACAAATAAAAGGGCAGATGACCATCTCTTAAGTCCATCATCATCTGTACTTTGTATTCCAAAGCTTAAATTACTGAATTCTCCTTTGAACATTTAGACACACAGGTTTTTACTGAGGTGATTAAATTTAATGAGGTTGATATTTGATTGTAGGATTACATTTCTGCATTGCTTCGTTAACATGGGAGTTGCAATCATTGTCCTTGGAATGTTATTTTGTGTGATTTCCGAGCACTTCACCATAGGTCAGAGAAACTTGCTATGGTATTTCAGCACTTAATATTCAGATAACTGCAGTGACAGTTAAACCTTGCCCTTTACTAAAATCATATTATAAATTATTTCTGTGCAAAAAATGATTTGCAGCCCAGTTGGTATCCCACCACAATTTCAAACAGTTGGTCACCACTCCCAGAGTGACTATATTAGTCACATCTTGTGGCTTTTTTTGTATATACTGTTGTATTGCAAGTGTGTGTCTTTTTAAGGGAGTTGACCCTTGCAACTGTTTGACTTGTTTCAGTATTGGAGACTATATAGTAGAATAGCCTTTCCTACATGTTAATTAATGTACTGTGGTCTTTCACTATAATGCATGCCACCAGTAGTGGCGTGTCATGTGCAATCAACATAGTCAAGAAAACAGAATTGGCATTTAAAGACTACTAATTTTAGACTGCTATGTATTCCATCAGTAGATAAGGACTTTATGGTGAAATGTGATTGAAGCCAAATCAGTATCTTATTTGTGGTCTTATCAAGTCCTCTTCAGGTTCCCCAACAGGATTGAGCAATGTGCGAGGGTACTGCCTCCCAAGTCCAAAAAATTTTGTTTTACCTCAAAAAATAATTTGGTCACTCAATCCATGACTGTCTATGGGATACTGTTATGCACAATTGGCTGCCACGAAATATACAGTCAATCAACAATATATTCTGTTAAGGGCTTTGACACATTTCAACGACATAATAGGACGCTATATCAAATGCAAGGATTATTATTATTAAGTCCCTGCCACTGCTAGTTGCGAGCTAGTCGATGGGAAGACTGAAACCACTGTGTTTGCTTTCTAATCTTCCCTTGCTCACTGTTTTGGTTTGGACCTAAAGCTCACTGTATGGTGAATCAGAGGCACAGACCTGCCTTCCAGTTCTAACTCTCTGTGGATGTGCTCCAAAGCTGGAGTTTTTACAGTATTTTAGAAAAAGATCATGTTTTCAAACACTTCCTTCAAGAACCAAGTGGTGATGGAGAAGATAAGAGACCGAGTACAGGTTTCTACACAATAGTGTTTTTTATTGTATCAAATGTACTTGATGTTTTACTGATTTTAATCAGGTTACAACAGTAAGCAGACTTTATTGAACAAAGTTAGGGACACAACTTTTGTTGTAACAAAGAAAAAAAATAATGGTACAGGTCAAAATTACAGTATTCCTAAATGCATTCCATTCCGTAGTTAAGGAGGGAGGTTATAAACTTCTCTCCCCCTCTTTCCTCCCCCACGCCACCTCTAAATAATGGTAACACCTGAAACCATGGGAGTTACCATCTTGAATTCTTTCTTTAATTGTGCAAGGATTGTTAATTGTATTTTGCTTTGTGTGTCTGCAGTTTTGAAGTGATCAAAGTAATTCACGATAAATTGTTGGATATGGTGGGGAAAGTTCAGTAAGTAGATCATTTATATATTTTTCAATCTCTCTTGGTTATGCTCTTCTGTTTTATCTCTGATGTGTACTAAACTGCTGGGTACCTTTTACTTTTGCAGAGTACCGATTATGTTGGTTGGAAATAAAAAGGATTTGCATATGGAAAGGTAGGTGGCGATGAGTGATGTAGGTTAAAAGCTCTGACCTCCTCAATGTCTGTGACCTCTTTCAAACTCACCAAACCAGCATTGAGCCTTAGCATTGAATTTGATTATTTGCTCTCCATCCTTCCTCACATTCAGTCCATTACCAAGACTGCTTTTCATCCTCATTTGCACCCTTGTGACTTCCTGATATTTTTTAAATGCACTTCTCGACATTCTCCTTAGTTCCACCGTCCAAAAGTGCCAGCTCATACAAAACTCTGCTGCCTGCACCCGGGTCCTCAGCCGGATCCACTGAATCTTGTCTCGCAAGGGATTAATTTCAAGGTTCTTGCCCTCACCTATAAATCCCTTCATTCCCAAGCACCTCCCTATTTCTTTAATCTTCTCCTACCTCACCCTTCTGCTTGCTCCCATCACTGACAAACTTTGGCCGACTGCTGTTGATTTTCCCCACTTACCCCATTGGTAAGTGATTGGTAATCCCCATTGGTGATTGAGTCTTCAACAATTATGCACCCAACTACTGGAACTCCATTTGCTTCTTCTCCAGCATGTTCCATTTTAATGCACAAAGTTCACGGTGTTAAATATGGTCACATGGAATTGATATTTTTCTAATGAGAAATGTAATTTGTTTTGAGCAGTGTATAGGACTTCCCTTCACATTTCCCCTTCACAAAATAATAAATAAGGTGGAAGTA
This sequence comes from Callorhinchus milii, assembly GCF_018977255.1. NCBI lineage: Eukaryota > Metazoa > Chordata > Chondrichthyes > Chimaeriformes > Callorhinchidae > Callorhinchus > Callorhinchus milii. The sequence goes on from NW_024704743.1 coordinate 12,547,056, forward strand.
TTTTATAGCCAATAGCGCTTTTACATGTAGTTTTCCCTGTTCAGATTTTTAAAAAAAAAATCTTATCCCTATTAGAAGACCAATGCCATTCCTAGGTCAGAGCCAACTGTTTAGATGGCGTACAAGCACTGAATCCCGTTCAACTGATACTTCAAGGAATTGAGTGGAAACTGAGATTAGCATCTGGGAATGAGAGGGCAGCCGGTTAGGGTCAACACTGACATCAGCTGTGCCTGATCTAAGTGGTGTGTCTCCTTACTATACTACAGGTCTAAGAACAAAACCTATCTCCTAATAGAGGGAAGGATTTTTTCAGATCAGTTCTTACTTGCTGTAAGAAAAGTTTGTTCCTTGATGGATATTGCTACACACTCACCATAAAAACAGCCAAACTAAATTAAACTAAGCATTAACAATGACATCTATTCACGTTTATGAACAGATATCAATGTTAATGGTTAGTTAGCAACATAGGAATATTCATCCCCTCTAGCCTGTTTTGCCATTCTGTTAGATCATGGCTAATCTGTACCTCAACTCCAATTACCCGCCTTTACCCCATATAGCTTTGATACCCTTACTTAACAAAGATTTGGTGTTGGAGAATAAATGTGGTATTCATAACTGGAGTTGCAAACAGCAACCGGAAATGCATCATGCTGACCAATAGAAACTGCTCTGAATTGAGAATCTTCCAGCACAGAGGATCTGCAGGTTGGCAAGATGCATTGAAGTTACTGACAGATGTCACTGTTTACAGCTCATCATTGCAAGTATTTTTAGTGCTGAAAAGACACCCAGTGGCTGCTAATCATACTACATCAGATTCTTTATGAAATCTCTTGCCAAAACTTGTTACACAGTGGAAGTACGCACAAACGTATTGGCAGCATGGTAGCTGTAAAGCAACCTTTGATGCAATTAAAATGAGTTCTGAAGAGTATTAACCCAGCCAGCTGATTTTTGCAGAGATCCCCTGGATTCTTAAAATCATCAAGTGAATAACTTGACATTTCTGTTGTTCTGCAGGTGCAGCAAGAGTAGTGTAGTATCATGCTTTTTCAATTGAAATATTTCTCAAGGTTGGAAAAGATGAATCTATACTTTTATTTTTGCCTTTGCAACAAATTTGGAATACTACAGCAAAAAAAACACTTGCACCACTACTAATTATAGTGAAATCTAGTTTCTCTTTAGTCTAGTTTCACCCTTTAGGTCAAATACAAGGATTACTCTGTTTGCAAAACTGCAGCACAGCTCAGTTGTCCTAAACAAGACATTTGTTTCTCAGCTGCACAAACTTGCTTTTGTTTACAGAAATATTCCTTGGTTTTTCTCCAAGGAATGTTAGCAACTTAACTCTTGCCAAGTATTTCCCCCGCTCAACGTGCGACAAACATAAACTGCTGGAGTGTCGACGTGTTTTTGTGTTTGCTTTTAGGGTGATCAGCTATGAAGAAGGGAAGAGCTTAGCTGATTCCTGGAACGCTGCTTTCATGGAATCATCTGCAAAAGAGAACCAGGTAAGGAGAGTGTAAACCTCTGAAAGCGGGGGAGCCTAAAGCAGCACTGGCTCACTTTAGGCAGGGATGCTTTTATGCCAGAGATAAAAAAAAACTGCTGTAGTTGCACTGCAGTTTGGCATTGGGTATCCATCCAAAAGTCCTGTAGCATATTGGTTAGAGCACTTTCCTCACAAACGAAGGGCCCTGGGTTTGATTCCCGGCAGGGCTAAATGATACGCAAGTTTCCTTACTCCACACGCCTCTGTTTACCTAACAGGAACCAGGTTGTTAGTCGATTGGCGGATTGTTTTTCTCGGTGTAATGATCCCTTCAAAAAAAAAAATGACTGTTTGTGGGACACTGCTGTGCTGCCGCATTTCATCCACAAAATATATGGTCAGTTCGCTTTACGGTATATTCTGTGAAGCGCTTTGAGACGTCTTGAAAACGTAATAAGGCGCTATATCAAATGCAAGGATGATTATTATTAAAAGGTAGATATGGTGCATGAATAGAAAAGCTAGGATCACAAGAAAGGTTTAGATGAAGGTGTTCTTCAGCCCATTTTATATGAATATGAGTATTTAATACAGCTAACAATTGTTAAAGACGACAATTTCACAGTCTTTGGGGTCATATTTTATTTATATATGAATAGAACTTAATTCACTAGCCTACATTTAAATTTTCGGATCCAGACCAGTGGAAATTAAAAGGTCAGTAACGGTATTTTCATTTGTTACATCTCTCGATTCTGCAGAGCAGGCAACCCAGTGCATTAAAGCTCCCCCAAGGGATGAAATCTGCAGCTTTCAGTTTATGTAATGTAACGTACTTAACTTATGGCAGGCTCCACAAAACTATATATGGGGGCAGAGAGTGCTGTTGGATTTCTGAAGTGTGTAGTGCAATAACTGATTTGTGTTGTGCGTGGACCCCTGTTTATTGATTTCTTCCAGCTCTGGTGGAAACTTGTTATTCCAGTCAGTTTAATGTAGAGGCAAGCATATTAATGAATCTGCCATCTTTGTCTTTGTCAAAGGTTCTGTCTACAAAAATCCTTGTGCAAAGCAATAAGCCCTCCTCAGTTACAAAGCTTGACGTAAATCCAGTTGGACTGTTGCCAAAACAGCATGAGGTCTGCTTGGCTCTGCAGTGGCATTTTAGGCACATGTAGCTCAGTGTTTAGAGCACTCGCCTCGCAAGTGATTCCTGGCAGGGCGAAACCTTGGGCAAGTTTCCTTACTCCGCATGCCTGATAATAATCCCTCAAGAAAAAAAACAATAATAAAATTGGTCAAATGTGAAAAGTGCTATATCAAATGCAAGGACTATTATCGTTATTATTATGTAGGCAGAGCCTAAGCACGAGGACTAAGGCATGAACAATTTGTGTGTTCACTGGCCACCCACAGCACGGCAACAGATGCTCTTCAGTTTCTTATCATATGTTTTACAAAAGACAGTTTGTACTGCACATAATCTGATATGTTTGAATGCATGTTTGTGGTGGTCTGATCTAAGATAGTGTGTAGACTGCCAAACAAAGTCAAGCTCAAGTATCAAATAAGGAGATGTCACAAGGAGAATAAAAAAAAGGGGAAGTTAGAGGATTTTGTTCTTTAACAAACGCATTCACGATATTAAAGTGAAATGCCTTACCACAAATGGCTGTCGGAGGTGTGTCCATAAGTATAGTTGAAAAGAAATTGGACAAATGCTTGAGCAAAAACATCAAAGGGTATGGCGAAAGAGCAGGGGAGTGGGTTAGAGTAGAGAGCACCAGTGAAGAAGATAGAATCAGCAAGTTGCAAAGGACTTAACGGCCTCTTTGTACCTGTAATTCTTGATTCACCAGTGTACAGACTTTATTCTGTCAGTGTGGAGACAGTTATAATAGTAATCCTTATATTTGATGTAGCTCTTTTCACATCTTTGAGATGCCTCAAAGCGCTTCACAGAATATACTGTAAAGTGAATTGACAATATACTTGTGGGTGAAACGTGGCAGCCAATTGCAAGCAGCATTGGACGAAGCTCTTTAAGCCTTACAAACCACATTTGTCAGTAAGTCCTGTGAAGAGCTTCGAGTCGTCCTCTCAACTTGAAAGATGCTATATCAAATGCACAGATTAGTGTATTTTATGATTAGGTCTTAACTTGTACCTTGTCTGTTGACAATACCAGACAAGGTACAAGTCAGTAGAATTCTCACTTCTGAGTCAGAAGGTTGTGGTTTTAAGTCCGACTTGGGAACTTAAAACTCACATTGTCTAAGTTGACATCCATTGCGGTGCTGGGGGTATGCTGCATTATCTGAGACACTGTCCTTCTGGTGAGAAGTAAAACCGAGGTCCAGTCTGCGTATCCAGGTGGACATTAAAGATCCCATGGCACTATTCGAAAAAAGGAGTTTATCTTGGCCAGCAGTCCCCCAAATAAAATTGGTCAGACACTCGATGGCTATTTGTGGGACATTGCTGTGTGCAAATTGGCTGTGGTGTTTGCCCACAAAATATACAGTCACTACAGTTGACAGCCTATTTTGTGAAGCATTTTGAGATGTCTTGACAGTGTGATAAGGTGCCATATCAAATGTAAGTATTATTACAACTAGCTTCAGATCCCTGGGTTAAGAAGGGGGAAATCGTCAGCTTTCTTGCTCATGCTTGCTGCCTGGTGACCTTTGCTGGAGTGGCACATGTGCAGTTTTCAGGTGAACACAGCATCTGATTTTGGCTGTAATTTCTTCCCTTTCCTTTCCATCAGTGTGGGCAATCACCCCATGGGTACTCATTTTAAATAAATTTTCAAAATATCTTGGTAGCTATTTGTACCTATAAAATTCACTGGATGCTGTAGGAAGCTTTTTTAATATTATTTTGTAATAATAATCCTTGCATTTGATATAGCGCCTTATTACAGAATATACTGTGACCTACACAGAATATACTGTAAAGTGTAGTGCTTGTGTATTTTGTGGGTGAAACGCAGTAGCCAGTTGCATATAGCAGTGTCCCACAAACAGTTGTGGATTGAGTGACCCAAATTATTTTTTTGGGGAAAGGATTATTACCCCTGGAAAGCAATTTGCCAATCGACTAACAAGTGGGTTTCCACTTACTGCTAGGTAAACAGAGGTGTGTTTGTGGAGTTAGGATACTTGCCTAAGGTTTTGCCCTGGCCGGAATCGAACCCAGATTTTCTTGCTTGCGAGGTTAGTGCTCTAACCGCTACATAAGGGATTAGAGCACTCGGAATTGTGCTGATGACATCTAGTGTAGTTTTGCGTCTTTCCCCTTTGCGAGCAGGAATGTTAATCTTAAAAAAAATTTCCCCCCCAAAAAATCGATTCCCACATTACAAGCATATGTACCTTGGCTGATAAAATACCACAATGAGCTAGCCTTTACAGTATCACCACATTCCTTGAGAGACTCTGTCATTGATGTGTGTTTTGTTGAATTGCATTGTTCATGATGTAAAATAAGCTTGCATAGTGATATATGAGTTGTTGAAACTCATGCACAATATCGGACTTTGCTATGACATTAATTGGTCTTTTATATTCAGGTTGGTTGTGGGACCTGCTAACGGTATCTTGGTGAAAGGTTATTTCCACTGTTCTCCCTTTTTCTTCCCAGACTGCAGTGGAAGTCTTCAAGCGAATAATAATGGAAGCAGAAAGGGGAGACGGAGGCACTCAACAAGGGAAAACCACATGCTCAGTAATGTGAGGCCTGAAAACGCTGACAGAACTACTCTACTTGAAGAGGCAAACTGCCTCTTTCCCTTTAATAAAAACTGCCACTTTCCCTTTAATAAAAACTATGCCTTTCTTTTTACCGGTCCTACAGATGGTCAGAGAGTTGCTTTCCCTCCACGTACCACCCTGTCTCCCCCCACCCCCCCCCCCTTTATGTTGAACTCTGATCATTTTGCAAATGGCTTCACTATCGCATAAAACTTTTTAAAAAGGCAATTCATTTTTTTGATTTGTAAATTGGCATGGGGCAAGGAGCAGTCGTTCACTGTCATTCATTGTTCACGTAGTGTGAATGTCAGTTGGAAGTAGTTGATTGTAAACTTTGAAATCAAAAAAAGTGCATCTTGTTACACTACTATTTACACAAACAGGCTTGAACATCAGTGTTTCCTCATGTGTTGTATGTATACTTGTAAATAAATATTAGCAGCAAATCAATTTGTTTTAATACTTGCCGGTAGAAGAGATCCCATTGTTTAAGATTAGTGCTGTATTGTTTTTAAAACTAGATTCGCTGTACAAAGTATTTTAAAACGATCCAACACCCCACTGAGTTTAAAGTGACCCTTTGACCTGAAAGCAGAGAATGATTCACAGGTTGATTGAGATCACATTTTCTTTGGATTGTTTCTTTAAAAAAACAAGACTGAAACAATTTATTTTCAGCCGACTGCACACTTAATTTTCACTGTATTTAAATGGACTGTCAGCAGGTAGAGGCTAAACTTAGATGTAATGCAATATGAGATGTAATGCAACAAATTATATATATTATATGTGTGTATATATATATGAGAGAATCATTCAAATTGACATTTGTATTATCAAAGGCTGTAAGCTGGGCGCAGGGAAAAGCGATGAATTAATATAGCTATAGACAATCCTCAGCAGTATAACTGCTTTCTACTATATTTTATACCGTTATTCAATAATTACAGAGCACTGCTTTAGAATGCAGTCTCCTGTGTTCAGTAACTCGTTTATATAAGCAAAGTGCAAAAAATGACCAACTTCCAGGTTGCTGCTTATGTCACTTCCCGTGTGCAGCAAGTGGCCCGTGTGCAGCAAGTGGGGTCAGCAAACTGGTAACCTGGAAGTCGGCCATTTATTAGCATAGTGAAGCTGGATCTACAGATGTTTAGGCGTGCTCTGAGCAAACTTGTGCTCGACCAGAAGATGTTTGTTGGGGAAGGGGCCTGCAGAGAGGTACTCTGTATGCGTGCAGACGATATCACTAATGTCAAACTATTCATAGAGGGAGTTGAAAATCACAAACTGATTTGAAGGGAATCATAAGCCTCATGCTGACCACGGGGAATTTGGCTTCAACACACGTGGCCGGGGTTGGTATCGAAGCGACCTTCCCAAGGGTCAGCGTGACATTCATCTGGTTTCCTGTGGAATTCAGTATCTTTGAATGCAGTCCTGTACTTCAGGACCATGCCCCTCTCCTCCCTCCCTACCTCCTTCTCCTCTCCCCACCCACCACTACCATCACCTACTGGCACCGTAGGCGATCTTCAGTATTTCTTGTTGGTAATATTGTTGTTGACGTGCAGGAAATGAGTTTGATAGTTTTAAGTGAGTGCCTTGACAACAGTGTGCTGCAGATCTAGTATACCCAATCTCTGCCGCGTGGAGTCCTGTAGCTCAGTGGTTAGAGCACTCGCTTTGCAAGTGAGAGACCTGAGTTCAATTCCAGGCAGGGCGAAACCTTGGGCAAGTTTCCTTACTCCACACACCTAATAATAATCCCTCCAAAACAAAAAAANCAATAATAAATTGGTCATTTTCAATCCATGACTGTTTGTGGGACATTACTGTGCGCAATTGGCTACCGCGTTCACCCACAAATATATAGTCAATTCACTTTACAGTGTGTTCTGTGAAGCACTTTGGGACGTCCTCCTGATGTGAAAAGCGCCATATCTAATGCAAGGATTATTATTATTATTCCTACAGAGAGAGGTAACGCTATCCATACATTTTCCAGATGAGTGGATGTACTAGTTTCTATCTGTCTTCCCAGTGTGATGCAGTATATTTGGGTATGATTTAAGTTGATGAAAAATGAAGCTATCTTCTTTCTATCTTCCTGATTTAAACAGTTCTTCTCCAAATCGTTAACACGCTTTTACTTTATCTTAGATGCTGAGTTGACCCCGTTGCGCGTCTTTAAAGTCTTCTGTTTTGATTTGTGTTGTGATTTGGAGATATTTTGAATTGCCTGTGTCTTTTTCCTCTACCCCCCCCCGGGGGCAACCTGGGCAAAAGCATTTACAGCAGCTGATAAAAACATTAACTGTGATGGATCGGAAATGCAAATAAAAGAAATTTTAGATCTCACCTCATTCTCACCTCATTTGAATAATCGCAGAAATTGTGGCGTGTGATCTCCCACAGGATTCAACCGTGTGGAATGGATGAAGATTCCTGAGCAGCATTGTGAAGTTTTCTTTTAAAATAAGTCAATTCACTTTACACTATATTCTGTGAAATGCTTTGAGACGTCTCAAAGACGTGATAAGGCTCTACATCACATGCAACGATTATTATTACTAAAGTAGTTTAAAGGTGATTGAACTGTGTACAGAACAAGACTTCTATCCTTCCTACCCATTTTCTAACCCTTTTTCCTCCCTTTGTGCAAGGGTTCTACCTTTCAACGCTTAAAATCACTTGGTCTCAATCTGTGACTCATGTCAGTGATTCTTTTGACCATCCATTAGGAGACGTGAGCCTGCCTTTACCCTCCTTTTTTGCCTCCTCTCTGAGGTCAGGCTCCCAGCTGATTCTGTGAAGCACTTTTGAGATATCTGCTAGGCGTGAAAGGTGCTGTATAACTAAAATTAATTGAGCGATGAGTGCTGTGGGTTAGGGTGTATGGACCCAATGTTTGTATCTTACCTGTCCATGCAAAGAGATCTGAACATTCTGCCTGACAATTCCTTGCCTCAGACCCAGCACAGTTGGAGGGTAACCTAGCCTCTCTCCCTCAGTATTCCAGCACCAGCCATATTAACCTACAAATGCTCAGCCACTAGACTTTACAGTAAATTCTGGTGACATGCTTTGAAATGTGCCAATGATGTGATAGCATATCAAATGCAAGGGCTGTTACAGCCCCTGAGCAGCTGCTTAACATCCTGCCTGGTGTAATTTGGGTTCCTGCCCACTCCATTTGACCTCATCTTTGCACCGTTGATTTCCTCCGCTAATGTCTGGTTGCTGGTTGCTCATCCACACTTTCCCATCAAGGCTTGATTACTCCAACACCTTGCTCACTGAATTCCTCAATTCTGCTCTATACAAACTGCAGACTATCCAGAACTTTGTGATCCATGCTCTCCTGCACCAGGCTCCACAAGCTTATTGTCCCTTGCTCAGTTCTTCTAGCTCTCCATCCCCCAGCCGATCGAATTCAAGCTTCTTGCCCTCCTTTTCAAATGATTCCATGACCTTGCTCCCATTCTACCTATGTGACTTAGGTAATAATAATCCTTGCATTTGATATAGCGCCTTATCACATCTTCGAGATGCCTCAAAGCGCTTCATAGGCTACATTGTATACTGTGTTTTGTGGGCGAAACCTGGCAGCCAATTGAGCCCCGCAGTGTCCCACAAACAGTTGTGCATTGAGTGACCACCCTAATTTTAAGGGATTATATGTTTATCTCTATACGTTTTGTATAAAGACTTTCTGTCACCCTACTGGCATCTCCTCTCAGCAAATGCTGGGTTGGTTCATGTCCCCTGCCCACTCTGCCCCATCATCAGTGGCCGAGCTATGACATTCTGTCCCGATTCCCTGAAGCTCCATTGTGGGATCATACAGCCTTGCCCTCTCTCCCCAACAACAACAAAATTACAATTGCATAGCGCCTTTCACGTCGGGAGGATATCCCAAGGTGCTGGACAATCAGTGTTTCGGACCCGAACTGAGGAGGGTGACCAAAGGCATGGTTGAATAGAAGGATCTTGAGATGGGGCTTGAAGGAGGCGAGGGAGTGGGCAAGGTGGAGGGACTGCAGGATGGAGTTCCAGAGGGTGAGGGCAGACTGGCTGATGGCCCTCCCGCCAATGGTGGGGTAGGCGAAGCCCGCTGAGCTGAGGGAGCGGGCAGGTTGGTAGGGGGTTAGGAGGTCTTAGAGCGCTTTGAAGGTGAGGACCAGTATCCTCCCTGATGGGAAGCCAGTGGAGTCGGGTGAGAATGGAGGTGATAGGGTCATGGAGCCTGGTGCGGGAGAGTGCGAGAGAACACAGCCTGCAGAGTTCTGGATGATCTACTGCCTATGGAGGGAGGAGTTAGGGAAGCCGACAAGCAGTCAAGCCTGGATGTTATCAATGCGTGTATGAGGGTTTCGATGGCCTGTGCTGTGAGACAGTGGCGGAACCGGGCGATGTTGCGGAGGTGAGGGAAGGCAGAGCGGGTCATGACATGGATGTGGGGTAGAAAGGATAGTTGAAGGTCAAACAAGACCCCAAGCTTCCGGACTGGCTTAGCAAGGTGGAGTGTGCATCCAGGGCAGGTGATGCCTGAGGTGTGGAGGCGCTGACGGGAGCCAATCAGGAGAGCCTCAGTCTTGTTGACGTTCAACTGAAGAAAGTTAGCTCTCATCCAGGACTTGATGTCTGACAGACATCACCTCTACCACCATGCTTTCGGCCATCTTTCCCTCCTCAATTTCCCCCTCCCACTTCCAACTTTGCACTTTGAAATGTCTTCTCAATGTGAAAAGTACTATGTACATGAAATTTGTGGGTGCCAGAGACTTTGACTGTGTGCCAGAAATAATGTCTGTGTATGTGCATGCTCAAGCCACAAATGTGGGTGTGCCAGAGACAGTATATTCCAGAGAAAATCAATAACAGTGAATGACAGAAAATGCATGTGGTTCAATGCAGAGAGTGTCTGTGTATGCTTGTGTGTGAGAAACCAAGGGCTGGGAGAGATGGTGGGGTTGTTGAGAGTTCAGATGACTGCCTTCATGCCTAGTACAATGGCTGTTTTTGCACTAGAAAGTGGGCTAATTTACATTTTTTAAAAAAAAAGTTTTTTTGCGTGGATGTATGAAGCAGAGCTGCTCCCAATATGCAGAGCAATCACTTACTGGGTCATTCTAGGGGACAATATAAGTGAGTCCAACAACAGAATGTCTGAGCTGGCGTTCTTTCACGTCAGGATTAAAAGCTGACATTGTTCTTGGTGATCACATTTGTTGCTGACCACGTTGAAAGCGGAAGATTGAATTTCACATTTGACACTGAGGTGCATGTCTAGTTAACGGGCTGGAATTTTGCCCTGGGCAAATGTACAGAATCTTGAGTGAATAAATCTCTCAACCACTAGTTTATCAAAACACTCAGGCTGTATAAAGTCTCTGCTACCTACTTTTACATCAGTCATTACATTTGAATGGTTACAACAACTGCAACGTATATAGCAAGTTGCTGTTTTATTTATTTTTAGTAAATAATAATTGTAATAGTATAAATCCAAGTGCTATTGCAAATTTTGCAGCCACTCTGTGCTGGCAAAGTACTCACAATTAATCTGAAAATTTGGAGGTGAATTGAAACAATGCTCTGGATTCATTCATCTTAACCTTTTCTTCACAAAGTTAGAAATATCAGTAAATGCATCTTATTTCAACACTTTGTTTTTCACCAGTAGAAACTCACATTAGTCTCCATTTGCAGTTTGGCACATGGCCCGTTGTACCATACTGCACTATGGAGACTACTGGAACATTCCAGCTGGCAGTCTAGATTTACTCTTATTGAAAACAGCATTTCCAAGTTCATCTTGAAAAAACCTACAGAAACTGGCCTCAAAATTAAAGAACATAATTTAAGAATTTTACAAATTCTGCATGCTCTGAAATGTTATATTTATCGAGTAAACGTGTCAGCCTCACTCAGTCAGTAGCTTTCCCTCCTCTAAATCAGAAGTTTGTGGATTCAAGCACTACATCGGAACTTTGAACTCAGTCTAGGCTGACAATCCAATGCAGTGCTATGGGTATGCTGCTTTGACTGGAGTGCTGTCTTTTGGACGAGATGACAATCCGAGGTCCCGTCTGCTTGTTGAGGTGGACATTAAAAGATCTCATGGCACTATTCAAAAAGAGAAGTTTCTTCCGGTGTCCTGGCCAACAATCCTCCAGATGAAATGTGTCATTCACTCAATGGCTGGCTGTGGAACATTACACAAATGGGCTGCAGTGTTCGCCTACAAAAACACAGTCACTCCAGTTAATTCTGTGAATCGCTTTGAGACGTATTGCTGATGTGAAAGGCTGTACTAAATGTAATGGTCTTGCTCCTCCCTATCTCTGTAATCTCCTCCAGCTCTATTCTGCCTATATCCTCTGCTCCCCGAATTCTGGTCGTTGCTTGTTCCTCATTCCGTCCATCCAACTCTGTGCCCTTGCCTTCCGCAACTCTCTCCCAGCTTCCTTTAGCTTCCTTGTTCCTGCCTTAAAATCCCTCCTAAAAAGCATATCAATTGTGCTTTACATCAACTTTATTAACTCTCCTTTCTTACTCCCTTCTCGGTGCTCCGCATCATATCTCTGTTAAGTGTTTTGAAATGGAAAGGAGCTTAAATCTAGCCTTAATTTGGAAGAAGATTTCTTTTTATTATTTTGCTACACGTCCCCGCGCTCTCCACCCAACAATTGGTGGCACAGCCTTTAGATGCCAAGCCATTAACCTCTAGAACTCCCTCCCTCTTCCCCTCTGTTCAGCGTTCTGAGACGCTACATAGGGTAAAGCATGTTATATAAATATACAATGTTGTGACTGATTTCTAAATCGTGACTGAATTCAAGAATTTTCCATGATTCTTAGTGATCTCAAATTTAAATTGATTTAATTGAAATTAAATTACAGGTGGAATTTTGAGTCTGTTCTCCCGAGGCCTGGTATGCTTGTGACTACACTGTAAACCTGTCCCTAACAGTGCAGGAATGAGGCTCATACAGATTTCATTACAACAACAATAACTTGTGTTTAAATAGCAACCTTCAAACGGGGTAGCAACTCAGAGCACTTAACAATTGCAGAGCTTGATGCCGAGCCAGAAACGGTGTTAGAAGAAGGTCTTCAAGTGTGATCTGAAGACAGGGCAAGGCGAAGGGGTTGAGGCAGCATTGATTGATTACAGTGCGTCCTGTGAAGCTCTTTGAGATGTTCTCCTGATGTGCGCTGTATCAAATGTAAGGATTATTATTTTAGAAGACCTTTGTTATGCCAACGATGTTATATTACTGCACTAGAATATATTACCACAATAAAACCTTTTTGCAATTTTAAATAAAACATTTGAAAACTTTGCTCCTGTTTCGCCTCCAATCTTTTCCTTTTTCCACTTATTGTCAGGTGTCAGAAGGTTCTGGAGTCAAGCCCCATGCTGTAATTTGTTGTTGTTTGAGCTCAGAGTACAGGCTGGCACTAGAGAGCTGCATTGTCGGAGGTGCCGTCCTTCTGATGTGATGGTAAAACGAGGTTGCCTGTTCAGGCATACGTTAAAGATCCACTAATTGAAAACAGTAGGGAGTTTTTTTCCTGTCCAGCAATCCCTAAATAAAATTGGTCATTCACTTCATGGCTGTTTGTGGGACATTGCTGCATGCAAATTGGCTGCCATGTTCAAAGACAAGCACAGCGTCACTACCCTTCACAGGAAATCCTGACTCAGAAGTGAGAGTGCTAGCAACTGAGCCAGACTGACACACAACAGGCTAATTAACAGTTAGAGAAGCTAATGCTGAATCTGGATGAGGCATTGGTTAGGTCTCACTACGCAGTTTGGACAACACAGAGGAGAGCAAGAAGGAATAATCCCGAATGTCAGAGGCTGAGCTATGAGCAATGATTAGATAATTCCATTAAAAAGAGACATTTTCCACCCCACTCCCTTGGAGCAAACCCTGGACTTGTCCCCCTGGGATGTCCTCCCAACATTTAAAGCGCTATGTAAATGTAAATTTGTATTGTATTCTATCTTAGTGGAGAATTTATATAAGATTCTAAATGAGATTAGGAATGTAAACCCACAACAATCCTTTCAGATATGCCGAGGCAGCAGAACAAGGGGGCCACAGGTTCAGGGTTAAAGGACAACTTCAGGCTAGATAGCAGAAAGTATTTTATTTATATAGAGGGTAATTACAACAACAAACATTTATATAGTGCCCTTCAGGTGGGGTAGGGTCTTGGAGCACTTAACAGTGGTGGAGCTTGACACTGAGGTGGGTGGGAAAGGGGAGGTAACTGTAGGCACAGTCAAAGAGGAAAGTATTCAAATGCAATCTGATGATTGACTAGGAGGGGACAAGGCAAAGCGATTGAGTCAGAGTTCTACAGTTTCAGTATGTAGGACCTGAAAGCATGTCCGCCGATGGTGGAGCGGAGGGGATGAGGGACGTGCGGGAGACTGGTGCCAGTTGTTTGGCAGGTAGAGGAGTGGGGCAGTTAGAGGAGTGGGGTATAAATAGGACGGAGAGGTAGGGGTTGCCAGGGCATCAAGTGATTTGTAGAAGCCTAGCCAACAATCCTCCAGACAACATCTACACTATATAATAATAATCCTTGCATTTGATATAGCACCTTATCATGTTGTTGAGACATCTCAAAGCGCTTCACAGAATATACAGTAAAATAAATTGACTATATTTTGTGGGTGAAACACAGCAGCCTATTGAATACAGCCATATCTCACAGTCGTGGATTGAGTGACCAAATAATTATTATTTTTGAAGGGATTATTGAAAGGGATCTACCAATCGACTGACAACTGGGTTCCTTCTTACTGCTAGGTAAACAGGCGTGCCTAAGGTTTTGCCCTGTCTGGGATTTGAACACAGGCAGCCTCCCTCTTGCCAGGCGAGTACCAATACGCTGCAGGATTCCAATTATCTTCCAATTGCAAGGATGATTATTATTATTATTATTAATTTCATGGCTGTTTGTGAGACATTGTTGTGCACAAGTTGGCTGCCACGTTCACCTAAAAATACAGTTACTATACTGTAAATTCTGTGAAGCGCTTTACATGAAAAGTACTGTATCAAATCCAAGGATTATTATTATGACTAAGTGAATTACCACAATATTTGGAAGATTTAATTGTTAATGTTCAAACATCTTGAGGGTAGATTTCTCCACAGATCCTCTCTCCAGGGACCTAAGTTCCACTTTTCATAAGCTCTAGCTCATAGACTACACTCTCTGTTTCACTGTTGGTAATTCTTTTCATGGCTTAGGCTGACACTCCAATACAGTGATGAGGGAAGCTGCATTGTTAGAAATGTTGTCCATTCGATGAGACATTAAACGTGGAGTCCTTTAGCTCAATAGTTGGAGCACTCCTCTGGCTCTGTTCCCATTCCCCTCAAAACTGCTACCATCACTCCCACACTGAAAAAACCCTCCTTTGATGTGTCGCAGCTATCAAGCTACCGGCCCATCTCCAACCTCCCCTTCCTGTCCAAGGTTCTTGAAAAAGTCGTCGCCTCCCAGCTGCGCTCTTTCCTCTCCATCCATTCATTATTCGAAACCCTTCAGTCAGGTTTCCGTGCTGCCCATAGCACAGAAACCGCCCTGGTCAAGGTCACTAATGACATCTTGACCATCTGTGACCAGGGCTCCCTCTGCTTCCTCGTCCTCCTCAACCTATCAGCAGCATTCGATATGGTCGACCACTCTGTCCTCCTCCACCACTTGTCCTCCCACCTCAACCTTCAAGGCCCTGTTCTTGAGTGGTTTAGGTCCTACCTCTCCCACCGTCTTCATTTTGTCTCCGCTAACGTTTTTTTCTCCAGCCTCCGCACTGTCTTGTGCGGTGTCCCTCAGGGCTCTGTCCTCGGTCCCCTCCTCTTCACCTGCTGTATGCTCCCCCTGTGGTGACATCATCCGCAGACATGCGGATGACACCCAACTCTACCTCTCCTCCTCTACCCTCAACTCCACGACCACCGATGTCCTGACAGCTGCCTGTGCGACATCGAGTCCTGGACAAGAGACAACTTTCTTCAGCTCAATGTGCGCAAAACTGAGGCCCTCCTGATTGGTTCGCATCAGCGCCTCTGCACCTCAGGCGCTGACAGCATCAGCATCCAAGGCTGCACTCTCCACCTCTCAAAGCCAATCAGGAACCTCGGGGTTCTGTTCGACCCTGAGCTGTCCTTTCTTCCCCACATCCGCGCCACAACTGGTACCGCCTTCCACCACCTCCGGAACATCGCCAGACTACGGCACTACCTCACCCCTCACGCTGCTGAAACCCTGGTCCACGCCTTTATTACCTCAAGGCTGGACTATGGGAACTCTCTCCTCGCCGGCCTTCCCGCCACCTCCCTCCACAAGCTGCAGGTCATTCAGAACTCTGCAGCTCATGTACTGTCCCGCACCAGGCTTCGGGACCACATCACTCCCACCCTCGCTCGCCTCCACTGGCTCCCCATCCCCCAGAGGATCGAATTCAAGATCCTCATCCTCACCTACAAGGCCATTCACGGCCTTGCTCCCTCCTACCTCTCCGACCTACTATCCCCCTACTTACCTGCCCATACCCTCCGTTCCTCTGGCTCCGGTCTGCTCCACATCCCCCGCCCTAACCGCCCTACCATCGGTGGCCGGGCCTTCAGCCTCTCAGCCCCTAGGCTCTGGAACTCCATTCCCCAGTGCCTTCACCGCCTCCTCCCTTTCCTCCTTCAAGGCCGGTCTCAAGACCTTTCTCTTCAACCGAGCCTTCACCTCCCCTCTCGACTGTCTACCCCCTCCTCACTCCCTCCCTTCCCTCCCCTCACCCTGACCATTGCCCCCCTGCTCGGGTCCGACCCAACTGTCCAGCGCCTTGGGACGTTCTCCCGACGTGAAAGGCGCTCTATAAATGCAATCTTCTTGTTGTTGTTGTTGTTGTTTCATTCCTTGGGCAAACCTTGGGCAAGTTTGCTTACACCACACACCTGATAATAATCCCTCAAGAGAAAAAAATAATAACAATTTGGTCACTCAATCCACGACTGTTTGTGGGACACTGCTGTGTGCAATTGGCTGCCGTGTTTTACCCACAAAATATATAGTCAATTCACTGTACAGTGTATTCTGTGAAGCACTTTGAGACGTCTAGAAGACGTGAAAAGCGCTATATCAAATGCAAGTATTATTATTATTAAACTGAGCTCCCATCTGCCTGGTTAGCTGGACATTAAGGCACTTACAGCACTATTGGGGAGGAGAAGACAATTTTTCCCACGAACTGGCTAACAATCCTCCAAATAAAATCAACCATTTACTTTGTGGCTGTTTGCTGGTCAGTGTTGCAAGCAACATACACAGTCACTACACTTTACAGTGAAATGCTATAAAGTGCTTGACGACATCCTCCTATCATGAAAGGCGCTGTATCAAATCAAAGGAACCGTCAAACCTCACACTGCAATGCTACAACTATTATATATTCCTTATAATATAATAATAATCCTTGCATTTGACGTCTTCTAGACATCCCAAAGCACTTCACAAAATGTACTGTAAAGTGAATTGACTATATATTTTGTGGCAGCCAATTGCGCACACCAGTGTCCCACAAACAGTCGTGGATTGAAGTGACCAATTTAATTTTTTTTTCTTGAGGGATTATTATCAGGCATGTGTAGTAAGGAAACTTGCCCAAGGTTTTGCTCTGCCAGCATCGAACTCAGGTTTCTCGCTTGCTAGGCGAGTGCTCTAACTACTGAGCTACAGGATTCCTTCCCTGTTTAGATCATAAGAATATAAGAATTGCTAGATGAAAGAAGACCAAGATCCATCCAGTTTGCCTTCCAACTGTCATATCCCAGATTATATACTGTATCCTGAGAAATTATTTCCTAAAATAAATCTAATTTGTTCTTAGTTCTTCAAAGATACATGTTAAAAAGTCTCTCCCAAGTTATTACCTGTATTCAGTTCCAATGTAAAGCCGTTATTTTCCGACTGTTTTTTTGCGCTCGGATTACACTTTACTCTGTCAAATGTTAGCATGTTGGCAGTACTTTCCTGAATCAATGCATCACTCGCCAGCAGATTAAACTCACTGAATGAGGGGCCTAATCCTCCCAAATCCCTCCCAGCAATTCCTTTGTCAGGCCGTCTGCGTGAACTACAAAGCCACTGAATCAGCAGAACGTATTTCCCAATGGTTTTGTTTGTCCAGCAAAACTTTTCAGCCTCATGTTGCAATTTTATTGATGAGCAAGTCTCGCGAGAGAGATGCTCATGGCCCCAGGAGTATATATTGGGGTGTCCAATTTTTCTTTGGTGTCAAAGCATTCTGGCATTTAGTTCTGTTGGACACAATCCAGTAGCAACATGTCACAGTATTCTGGCAAGGTGAGTAGCCAGCAAATTCACTTCTGTTCTTTTTTATTTGAAAACTTTACTATTGATACTAGGAATGAGGGACTTCAGTTATGTGGAGAGACTAGAGAGGCTGGGATTGTTCTCCTTAGAGCAGAGAAGGTTGAGGGGAGATTTAATAGATGTGTTCAAACTTATGAGGGGTTTTGATAAGAATAAATAAGGAGAAGTTTCCACTAGTGGGTGGTCTGGAACACACTGCCTGAAAGGGTGGTGCAAGCAGATTCATTCAACAATAACTTTCTAAAGGGAATTGTATATATACTTGAAAAGATAAATAAAAATTGCAGAGCTATGGGGAATGTGGTGGTGGTTGGGGACTATTCGGTAGCTCTTTCAAAGAGCCGACACAGGCATGATGGGCCAAATGACCTCCATCTGCGCTGTAAGAATCTATGATTCTATTGTTTATAATATAGATATGATACGCAGAGCAAATTTTGCTCAGGCATAGAACGTTTGCAGAGTGTTGTAAATGGACTTTGCTCAGATCATCAGCACAGTTACTGTTAAGAGCTACTCCTTTGACAACTTGTGTTCAATTTGGCTTCAGTACGGACTGTGATGGGAGTAATTGGAGAGTAGAGGGGGTGGCTAATTTAACAGATTTTTGTTTTGGTCAGGTGGGTGTCTGACGCATATGAAAACCCATCATCAACCTCCAAACTAGACTGAGAGTCCCAAATACGTTTGTCATCTACGCATGGAAATTCCCATGTGTCTGGAATGGAATCCAATGAGACAATCCCACTTACCTAATTCTGAGAGTATCAGGGGCAGGTTGGCAAGAGCCAAGGCTTGGGGATCCCAGAGAGTGTGTTGGGGTACTGTAACTCTTTCTCAAAGCGTTTCACAGAATATACTGTAAAGTGAATTGACTGTATATTTTGTGGGCGAAACATACCGTCCCCCATCACAGCATCAAGCTGCTTTTTAAATAATATCAGCCTGGCTCAGTTGGTAACACTCTCGCCTCTGAGTCAGAAGGTTGTGGGTTCAACCCCCACTTTGGGGACTTTGAACTCACACAGTTCACACCGGCTGCATCGGTGGTGGGGGTGGGGGGAGAGTGATGCAGAGTTGAGTGCTGATGAGAGAACACAACAAATTGCATTTATATAACGTCTTTCACATCGGGAGGATGTCCCAAGGCGCTGGACAGTCAAGAGTTTGCCCCTGAGCTGTGGGCTGAAATCAAGAGGGGTGGAGAGCAAGGTGGGTGGTGATGGGAAGATGACCAAAGGCACTTTCGAAGAGGAACGTCTTGAGATGGGCCTTGAAGGAGGCAAGAGAGGGGGCAAGGTGGATGTGCTCCAGGATGGAGTCAGAAGGTGGTTACAAAAAGGCTAAAGGTCCAACATTCGATGGTGAAGTGGGCAGGGCTGGGGTCGTGGAGCAGGCCAGTATCTGCTGAGTGGGGGGAGCGAACAGGTTGGTAAGGTTTTAGGAGGTCCTAGAGGTAAGGCGTAGCAAGACCGTGGAGACCTTTAAAGCTAAGGACATAGATTTTATGAATCCTCTGGGAGATGGGGAGCCAGTGAAGGATGGAGGTGATTGGTGTTAATCTAACATCCCTCCTGCCTGTTCAGGTTAAAGATGTTAAAGATCCCGTGGCACTATTCAAAAATAATTTCTCCTGGAGTCCTGGGGAACCATCGACTAGATAAAATCATTCATCCACTGCATGGCTGTTTGGTTTTTGGATATTGGTTTTACGCAAATTGGTTGCTGCGTTCATCTACAAAACACACAGTTACCTTACAGGGAATCCTGTGAAGTGACTTGAGACATCTTCCTGATGTGAAAGGCCCTGTATCAAATGCAAAGATTATTATGATTATTTTTATGTTGAATGTTAGCCTTATATAATGTTAGCTCCATATATTGTCAGCTCATTGGGACCAATGAAATGTCTTCTCTCAGCAACAGCTTCAAACTGTTCTCTGAGGCTACTGCAATACATAGAATTACATAGACTGTACAGCACTGATTTGGTTACTTAAACATGGTGAATGGTTCTGCACGTAGCTGACTTCCCAAAAAACAATGAAACAGGCCATTTGGCCCAACTAATCCATTCCAGTGTTTATACTCTGGAGTGCTGTAGCGTAGTCGGTAACGTGCTAGCCTTGCAAGCAAGAAAACCTGGGTTTGATTCCCGGGCGGGGCAAAACCTTAAACAAGTTTCCTTACTCCACACATCTCTGTTTACCTAGCAGTAAGCAGGAACTCAGTTGTTAGTCAATTGGTGGATTACTTTGCAAGGGTAATAATCCATCAAAAAAAATGTGGTCACTCAATCTACAACTGTTTGTGGGCATCTCTGTGCGCAATTGGCTGCTGCGTTTCGCCCATAAAATATACAGTCTTTACAATATATTTCCTTGAAGAACTTTGAGACATTTCAATGACATGATAAGGTGCTATATCAAATGCAAGGATGATTATTCTCCACACAATCCCTTATCCGTCCTGTTCCCCTCTCCTGTACCCCTCCATGTCCTTCTCCCTCATTTATGCATTGAGTTTCCTCTTAAACTTATTGACACTTTCTGCTACAAATCACAGCTTCTGACAGTATGTTCTACATTTTACCTCAGCCTCAGCCACGTTCATTTTAAATTCTCTTTTACATCTGCTACTGGCTATTGTACGCTTCTTTAGTTTAGGCCTCACCGACAAGTGGACACAGCCTATTTATGGCTATTGATGTAGGGGGGGATCTACCTTCAGAAACAGAGAATGATAGTTATAGCAGGACAACCAAGCTCCACTAGGTGCAGGAACTCCAATTCCATGGATTCCTAGGAGGATTCTCAAACACCAAGCCAGAGAGGCGTAGAAATTTACAGCAACACCACTTTACAGTATATCCTGTGAAATGTTTTGAGACATCTCGATGACATAAATAAGGCACTGTAGCAAATAGAAGGCTTATTATTATTTTACGTTATTCACTGACCATGAGCCAATCTCATAATATCAGCTCACAGGAATTCTTTTCTTTCTTACACAAATCTGCCCCTTTTCGCCCACAAATATACAGTCAATTCACTTTACAGCATATTCTGTGAAGCGCTTTGAGACGTCTAGAAGACGTGAAAAGCACTATATCAAATGCAAGGATTATTATTATTATTAAATCCTTCATCATCATCTCTCTTTCTGTCTGTCTCACTGTTTCCCTCAGTCTCTCTCTGTGTCTCCATCTCTGTCTCGTTCTGTCTTTCTCTCTCTTGTTCTGTCCCTCACATTTCTCTCTCCCTCTGTCTCTCGCTCTGTCTCTCTCATTTCTCTCTTACTCTCTCTCTGGCTCTCTGTTCCACTCTCTCTCTCTTTCTGGATCTACCTCTTTCTCTCTCTCTGAGTCTCACTGTATCCGCTCAGTCTCACTCTGTCTCCTCCCTCTTTCTGTGTGTTTCACTATCTTTCTCTTTCACTGTCTCTCTCTTCCTCTCTTCTCTCTGCCACTCTTTTCTCTCTCTATCTGTTTAGCTCTCTATCTCTTATTGTCTCTCTTTTACTATCTCTCTCTATCTCTCACTGTCTCTGCCTCTCTCCATCTCTCACTGTCTCTCTCTCACCGTCTCTCTCTGCCTATCTATCTCTCACTCTCTCTCTATATATATATCTTTCTCCCACTCCCTCTCTCTCTCTCTATGTCTCAATCTGTCTCTCTCTGTCTGTCTCTCTCTCTGTCTTACTCTCTCTCTTTCTGTCTGTCTCTGTCTCTTTCTATCTCTCACTGTCTCCCTATCTCTCACTCTCATTCACACTCTCTGTCTCTCTCTCTCTATCAGATCGTTTTCTATGAGGGGAAATGCTTCACTGGTCGGAAGCTGGAGGTGTATGGTGACTGCGACAACTTCCAGGACAAGGGTTTCATGAACAGAGTCAACTCCATCCGCGTGGAGAGCAGTGCCTGGATCTGCTATGATCACCCTGACTTCAAGGGCCAGCAGTACATCCTGGAGCGGGGCGAGTACCCCGAGTTCCACCGCTGGAACGCTCACAACGACCACATGGGCTCCTGCAAGCCTGTGAGAATGGTAGGTCAGACCCTCCGGGGAGTGGGGGAGAGGGTTGTGATCTGTTGGTTGACACCATCCCCCAGAACGTTTCACACACAAAATACACAGTCGATCCACTTTACAGTATATTCTGTGAAGCGCTTTGAGACGTTACAACTAAGTGATAAGGTGCTATATCAAATGAAAGGATTATTATTTTATTCTCTCCCAGCCTGTTCTCTTCCTTCTCTCTCTACTCTCTTCCATCTCTTCCTCTCCTTCCCTCCCTTCCTCTCCTCTCTCTCGCCTCACTTCCCTCTATTCCTCTCCTCCCTCTATTCTGCCTTCCTCTACTCCCTCTACTCTCCTTCCTATCTATGCCCCTTAATAATAATAATACTCCTTGCATTTGATATAGTGCTTTTCACGTCTTCTCGTCATTTCCAAGCTCTTCACAGAATAAACTGTAAAGCGAATTGACTGTACATTTTCTGGGCGAAATGTGGCAGCCAATTGCGCACAGCAGTGTCCCACAATCAGTCGAGGATTGAAAGTGACCAATTTATTATTGTTTTGTTTTGGAGGGATTATTATTAGGCGTATGGAGTAAGGAAACTTGCCCAAGGTTTCGCCCTCTGCCTGGAATTGAACTCAGGTGTCTCACTTGCAAGGCGAGTGCTCTAACCACTGAGCTACAGGACTCCTTCCTCCCTCTCCTCCTTCCCTCCACTCCCGCCCCTACCTTACTCCCTTCCTCGTTCTGAAGTGCTCTGAGATGCTACCCCAGGTGAAAGGCACCATATAAATGCAAGCTGTTGTTGTTGTTCCCTCCTTCTATCTACCTCTCTGTCGCATCTGCTTAGTATGTCCTTAAATACTGCCTTAAACCCTCCCTCCTTGATCCGCACGAATGACTGATGCTGTGAACTCTCTCCTCTGACTCGTTTTCTGTCCCCAGCATGGCGAGCATTACAGAATAGAACTGTTTGACACCTGCAACTTCACTGGCCAATGCATGGAGTTCTGTGAGGACTGCCCATTCCTGCAGGGCAGAGGCTGGAATAAGACCTGTGTGAACTCCCTCAAGGTTTACGGCGATGGAGCGTAAGTACTGTATAGACAGCCATTTCTTGAACGAAAGAGCCACTTAAGTCATTACTTGGGTTTTTGTAGAGATTGTAGGTCGGTGGGAGGGTAGTGGAAATCTGTAACTCACTCCACCAGAAGCAGTGTCTGGATTTTCTATGATCACCCTGAATTCAAGGGCCAGCAGTACATCTGGAGCAGGGCGAGTACCCCGAGTTCCACTGCTGGAACTTGAGCAGAGAACCCAGCAGGACTTCAGCAGGGAGCCCAGCAGCGTGAGGAGGGAATTGAGTGAGGTGGAACAGAGTGAGAATCCTGTTAAGGAATTTGGTGAGAGTGGGAATTCAGTACAGAGGGGGAACGAGGTGCATAATTATAAAATATGCTAAAATAATACAAAACATGTCTGAGAATATGGCAGGGTAGCTGAGACCGGATGCATGCACAATGTGTGTCATGTATGAACTCCAGGATGCTTTGTGTGCCCTGGACAGACACGTGTGTAGATAGTGCCTCTGGCTGCAAGAGCTTTAGTTCAGAGTTTCTGAGCTTGAGGAGAGGCTGGTGTCATTCCATAACATACGGGAGGCTGAAAAGTACATGGATGAAATGTTTCAGGAGGTGGTCACCCCACAGCCACCTCTGGGGAGGGGAGTCAAAAACAAATGGATGCACACGGGGACCCATGGAAGCATGTCAATGTGATTGTCAAGGGGACACAATGGTGAAAGGAGTAGATAGGCACTTCTGCAACCAAAGACGTGACTCTCGGATGGTATGTTGCCTCCCTGGGACCAGTTCTGGGGCAGGTGGGATCTGTACAAGGCGGATGGGTTACACATGAATAGGGCTGGGACCAATGTCCTTGCAGGGAGGTTAACTGGTGCTGTGGGAAAGGTTTACACTAATTTTGAGGCGGGAAGGGAATCAGGATGTAGCATTAGGGAGGACAAAAAAGTTACATAGAGGGCTGGGAGAGACGAATAGCAATGTAATAAGGAGTAATCCAGAAAAAGGAGGAACTAGACAGGGGAGAAATGCAGACAGGCTATGTCAGTCTTGGAGTGCATGTGTGTAAATGCACGGAGTGTGACAAATAAGGTTCGTGAGTTGCAGGCTCAAGTTGTCATATGATGTAGTGGCAATAACAGAGGCTTGGCTCAAAGAAGGGCAGGAATGGGAGCTGAATATTCCTCGCTACAATGTATTCACTAGGGATAGGGAAGGAAAACAAGGAAGGGGGACTGGCAATATTGATTAAAAACACTGTTATGGCCCTGGAAAGGGACAATGTGCTAGATGGTCCCAAAACAGAATCTATTTGATTAGAGTTAAGGAGCAGAAAAGGAGCTGTTACTCTCTTATGTGTATACTAAAGGCCACCAAATAGTGGGAAGGAGATAGACGAGGAAATCTGTAAGCAGATTTCAGAAAGATGTAAAACCAATAGAGCAGTGATAATGGGGGACTTCAATTATCCTAACATAGACTGGCAAAATAACAGTGTAAAGGCCAAGAGGGGGAAGGATTTCTGAAATATGTGCAGAATAACTTTCTGGATCAGTATGTTTCCAGCCCAACGGGAAGGAAGCAGTGTTGGATTTAGTTCTGGGGAATGAAGTGGGGCAAGTGGAGCAGGTTTCAGTATGAGAGCATCTGGACAACAGTGATCACAACATCCATCATTAGGTTTAGAGTACTTATGGAAAGGGACAAGAAACAATCAAAGGTGAAGATACTCAACTGGAAGAGGGCTAATTCCAGTGAGTTAAAAAAAGAGCTAGCTAAGGTGGACTGGAAAGAAAGCTTAGCAGATTAAACAACTAATGAGCAATGGGAAACCTTCAAGGAGGAGATAGTTTAAGAACAGAACAAATACATTCCCACAATGGGGAAAGGTAGGGCATCCAAACCTCCCTGGATGAATAAGGAAATTCGGATTAAAATAAAACAGAAAAGGAGGCT
The DNA here is from genome assembly GCF_018977255.1 of Callorhinchus milii. Classification (NCBI taxonomy): domain Eukaryota; kingdom Metazoa; phylum Chordata; class Chondrichthyes; order Chimaeriformes; family Callorhinchidae; genus Callorhinchus; species Callorhinchus milii. The sequence goes on from NW_024704743.1 coordinate 12,571,796, forward strand.
TATGATAAATGTCAGGTCCAAAATACAGAAGATAATCAAATAGAATACAGAACTGATAAAGGAAATAAAAGGGCCCCAAAGAGACAGTATGAGAAAAGATTAGCGGGTAACATAAAAGGGAACCCTAAGGTATTTTATAAACATATAAAGAATAAAAGGTTAATCAAAGGTAGGGTGGGTCCAATTAGGGGACAAAGAGGAAATCTTCTTGTGGAGGCAGAGGGCATGTGTTAAAAAAAAAAGTGTACAGGACTCTTGGCTTTGTAAATAGGGGCATAGAATACAAAAGTCAAGAAGTTATCATAAACCTTTATAAAACACTGATTAGGCTTCACTAGAGTGCTGTCTTCAGTTCTGGACACCACACTTTAGGAAGGATGTCAAGGCATTGGAGAAGGTGCAAAGGAGATTTACCAGGATGGTACCTGAGATGAGGGACTTCAGTTATCAGGAGAGGCTGGAGAAGCGAGGATTATTCTCCTTGGAGCAGAGAAGGTTAAGAGGAGACTTGCTAGAGGTTTTCAAAATTATGAGGGGATTTGATATGGTGAACAAGGAGAAACTATTTCCACTGGCGATTGGGTAGGTAACCCAAGGACACCGATTTAAAATAGTTGTTAAAAGAAACAGAGGGGAGGTGAGAAGAATTTTTTTTACACAGCGAGTTGTTGGGATGTGGAATGCGGTGCCTGGGTGGTGGAAGCCGATTCGATAACAGTTTTTACGAGAGAAGTAGATAATTATTTGGGGAGGACAAGTTTGCAGGGCTATGGGGAGAGAGAGGGGGAGTGGGATTGAATTCGATAGCTCTTTTCAAAGAGCCGGCACAGACACTATGGGCTCAATGGCCTCCTTCTGTGCTGTATAATTGTTTGATACTATGATTCTATGAAACGTCTGCGATGCCGGGTCAATAGAAATTTTCAAGACATGATCTGACAGAATGGCAGAGCAGGCTCAAGGGCCGAATAACCTATATTCCTATTTTAGGAGGAAAGTGCCCTGTGTCAGTTTGGCTCAGCTGATAGCAGCACTGCATCCCACCTACACATGGAAATTCCAGACATAGATTGTTGGAATGGAATGTGCACTCTCTCCATGGAGGAAAGCATCCTGCTTGCCTAATTCCAAAATGTATTAGGCATAGGTTAGCAAAAAAAGATGGTTCATGGTAATCAATAATAAAGATGAATATTTTCCTTTTATTCCTCTACCCTCCCCCAACCCTTCCAATCCACAGCTGGGTTCTGTATGAAGAGCCAAACTATCGCGGCAGAATGTACATCGTGGAGAGAGGATACTATCATTCCCACTCGGTGTGGCAGAGCCAAAGTGCCAACATCCAGTCCATTCGCAGAGTGGTCAATTACTTCTAGTGAGATAGACAAAGAGAATCATCTCATCCCTCCTGCCGAAATCAAACTTGAACCTTCAAAATAAATAAAACATAACAGCATGTTTTGAAAAAGAGAATATCGCCCCAGTTTGTGAGTGTGTCGTTTCATATTCAAATCACCAATACAATACAATTCACATTTATACAACAATAACAGTAAATTGCATTCACATCAAGAGGATGTCCCAAGGTGCTGGACAATGAGGGGTTTGCATCTGAGCTGTGGGTTGGGATCAGCGAGGGGTGGTTGGCAGTGGGGTGGTGGTGGTGGAGGGGGGAAATTGACCAAAGGTACAGTCGAAAATGAAGGGCTGGAGACATGCCTTGAAGGAGCCAAGGGAGGGGATGAGGCTGAGGGGCTCCAGGATGGAGATCCAGAAGGTGGCGGCAGAAAGGCTGAAGGCCCAACCACTGATTGTGGAGCAGGCAGTGGAGGACATGAGGCAGGGCAGTGCCTGAAGAGCAGAAGAAGCGGACAGATTGGTGAAGTTTTAATAAGTTGCAGAGATAGGCACAAGCTAGCCCGTGGAAGGATTTAAATGTGAGGATGAGGATCTTGAACTCGATCCTCTGGGGATGGGGAGCCATTGAAGCTGGGCAAGGATGGGGGTGATTGGTTCACAAAGTTTGGTGCTTGAGGCCATGAGCTGCAGAGTTCTAAATAATCTGCAATTTGTGGATGAAAGAGTTGGGACGTACAGCAAATGGGGAGATAGCATAGTCAAGTCTGTAGGTAATGAAAGCATAAATGAGGGTTTCAGCAGTCGTTCACATTGGGAGGACGTCTCAAAGCACTCAATTATGCTAAGCCAAGGTCCTCTCGCTGCCCTGAAGGCAGATGTGTGTCAAATAGCCGACATTGAAACTCTGAGGCTAGGGAGGACAACTGGTGGAAGGGGCTACCTGGAATCTGGGTTTGTGAACACAAGGCCATATGAACAGGGCTTGGAATCCACCTTGATTGGTGCACAACAGCTGTTGTTCAAGCTCAGCTTGAGCTCCTGCTTCTCAGGGAGAGAGGACGTATTCCATTACAGACATGTTTCTTTCAGCCACTGCACCCCAAATTTCTGGTACTTCCTACCTCCATCCTTCCATATTGCCCCTTCTTTGGCCATCTTGAAATCGCACCTGAAGACCTTCCTTTTCACCCGTGCCATTGGTTACCTCCCCTCTCTTTCCTGTTTGGCATCAAGCCGTGCTGCTGTTAAACGCTCTGAGACGTGATATAAATGCAAGTTGTTGTTGTTGACACAGGGACATTTTCATGTGACAGTTATATTTCCTTGCATCCTCAAAAAACTTCCTTGGACCCATCCCTGCTCTCAAATTACCACCCCATCTCCAACCTCCCTTTCCTTTCCAAGGTCCTTGAATGAGTTGTTGCTTCCCAGCTATGCTCCTTCCTCTCCTACCACCTCCTATACAAACCCCTCCAATTGTCACCAAAATGCTGCCTACAGCACAGAAACAGCCTTGGTCAAAGTGACAAATGACTTACTGTCCATCTATGACCAGGGCTCCCTCTGTCTTGTCCTCCTCCTCCTTGACCTCTCTGCTTTCTTTGATACAATTGACCATTCTATCCCACTCCACCACCTCTCCTCTCACCTCAACCTTCGTGGTTCTGCCCTTGAATGGTTCAGATCCTATCTCTCACACTGACTCCACTTTGTCCCCACAAACAGTTGCTCCTCCAATCCCCGCACCACCTCGTACAGTGTTCCTCAGAGCTCTGTCTTTGGTCCTCTCCACTTCAACTTGGTCAACTTCCACATGTATGCGGATGACTCCCAACTCTATCTCTCTGCCTTCATCCACAACTTCAGTACTACTGCTGTCCTGACAGACTGTCTGTCAGATATCAAGCCCTGGATGAGAGCCAATATTCTACTGTTGAACGTCAACAAGACCAAGGCTCGCCTGATTGGCTCCAGTCAGCGCCTCCTCACTTCAGGCGCTGACAGCATCACCATCCATGGTTGCACACTCCACCTCACTGAGCCAGTCTGGAACCTTGGCAACCTGTTCGATCTTAAACTGTCCTTGATCCCCCACAACCGTGCCATGACCTGCTCCGCCTTTCCCCACTTCCACAATATCGCCCGGCTCCGCCACTTCCTCTCATCACAGGCTGTCGAGACCCTCATCCACACATTCATCACATCCAGGCCCGACTACACAAACTCCCTGCTTGTCGGCCTCCCAAACGCTTCCCTCCTCTGGCTGCAGATCATCCAGAACTCTGCAGCTCGTATCCTCTCCCATACCAGGCTCCACGACTCTATCACCCCAATCCTCAACCAGCTCCACTGGCTCCCCAGCACTCAGAAGATACAGTTCAATATCCTGGTCCTCACCTTCAAAGCCCTCCATTCCCTTGCTCCTCCCTACCTCTGTGACCTCCTAACACCCTACCAACCTATTCGCTCCCTTCTCTTAGCGGGCTCCAGCCTGATTCACGGCCCCGCCTCGCCTGCCCCACCATTGATGGGCGTGCCTTCAGCTTCTCTGTTCCCACCTCCTGGAATCCCAACCCACATTCGCTCTGCCTCGCCCCCTTCCCTGCCTCCTTCAAGACCCGTCTCAAGACTCTCCTCTTCAACTGTGCCTTTGGTCATTCTCCTACACCTATCCTCCTTGCCCTCCACCCCTCTTGATCCCAAGCACCAGCTTGGGTGGGGATCCCTGACTGTCCAGCGCCTTGGGATCTCCTCCTGATGTGAAAGGCGTTTTACAAATATAATCTGTTGTTGTTGTATCTCCCTTGTTGTATCTCCCTTCTGGTTTCTGAATGGAATAGATTTTTGTTTGCTAATGTTCTGATGAAGGTTTCCTCTTATTTAGTCTCTTCTTTTATTTTCCTCGCTCCCTTTTTCCTTCCTTCTCTTTTCCCGTCTTGGAAACTTCTTCTTCTATCTTCTTCCTCTCCCATTACTGCAGCAGACCATAAGTAATCAGGCTGTGTCAGAGAACAAAGATAAAAGAGGTTGATGATCTGTCAAAATGTTTTTTGCCTTGTGATGATGCCGATTGAAGTCAATTTAATGTTAGTTGACTGTAAATTACAGAATGAGTGCACGATGGAGAAGCCAATGAAAGGCAACTAAATTGGGTGGAAGCATTTCAGTTTTTTGACTGGTTATTAAATGAGGACTTGAAAATTATTGATGATAAGGCAACCTTTCTAATCTAGGTAGGAAGTTGTGACTGAATTTAAATGTTTACCAGAAACTAATTGAGAAATATTCTGGCCTTAATCTCAGTTATTCATAACTAATTTGTTTTGTCTAAATTCTTACAATAACACGCAGAGGTAAATAGGCTGATACCTAATATTTGTGCTTTTATCAAATAAGGTCACACAAGAATGGCAGAGTAAAATATTGCAAAAACAATCAATTTCTGCATTAATGAAAGTGAAACACACAACATTATTCAGTGGCCTCATAATTATACAATAATAACTCTTGCATTTGATATTGTGCCTATCACTTTGTTGAGATATCTCAAATGTTTCACAGAATATATTGTAAAGTGAATTAACTGTGTATTTTGTGGGCAAAACACGGCAACTAATTACTCACAGCACTGTCGCACAAACAGTTGTAGATTGAGTGATCAAATGTATTTATTTATTTTAGGGATTATTACCCCCTACTAACAACTGGGTTCCTACTTACTGCTAGGTAAACAGATGCTTGTGGAGTAAGCAAACTTGCCAAAGGTTTTGCTCCGCCTGGGAATCCAATTATTTGCCAACCACGATGCTACGGTCCTCTACAAAGTGGAGTCATCACGGCAAAAGTGCATACATTATGTCTTTCAATGCAATAACTTTTGTCTCAATACAAACACCCCATTCTCCTTGCTTTGTGTGCCCTGGACAGACACGTGTGCCTCAGATAGTGCCTCTGGCTGCAAGAGCTTTAGTTCAGAGTTTCTGAGCTTGAGGAGAGGCTGGTGTCATTCCATAACATACGGGAAGCTGAAAAGTACATGGATCAAATGTTTCAGGAGGTGGTCACCCCACAGCCACCTCTGGGGAGGGGAGTCAAAAGCAAATAGATGCACACGGGGACCCATGGAAGCATGTCAATGTGATTGTCAAGGGGACACAATGGTGAAAGGAGTAGATAGGCACTTCTGCAACCAAAGACGTGACTCTCGGATGGTATGTTGCCTCCCTGGGACCAGTTCTGGGGCAGGTGGGATCTGTACAAGGCGGATGGGTTACACATGAATAGGGCTGGGACCAATGTCCTCCCGTGGAGGTTAACTAGTGCTGTGGGGAAAAGTTTAAACTAATTTTCAGGGGGGAAGGGTATCAGGATGTAGTATTAGAGAGGACAAACAAGTTACATAGAGGTCTGGGAGAGACAAATAGCAATGTAATAAGGAGCGAATAGACGGGGGAGAAATGCAAAACATACTAAGTTGGTCTTGGAGTGCATGTGCGTAAATGCACGGAGTGTGACGAATAAGGTTGGTGAGCTGCAGGCTCAAGTTGCCACATGGGGTTATGATGTAGTGGCGATAACAGAGATCTGGCTCAAACAAAGGCAGGAATGAGAGCTGAATAATTCCGGCTACAATGTATTCAGGAGGGATAGGGAAGGAAAAAAAGGAAGGGGGTGGGTAGCAATATTGATTAAAGACATGTTACGGCCCTGGAAAGGGACGATGTGCCAGAGGGTCCAAAAACAGAATCGACATTAGAATACATTAGAATATACAGCACAGCAACAGGCCATTCGGCACAACTGGTCTATGCCGGTGTTTATGCTCCACATGAGCATCCTCCTGCCCTTCCTCAACTAAGCCTTCAAGCATAACCTTCTCTTCCTTTCTCCCTCATGTACCTATCTAGCTTTTCCTTATGCTATTTGCCTCAACAACTCCTTGTGGTACCACGTTCCCACTACTCTCTATGTGAAGAAATTTCTTCTAACTTCCCTATTTGATCTATTTGTGGTTATTTTATATTGATGGCCCCTGGTTTTAGTCTCCCCCACAAGTGGAAATATCTTCCCTACGTCTCAAAACTTTTCATCATTTTAAAGACCTCTATCAGGTCACCCCTTACCCTCCTCTTTTCAAGAAGAGTCCAAGCATGTTCAGCCTTTCCTGATAGGTATAACCTTTCAGTTCTGGGATCGTCCTTGTGAATCTCCTTTGCACCCTCTCCAGTGCCTCTGCATCCCTTCTATAATGTGGGGACCAGAACTGCACACAGTATTCTAAGTGTGGTCTAAACAAGGTTCAATAGAAGTTTACCATAACTTCCCTGCTTTTCATTTCTATCCCTCTAGAAATTAACCCCAATGCCTGGTTTGCTTTTTTTATGGCCTTATTAACCTGTGTTGCTACATTTAGTGAATTGTGTATGTGTACACCTAGATCCTTTTGCTCCTCTACCCCATGTAGGTTTTTATTTTTCAGGATGTATGTAACCAATTCTATCTGGTTAGAGTTAAGGAACAGAAAAGGAGCTGTTTCCTCCAAATCAGTTGTCTTAAAGGAATCCCGCTGATCTGAAATGTTGTAGATCTTAGAATCATAGAAATTATATCCATTCAGTTCGTCAAACCTATATTGCTGCTGAATTCTCCAACTGAGTTATGTAATCCCAATTCCTTCCTCTTTTCCCATATCCTTTTATGTTATTCCTCTTCAACTGTCTAGAAGACATGAAAAGCGCTATATCAAATGCAAGGATTATTTAAGTTATTATATCCATTTTTGTTTAAATGCTGTATATTAGCTCCATGTTCTAATAACTGTCTGCATGAAATTGCTCCTTCTAGTCTCCCCCTTAACTCTTCAGTGAAGCTCCCGAATTGATGACCCCTTGTTAGTGACTTGTTAATGTGACCTTGAACACTCCAGAAAAAAATCTGATTCACAAGTAAAAGCAAGACTTGCATACTACAAACCCAGTAATGTCAGTAATTAAAGCACATCAATTTAAGATAATTAGCACAGGTCAGAGGGAGAGATTGTTAGGATATTTAATACCAAGTTGAGTGTGGTAGCCAAAGCAAAATGCAAATTAGCTTTGAAGAGGGAATTAAATAAATACTGTATCTAAAAATAAGTATTTTTCAGGGTTATGGGGAAAGCACAAATACATGGGACTGAATAGGTTGCTCTTTCCCTTTTGATATTAGAGATCCCTCGCTTATTCCATACGTGCAAAATTATGCCCGAAACAACTCGCATTTATATAACACCCTTCACATGGGGTAGAGTCCTGGTGCGCTTTACAGTCTGATACCGAGTCAGGGGGAGAGGGATGGGGTTGGTGCCCATTAGCACGATCAAAAAGGAAGGTCTTTAGGCTGGATTTGAAGATGGGGAGGAAGGGGATAAGGCGGAGGGATTGAGGGAGAGAGTTTGCAGCTCAGTGTCCGGGTGGCGGAGTTTTGGATTAGTTGAATTTTGTGTGTGGGAGAACTGGGGAGACCATTGAGGAGGGCTTTGAAACAGTCCAGCTGGGAAGTAAGAAAGGCTTGGATGATCATTTCGGCATCATGCTGGAACTCCCTGCCTCAATTCATCCATCTTGTCTCCTCTTTGCCTGTTTTCAAACCCCAACTGAGGACTTTCCTCTTCGACCGTGACTTTGGTCACCTCCCCACCCCCCACCCCCAAACCGCTTTCCAACTCAGTGTCAAGGAGTTGACACTGCTGTTAAGCACTCTGAGATGTTACCCATGTGAAGGGTGCTATATAAATGCAAGTTGTGTTGCCTTTTGAAACCTCTCTCTCTCTCTCTCCATCTTAGACCCTTTCTCCAGATAAAACTACCCCAAAAATATCCTGAATCAGGATTCGCTGCCCATTTCATCATAAGTAGAAATTAATCCGGTATGCAAAATAAATGATCAATTATGTGAAGTATATTTGGACTCACAAAATTCACTGAATTATGTTTCACCCACAAAATATACAGTCAATCCACTTTATAATATATTGTGTGAAGTGCTTTGAGACCTCTCAATGATGTGATAAGATGCTATATCAAATGCAAGGCTTATTATATTAAGTACCAGAGGGCTGCCAGCACATGGAACTGCATCCAAGCAAGAGTGAGAAAAATGGGAACAAACAGGATATGTTCCATCAATTCATTGTTTTGACACTAATGTTTGCAAGCAGTTTTTGAACAAAACAGGCTAGAACCTTGTTCGGTGCAAAATATTTGCTTAGTGCACAGGCTGAGTGAGCACTTAGTGTTGTGATATGTTTATCTGCTGCTGGAGTCAAAATGCTACAGTATGTACTAATCTGAGTGCACTGCTAATGTACATTCACTCTTGGTCAGATAAAGCCAGACTCTGTTATGAAGCAGAAATATAGTACATAACAACAACAACCTACACTTAATAGTCCCCTCCATGCAGGGTAGAGTCTCAGAGTGCTTAACAGTGGCGGAGCCGGTGGTGGGGTAGGGGTTCAGGTGACCGTAAGCACGGTTGAAAACGAAGGTTTTCAGGCACGACTTAAAAAAGGGGAGGGGGCAAGGTGAGGGATTGAGGGAGTGTTCCACAGTTTTGGGGCGTAGTGACTGAAAGCGCGACCTCCAATACTTGTGTGGAGGATGCGAGAGACAAGTAGGAGGCCGGTGCCAGTCGAGTGGTTGGGAAATGAGAAGGTTGGAGAGGTAGGGGGTGTGAAGATTTTGAAGTTGATCAGTTCGGTGATGGGGAGCCAGGGGAGCAAGTGGAGCCTGGCCAGAACTGGTGAGATAGGGGTACAGAGTTTGGTCCAGGTAAGTATGTGGGCAGCAGAGTTCTGAATGAGCTGGATTTTTTGAATAGTGGAGCTGGGGACTGAGTAACCAGGCAAATGTTATGTTAAGTGTCCAGCACAAGAAGCGGAATGAGTAACTACAAACAATTTCAAAATGGTTCTCCATAAGTTCTTGCCAACTGAAAGATGAAAGGTTATTAGATTGAAATACATTTTGTAGATACATCAAAAGAGTCGTGTAAGAAATTACATGTTCCTGTCTGAAACTATGAAGCGATATTGGAGCAAGCAACATACAGTTCAAAACTTGGGTGCATTAGATTTCTGAGGCCCAGCATGTCATCTAAATGGTTTTAGCCAACATGGTTTTAGTCATAAGACCATTTTGTTTCAAAATTTAAGATCTTGAAGTATTTTGGAAAATTCTTAATTTTGGAAGTCAGTTATCCAAAATTCTTCGAAAGACTTGTGCAAGAGTAGCTTCCAAATTAAGACTGAATTATGAGTTTCCCTAAAATTCTGCACAGCCTTAAATTTTAAGAAAATGGTCTTAAGGCAAAGGAGTTTGAACCTCACGCTAAATAATTCATACAAACACTTTGTTTTGGTCAGCTGGGTGTCTGACACATGTGGAAGCCCATTACTATGCTTTCACTTTACAGTATATTCTGTGAAGCGCTTTGAGACATCTCAAAGACACGATAAGGCGCTATATCAAATGCAAGGATTATTATTAAGAGAAATCAAACCAAATAAGTTTCATGCATCCCACTTACACATGGAAAATACTGTGTATTGGAATGGAATGTGCACTCCTCCATGGAGTGAGTGCACATTCTATTCCAATACACAAATCCAGAGAATATTAGGTGCAGGTTGGCAAAAACCAAGCTTGGGAACCCCAGAGTGTGCTGGAGACTAACCAGTTCAAATTTGCCATAGAAAGCACTATCTGGTAAGCTTTCCTGATGCTTGTTCAGCTAGGACCACCCTACCATAAGGACCTTGCCTTCCAGGGTTTACAAGAGCTGAGTGAGAAGAATGCGTGTCCAGAGCCACCCGCCCAGAGTAACATCAGATAAACAATGAAAGACCTACGACCTGGAAACTTTCTTTTTTAGTGGGTTTGTAGCAGAGGAGGATGTTTGTGGCAGATTCTGTGGAAAAAGTGTAGCCGCATTTTTCTATTGACCCAGCTCATTAGTCACTCTTCCCTCACCCACCTCTGTGGGCCACTCGTAGTTCCAGTACCTGAGCCATTGCTTCCACTTTGTTTCCTCTAACAGTTCCTCCTCCCGCATCCACACGTCACCTGCAGTGTATCCTCAGCCCTCTGCTTTTCCTCATCTACATGCTCCGTTTGGCAACATCAACTGTAGACTTGGGGTTAACTTCCACATGTATGCAGATGACACCCAAATCTGTGGAGTCCTGTAGCTCAGTGGTTAGAGCACTCGCCTCACAAGCGAGAGACCTGAATTCGATTCCTGCCAGGGCGAAACCCTGGGCAAGTTTCCTTATAATAATAATAATAATCCTTGCATTTGATATAGCGCTTTTCACGTCGGGAGGACGTCCCAAAGCGCTTCACAGAACACACTGTAAAGTGAATTGACTGTATATTTGTGGGCGAACGCGGCAGCCAATTGCGCACAGCAATGTCCCACAAACAGTCATGGATTGAAAATGACCAATTTTATTATTGTTTTGGAGGGATTATTATTAGGCGTGTAGAGTAAGGAAACTTGCCCAAGGTTTCGTCCTCTGCCTGGAATTGAACTCAGGTCTCTCGCTTGCAAAGCGAGTGCTCTAACCACTGAGCTACAGGACTCCTTACTCCACATACCGGATAATAATCCCTCAAGAAAAACAATTGCTCTACTTTTCCTTCTACTATTGATTCCAGGTCCTCTAATGTTCTGTACTCTTGCCTGTCAGTCATCAAGGCCTGGAGGAGCCAAAATTTCCTCCAACTGAACATGGATAAGTTAGTGGTTAGTGATTGGTTACACCTTCAGGATTAAATGAACATTAGACTTTAAACTAAATAGATCACATACAGTCCCGTAGTTGGTCACATACTAATCCCGAATACAGCTCGATAAATCATAAGTTTGAATCACATAATAGCAAAGGTTTTCAGCGAAAGAGGGCGCGTTTATGCATGGATGCGTGGAAGTGCAAAACTATACTACCGGTAACTGGCAGTCAATCACCCTGTTCAGGGAGAAGCAGCGTGCTGGCTGGGAAAGGAGGCTGGGTCAGCGGTCACATCCAACTGGTGTCTGGAGTCTGTGACAAGGCTTTCTTTTCTCTCTCTCTCTCTGCTACCCTGTCTCCCTCTGGAGTGGCTGTGCTATTCTGCCTCAGTCAATCTTTCCCCTGAAGTCCGCAGTCCAGAGTTCTCCAGTGATCAGCGTGACCGACTGGAAGAGCTGCCAGTTTGCTGGTCTCTGAGTTTTAACTCGGAGTCCGTGTGGTTCTCCCTCCTTCAGCCCTCCTGCTCGTCCTCTGAGGAGTCGTTCTCAATCTTGAGTTTCTGTGGAGGTCAACCCTTTGCAAGAGTGACCGGAGTTCCTCCTCTGTTCTCTCTCTGGTCTGAGAAAACTTCACTCAGTTTCTGAAAGTACTAACTCTTACACTCACATCACCTTTTGACCGTTACCTTCCTTCAGATCTGCTCATCTTAACCTGCTCATGGTGTTCATTGTATCGGTGCCCCTCACGCATTCCTTTGCCCCCCATGATCTTCTCATGGCTCCTAATCTCCTCATCCCAGGCTCCCTGTCCTGGCCTTGAAACCGTTTTCTGACATGGTTCTTTGTTCTAGAAAATATAACTTCGTCTAACTTCTTTGATAGCTCTAAACCAGTTTGTACCAGCCTGCTGACCGCGAGGTTCAATTTACTGCTGACTTCAGGGGTTTCATAGGTCATTCAATTGCCCATTTTCCTTATTAAACAACAGCGAGTACATTACCCATAATGATATGAGTCATGATCATACACAACATAATCATCCATAACTGACCATTATTTACATCTATGTGTGAATAGGGCAGCGGAGGAGGAGAAGAGGACCGGGCTTGGGAAAGATCAGATTAGATCAGATCGCGGTTTGGTTGGCTGGGTGAAGGGCTTGGTGGCAATCCATTTCCCCTGGGGGCAGCCTCGAGCCTAGTGACCGTCCTGGCCACATACAGAGCAGAACCAGCGTATCCCCGGGGGACTGCTTGTCGCTGGCCCTGGTCCCTGCATAGCTGAACCGGCGGTTGCTCGCGACAAGGTGTGGAGACCTCAAGAGTTTAGTCTGGGGCACGCTCCCTCTACGAAGCACATCTCCTTCCCAGCCTCTGTGTTTGTATGCCCCATCCGACACATATCTCACTCCTGGGTCATTTTTGAGATGATCTCTCTCCACTCCACTCAGAGTGGCCTGATTGGACCTTAGGGTGCAGTTTAGCCAGATACTTCTAGTTATATTTTGGAAGGGAATGTGGGTCTGTCTCATCATCGTCTGGGGTGTAAGCTTGTGACAGATCAAATAGCTCGACAAGTCTTTTATCGAATACCAAGGGGTGTTCTCTAAGATCCTGGTTTGCCTTGTTCTCGCTCTACATCCACTGAGTTGATACCCAGCGCCACCTCGACTGCTTCCCTCAATGTTAAAAATGAAACTCCGGATAGAAACATTTCCTCGGGAAGTTGTCTGTGCAGCCCTGGCTCTATTGCTCCTAGTAAAATGCGCTTCAAATCCTTGTTTTCTAATTCAGGATGGTGCTGCACAAAGGAATCCATGTCCTGGTGAAAGGCTAATGGGTGCTTCCCTGCGGGAATCTGGTCTAACAACGTTATTACGGTAATTACTTCTACTTGCGGACACTCAATTTTATGGGTTTCTTTAACTGCCGCGTGCAGTACTACTGGTTCAGGCTTTTTGGTTATTACCGAGGTGGCGGCCCCCGTTGCCAGTATCTCTTCTATAGCCTCTACAAACGTGTGCTGGTGACCCAGTGCGGTTTGCAGCTCTGCTGTCTGTCTGTCTGAGGCATTCGCTGTGGTCATCCCCCCCATGTTTTGCTTATTTCTCTGTACCTCGTCCCGCAGAGCGCATCTCGCATCACTTACATTTAATAATAATAATAATCCTTGCATTTGATATAGCGCTTTTCACGTCGGGAGGACGTCCCAAAGCGCTTCACTGTAAAGTGAATTGACTGTATATTTGTGGGCAAACGCGGCAGCCAATTGCGCACAGCAATGTCCCACAAACAGTCGTAGATTGAAAATGACCAATTTATTATTGTTTTTGTTTTGGAGCGATTATTATTAGGCTCTGTGTGGAGTAAGGAAACTTGCCCAAGGTTTCGCCCTCTGCCTGGAATTGGACTCAGGTCTCTCACTTGCAAACCGAGTGCTGTAACCACTGAGCTACAGGACTCCACATTCCAGCTTTACACAGGTCGTCACATTTTTGCCCTTTGCCGGCGGTCTCCTGTCTCTGTTGAGTGGCCCTCTGCACTGAGCGCTGTTGAGTGCCCATCATCCATCAATTTGTGTACTTGGAGGCGCAGCTGAACGACCTTCTCTTTCCCCTCCGCCGGACATGTCTCGGGATCAGCTGTTTAACGTGGAACTCACACACGGTACCATCTCCCGGTATCTCTTCTCTGCCTCGTCTCGCACTGACTGACACCTTTGCTCAGCTGTTTCCTGCCGGGACTGGCACTTGGCCCTCAGACTCTCCTGGTCTGCTTCTGGATGAGCTGTAGCTGCTCTTTATTTTTCTGTACGTTTGCGTCATTTGTTTTCATGGTGAACTATATATAGCGTATCGCAGGACCGTCCATTGCTAATCACTCGGTAATGCTGCATCAAAGGGTACGGATGGGCTTTATTTTCACAGCAATTTCACACGTTTTAATAACTGAAACTGCCCGTCCGTTCGGATACTTCACTTTAAACACGTGAACGGGGGGGTCCCGGAGAGAGGCCCGGGGGGGGTCCCGGAGAGAGGCCCCGGGGGGGGGGGTCCCGGAGAGAGGCCCCGGGGGGGGGGTCCCGGAGAGAGGCCCGGGGGGGGGGGTCCCGGAGAGAGGCCCCGGGGGGGGGGTCCCGGAGAGAGGCCCCGGGGGGGGGGGTCCCGGAGAGAGGCCCCGGGGGGGGGTCCCGGAGAGAGGCCCGGGGGGGGGTCCCGGAGAGAGGCCCCGGGGGGGGTCCCGGAGAGAGGCCCCGGGGGGGGGGTCCCGGAGAGAGGCCCCGGGGGGGGGTCCCGGAGAGAGGCCCCGGGGGGGGTCCCGGAGAGAGGCCCCGGGGGGGGGGGTCCCGGAGAGAGGCCCGGGGGGAGGGGGGTCCCGGAGAGAGGCCCCGGGGGGGGGGTCCCGGAGAGAGGCCCCGGGGGGGGGGGGTCCCGGAGAGAGGCCCCGGGGGGGGGGGTCCCGGAGAGAGGCCCCGGGGGGGGGTCCCGGAGAGAGGCCCGGGGGGGGGTCCCGGAGAGAGGCCCGGGGGGGGGGGTCCGGAGAGAGGCCCGGGGGGGGGGGCCCCGGAGAGAGGCCCGGGGGGGGGGGTCCCGGAGAGAGGCCCCGGGGGGGGGTCCCGGAGAGAGGCCCCGGGGGGGGGGGTCCCGGAGAGAGGCCCCGGGGGGGTCCCGGAGAGAGGCCCCAGGGGGGGGGGGTCCCGGAGAGAGGCCCCGGGGGGTCCCGGAGAGAGGCCCCGGGGGGGGTCCCGGAGAGAGGCCCCGGGGGGAGGGGTCCCGGAGAGAGGCCCCGGGGGGGGGGGGGGGGGTCCCGGAGAGAGGCCCCGGGGGGGGGTCCCGGAGAGAGGCCCCGGGGGGGGGGGGGGGTCCCGGAGAGAGGCCACGGGGGGGGGTCCCGGAGAGAGGCCCCGGGGGGGGGTCCCGGAGAGAGGCCCCGGGGGGGGGGTCCCGGAGAGAGGCCCCGGGGGGGGGTCCCGGACAGAGGCCCGGGGGGGGGTCCCGGAGAGAGGCCACGGGGGGGGGTCCGGACAGAGAGGCCCCGGGGGGGGGTCCCGGAGAGAGGCCCCGGGGGGGGGGTCCGGAGAGAGAGGCCCCGGGGGGGGTCCCGGAGAGAGGCCCCGGGGGGTCCCGGAGAGAGAGGCCCGGGGGGCCCGGGGAGGAGGAGGAGGGAGGGCCCGGGGGGGGGGGAGGTACGGAGGGGAGAGAGAGAGGAGGGCCCGGGGAGGAGGGAGGGAGAGGGAGGAGGGAGGGGGCCCGGGGAGGGAGGGGGAGGGCCCGGGGAGCGGGAGGGGGGGAGGGGGAGGGCCCGGGGAGGGAGGGAGGCAGGGAGGGCCCGGGGAGGAGGAAGGGGGGCGGGGAGGGCCCGGGGAGCGGGAGGGGGAGCGGGAGGGGGAGGGCCCGGGGAGGGAGGGCCCGGGCTGCCCTGCAGACGCGGCGCGGGCACTGGCTTTGTTAGAGGAGGGGCGGACGGCAGTGACTGACTGACTGACCGTGAACCTGGGCCCTGGTGAGCGCCGCTCGGGTTATTATTATTTAAGGTGATCATTGGGGCCTGAAATGTTGGTGAAGACAATTCCCTCCTGAAAGCCCCCCCGCAGCCCCGAGCTGTGAGTCCGGGGCAGGAGACAGGTTTGTTACAAACAGATCTTTCTTATGCAGCTTTTCGCGGTGGCAAAACTTTTTTAGTCTCTCTTCGCTTCAGGTGGAGCGCTAATTTTTATAATCTCTCGTGGATTGTGTGTCAGCGGTAACAACAACAACAAGATTGCATTTATAGAGCGCCTTTCACGTCAGGAGGACGTCCCAAAGCGCTGCACAGTTGGGTCAGGACCCGAGCATTGGGGGAAATGGTCAGGATGAGGGAGGGAAGGGAGGGAGCGAGGAGGGGGGAAATGGTCAGGGGAGGGAGGGAAGGGAGGGAGCGAGGAGGGGGAAATGGTTAGGGTGAGGGGAGGGAAGGGAGGGAGCGAGGAGGAGGAAGAGAGTCGAGAGGGGAGCTGAAGGCTCGGTCACAGAGAAAGGTCTTGAGACCGGCCTTGAAGGAGGAAAGGGAGGAGGCGGCGAAGGCACTGGGGGATAGAGTTCCAGAGCCTCGGGGCTGAGAGGCTGAAGGCCCGGCCACTGATGGTGGGGCGGTTGGGGCGGGGGATGTGGAGCAGACCGGAGCCGGAGGAACGGAGGGTACGGGCAGGTAGGTAGGGGGACAGTAGGTCGGAGAGGTAGGGGGGAGCGAGGCCGTGAATGGCCTTGTAGGTGAGGATGAGGATCTTGAACATTATCACTGAGCGCTCTGAGACACTCACCATATGAAGGGTGGTGTTGTAGTTGTTGAAATGGCAGCAGTATGGTGGAGTCCTGTTGGTTAGAGCACTCGCCTTACAAGCCAAGCCGGAGGACTGGGGTTCAAATCCGGGGAGGGGGAAACATTAGGCAAGGAAGCCACCTGCCTGCTTACCCAGCAGTAAATAGGAACCCAATTGTTAATCGATTGGTGATGATCCTTTTTTTAAAAAAATGTGATCACTCAATCCGTGACTGTTTGTGCTACATTACACAAAATGCACAGTCAATTCACTTTATAGTATAATCTGTGAAGCGCTTTGAAACATCTTGAAGAGGGTGCAGAAAAGATTTACTATGATACTCTCTGAAAATGAGTGTTTTTTGTACTGGAATAGAGAAAGTGATAAGGCGCTATATCAAATGCAAGGTTTGTTATTATGTATGACTTCAATTAGATTGACTTGCTCTGCCTAACGTTTATAAATTGTTTGTTAAACCACAGTTGGGAGTAATGTGTCCAGTTTTGGTGACCCGACTTCAGTGACAATGTCACAGGCTGTAGAAAAGGTGCAGAAGAGATTTAATAGGAATATACTCTCTGGGGATGAGCTTTTTGTCCTGGAACAGAGGAAGTTAAGGGGATCATATGAAGGGTTTTGATAGTCCATAGTGAGAAATGATTTGTATTGGTCGGTGAGTCAGGAAGTATATCAGAACATAAGAAATGCTAGAGGAAAAAAGAACAAGTTCCATCTAGTTCGCTTTCCACCTGCCCGGCGGTCGCATGCACATTTGTCCCAAAACTACCTATAATGTCCCATAATGTTATTTCCTAAAAGAAAATGATCTAATCTGTGTTTGAAGGAATCTACGCTTTCTGCTTCAACATGATAAGCAAAATGGCCTTGATCTGTGTTGTAAATTTCTATGGTTCTGCCTTTTCCATTTATAACACTTCTGCAGGGTGCCCTCTGGATCTCTTGCAAGCAGCCACATTATTCATATTTGAGCCTTGACAGTCACTTTTGGCAGAATATTCAAGAAAGCAGATATTACATCCACTCCAATCCTGTCCACACCTGACATCTATACATGCGACCAGTCACTAGATGACAATAGAGTATCTGGATGGTTTCCCAATCTAACCCAGACTGCTGATGCCAACAGAAGTGACCTAACTGCTCCCTCGTATGAAAACCTTACTGCAATACGTAGCAGATTATGTTGGCAGATTTCTGGCTTTGAGTGGGATTTTAAGAAATTTGTGGGTTCCAAAATAGTTATGTAAAATATTTATTCCAATTGGTAGGAATTGTATTTGGTGCTTTTCCTTCTCTCTAAGTGTGCACAATTGCCATTTTATATCCCTTACTAAAATATCCTCCTAATTACTGTTCTGCAGAGCATCAATTGGATTGCTAACCCACTGTGGTGGTGCATTTGGAATTTAAGAAGCCCTGGGCATTTAAGAGCTAAGAAGCACTACACCACAATTTATTTCTCATTGGAAAATGGCAGAAGACCCACAGAGAAACTTCCGTTCCCACTATTATGAAAAGGTTGGGTTTCGTGGCGTTGAAGAGAAGAAATCCCTGGAGATTCTGCTGAAGGACGATCCATTGGGTAAATCAATGTTACATGTTTCAGTGTATCTGAGATAAATTGGTGTTAAAGTAGAAGTTTATATGATACAGTAAGTGAAATCCTCTGCTGTGCAATTTAGTATTGTGGATGAGTTGGAATGAGATATGGTATTTTGTATGAAATTTGGACATGGGAAATTTGTAATCTTTTTTAGTTTTAAAATACAGGTAATGCTCTGCTACAGATTTTTCTCAGTACTGTACTGAGCTACACACTCAATATTCTGTAAATCGTCCCTTAGCACCAGATTGTGGAGTCTTGGGAGATCTTGTCTATGTTCTGGGTTTGGTGTATTTCAGGTTTAATTGAGGTCACCAGGAGGATGAGAAATTTTACGTGGAACCATCCCAGTTTTCACAGATGTAGCTCATTTTGATACAGCAATACCTCAAGACATAACAAAGCTCCAAGGTCGACATAGTGCTCCAAGGTCACAGTGGTGATAATGGGCAGCGTGATCTATGATGTCTGGATGCACTAAGAAATAACCTCTCATACAAATAGTCTGCACATACTTGTTGTACCTGGTTTTGTTTTGTTTTTAAACCAAAGCATTACAGCACACTTTTTAAATTTTTCTTGCAGATGTTGAGAAGTTGTGCACTTTTGCTCAGCGTTTTCCTCTTCCCTCCATGTACCGTGCTCTTGTGTGGAAAGTATTGCTCGGTATGTCTGTAAACTTACCTATTTTCAATTATTTCAAATGCTTAATTGTGTGTAATAATAATTATTCTTACATTTGCTAGTGCACCTTTCACATTGGAAAAATGTCCCAAAGTGCTTCACAGGATATACTGCAAAGTGCAGTGACTGCCTGTGGTCGACCATATTTCTGTGCTTTCTTATTATAGTTACTTTTTAAATGTGTAGCTAAAGTTCTTTTGTCAATGTCATTTTAGATTGATACTTCTAGTTACTGACTCAACGATCAATGGAAATAATTTCTCCCTATTGATTCTTTCAAAACCCCTCATAAATTTAAAGACCTCTATCAGGTCACCTCTCAATCTTCTTTGTTCCAGTCGAAAAACTCCCAAATCCTCCAGTCTCTGCTCATAGGCCAAACCACTCATCCCCAGTATTATCCTCTGCACTCGCTCTATTGCCTTGATGTCTTTCCTAAAGTGACCAATACTGGCCATAATATTCTGACTCATGATTTATAAGAATAATCCTTGCACTTGATATAGAGCTTTTCACATCTTCTCAAAGCGCTTCACAGGATATACGAATAGAGTTCAGTGTTATCCACATACATGTAGAAATTGACCCAATGCTTGCAGCTGACATCATTGAGCGGGAGCAAGTATAGATTAAAGAGGAGGGGACCGAGGACAGAGTCCTGAGGGACGCCATACGTGATAATGCGAGGGCTAGAGAAGAAGCAGTTAGTGGGCATGAAGTGCAGATAATGGGAAAGGTAAGATTGGAACCAGGCAGGGACAGAACTGTTGAGGTGGAGGTGTGAGGAGAGGCGGTGGAGATGAGTAGAGTGGACGACAGTATCGAAAGCGACAGAGAGGTCGAGGAGGACGAGGAGACAGAGGTGAGGGCAGAGCGGTTAGTCTTGTTGCAGTCCTGCGAGATCTGCTGATGAACTGGTTGCAGGTGGATAGAATGTCATTTGTCATTTTGACCAGAGCTGTCTCTGTGCTGTGAGCAGCTCAAAACCCAGATTGGAAGTGTTCATAGCGGGAATGCTGGGAGAGGAAAGAGCGAAGCTGGGAAGCAACGACTCGTCCCATGACCTTGAAAACGAAAGTTTGAAATGGGACGGTAGTTAGGGAGCAGAGATGGGTACGGTGGAGGTAGGCCGGGAGTGGTTAACAATATCTGTTAATAGGGGCACAAGGAGGTGGAGTTGGGAGATGAGGAGTAGGGATGGGTTCAAAGGAGCAGGTGGTGGGTTTCATACGGGAAATGATGGAGGTGAGCGAAGAGAGGGAGACAGGGTCAAAAGTGTGGAGGAAGGAATGGGGGCGCAGGCTGGAAGAGGAGTGGGAGATGGGGACAGAGTACAGGTAGAGGGGCTAGAGGCGGCAGAGCAAATCCCCTTGACTTTGGACTCGAGGAAATCCATCATCTTCTCACGTTTGGTGTTGGAGGAGTGGATGGCAGAGGTATGGGAGGGTGGTTGGAGGAGTTGGTTAATAGTAGAAAGGGAAGTCTGGTGTTGTCCTTAGCTTCACAAGATGATTTTGGAGTAAAAGGATGACTTAGCTGAAGCGAAGGCAAAGCAGTAGGTCTTGCTGCAGTCTTGCCAGATTGCTGATGAACTGTTCAATTGATTTTGCGCCAGATGCATTCGGTGGAGCGCACGTGAGATTTGAGGGAGCGGAGGTTTCTGATGTACCAGGGGACTTGCGTGAGTAAGAGGTAGTGCGGGAGTTGACGGGGGCAAGAGTATCGAGGATGTCCGAGAGGGAGTTTAGGATAGTGACCGAGGAGGATAGGTTTTTGCAGGAGGAGGGCCAGAGGAGTAGGTGTTCAGAAACCTCCAGGGCAGTGGAGAAGGCATGGAGGGGGATTTTTCTCCAGGGAGGATAGGAAATGCAAGTAGGGTGGGTGGCACAGAGGGGGATGGAGAAGTTAAGGGAGATGAAATAATGATCTGAGATGTCTTTGTCAATGATGGTGATGTCAGAGACGGTAAGGCCCCAGGTGATCACCAGGTCTAGTGGGTGGCATGGATGTGGGTAGCGGCGTTGATGTAGAGGGGGAGGTTGTTGGAGGAGAGGATGGAGAAGTCAGCAGATGTGGAGCAAGAAGGGGTGAAGTGAAGGTTAAAGTTGCCCAAAATGATGAGGCGTTCACAACAGACACAGAGGAAAGATAGGAGGGTGGAGATTTCAGAGAGGAAAGTGGACAGGGTTTGGGGGGATGATAGATGAGGATTTTTAAGGAGTGGTTGGAGGGATGGTAGAGAGTAAGGTGCTCGAATGAGGAGAAGGATCCAGAGGAGTAAGTGGAGGGCCTGGAGATGAGGGCAACAATGCCACGATGGTTGGGACATGGGGCATGATGGAAGCTATAGCCAGGTCGCATGGTCTCAGTAGGGGGAAGGTGTCACCTGGCTGAACCAGGTTTCAGTGAGAGCAAGCATGTTGACGTTTTCGTCAACAATGAGTTTGTGGACAGTGAGGGCTTTATTAGATAGGAGGTGGACATTTTGAAGGGCAATGCTGTGGGGACAGTTTACGGGATGGGGGGCGGTGGGAGGAAGCAGGATTGACAGGAGGGGTGGGAACGCGAATCATGGCTACACCAAAGCCAGAGAGGGGAAGAGATAATGGACTGGATGGGAAAGGGGGGGAAGAAGATTGGGATAATAACAGAGGTAAAAACTGTACTTAGCCTATGTTTATTTGAAAAATGCCTTGTGGAAGTGACTTAATGTGGCGAGTTCCGACCGTTGGTTCAGGTGGGAGATTTTAAAAATGACGTCTCCGCACCTAGAACAACCGCTCGCGCCAGTCACTGCCCGCTCATTCGCTATTCCTGTGGCCTTACTGCTCGCTGTTCCCGTCTTCGTTTGCCGCTCACTGCTCGTGTCTGCACGAGGCGGCAGAGAGAGCCCTGTCGGTACCCGCTGGCCTCACTTCAGCCGCAGCGTGCTGATCTCACTTGTGCCCTTACTCCGTTCTCCTGTTAAAATCCTGCGCTCGCCCGCTGGCCTCGAGCCAAGTCTTGCAACGCTTGCAGCAAGTCCTGGTCTCCTGTTGAGTAACAACTCAGATTTGATTGATCTTTTGTTGCCTCCAAGTTGTTTCCAAGTTAATTAGTGAAAACTGCATTATTGGTACATTTAGTTTGATCATTCTCTGAAACACTATCCTGCATGAAGAGCGCTATGTAAGTGTGTGCGTATATATATTTATAGTTATACTTTTTTAAAAAAAGTATGTTTTTCATAATCGTGATATTCATTGTAATTGATATAATGCTTCATATTGAGAAGATATCTCAAAAGCACTTCACAGGATTTACTGTAACGTGAAGTGACTGACTGTGTATTTTGGAGGTGTACTGGAAGCCAATTTTTGTACAGCCATATAGTGAATGACCAGTTTTATTTGGGGGATTATTCACCAGGAAACCAGGATAAACTCCTTTCTCTTTGAGTAGTGCCGTGGAATCGTTTAACATCCTACTGAAGAGGCATTTAATTCGAAGGATGGCAAATCCAACAATGTAGTGCTTGCATTGGGGTGTCAGCCTAGTCCTTGTCAGTTCAGGGCAATATAAAACCTTTAATGAAGCCTTTAAAAAGCTGCTGAGTTATCCACTGACTCTTCCAGGACTGCCAATCAGAGTGGAAATGCTTCCTGCTAGTGATCTTGAAAAAATTATCAAAATTTCCTGGTTGCTGTGTAGATTATCTTTCTTATGTCTTGGCTTTGAGAGGCTGAAAAATAGTCATTGGAGTTTCCTTCCAACCAAACAGAAGGCAGTTCTTACAAAGTAGTTTCCAATCCCACAATTCAGGGTGAGACTCATGATGACCAGACAATAAACACAATTAATGGTCGATCATTGTTTTAAATTGCAGAAATGTTGAAATAGTCTCTATTAAGAGATGAACCTTGCATTTTTATGATATCTTATCACTTTGAAAAGTCTTGAGGTGCTTTACAGGAAATTACTGTCAAGTGTACTTTTACGTATTGGCATTTGTGTTGGACCGCAAACAACCAAGTGGTAAATAACAAATTAACCTAGCGGAAGGTGCGATGGGATCCTTAACATCCACTTGAAGAACAAATGGAAACTTGGTTCGCCGATAGCCCTACAAAATACAGTAAATCATGCATAGTGCTTTAAGGTATCGTCCTGACATGGAAGGTCTTATATGATAATAATATCTATTAATATTTTATCTGAAAATGGCAAGCCACCATTACTGTGGTGAAGTGTCAGCCCAGACAATGAGATACTGTAGACAGATTTATTTATAATTGTAGCTCATTTTAAAGATAAATCCTAGATATGGAATGTCTATGATAGTGTATGATATTGGAAATGACGGAATGTTATACTTCAGCTGCTGAAGGTATAAATATTGTGATTTGTATCATTTTGTTGATGACTGAAATTGTCCAATATCCCTGCAGGCATTCTTCCTCCTCACTATGAATCCCACTCTGTTGTGATGGGGTTTCGGGAAGAGCAGTACCAAGACTTGCTGCAAGCATTGCAAGTTATTCGCTTTATTCGTGATTCCACCCAACAGATTTGGATTTACCTCCGAATGTTCCAGTTAGAGTCGG
The DNA here is from genome assembly GCF_018977255.1 of Callorhinchus milii. NCBI lineage: Eukaryota > Metazoa > Chordata > Chondrichthyes > Chimaeriformes > Callorhinchidae > Callorhinchus > Callorhinchus milii. The sequence continues at coordinate 12,595,115 of NW_024704743.1, forward strand.
GAATTCTACCGCGACGCCCAACCCAGCTGGTCAGTAATGTTTTAAACAGCAAAAGGTTGTATCGTGGTAATTTTGATTTGATTGGATTGTGTCAGGTTTTTGTCTTTCACTTGTTTAATAGTTTAATAGATTACAATCCTGGATTTCTTTCACAATTCACAGGAACTAATTTGGGTATTACCTTTACTCCCATCACCTAAATTCACAGGTGCTTCTCTTTCCTTTGCTTTAGTGGTTAGTGTAAATAGTTGGGATTATAGTATAAGAATCACTATTATTGACCACGAAGTGAATAGATGAATTAAGTAGAATGAATTAAAGAAATAAAAACTGTCATGTGACACACACACACAGTCCTAGTAAAGAGGTACCGAGCTAGGAGGAGATCACTGGAATGCGATCCATGGCCAGGGAAGATAAGGATAGCTGGATCTAGAGGATGGATGGTAGGCCATCTGCGCTTACAAGGGCATGTGACTTACGGGCAAGAGAGATAGGAACCTGGGATAATTGGACCAGGAGAATGGATGGGATACAAACTAGTGATTAAAACTGAGAAAAAACTTAAGTGAACGGGTCACATGGACAGAGTTAGAAAGAAGGATTGAAACTTCAGGGACATGGAGTCAGGTGGTTTGGTCAGGCTAGATAAGATGGAATAGGAGGAGTATGGTTCTTTTACAGAAGCTACCCTAGCTGGTGCAAGGAGAAACAACTTGAAGATAGGGAAAGAATGCCTGGGAAAGTGCAGAGAGCGGGAAAGAAGTCATGAAAAAAAAAAGTTAGAACACAGATGGCCAAACTAGTTTTTTTAGAGGAGCCTCGGAAGAGCCTCTGAGGAGTCTTCTGGAGAGCCTCTGGGGAGCCTCTGAGGAGAGAAAGGGGACAAAGTCTAGCTCTCGCTGGAGTGCACTGCAAAGAGGACAAGTTCAGCCTTGCCGGAGTGGACCATCCAGAGACGTTTGCAGCTAGAAGCAAGCCAGAGATGTTTGCATCCAGCAGCAAGCCAGAGACAATGTTTAACTTTTGTGCCAGCCTTAGAACTTTGTCACGACTTCCTGCCTGCTTGGTAATATCTCTCCTACTTACTAAAACACATACCCAATATACATACCAACAGTTAGACATTATTTAGGCACATTTCATATATCACATAATGTTTTTTTATATATGTTCAGAATTTTAGTATTGAGTGTATTATTAAGATGATGATAATAATAATCCTTGCATTTGATATAGCGCTTTTCATGTCTTCTAGACGTCTCAAAGCGTTTCACAGAATATGCTGTAAAGTGAATTGACTGTATATTTGTGGGCGAAACGCGGCAGCCAATTGCGCACAGCAATGTCCCACAGACAGTCGTGGATTGAAAATGATCAATTTATTATTTTTTTGGGGGGAGAGTTTAGTACTTTAGTAGTCATTTAAGCATGACAGGTAATGATAATGCGTCGGGTGTAATGTGATGCTTATGCTTGTGTGGTTTTATAATTGCTAATAAAACGTTTAATAATATCCTTGGTGTGGTTTCTGACAAATGCTTGAACCCAATTTCACAAATTTGGTGACCACGAAGGGACTGACAAGTGTCTTGGTCATAAGACTAAGAGCCAATATAGCAATATTGTCTGTCCGAACAAAAGGGACCTCAAGTGTTTGACTGAATCATACTCAAGTCACATATATATTCACACAAACAATAAGTGAAGGAGATGGGGAATAAGACTAACAAGAGTTAGGAAAAAAAGGGCCAACTATGTTAGACATCTATATTGATAAAATAGGGAAACAAGTACTGCATGCGGGTTAGAAGGGTTCTATGAGAACATGGAGAATCATGCAAGTCCACTAGAAGGAGCTGTTGATTGGCCTGATGAAATGTCAGGGTTGGGTGTCACAACAATTCGCTCACAAAAGCAAGCCGAGCGAGTGTTGCGATACGCGATTTACTGTGCCATGGTCATTAATAAACAGAGCAGATACCAGGAATATGGAATTAGCAAAGGTAATTAGGGAGTCCCTCAAACAGTTAGAGGACCAAGAGGAGTATGTCTTGAACCAGATCAATGACCATCAAACTATGAATTGTGAGCAGGCAAAGCAAATTTCCCATTTAACTGGCACCGTTAGCAGCAACATCTAATAGCCATGTCAGCATGGGTCAGAATGCATTTTCAAGTGCGAAATGATTAATGGAACTCGAGGCTGCGTTTAAGGAAATTCAGCGCCAGTTAGAAGATGCAGGGGGAGCGTTAAGAGAGGAAATGGAGAAACAGACAAAAGGTAGATTTGGCCGCTGATCACATAGAATGTGCCAAACAAATAGCTGAATTACAGACAGCACTAGATCTTAAAAGGGCGTTGGTATCAGCTATCCAGATCGCGCCGGCTGCCACCGATCCAATGATCAAAACGGCACCCCGGAGCGATCAGATAGTCGAATCTTTGGCCCCAAGGGAGGAGGTAACAGTGGCAACTGCCCTGCTTCTCGAGACCGAACCCATGAATGAGCCTGCTAAGGTAACCCCCCCCCCCAGCCAAAACCAAGGAACCGTAGAGTTCAGGTAGCCATCCTGAGCAAAACTTCACCCCAACTGCAACCCCCCTGCCATACTCCCCTTCTAAACCCTGCACAGTTCAATCTACCCTCAACCTCAACACCCAGATATTCTGATCTAGTGTCACCTCGCTTTGTACTGGTTTCGGCTGAGATAGGAGGTTGACGGGCACGATCTCTGTTCTCTCGCTCTACCGTTTCCGAAGCCTCATCACACCCAGAATCGCAAAGGCGATACACCCTGACACCGCTTCCCCGTCAAAGAAAGAGCAGTGGTAATAGTCCGATTCCTACTCCACGAGTTCCGCTTTGCCAGACGACACCTTTATCAGCCACAGACTGCAGCACTCTGGTGAAAGAGATAGGGACAATTTCCCCAGGAAAGCATCCCTCGACTTTCAGACGAGAGTGGACTGCTTTTGTGCAGAGACAGCCCGAGCTGGACAGTTTTGAGCAGGTTAGGGTAAAAGTCATTGACCCTAAATTACAGGAAAGGCTCCATACAGATCTGTTTAAAATGGGAACAAGTGCAGTGTATGTGAGTGAGCAAATAGAATAGGCATTAGGGATTAATCAAATTGACACTGATTAGGAATTCGTTAATGCTGTACAGGATTTAAGAGAGCACCTGACCGCATTCGATAGGCAACTCTCCGCGCTTTTCGCGCTGTCCCAGGTAAACGGTATCCATGCTGATCCCCACAGGCAGGTCATGTTAAACAAAAATTCTTGACAAAACTCCACCCAAAAGTCCAGGCTAAATAAACTAGGGATGCTAGTGACACCTGAGGATTATTGAAACAAGCTTTTCGCAATGGTAGTTAAAGCATGGGAAGGTGTCAGAAGCCTTCAGACCAGGTACCACGATCGGAGGGGGGAAAGGAGGTATGCTATGTAGAAGGGCCAAAACCAGGTATAATGACCCGGGACGAAAGCAGGGTAGAAAGCCAGGGGAAAGCAGAGCTAATGTGCCTTACAGTACCGGCAGAAATCCAAGCAACTCACCCTGTCATGTTTGTGGTGACTGGGCATTGGGCGCAGACCTGCCCTCAGAAGTGCAACAGCAGTAATGCTCCACCCCAAAGGGAGGGACCTAAAGCATCAGCAGCCAGTCCCACCTGTGAGGACTTTGTGAACTGGTCAAAACAATTTCAAAGGGGACTGGGTACTGACCAATCGGCTAGTAATGCTGATAACAGCAATGGTCCAGCCCACAGTAGAGACAAGTAACACAGCAAAGACAAGTAGATGTGATAAAGTCTGTCTCACCCATGTGTCCCATAGCAGGGATTTACATTCCAAAATCCAACCCCCCCCCCCCCCCCCCCCCCACTATGGCCAATTGACGGTTCCCGGCCTTCCCACTAACTTCCCCCAAACTATGTCTATCATTTGAACCTGTATTAGGAGCCAGACCTTATGTTAAACTGGTGGTGAATAGAGGCCCATCGCAACTTATGTTAATTGACACCGGATCTGACGCTACTATAATACACTCTGACACTCCGACTGAAAATTTGCATGCTACGAACGAATGTATGGAATTGTGTGGGTTTGACGGGAGCGCTGTGTTATCGGTCCAATTGACACATGTTAAACTAACCTTCCCGGTGGAAAGTGGGTGGTGTACGTTAGACGTACTGAGTGCGTCAGTGACCAACATGATCCAGAAGAGAGGGATATTGGGAGCAGATGCTCTTTTAAAATATGCGGTGACAGTTGATTTTTCAAATCAATGCCTGTGGATAGGGGATCCCACTGGAGGTGGGGAGATCGCATATCCATAATGGGTTGATGACTGTCATGCGGTATTTGCAATTAAAAAGGGTGAAAGTTACCCCCCCATACAGTTCCCAGATAATATAGTGGCAAAAATCTTTGCTGGCCAACCCTCAGTGGTGTCTCTCCACAAGTATGAGTGTGAAAAGTTAGCTGCTACTGAGACCATTAACGGACCACCGAACAAACCCTGCAAGCAATATCCTATACCACGGGATAGCCACCCCTACGTAGCTGATACTATTAACTCGTTAAAGCAAAAGGGTGTCATTCGAAAAGGTACATTCACCACCATTCGCGTTCACATTTGATAACCAGCAATACACCTGGATGTGCATGCCCCAAGGGTTCCACAACACTCCGACTATCTTTCACAAATGAATGGCTGCTATTATTAAAGGGTGCATCAATTCTGAGTGTGTGTTTTAGTATGTGGATGATATTTTAATTGCAACCACTGACTACGACACTTGAATTCAGACATACTGAACTGACTGGCTGAAGCAGGACTGAAAATGAACCCCAAGAAGGCTCAGCTACTACAAAAGACTGTAACTTTTCTTGGAATACAACTGCCTCCTAGTGGCCGTATGCCAGATGATAAAAAGATCGAAATATTGTCCCGGCTGCCGCTCCCTAAAACAAAAACAGCCCTGCGATCATTCTTGGGTCTGGAGGGATATCAAAGGTGGTCCATTCCATCCTTTGCTGAGCTCGCCAAACCGCTGTACAAATTGTTGAAAGGACAAGAGGACTCTGTGCTAGAATTTTGGACTGATGTTCACACTGCAGCTGTGGCTGCTTTAAAACAAGGAGTCGTACAAGCCACAGCTTTGATTTCTCCTTTTCACCTGGAGGTAGGTGCGACTGACCAGAGCTGAACGACACCTGCTGGCCACATTCTGGGCCTTTACACATTTTACCTTTGTGACCAGTCTCCAGAAGGTGGTGCTACGTTCGCCGCACACTTCATTGACATTGTTGCTCAGCCCCGGAGATACTTCGGCGTCCTCTCAAAGACTGAACCGATGGGCCTTGGTACTGGGACAGCGGGACAACGAGATTACCTCACAACGAACAACACTTCTCCCTCATATGCTGCTATACGACGGAAACCCCCACGAGTGTCTAGCCCCACGCACCAAGTTTCAACATACATCCTTGAGCCTTACACCTCTTCCAGAGGGACAGCATGTGTATATCGATGGATCTTCCTTCCACGAAAAAGGACAGCCCCAGACAGGGTTTGCTGTCATCCTTCCACCAAACCAACAAATCATGTACCAATGCCAGCTGCACTCATCACAGTGTGCAGAACTAGCTGCCTTCCAGGAGGCTTTGAATCAAACAGCAGACAAATCCACAAACATTTGGTCTGACAGCGCCTATGTGGTCAACACTGTCACTCTGTTACCTCTTCATCGGTCAAATTCCTTCCGGAAGACTGATGGTAAACCATTTATACACCAGCCACTGTTGCAAACCATTTGGGAAATGCTCTCTGCTCGAAAGACTCCTTTGAACCTGGGAAAAGTTAAAGGACATTCAAAGATAGTGGCACCCCACACCCAGGGGAATTCTGATGCAGGCAAAGCTGCAAAGTTTGCGGCCACCCCTTTCCTCGGCCCTCCAGGTCGCATTGGTGGAAAAGGCTCCTTCTGCTTTGGACATTCAAACTTTACAGTCAACATACGAACCGTAATGTTGATGTGTTACAATGGCACAAAGAAGGCAAACCTTCTCCTCCAGCTGACTGTGACTGAGCCCCTTTGACTGTGACAACCCAGACAAATAAAGACTGTACTTCTGAACCAATTTTAATGTACTCGACCCCAGACATAAACCCAGTTGTGTGCATACCCCCAAGCCTGCAAGAGGAAGTATTCACAATATTTCACATGCACCCTATATCCGGTCACTATTCTGCAACCGTTACGACACAATTAATTTTGCCTTTGTGACCAGTCTCCAGAATTTTGTAGTATGTGGTAGCCAAATGTGGTAGAAGATATTGCGCAGCGCACCCACCGGTGTTTGGTATGTTTGCAGCATAATCCCCCTCCTCGAGGACAGTGAGTGTTCTTTAAATCGGCACCCCCACCCCATGGTCCATGGACCCATGTGCAGATTGATTTCATTGGTCTATTACCAATGGCAAAAGGAGGTTTTAGGCACTGTCTTGTAATAGTAGACAAATTTACAAAATGGATTGAGGCTTTTCCCACTAGGATTAACACTGCGCTAACAGCAGCACGAATCCTCTTGTGCGAAGTGATCTGCAGGTGGGGAATACCTGTACAAGTGGACTCAGACCAAGGATCGCACTTTACAGGTCAAATTTTCTCAGAAATGCAAATCATGCTGGGAATCAAACAGAAATTGCACATCTCACACCAACCCTAGTCTTCAGGAGTGGTGGAGCGGGGAAATCAGACCTTGAAGACATTGATTAAGAAATTCCTTGCAGATCACCCCGCGCAGTGGCCTGAAATGTTGCCTAGGTGTTTGATGGCTTTGAGAAATGCCACTCACTCCACAATTGGTATTTCTCCCCATCAGGCTATGACAGGAGAGCCATGGTATCACCTGGTGAAGTGATATTTCTCAGGAAGACACCTATACAAACCAGTGCCTTAACTGAGAACTGGGTAATAAAAATGAGGGGTTGTATACAGGTTACTAATCAATTTGTTGCAACAAACATTAGACGATCCAAGGCAAACATGAAACAATGCTTTGACAAAAAAATTAAACCAGCAGAGTACCAGATTGGTGATTCAGTAATGGTACTTGATTATGGGAAAAGGGAGCATCTATTCAGTCCCAAGTACAAAGGGCCTTTTCCCATCATTGATAAAGCCAGCCCCTCAGTTTACTTACTACAATACCATAGCAAAACCAAGAAATATGTCCTTTGGCATCACATGAATCAGTTGAAAACTGTATAATAACAGATATTACGCTTGTTCTGTCAAGAAGCACCATGGAATACCCAGATGGTGGCGAACAGTTTACAATGTTGGACAGCACCCTATATTATGGCTTTTATCACAATTGTTCGTTATTGTTCAAATCGTAATACTCGTTGCATTGATAATTGCAGTAAGATGGGTTCATTCTCTTGTTCACGGTCTACAAGAACAGTCATCCCACTTGGATCTGGTCTTACTTATTAGAAGAAGATAATCCATGATAAAGCAAGATGTGTATTACTAACCAATTTTTGAAATATATTACTATTCAATTTTTTTTATGTGTGTTACTAACCAAAGTTTTTTTTTGAGAGATCAGAAACCTTAAGGTTCCTTCACTCTCAAGGTGGGGACTGTAAGTAGTTGGGATTATAGTATAAGAATCATTAGTATTGATCATATTGTGAATAGATGAATTAAGTAGAATCAATTAAAGAAATAAAAACTGCCATGTGACACACACACACACACAGTCCTAGAAAGAGGTACCGAGCTAGGAGGAGTACACTGGAATGCGATCCATGGCCAGGGAAGATAAGGATAGCTGGATCTAGAGGATGGATGGTAGGCCATCTGCGCTTACAAGGGCATGTGACTTATAGGCAGGAGAGATAGGAACCTGGGATAATTGGACCAGGAGAATGGATGGGATACAAACTAGTAATTAAACAATGCTATGATGCTGGATTTGTGTACATTTCACGGCATTAACACCGATTGAAATTTCGTTATTTTATAACAAATAAATCCTTGTATTTGAATTTGCGCTTTTTACATCAAGGATTTACTGTAAACTATAGTGAATGTATTCAGAGTGAACAACTGGGCTATCCTGAAATATATATCCTGAACATTCATTTGACCAGGAAATTGATCGACGGGATGACTGACGAGTGGTGCTCTTAGGAAAAATCTGCATGTAATATTTTTGAATGAGGGCCTGTGAACTACTTTTCATTTTAATGTTCACCCAAGTTATTTGGTAAGAAGGAAACTTTCATTAGTATCAATTAAAAAAGACAAAAATGGCAATTTAAAATACCTTTTTTAGCCCAAAAAGAATGTAGCAAGAAAAAGTAGAACTTAATAGAGATATTCAGGTCAGGAGGACATCTCAAATTATTTCTCTGGGTACACTGTCAAGTGATTGTGTATGTTGTATGCAAACACTGACATATGGGAACTACTTTGATTGTGATTTAACTGAAACCCCATGATAGAGTAGGATTCATACCAAGGAAAATTAATGGTGGACTTAAACAAAATGAAAGCTGTAACAGGACGATTTAGTGTTGAAATATTATCGGTAAAGTATTCTTGTTGTATTCACCTTAGCTGCTGGTACTGTTTCATAGTGAGTGAAAGGTGGGGACTGTAAATAGTTGGGATTATAGTATAATCTAAATTCTAGCAATATAAAACTAATAATTCTAGCAATATGAAATTAATAGCCTGGATTCTATTGATGGAGAAACCACATCTTGGTTGGGGTGGGAATGGGTTTTGTCAGTACAATTGGATGAAGTGGCATCTAATTTATTAAATAATCCAGTTATTTGGACTTGCTGGTTTTGTATACTACAGTGTGAATCGATCCCAATTGGTAGCACTCTAAAAGATTGTGTGTTCAAGCACCACATCTAGACTTTGAGCTCACGTCGAGGCTGAAACTTAAGTGCAGTGTTGGTGGTGAACTCCATTGATGCAGATGTGACCTTTTGGATGAGCCAACAACAAATTGGATTTATATAGCACTTTTCACTGAGGAGAACATCCCAAAGTGCTGGATAGTCAAGGGTTTGCACCTGAACTGAGGGTTGGAATCAAGTGACGGGGTGGAGGTGGGAGGTTGAGCTGAGGCACGAAGGATGCAAAGTTAAACAAAGCCTGTATATGGCGCTCTACAAAAGTGAAGGGAGTTACTGTGTCCTGACCAACAATCCCCCATATAAAATTATCCATGGCTGTTTGGGACATTGCTGTGTGCAAGTTGGCTGATGTATTTGCCTTCAAAACCACTGCAGTTTATAGTATATCTTGTGCCAGCGCCTTGGGACGTCCTCCTGACGTGAAAGGCGCTTTATAAATGGAATCTTGTTGTTGTTGTTGAGATGTCTCTGCTGTATGAAAGGTGCTGTATCAAATATATGGATTATTTATTATGATCTCCTGTGATCTTTGTGTGATTTAAATCAGTTCATATTTTCACTAATCTTGTGACTATAAGACTTTTCATTTCATATATGGGATGGGCTGTTCACTTTTTTATTGTCTATCTGGTCCTCAATTGAATGAAGAGATAGGTGCAGTTTTCTTCCAAGCTACATTAGTACCTCTCATTGTTAGGTTACCAAGCGGCATCAAGGACTGTGAATTTCATTTTTCCTGTTTCCATCACTGGCGGCACTGCAACCTCTCTTTAGGATTGTACGTTTTAGCCTGGTTCAGATTAGGAACTGAGTGACAGTGGGACCCAAATCTGTGCCTGTGGTCCTAGGTGTTAACACACCAATGCTCGATCCCTCCATGCTGTCCTCATAAGGGTTATTTGTAATACTGGTCCAATGAAAGTTGCCAGCTAAAATTGCTCTTTGTTTGTGCCAGGAACCGGAGGATAAAGTGTTTATTGCTATAGCAGAAGCAATGGAAGAGATGGTGGAAAATGATGTTGATGCCTATTGGCTGGTCAAGTGCTTTGTAAACCAATTCAACACCAAATATGGAGATTCGGTGCCTCACTTGGTAAGCAATATGCTACTAAAAACATGTTAACATTGTATGGTTTCTGCAAGGGTCTACTATTACAGGCTAGCAGCACTGCTCTATTTGTTTGTGAGTCAGTTGTTCTGTACTCCAATTAATATGGTATATGCTGTTTTATCAGTGTACACTAGTTTGTCATCTCAATAACTAATAATCCCTGTTATACTTGCCATCCAGATCTGGTATTAAGAATGAGTTTGACCTGCTAGTTATATAATGCTTTCTCAAATTTTTCAATTGGTTGAATTTCAAACCAGGAAGTTCTGGGTTTAATTTCTTAGCAAATCCACGCAATCCTTCACTCATTCAAGGTCACTTGGAAACCTTTACAAAACGATGCTCCTGTTGGTAGGTAAGTGGAGTTTTCCCTGGGCTGAACTGACTCGATGGAGATGTGCCTAGCAAAGCCAGGTAGGCCTTGGCCCTCAGTAATCCAACAATAGCTTGTAGTATACATATGTCTTAAATCATGTAAGTGAAAGCTTGGTTCATTTCCTTTCTCTTGTTTCCTCCACCCCTAAAGATGAGGAACAGGAAGATAAAATACAGCATGCTCTTTATTTGAGATCAGTTAACTTGATTTTCTGAACATTTTATCTAATTGGCAAGGATGTCAGCATTGGGAAGCAGGCACTTTCCCTGGGATCCCTTTGGTTGATGTAAGTGGAATCTGTTAACCTTAGATGATCATTTACATATATTGGGAGTCCTTCAAAATTATTTAAAATTGTTTGTGGACATGTTTACTGACCACGATTTAACCTTCAATATTACTTTCAAGTGATGTCTCTCTTATTCTTTCCAACCTGCCAAATAGCCCAAGAGTCTTGAACATTATCTGAACCTGGAAGACAGCAAACTTCACACCCACTTGAAGAAATGCTCTGCCATGAATAAACTCCCTTATGACTTGTGGTTTAGGTGTTGCTTTGCAGGTTGTTTACCTGAATCCAGTCTTCAGAGGTAGGTAAGAGTTTGTCAAGTCAATAATTACAATATATAGAATTATTATCTTCATTGTATGAGCAGTTAATACTAACATTTTTGGTCTCTATTATATGGTAAGACTAGAGGTATCTTAGTTGCATGGTGTGATTTCAAGTATGCTTGTGTCTCATTCTTGGGGCTAGTTTTGAATGTCTCAATGTAGCATAGATTTGGGTATAATGGTCTACTGATGCATGAGAGCAAAGTTAGTGACACAGAGTTAGTGTGATTGAATTATCAGTGAAGCTGGTTAAAAACATGGAGTTGGGAGAAAATAGAATAATAGCAATAATCCTTGCATTTGAATATATAGAAGGGATAAGGAGAGAAAATCTGAGATGGAAATCATTAGTTACTGAGAGGTGTTAAAACTCATTGTGGTTGCGTATAATTACACGATCCATAAACTGCAACTTCCAGTGCTTGATGGGTGCATTTTCACAAGAGGTCTCTGTGCACAGGATGTGCATGCATTTGTGCATTGCTCCATCTACAAGCAGCAAGGAAAACCTTGACATGATCAGTATGCTTTACTGGTAAAATTAAGAAGTGATTTTAAGCAAAATTGAATATAGATACAAATTACAATTCTTCTTGATAGCAAGACACTTGAGGGATTGTAGACCATCTTGGTTAAGGGATGAAAGTGCAGAGGGACTGAGCGTCCATAATGCCAAGGAGACTTTGGTGCCCAGAAAATCTGAAACTGTCCCAACAGTAAAAGGGATCCGAGCAGTCACAGGTGTCAATGGGCAGAGACTGAGCAAAGGGAGAAACAGAATGGAATTGAAAAAAGTATGAATGAGTTTGATGGGACTCCAGGTCTGCTGATGTTCTGTCAGCTTGTCTGACAGACATCAGGGCCTGGATGAGTGCAAGTTTCCTGCAGCTGGATGTGGACAAGACGAAACCCATCCTTGGCTCCCGTCACACTCCTGCGGATCTGAACTCCTCAACCTCCCCGGGCTCTCCCTCAGACTCACCGAACCAGTGGCAATCTAGGTGTCGGATTCAACACCTACCTGTCCTTCCTTCCCCACATCCGGTGCCTGACCAGGACCGCCTTCCTCCACCTCTACCACATTGCCTGCCTCCGACCAAAACCTTTGTGCATGCGTTTATCACCTCCCTGTCACAATTATCCTATTCTTGCAGTCTGTAGTAATGAGAAAATAATATATATATATCAAACAGCTGGACCCGGGTTGTTTGATTGACAGTCACTTAACAAGCAGCCCGCAGGGTAAAAGAACGCATGGACGCTAGCGCGGGAAAAAGTCCTCGCATTCGCATCATACGGTGGGCGGAACGAAAAGCCTATAAAAAGCAATGCTCGTGGTCGCTAGTTAATGGTCATCATCCGGTACGTACTGATGTGTACAGGACTACTGTACTGTCGGGTTGGTTTAAATCTATTTTACTAATGTAGTGTTGTGCTGCAAGTTGATATAGTTATGTGTGATAGTTATGTTTGATCTCATTGTTGTTTATCTTAAATTCTTGTATTCCTTACATGCAAGGTAGCCCAGGGTTGCTAGGTCTTAATAAACAGCTGTTGTTTTTAGCGAATGTTTCCTCGAGTCTCTGTAATATTCCAAAACAAGAAAAGGAGAAAACATTTCAGACAGTAGCTGTCGACACCAGAGTTTTGCTAGTGCGAGCAGACTCTGATTAGACAGTCCAGTTACCAGGCTTTGGAGTTAACTGGGAATACAGATCTGTGTGGGTGACTCTGACTTGGTTGAGTCATCTTTGAAACAGGAACTCACACTGACAGGGAGGGTTAGGAGAGAGTAGAGGCCACTTAGTACAAAAACGTTACTAAAATTTGCAAGTACAAGGAGTGAGAACCATCGCACTTGGTGACAACGTGGGGCTCGAGGACATTGACGTAGAACTTCAGAATTTATTTCTACTGGAGTATAAGGATAAGATAATGGTAGATGCAGCAAGCGACCGGGACAAATTACTAACACGCAACATTCCACGTTCCGTGAAGCATACAGGGCGAACCCACCGAGAAACACTTCCGATGGGGGAATGGCTATATGAACAAGGTGTAGCTACTACACACTCAGTAACTGAAGAGAATCGGGGTCATAGCGTGAGAAAACGTAATGAGTCTGACCCAGGAATAGAATATTTGGAATATGGAGATTGGGATAGGCAGAGCCTCCGAACTGAAGGAATTGAAATGTTAGGATTGGCCCAAAGAGGTAATTCTGACTACAGTAACAGAAGTAGAGAGGGAGTGAATGCTTTGTTGCAGCTGAGAGAGCTCATAAGGTTAACCGACCCAAATAAGAAAATCTAATTAAAACTGACCTCTACCCGAGTGAGCAGTACAGACAAAACTATACCTGACTCTTTACAGCCCATTATTGTGGTTCGAGAACGGGGATCACCGGCTAGCTCAGAGACAAGAAGATCCTATGTGGAGGGTCCTTGGCGCACTGTGTGGGATATCAATAGAGAAAAAGTTTAGAGTTTGTATGAGGTACCGAGAGTACCAGCAGTGAAAGAGTGTGCGGGGATAGTTGTAGAGACCACATGGGAGGAGGCCACAAAGCAAAATTGGGAGGGATACCTCACAAAAGTACTCACTCAGTTCAAAGCCAGGGAAAAAGGGACCAGCGGAACATCTGATAATTGGTTCTGCTCCAAAATTAAAAGCAGACCTGTTTCTGTATTTAAATAATGGTGCAGACTATCTCCTAAAGGCGGAAATGGGAGCAGCAATCTTCTCCTTGGCATCGGGGCTAACAGCAAGAATACATTTAACTCAGAAATATAGAGAAAGTGCAAAAAATGCAACACAGGTTTTTAAGCCACAGAAACAAATGCTTTCAGAAAAATATGAAAATAAAGTAACTGAAATAAATATAGCTTTGCAAGAAATGCAGGCTGAGGTGCTGAGTTTGTCTAATCAACTTCTGCCAGTAGAAGAAATTATAGTCCAATTAAGGTTAGACGAGGCAGGGCAGCTGTACCAAATAACAGAATTAAAAGCACAGTTGAGATCTAAGGGCCTCGTAAACGAGAGACTGGGAGTTTTGATGGGCGCGAATTGCATGTGGCAAATGATAATGGCGTACAGCTGGAGAATCACTCATACACACCAAGTGTGCTAAGGCTTAAATCCTTGACAGGGACTATGCCTGAATTCAGAATAATTGAAAGCTGGTTGGATTCAGCGATATCGATAGAAAAGTTGGTAGTTTTAGAGAATAAAACCGCCATGCAGATTTATTTGCAATCAATAGTTAACAAATGCTGGAGGGACCTGATCAACCCCGAGTGGGATAGTTTGATCATGGCACTTAGCGAAATTAAGTGAATGGTTGTACGAGAAAAAGGGCTTCCAGAGAAAATAGACCAGGTTATAGCACCCACCTGAGTGCTGAAAGCGCTCGCTTCTTTGGGGTTCAACATAAACCTTTAGAAAAGCCAGATAAGCAGATATAAAGTAGATTGGCCACACTGTCTCAGAAGATGGGGTAGGTTTTTAGGAGGGTTATCTAGATAGAATTAGAAAACTTGTGACTTTTCAAAATAGGAAACCATTACAAGGAATTTGGGGGCAATGTTACATTATAATTAATTATGTAATCATGTGCTTAACTATTCTGTGCTGGTAAGACCTTTATATCAAAGGCTTACGAAGGCAGGGGAGATAGAAGGCAGTGTAGATCTTGACCACGTGCAGCCGGAGCTGGAGACTCTGTGAGATACCACTGGCACTTAGAGTCGTTGGTAAGGACTTATTGGTGTCGATACAAGTGGGGGTTGACTCCGCAATAGCCAGGGTCTGTGAAGAGGGGGAATCGATTCCTCTAAAATACATTAGCTTCCAATTATCTCGAGCTGAAACCAAATTCAACTTTGAGGAAACAATCTCTCAGCTGCCACTACAATTTTAGCAAAAATTAGAAATTTCGCACAGCATGCAAAGAAAATAAAAATTTCAACTGCATGCATCGGCATCAGATTGGCAATGCAGGGCAGAGGAAAAAGCCAAAAGGCTTCAAGGCCAAGGTGGGCTTTGTGGGAAGGGCTTTTATAAGACCCCATGGAAGAGTTTCACACTCGGTCAGAAGCAGATTTGGAGTTAGACAGCTTACTGTCTGAAAGCAGATCCCCATTGGAAGCGGTTCTTTGGGACCTGGTGGAAGGGTTAATGGTTTTATATTGCGATCTTCGCAGGATGTCAAAAGGGTGTTGGCTGGTGCTCGGATTGCTATCAGTAAATGGACGACAATGGGTTGGCAAGAGACGGAGAACTTCTTTATCCCCTGCAAAGGTATTTGAGTACAGGCTTCTGAGGTAACTGCTTTGTTGGAGGCGCTTAAGCTCCTCCTGTTGGACGCAAACACGGATATTGTTAGTGATTCAGCCTATACGTGTCGAGCCTACATGGATGACTTAACTAAATGGGCTATGGACAAACCATAAGGGAAAACCCTCAGTCCACAAGCAATATTGCTGACAGATTTGGGAGGAGAACAAACAGGGAGAAAAAACAGAAACCTTTAATCCACGTTTGGCATATGATTGGACACCAAAAAGATAGAATGCAGTGTAGATCTTGACCACATGCAGCCGGAGCTAGAGACTCTTCGAGACGCCATCTTGCAGGTCTCCCCTCCCGCTCCTTCTGCAATAGCTGCACAGACCTACTCACTTGTTCTGCATGCTACTTGAAACGAGCCACCACAGGCTGCCAAGATATCAGTGACAGGGGCAGTAAACTGTGATTTTACTACTGACCCTGAGTTAGTTAAGTTAGCGTCATTCCTGGAGTCGGGGCAAATGGACAAACTTCCTTTCTGGGCCAGAGGCAAAAAGGTTCTGGTGGAAAGATCGGAATTGTACTGGTGAAGGGAGACTTTAAACCAACTTATTCCACCTACACGAGTAAGGGGGTATTTAATTACAACTGCCCACGAGGACCTAGTAGTCTCCACAATGGAGTAAAAGGGACCAAGGAAATTCTAAGGGAATACTGGTGGTCCAATATCAAGAGGGAAGTTAAAACTACATGGTGGATTGCATGCGGTGCATTCGAATTAATCCAAACTCAGTGAAACGGAATACTCAAACCGAGTATGTTCAAATGGGATGCATCTGGGAGAGGGTTTACTTAGATCTTATCAGACCCTTGCCTAAAACAGCCAGAGGTAATCGCCATCTATTCATGTTCGTTGATTATATGACTCGATTTACTATAGCCTACCCCTCTAAGAGGTACATGGCTAAAACCATATTCCAGACAATAACAGAGCAGTTTATTCTCAGAAACAGGGTTATGAAAATTCTCGAGTCTGACCGTGGAAGCCATTTCACGGTGACATAATAAAGTTGGTGACCCATAATCTACATAATTTACAAGTGCCTTACCATCCAGGGGGTTCCGGAAAGATCAAGATCAAGATCATAAAAAAATGCTCTTAAAAAGACGTATATCCAGAGAGGATGCAGACCAGGGTTTTACCCCTCAGTGATAGACCAGGGTTTTACTCCTCAGTGACAGACCAGGGTTTTACCTCTTCCACGGAAGACAAATGATTACCCTGCTTACACAGATGCCAACAGAAATCTCTACTTCGCAGCTGGAGAACTTTGAAGAGTCTTTAGCTGATATCGTAACTCAGCATAATACAGGTCACCATTATGAGAACACTTGTAACTACAAGCAAGGAGATTTGGTTACTTGGAAGATACATTACAGGTCTGGCACTTTACGAGAAAAATTCCACAAACCCAGTAAAATTGTGGAATTCCTAAAACGATAAAAATCCTCACTTCCAGTGGTAAACAAATAACAGTTTTGGTTGACCAGGTCAAATGAGTACAAGTTTATCAAACCATTCGAGTGTTGGGGAAATAATGGCGTGCGAGCCAACCCCTTTCTCCGGGTTCAGATATTGAGGGATGCGAGAATGCAGGAGCCATTCAAAAACTGGACTGTATAAACACCTGGAGGTGACAAGTTAAATGCAGTTGTCAAATGTTCAATGGGATCATCTGGAAAGGGTATTCTAAATTCTGGGATTGACCTAATGATTATCATCAAAATTGAGTTATAATGAGTGGCTCTGTTATACATGTGTTTTATAGTAATAACTGGCATAAATCTCAGAACAAGATACTGTGTGTAAGTTTCTGTCTTCTAGTTGACTTGAAGTGCATGCGGTTTACAGAGAGAGAACAGCAGCAGGCATCTGGAGAGCGATACGACAGAACAGAAAGTTTTGTGACAGACACTTTGTTGGACTTTTGAGTTCTTTCCTCCTACAGATTGATAACCAAGATATTATTTTCCGAACATATTAATTATCGAGAGGGGGGAAATGTCATGGTTATCCTATTCTTGCAGTCCGTAGTAATGAGTAAATAATATATATATATATTGAATAACTATAATTAAGGGAAATGGGTAGGCCTTAGCAAACAGCATACATGAGGTACCCGAGTTGCAACAATGGAAAGGACCTGGGCTGTTTGATTGACAGTCAGTTAACAAGCAGCCCGCAGGGTAAAAGAACACATGGACGCTGGCGCGGAAAAAAGTCCTCGCATTCGCATCATATGGTGGGCGGAACCAAACGCCCACAAAAAGCATTGCTCGACTCTTCTCGTGGTCGCTAGTTAATGGTCATCATCCGGTATGTACTGACGTGTACAGGACTACTGTACTGTCGGGTTGGTTTAAATTATTGTACTAATGTAGTGTTGTGCTGCAAGTTGATATAGCTATGTGTGATAGTTATGTTTGATCTCATTGTTGTTTATCTTAAATTCTTGTATTCCTTACATGCAAGGTAGCCCAGGGTTGCTAGGTCTTAATAAAGAGCTGTTGTTTTTAGCGAATGTTTCCTCGAGTCTCTGTAATATTCTAAAACAGGAAAAGAAGTAAAAACTTCAGAGAGTAGCTGTCGACACTGGAGTTCTGCTAGTGCGAGCAGACACCGATTAGACAGTCCAGTTACAGGCATTGGAGTTAACTGGGAATACAGGTCTGTGTGGCTGACTCTGACTTGGTTGAGTCCCTTTGTATCCCCCCTGGATTACCTAAACGCACTCCTCGTCGGTCTCCCCAGCTCCATTATTCAAAAATCCAGCTCATTCAGAACTCTGCCGCCTGCATACTGACTTGGACCAAACTCTGTACCCCCATCTCACCAATTCTGACCAGGGTCCACTGGCTCCCCATCACCGAATGGATCGACTTCAAGATCCTTACACACCTCCCTACCTCTCCGATTTTCTGATTCCCCAATCCACCACCTCTGCTGGACCGTCACTGGCCTCCTGCTTGTCCCTCACACCCTCATTCAGCCACCATGTCCTAAAAGTCTGGAAAAACTCCCTTCATCCCTCCACCTTGCCCCCTCCCCCTGAAAACCTTCCTTTTCAACCATGCTTACAGACATTCCCCACTTGCTCGGAATCAGTTTTCGCCACTGTTAATCGCTCTGAGACGTTACCCTGCGTGGACGGAGGCTAAATAAGTGTAAGTTGTTGTTGACATAAACAAGATTAAGTGCACAAGTGTTCTTGTAATATTGATACAATCAAATGAATTCCAAATAAGATCATTGCTTTAATGGTTGCAAATGGTCCATATTAGACACAAAGTGTTTAACTTGTAATGCTTAAATTTCCATCTCCAATTGATTGCTTTATTGAGGGGTAAATTAAAACATTGCAAATACATAAACTTTCAAGATTCACAGCAGTTCTTTATTCAATAGCTAATCCCTTGACAGCAGCTAATCTGACAAAATAATTTTCACTTAAAAATTAGTGTTATGCAAATTCTAAAAAGCAAGTCATTTCGCCAGTAGCAAATGTACTGAGATTCAGTCACAACACACCAGGATTCTGTGTAATGCTGCAACCTCTGCTGAAAAGGTTACTTTAGAGTAAATTCAGCAGCAGAAATTGCAGATATAAGAACAGGTGAGTGAGTTATTGGTCACCAGTAACTTCCCCAGCTCAAACTACCACCAGAAAAGAAATGACCTTGGGTTTGTGCCCCTTGTTCTTTTTTTGTCCATATTAAACATAATTTTGAAATTCAATTACTTTCACTTCTATCCATGTGCCCAGTAAGTGAGACTACATGTGAGATCGATAGCCTTCACTCATTGGCATATAATTGTATATAAACTAGTTTCTTAGACAATTTGGCGTTTAATTGGAGGTACCATATTTCTTCTTTGATTGAATTGGGAGGAGTAGCTTGAGTTTTATCATGCTAATCTACATCAATGCCATTGATAGCTGTCTGGAATCTCAAATAAATACTGACAATTAGAATTGGTGAAATGTGGTACAAAAGATTAATATATTCTTTTTGGTGTTGGCTATCAAAACACAACCAAATGGTTGTGATTTCTAAAAGGTAATAGCAAATGATTCTAACATTTGTTTTATTAGGCTTTGCTGTATTTACTAGTAATTATATGATTTTGAGCAATGTGGTCTATTTTCATTGTATCTTGGTTTATAGTTATTGATGGGAATGTTTTTTTCGTATAGTGTGCTGCACCAGATTATTCTTTATAGGAGCAGAGCAGTTTTATTTATTGTTTATTGATTACCTAATATATCTTGCTATTTTGAATTTTTAGGGTGTGGGACAAAATCATAAGTGGATCCTGCAAAATTTTGGTCTTTGTAGCTCTGGAGATTTTATTAACGTTTAAGATGAAATTAATGGCGATTAATAAAGCAGAGAATATTACACAGTTCCTTGAGAATGTAAGTATGTATATCTTTTTCTAGCCTTTAAAGTTTAAAACAGTTTATTTCTGTTTGGCTTGTGAAAGAGCTTTGAGATGCTGTCTGGCGTGAAGGGCGCTTTATAAATGCAAGTTCTTGTTGAAAGGTATGGATATCAATTGTGACATGATACATTTTTTAGGTGTTGGTTTGCCATAGGTGAGTTAGTTACATTATGGTGCAATTATGCTGCATTAATTGTTATATTTTTCTATATTTTCAATATAATTTAATTCAAATTTATTGCTATATTTTTACATAAATGCATTTTTACAAGCTGTACATTTTGTACATTTTCAATCGATCTTAGAGGCAGAAGATTTAATATCTCGACTGAATCTGCATCTAAAGTATGGCCTTCTGAACAATATAGTTCACATTCTCACAGCATCTTGGATAAAAGTTTTCTGGATTCATTTTTAAACCAGCAGAACTATAACTTTAAAATGTTCTAGCCTTGTTCTGGAGCAGAAATCCAGCTCTAATGAGAATCCAATTTCAGCTACCATTTACTATAGCTAATGTCTGCGCCTGTATTTTTTCTAAAACAATCCTAGCATTCCATTGAAATCAGAAAAAAATAAGCAAGATCATGAACTGTATCCAAGTTAGCAGACTAACCCGACATTACCGTCCCTGATTATTGTCAAGTGTATTAGTAGCCATGTATGTCAAAGTCCCATGAAATGATTTAAGAAATTTTTAACACTTCTAAGTTGAGCTTTAGTAAATATACCTTGACCCTGATCTCAGAAAGCACCTTCTACTGGACCAGTGAGATTTTCCATTTCCCCAACCAGCCATCCTGTGGCCTTTTTGTGAGTGTTCCCAAATTATTATCTTGAGCCCCACTACAAAAAGAGGGTTTCATTCTATCGATCCAGTTGAACTCAGGTTCCAAAAGAGGATAGGACATGACTAACTCACTGCATCATCTAGTTTTTCTTGATGATGATATAACAATACTCTCTATATTTTGAATGCTAACTGTAAAGCTGAATATAGGAATATACAGATCCAAGAAACTGCACACAAGAGCTAAAATGGTTACTCACATTTTTTGTAATTTAGTTCTGCTGTCGGTTAGTGTTTAGAATTCATCAGCTGGTGGCACTCTCATTTCTGACTCAGAAGGATGTGGGTTCAAGCCTATGTGATGATACTTCAATGCAGTGTTAGGGTTGTACTGCAATGTTTGAGGTGCTGTCCTTCAAAGGGGACGTTAAACTGGGGTCTCATCTGTCTGTTCAGGTGGACATTAAAGATCCTCTGGCACTATTCAAAAAGCGAAGGGAGTTTCTCCCGGCCAGCATTCACACTGATGAAATTGGGCACTCACTTCATGGTTGTTTGTGGGACATTAATGTGTGCAGATTAGCTACCATATTAGCCTACAAATAAAATCTTGTTAAGTGCTTTGAAATGTCTCCAAGACGTAATAAGGCGCTACACCATATTCAAGGATTATTATATTATAGAATAATAACCATAAATCACAAGAACATAAGGTTAGGATGAATAAGATCTTTTAATCCATTTGCTCTCATACTTCCAGAATAAACATCTTCCAATTTCAGTATTCAATCATTTCTTAAATTTTGTCTAAGTATTGCAAGAACCACATGTCGACACAACAGCAAAGATAATTAATAGGGTTTTATTAACTTCTAAATTCTTTGAAACTACATATCTATTATAAAGTTACAGATATAATTGGAAATTATAATGCCTGCTATTAATAATATTGAATTCCGATCCTTATTCTTACAATTATGTGTTTTCATTTAGATTCCACAGGAGAATACGGATGCCATTATAAGCAAAGCCATTGACTTGTGGCACAAGCACGTTGGGACCCCTGCACACTCTGTGTAATTGAAAATCATGTTGAATTGTTATTTAATTTGTTAAAGTAGATTTTACAAACAAAAAAATGTCTTGTAAACTGATCAATCTAATGTGCCAAATGACAGACATTCACATTTGGGTTGTGTTTTCCACTGGAGTAGGTAAACGGTAAAAGTGGTGTGAATGTTTGTTGGTGTATTGTTTCAATTGGATAGTTCTGATTATATGTTAAGATGTTTCCGAACCTAAGCAGTAATATTGTGGGGTTACACATTTGGACAGTTAAGTTTGCTGTAATATTAGTAAGCCAAATCACCATCAGTGGAGTTCAGCTGCAGATCACACTGGCAGCTTAAAGATTTTACTTGCCTCACAGAAGACGTCTGGCTATTGCATGTGCAGGTCCTCAACTATACAGTGGAGCTGAGCTTCATCTTAGTCAGTTTCAATCTTGCCCATCATTTTCTGCCAAACTCTCTTCACTTGTGCTGAGATGTACCAAGCCGCTGTTGCTAAGATGTACCAAGCTGCTAATTGTTGTGGTATTTAACAAACAGCAGTTGGCTCTTTCTTAGCTGGTAAGTGGTGCTATAAACAGTTAATGCACACTATTGCATTCAGGGTGGGCATGGCCCCTCTTCCTGAGCTACAAATGCAAGTGGAGTCCTGTATCTTAGTGGTTAGAGCACTCTCCTCGCAATGAAGAGGACCTGGGTTTGATTCCCGGCAGGATGAAAAGTTGGGCAAGTTTCCTTAATCCACACACCTCTGTTTATCTAGCAGTAAGTAGGAACCCGGTTGTTAGTCGATTGTCGGATCGCCTTGCCGGGTGTAATAATTCCTTTTTTTAAAAAAAATTGGTCACTTCAATCGTGACTGTTTGTGGGACACTGCTGTGTGCACAATTGGCTGCTGTGTTTCGCCCACAAAATATGCAGTCACATCACTTTATAATATATTCTATGAAGCACTTTGAGACGTCTCGAAGACGTGATAAGGCACTATATGAAATGCAAGGATTATTATTATTTTATAATTCTTCCCCATGTAGTCATTTCCCTGTACACAACATATTTTTGTCCATCTGACTTTTCACCATTCGTTCACAGCTAAATAATTGTTCATGCATTGAGGTCCTTTGACTCCTGCATACAAGTAAACAGATGGACAACAGAACATGATCACCTTTTACAATAACATCAGTCTAGAATTCCTCATATTTATAATATTCCTAAGTTAGATAGAGAAATCACAAAGTGAAGAAGAAACTAACAATAATCTTCAGAATGCTCCATTTGAATTTACCCCTCCACAATACCTTTGCAGTCTCCTACTTTGTCATCAATATTGCATATTGGTCAACTCTCAAGGAGGTATGTTGATTACGAGATACATCCCTCACATTTCTGGAGAGAAAACTCCAGACTGATAAAATTAATTCTTAGGAGAAACCAAAATGGGTTCCTAGGTGTGATCTAAACATTCCAGGACATTTCTGTGAAACCTAATGGTTGTTTAACCCAAGCGTTTGGTTGTAGGGGGGGCGAGGCTCAATATTCTGAAGGCTTTGAAAGCCTCCTTCTGCTGATCAAAGAGGGATTTTTAAATATCAAGGACTTAATTTTAACACTGTGCAGTTTGAGTTTCAAACAAACTACATTTTATGTCTAGGAAGGCCATGAATTAATTCCATTATCTTCAAGAAATAATGTGCTTTTGAATCAAAGGTAGGTCAAATAATGAATCAATTAATCTTTAAGGCTAGTTCTTTAACCTATGGTGCTATATGATTTGTACAATTCTAGTGAGGTTGTCGATTTATGCCAGCTTAATAGACACAACAACAGAACCATTTTTGTACATAAAGGGGGAGGGGTTTTAAGCAAAGTAGGAGGCGAAGAATATCCAGCCGAGGGTCAACTACTCTCCCAAAAGATCGGGTCATATCACTTATTTTGTACTATTGCTTTAATGTAAGGGGATATTAACTTTGTGCTTGGTGATTGATAAAAAAACTTGATTGTACACACCCGTATGGGTCTGTCTGCTTCTGAACCCTTATAAAATCTTATAAAATCTGTATGTTACTTCTGTGTTTATTTATGAATAATATGTTGTACCAAATGAATAAACCTATTTTGGTTTGATTGAGAACCAGCCTGCAGCAATTCATAATGCATAGTTCCACAGAAAGAGTCCAGTGCCTGAATTTTCTCATGGTCTTATCCATAAGACCATTATCTTAAAAAAAATTGTGCAGAAATTTGGAAAATACTCAGTTTGGAATAGTGATAAGCATGCTTCAACAGGTTGTGGTAAGAATTGCAGTAAACTGACTTCCAAATTAAGACAAAGTTTAAATGTGTTGCAATGTCCTGGAGCAAATTTGTTTATTAGAGTTTATTGCTTCACAAGTAATTATGAAATCTGTGTGATGGATGCAAATCAGGATTGGTTATCAGCCTTTTGGTTGGTAGCACTCTTGTCTCCAAGAGGCGAGTGGCTTCATGCCCCATCTTGGGACTTTAAGTCTACACTGAAACTCCACTGCTGTGCTGGGGGGTGTGCAGCTTTGTTGGAGGTGCTGTTCTTGGGATGAGACATTGGATCCATCTGCCTGTTAGGTGGATGTTAAAGATCCCGTGACACTATTCAAAAAGATAAGAAGTTTCTCTTGAGTGTCGGACCAACAATCAATTCCCCTAATAAAATTGGTCATTTGCATCATGGTTGTTTGTGTAACATTACTGTGTGCAAATTGGCTGCCAAGTTTGCCTACATTTTACAGTAAATTCTGTGAAGCGCTTTGAAACATCCCCTCAGGTTTAAAGGCACTATATCAAATGCAAGAATTGTTTTTATTACTGTGTGTTGGGTGTACAGATTGGGAGGCAAAGGAATAAACTCACTGAGAAACTTACACTTGGAGAATTTTATTGTTTGAATGTTTGTACTTTTTGAAAACTGAGTGCAAATGCAGTAGAAGCTCCCCAGAGATAAATTGTTTAATCTAATATATGCCAATTTAATCTCAGTCCTAATCAATTTCACAAAACCGAGCTGGCCATCCATACTTAAAATAAACTGAACAAAACGCACTTGTTTTGCTTTCTGCTGAGCAAGAGTTTTGTGATTTAGAAGTTAACCCCATTTCTCTGCATATGAAGAATTAGGAAAAACAAATTGATTCTTTGATCATTTGTTAAATAGCAAAATTGACTTTTTCCTTTTTTTGTTGCGGTAAATTGATTGTAAAATTCTGCAAATAAACTTTAGAACCCCCAGAGGGCAGTGCAGCCCTTCCAAATAAAACATAAATTGGTCATTCAGTTGAAATTGCTCAATTTATTTAAAGTGGATGAGTCACTGGATTATTTAACATAGTATTGTATTTTAAAGGGCTGCTTTAATTGAAGCAACTGAGCTATTGTTTCTTTTTCTGGAGGTATTCTTAACATTAACAAATGGGATGAGTTTTCCATACATAAGAATTAATTGAACTCAAGTGGAAGCAGAAGTAAAGGGAGTCCATTTGGCAGTAACACCCTTTGGATAAGAAGTAAGAAGTCAGCCAGGCTTCCCATTCCTAATTGTTATGCTAGTAAATGTGCTTTCCATAAATGATGTGAAAACAGGATTGTGTTGTGAGCTTTGATTCTGAAAATGGCTTATCCTGCCAGGAGAAAAAAAACGTTTATAATGGATCACAATTCGAGCAGAACTCGGAACACACGTATGTCACCTGTAAAGTGAAAGACCAAGTGCTTTTTTAATATGGTGATAAACCTGGTTCTATCCTTTAACAATAATTATGAAATGAGAACTAAGCATATTGCTTGGTATCTCCATTCCACTTGTGTATTACAAGTTGTACTTCTGAACGCCATCTCAGTAGTTCTTGCTCAGTGATGTCATGGGGTAAATTTCCACATGTATGTGGATGACACCCAACTCTATCTTGCTGCCTTCACCTCAACTCCAGGACCAATGCTGTTCTGGCAAATTATCTGTCAGACATCAAGTCCTGGACGAGAGCCAACTTCCTCTGTCTGAATGTTGGCAAGACAGAGGCCCACCTGCTTGGCTCCCATCAGTCCTGGAGTCCTGTAGCTCAGTGGTTAGAGCACTCGCTTTGCAAGTGAGAGATCTGAGTTCAATTCTAGGCAGAGGGCGAAACCTTGGGCAAGTTTCCTTACTCCACACAGAGCCTAATAATAATCCCTCCAAAAACACCCAAAACAAAACAATAATAAATTGGTCACTTTCAATCCATGACTGTTTGTGGGACATTGCTGTGCGCAATTGGCTGCCGCTTTTGCCCACAAATATACAGTCAATTCACTTTACAGTATATTCTGTGAAGCGCTTTGGGACGTCCTCCCGACGTGAAAAGCGCTATCTCAAATGCAAGGATTATTATTATTATTATTATTATTATTATTATTATTATTATTATTATCAGCGCCTCCTCACCTCATGGGTGCACTCTTCACCTTACTGAGCCATTATGGAACATGTTTGACCCTCAGCTTTCCTTTAAACTCCACATTTGTGCTGTGATTCGTTCCACCTTTCCCCCCCTCTGCAACATTGCCCACCTCTGCCACTGCCTCTCACCATAGGCTGCCGAGACCCTCAGCTTTCATCATGTCCTGGCTTGACAACGCCAACTGCCTGCTTCCTGGACTTCCCAACTCTTACCCTCACAAGCTGCAGATGACTCAGAACTCCGCAGCTCGTGTACTCTTCTGCACCAGGCTCCGCAAACCAATCACTCCTGTTCTTCTCTGGCTTCACAGGCTCCCCATCCCGCAGAGAATCAATTCAAAGCTCTCATTCTCACCTTCAAAGCCTCTGTGACCTCCATATCAGCCTGTCCGCTCCCTCCACTCAGCGGACAAGTCCCGTCTGAAAATCTTCTTTCTCGACCATGCCTTCCTTCGGTGACCCTCCCACCCCCAATGCCCTCCACCCCTCCTGACCCCAACTCCCAGCCCGGATCCAAAACATAATTGTCCAGTGCTCTAGGATATCTTTCCGACGTGAAGGGCCCTAGACAAGTATAATTTGTTGTTGTTGTTCTTGACCAGGACTTCTTAGGCTATATAATTCTTCCAAATTGGCTGAAAAGTCAGAAATTTGCTGCTCTAATGTTAGAGGAGGTGATTTGAGGTAATCAGCTTAGGTAAAGCTTTGACTTGTTCTGATTTGTTACAGAGACTTGTCCTTGAGATGACTCCCTTAATGTATTAAATTAAATGTATTGCAATGTCCTTGAGCAAATGTATTTTTCAGAGTTTAAAAACCAGAGCAATTATTGCTTCATAAGTAATTATGAAATCTTTGTGATGGGTTGGATGCACTTGTGTCGAATCAGGATTAGTTATCAGCCTTAACATCAACATTTAACTCCTCAAATGGGTCCCTTAACCCCTCAATCGCCCACCCAACCCAACTCCATCTCCTATCGCTCCTGAAAAAAATCTCCCCCTACTATCTCTCCGCTGCCTTGGAGTCATCTGAACCCCTCCCCCTCTGGGCTTCCTCCCGCAATGGCCTATTCTCCTCGGTCACTCTCCTCCACAACCCCTCTCCACCACTCTCGATGCCCTTAGAACCCTCACTTCCTGAACCGTCTCCTACTCACGGAAGTCACTGTGGTACACCAGCCACCTCCACTCCCTTAAAGTTCAGGTTCGTACCACTGAACAAGTGCCACTGAACGTGCCACTGCAACTGGCTCAAATCCAACTTAACAGTGCTTCGGCAGATCTGGCTGGAACTTATCAAATCTTACCATTCCGCCCACACCACCACTAAATCGTCCTTCTACGCCAAGACAATCTTGGAGGCCAAGGATAACCCCAGGCTCCTCTTCTCCAACACCAACCAGCTCCTCTGCCCACACTTTCACGCCTCGCCCATCCTCTCCTCCAACGACAACTGCGAGGAGAGGCTCGACTTCCTAGAAACTAAAGTAGAGGGGACCTGCTCAGCTGTCTCTGCCCTTCCGACCACTATCCCCTCCCCATCTCCTACTGACACCCCGGCCCCTACCAATCTCTCCCTTCACACCTTTGAACGTGTCTCCCTCTCTCACCACCACTGTAACCCACATGAAACTGATAACTTGCTCCCTCGACCCCATCCCCAATCCTCTCCTTACCTCCCAGCTCCACTTTCTTGCCCCCTACTCAGACATCATAAACCTCTCCCTTTCCATTGGCACAGTTCCCAGCCCCGTAAAAACAGCTGTCATCACTCCTTTCTTAAAAATCCCTCCCTAGACCCATTCCTGTTCTCAAACTACTACCCCATCTCCAACCTCTCTTTCCTTGAAGGTCCTGGAAAGAGTCGTTGCTTCCCAGCTTCGCTTCTTCCTCTCCCACCACTCCCTTCATGAACCGTTCCAACCAGGTTTCCGTGCCGCCCACAGCACAGAAACAGCTTTGGTCAAAGGGACAAATGACATTTTGTCCATCTGCGACCAGGGCTCCCTCTGCCTCCTTGTCCTCCTTGACCTCTCTGCTGACTTTGATACCACTGACCAGTCTATCCTCCTCCACCGCCTCTCCTCTCACCTCAACCTTCATGGTTCTGTCCTTGAATGCTTCAGATCCCACCTCTCACATCGTCTCCACTTTATCTCCACAAACGACTTCTCCTCTAGCCCTCGGGGAGTACCTCAGAGCTCTGTCCTTGGTCCCCTCCTCTTCAATATCTATGCTCCCTTTCGGTGACATCATCTGCAGACATGGGGTCAACTTCCACATGTATGCGGGTGACACCCCTACCTCTCTTACCTCCATCCTCAACTCCAGGACCACTGCTGTCCTGACAGAAAGTCTGTCAGAAATCGTCCTGGATTGAGAGCTAACTTTCTGCAGTTGAACGTCAACAAAACCGAGGCTCTCCTGATTGGCTCCGTCAGCACCTCCACACCTCAGGCACTGACAGCATCACTATCCAAGGATGCACACTCACCTTACTAAGCCGGTCCGGAACCTTGGTATCTTGTTTGACCCTTAACTATCCTTTCTACCCGACATCCGTGCCATGACTCGCTCTGCTTTCCCCCACCTCCGCAACATCGCCCGGCTCCTCCACTGTCTCACACCACAGGCCCTCATACATGCATTCATAACATCCAGGCTCAAATACTCAAACTCCCTGCTTATCAACCTCAACTCCTTCCTCCATAGGCTGCAGATCGTCCAGAACTCTGCAGCCCGTGTCCTCTCACACTCCTGCTCCGCAACCCTATTACCCCCATCCTCCCTGACTCCACTGGCTTCCCATCACACAGAGGATACAGTTCAATATCCTGGTCCTCACCTTCAAAGTCCCCCTTGGCCTTGCTCCCCCCTACCTCTGCGACTTCCTAACCCACCATCATCCTGCTTGCTCCCTCCGCTCAGGGTGCTCTGGCCTGCTTCACGTCCTCCACCTCACCACTGGCGGGTGGGCCTTTTGCCACTCTACACCCACCCTCTGGAACTTCATCCCACAATCCCTCCTTCCTCGCCCTCTCCCTTGCTTCCTTGAAGATCCATCTCAAGACCCTCCTCTTCAACCATGCCTTTGTTCACCCTCCTTATGGCCCTGCCCTCCACCCTCCCCGATCCCAACCCCCAGCTCGGGTACGAAACACTGATTGGCCAGAGCTTTGGGATGTCCTCCCAACGTGAAAGGTGCTAAACAAATGTAATGTTGTTGTTGTTGCCATCAGAAAATGCTCAAATTTGTGAACGTAAATATGGATGCATTCACATTCACAACTATTTTATAACAAAAATAATCAGGCACTTTAGACCTTAGATCCTAGACCTTATGACTTTACTGTGAATGGCTGTGAGCTGACAAGTTTCCTAATATTTGACCACAATAACCTGCAATCATCACAATGTAAAGGCCTGTTTTGGTTCTTTGTTACTGCACTGATTATTTGTCAGCAATCCACATTGAACACTTCTACCACCTATTAGCCCACCATACAACTGCAGTGTTTAATTTATAATACTTGCATTTCATATAGGGCCTTGTCACTTCTGAGAGACGACTCAAAGCACTTCACAGAATATATTGTAAAGTGAATTAACTGTATATTTTGTTGGCGAAACACGTTAGCCAATTGCACACCATGGTATCCCACAAACAAGGTTGTACTACCTACGTGGATGAAGCTTTAGAGAAGTTTACATCAAATCACGGTCAAAATAAAGTAAGTCCATTTTGTCTTGTTTAAAGTTTTCACTTTTAATGGACCAAAGCTTGAGTTATGTAGCAAAAATTAGATTTCACCAAACTCTAAATTTCAGCTCCTTTTGTGTAAAAACAGTTGTTGAATACCAACCACTAAAAAAAACTTTTTTTTTCTTAAATAAGGTTTAGTTTTAAGAAACTGTATACATCATTTGAGACAAACTTGTACACAGTAATTGAAGTTATACATGCAGCTTTTAGTATGTACAAATGGCAAAGCTTAGAACAACAAAATTAAAGACTCAATAGTTTTTATGGTTATTTACAATTTTCATACATCGATTAAAAAAATTGTACAATACTGGAAGAGCACAGGGTAGGACAGCCACAACATTCACTCCTTTACAAAGACATCTATATACAAACACTCAGCCTCAAGAGAATTCACAGTTTGTTCAGAATCACGGAGCAGGACCAGAGTAGTGGGGACGACAGAGATGAAAACATACTGTGAAGTGCAGTTTCAGCAGGACAGCAGTTTAACAAATGTACATGGAAAACAATTGGCTAAACTCTTGTGGAGTAGCCGAGTCATTACCATCAATTTCCAAGGGTGTTGAACCAACAGGTTTGCTTAAAATGGAAAAGGAATGAATTAAGCCAGCTGTATGCTAACATTTTGGCTCCTAAACAAGGGCCACTTCAAGCAACTTGTAAATCTTCCACCAGTTGTATTTCTAATACAGTCATTCTAGAGATTCCGGTTCACTAAATAATGACATGAAATGGGAATTAACCATTCAAGTGTTTATCTTTGTGATAAAACCCAAATATAGACTATGCAACAGAGTTGGGTGCCTCTGAAGGACTCTAAATTCTGTAACCGACTCTCCCACAAACATGGTGAATGAAGGATTTCAACTGATACAGCCACTGTGTCCAAGATCAGTTATGGTACTGGCACATTGACGAGTTATTAAACTAATTGAACATGACACGAACATAACTAATTGAATTAAGTGAACATGTGCTGGCTGATGAAGTTCTGCGGATTGATCATATCATAGGACATTTTGTCTTAGGACAGCACTGTTTGATTATTGCATCTCCTGCTCACAAATGTTCAGCCTGGGCTGGTAAACACTTTATGACTACAACTGAAACGTGTGCTCAGATTCACACTACCATTCACTGTCTCTGTACAAAACGGCATTCCTTGTAAATAAAGGGTCATCCTTGCAAAGTGCAGCTAGAGTAAGTAATATATTGTAGGTGGGTCCCTTCTTTTCAATATCCTACCCAAATATTTTTTCCAGCAACAGAGACATGCTTTGCTATCACTAAATCCAACCTATCATGTTGTATAGTCTTTATATATCCCAGTTCTTTGGGTAAAGGAGTGTTTACTAAAGGGTTCTAAATTTAGAATTGGGACTTTACCATACACCTGCAGTGGTCAACTCTGCAAAGAATCCCATTTCCTTATGAAACTATGCCATAGTATAAAGGTAATAATTTACATTGAACCTCAACACAATGTTACAGGTCCACAGTTATCCTTAAATTATTATTTTTTAAGGTTAGTTATTTGTAAGTGCAACTGTGTTTATTATGCTATATTAACACAACCTATAAGAGAAGGAAAATATTCTTACATACACAGAGCTCAAGGCATATATTATTGGCTGAATCTCCATATCATCTAACCTGTAAGACTATTTTATCTTAAAATTTAAGGTGACGTGGAAAATGCTTAAATTCAGTCTTAATTTTGTTGCCAGATCTTCTCATGGACTGAAAAACACTTCCAAATCAAGGCTAATTTCAAGATTTTTCCATAATTCTGGATGATCTTTAATTTTAGGACAAAATAGTCCTAAAGGATAAAAATAAAGTGGAACTTCAGGCTTAATTTGTGTATTAAAGAAGCCATTTTCATTACCAGTGCAGCAGTACTTTTACACCAACTGCAGATAACCTGCACATCCATCAGGGCTTTCCCAGAGCAGGTTTAGCTAAGTGCAGTATAGTGTGTTATTGATACATTTAGGCCAATTGCTGCTTATTGTTATCTAAAGCATCATCTCTTTTTACTCTAAATAACCAGATATTTATTGTAAAATATACAGTGCAGTTTACTCCTTCCAGCAAATCTCCCGGAACAAGAACGCTTAGCAGGAGATACATTCCATATACCCGCATGTGTAACTGCAGTCAATGACTAAGATGAAAGAGGTGCAAAATAACCAGCCACTCATTTCCTGGATGCTGGTTATTTGAGAGTTCAGGTCACAAGCGAGAGAGTGCAGTGACTGACTGACGAGATTGTGGAATTCTAGAGCACAAACTGCTGTCTTAGCTCCATCCTGCAAGTGATGACGTTAAAGAGACTTATTGAGATTTCATCATTGTGCAACATTCAGAGTAATAAATAACAAGACAGACCAAGACAATGCTGAATGACAGTACTGAAAGCCTGGATACAGCCATTGATGTTTGGAAGTGGCGCATTTGATCCAAACTCTTGAATGCTCTGTTGACTCCTGAAGGTCAGTAGAATGGTAGATGTAGAAAGTGCCCAATACAGTACAGTGTCTGACACACAAAGGCAATTCAGAAGATTCTCTCCTAGGTGGGGTTTATGGACATCAGTACAGTCCTAGCACTTAGATAAGACTCCCTGCAGTTGTATATAGCAAAACAGCTAGGGTCTGTGAAACCTGAAAGGAAAACAGTAATTAAAGTTTTAGGACACATTATTTGTCACCCTGTTAGCTAAATAATTAATAAATTCCATTAATTATTAGATATACCTACCTTGTTAAGTGCCTACTTAACTCATGCACTTCCATTTCAGTGCTCTTGAATTCATTCAGCTCTTTGCGGATAGCAGCCTGAAATTGAAAAGAATCGGTTTGAGTTTATGAAGATTTCTGCTGGATCAGATGCAATAAAATCTTCATGATATTAGCCTTAAGACCATGCAGAAAATTCTTAAATTCAATCTTAATTTAGAAGCCAGATTTCCCTAGTCTTTAAAAAAAATTCAGAGTGAATTCTGCATAATCTAAAATTTTAAGACAATGGTCAAGTTTGTGAAAATTTCAATTAAGTTAAAAAATAACCCGAAGTATGATCTCAAGATATCATATTGTGGGTGTACCCAGCTCTGTCGATCTTTCAGAGCACCAGCCTGCTGTAGATGCTGTGGCCCCTCTGTGCCACTGGTATGGCTGAAAACTTCTTGCCTGAGTACATGCTATTATGGCCACTCCATTCCTGATCGGTTCTGTGGCTATCTATTTGTTGAATGCTGCGGTCAGTAAACTACTAGATGTAGAAAATAGCTGGGCTATACCTCCAAGCACAAAAATAAAGTCTACCCTGGTCTTTCCTCTCCCAACATTTCGGTCTCCAGAATTACATCCCCCTTAAAGTCATAAAACTGGATAATCTCAATACAGTATCTGGTGATTATGCATCCATAATCAGAAATGTGTCCAGTTTCAACACCATTTGGAAATCACACTTAAGGAAATCCTATTTGTTGTGGGAATGAAAACATTCACATCACTGCAGTGCAGAGCGAGTACAAAAATATTCTAAGTTTGCAATCAATAATAATAATCCTTGCAGTTTATATATCGCCTTAACACGTCTTTGAGACGTCTCAAAGTGCTTCACAGAATATACTGTAAAGTGAATTGACTGTATACATTGCTGTAACCGGTTGTGCACAGCAGTGTCCCACAGTCATGGATTGAGTAATCAAGTTATTATTTTTTTAAGGGATTATTATGCCCGGAAAAGCGATCCGCCAATCGACTAACAACCAATTTACTCCTAGGTACACAGAGGGGTGTGGAGTAAAGAAATTTCCCCAATATTTTGTCCTGCCCGGTACTCAAACCCAGGTCTCAACCCTTGTGAAATGAGTGTTTTAGCAACTAAGCTACAGCACTCCACTACCAGTAGTTTATAGGAATCTTTAGCAAAAAGAGCTGTTACCATCACTTATCTTGAATTTGATTGTTTGAATGAAATTTAATCTCCCACCCAGCTTATTGGCTGTTGTGACCTGGTATGCTTGGAACTGCTGATGTACTGTGGAAGTTTGTTCTTGCTGTGATTTGTTTCTTGGTTGTGATGTGTCATCTCAAACACTTAAAAAACACTGTACACAGTACACGCCATGCGTCAATTCCCAAACCGTTACACGAGTAAAACTTGTGGATTTTGAACAAGTTTGAGACTGCTTTATTCGACTGTTGATGACTTTAGCCATTGTGATGTTTTTGCAATAACACATTTTCCACATTAAATAAGACACTGATAGTGATCGTATTCTTTCCTGTGTAGCAACCACTTATGTTCTCTAATCTTTTCAGCATACAGTGCACAGTGATATTCTTAACATTGACCAGCACATCAATGCTTCTAAACACTTCAGTAGTAGGAGATGTCTTACTTTGTCAGCTGCTGTTAACCTGGTCCACGGCTTATCTGCACGTCTGTCATAGTCCTGGGCCTCAGCTACTTCTACATAGTCACTGAAACGAATCAGGATTTTTCTCTCCCTCAGCTCCTCCACAGTCGGCCTTTGGCTAAGCTAGAAAAAAACATTCAGTTTGCACACAAAATACAGTGAATTCACTTTGCAATATATCCTGTGAAGTGCTTTGAGACGTCTCAACGACGTGATAAGTAAGAAATATAGATTTCCTATATTAAATGCAAGTATTATTATTATTATTGAGGGTGATTGAGAGACTTTGAGAGGGGTTAGAGAGTCATTATTTATGACGTGTGGGAGAGAAGGGGAGTGAGAGAGTGTAATTGAGAGAGGGAGAGAGTGTGAGAAAGAGAGAGGAGAAGGGTGGAGTGTGAGAGGGAAAAGAGTGCAAGAGGGTTTGAGAAATGGAGTGAGAGAGAGTAATTGAGAGAGAGTGTGTGTGAGAGAGACGGGGTAGAGAGAAAGTGGGGAAAGGAGACAGTGTCTCCCTTCCCCTCTCTCTCCTAATCAGCCGCACGGCTATCACTATCTGCAGTGACAGAAGCCGGAGGTTGCCAAGGACACGGTTGGTAAAAGATGCGCTTACTTTCCTCAAAGACTGCAGTAACGGCTGATATTATTTCCACTCTCCGCGCTGCGTCCTCCCAATTCCTGTGCTATGCTGCCATGCGAGGACATTCACCAGGGAGGGAGGGAGGGGAAGTAGAAATTGATGTAGAAACATGATTTATACCTCATCGGAAAGATCTTGCATGTGGGGGTGTCCTGGGCATATTTTTTTTCGGGGATCTCCTAATGTGACCTAAACAAGCTCATCACACATGTTTGGACTCCAACAAAGAATCCTCCCAACCAGGAGTCCTCCCAACAAGAGCCTTCCTACTGAGTCCTCCCGCAGGAGTCCTCCCAAAAGGATATGTGTGCAAATATATGAATAAGGGATGCTAACGAGTTCAATAGCACATTTTATTAATCGTAAGGGATAAAGATGCCTAAGAAGCGAAGATAAAGCCTTTCAATGACAAATAAAAATGTCAGACGAAAGAGAGATGGTCGATTAAATGAAACTGGTTGCAAAGGTAGCTGCAACGGGTACAGCTAGTACAATATAATTTACACTTGTATAACGCCTTTCAGGTTGAGAGATACAAAATACTCAAAGCTAAATTAACTGATCATGGACTTGCTATTGTATCCAAATTGTGCCTAGCACCTAAACTGTAGCAGATAAATGTGAAACAGACAGCCCTGGGGAGGCGATATCTTGCTTTCCCACCTTGTTTCACATTTTGGCAGCTTTCAGAAATCATACTTAGTACTTCCCATCCCTTTGCAAACATGTATTGCAAATTAGCTTCCACTGTTGTCAACACTAACAACTCACCCAATTTAAACAAAATATTGAATGGTGACAGCCGCATTTAACTCAGTGTGTCACACGCTATAGATTGTCTTTTCATAACCTTTTCTTTGAATATCTACATTAGTCATACCCACTCACTGACAGATTAACAGTGTCTCTGTGGCAGACGAGATACTGCGAGATAAAGACCAAAAATATTGTTCTTGGGAGACAGGACAGGTCTTCTTGAAGATTATATATTTTAAGATTAAAACATACACTATCATTAGGAAAATGTTAATGTTTTGTTCCTCAGTTTTTAAGACTCCTTGATTTAGGACACCGCTGGTATAGTAACTCTTTTTTTTTAACAGTTGCTAATTCCATTACATCAACCACTGCTCTAGTTAGTTGTTGTTGAATACACTGGGATTTTCCAAAAGATACTATTTGACCTCAGGTCATAAGCTACTGTGCTCAGACAGTACAATATGTACAGAACACAACAGCAACAGTTGGTACCTATTTGCGTGACATCAAATTGGGATAAAATTAAAGAGATTCCAAACATAATTACTGGAGCTGATGGAAAAGACAAGTACAACCAGAACCCAACCATCACTCAAAGGAGAATGAAATCTGATCAGTATTTTACAACCAAGAATTCAGGCTTCAGGTCAGGCAATAGTCCACCAGTATGAGGGCTGAGTTACTTATATTCATTGTCTGAAATTCTTGGTTAGATCAGTGCCTTCAATTCATGAGCAAGCACCCAACTGTTTCTTAAGAGTGGATTTTTTTGTCTGCATTGACAATGTTGATGTCTTGTTTGAAGATTAAAATGTAGAGTCCTGTAGCTCAGTGGTTAGAGCACTCGCCTCGCAAGCGAGAGACTTGGGTTTGATTCCTGACAGGGCAAAAGCTTGGGGAAGTTTCCTTACTCCACACGCCTGATAATAATCCCTCAAGGAAATAAATAAAATAACAGTTTGGTCACTTCAATCTACGACTGTTTGTGGGACACTGCTGTGCGCAATTAGCTGCCGCGTTTTTCCCACAAATAATAATAAGAATCCTTGCATTTGATATAGCGCTTTTCACATCTTCTAGACGTCTCAAAGTGCTTCACAGAATATACTGTAAAGTGAATTGACTGTATATGTGAGGGCGAAACGCGGCAGCCAATTGCGCACAGCAATGTCCCACAAACAGTCGTAGATTGAAAATGAACAATTTAGTATTGTTTTGTTTTGGAGGGATTATTATTAGGTGTGTGGAGTAAGGAAACTTGCCCAAGGTTTCGCCCTGCCTGGAATTGAACTCAGGTCTCTTGCTTGCAAAACGAGTGCTCTAACCACTGAGCTACAGCAATTCACTGTACAGTATATTCTGTGAAGCACTTTGAGACATATACATGTGAAAAGTGCTACATCAAATACAAGGATTATTATTATTATCATTAAAGGGATGTAATACCATGTAAGGATGCAGAGATTATTCATTTAATAATTTCCAGGAATTAAAATTGAGGATTAGTAGGGTTTTATGTGTGAATTGTAAGAAGTCACTTCATTGTGTAAACCAGATCACTTTTATAATATTGCCAAAAACCACAACAGAAATGAATAGATCTTATTAAATTATCATTTTTCTCTTCAATGTTGACATTAGATGGAAAAATATCTTTTAGTGGAAAGCCACTATATGGATCTATAAAATAAGAACCTTATAATCGAGCAGGTTATAGTCAGCACTTCTGGGCTGACATCACTGAGCCTCACTGCTTGCAGGCTATGCTCAGGAAGCCAGGGTTGGGACTGTATCATGAACTCAGTTCTGCCGAAGGGTCATGGACCCAAAATGTTGACTGACTTTCCTTTCTCCATAGCTGCTGCCTGACCTGCTGAATGTTCCCAGCGACTTCTGTTTTTGTTTTCAGATTTCCAGCATCTGCAGTATTTTGTGTTTTGGGACTATAACATTGTCACTATACTTCAGTGGTGGTATATGAGAACTGAGTAAACAGAGAGGTAAAGTGCCTTATTGGGATCGGATGACGGTTTTCTATATATATTTGTTGAGATACAAGTGTATAACAACAATAATCAGGGAATAACCTTAGTCAAGTGTCCTTACTCCACATGCCTCTGTTTACCTAGACGAGCTGCTCGTCAACTGACAAGATCGCTTTTTGGACGTGACAATCCCGCCGCAAAAAATAAATTGTCACTCAATCCAGGACTGTTTGTGGAACACTACTGTGTGCAATTGGCTGCTGTTTTCCCCCATAAGATACACAGTCAATTCACTTCACACTATATTCTGTAAAGTGCTTTGAGACTCAGTGTGACGTGAATCTCAATGACGTGGTAAGGTGTGATAGTGAATGCAAGGACTATTGTTATTATTACTGTTGTCATCGTCACCTTGGAAGTTTCATACTATTTCACATCACAAAACTTTTGGACAAATGATAGATTGATTGTAATAAATTTGTGCAGTAGCAGTCTTTTCAGCCCTGTTTCTTGTAAAATTTGATGGGTGTAAATAAAGAGGGAAAGAACGAGTCACTGCAATAAAATAAATATAGACCTAGGCACACAATATGAATGCAAATATTCCCAACACACCTTGGGTAATTTATAACTAGATAATAGAGACTGGACACAAATTGATATTTTTGGTATCAGGGTGAAAGCAGGGTTTTTCTGCAGTGCACTGTAATGTCACTGCTACAGATATAATACTGTGCATAACAAGCTATGCAGTTGGATATCAATCTAAAATGTGAAAATAAACAGATTTTGCCTTACTCCATGAATATTCCTGTTATTCTTGCAAAATGTGTCGTCACACACTACCCAAATTCACACCTAAATTTGTTCAGAAATTCCACATTGTTCAGATGTAAGTTATATGTAGGGCTTTGGGCTGGTCAGTTTTTATCTGGTCATTATGAGTTTTTAAAAAGTGCAAAACATTGCATAGCAAAGCGTATATATATATATATGCTTAATATACATCCAGTTCTTATAAAGCAGATGCTTGAATCTCTCCCCCTTTCCCACAGTAGTCTGGTTCCTGAGCCGGGGGGGGGGGGGGGGGGGCTGCAGTATTCCAAGGGACTGTTGATGACAGACTAGCCAGTCTGGCTCAACACAGGATTTGGTGGGGCAGACCAGTCACTGGAACAGGGATTCTTCCCACTCAGCTCCTGTTAACCCCACAAGTCCATACAACATCAACTTGCACTTATATAGCGCCCTCCACAAAGGGTAGTGTCTCAGAGCGCTTACAAGTAGGTTGTCCTAGCACAAGCAGTGAAAAGCTTGCGGAACAATGTTCACAATGGCAAGCCATTTGGCTTTAGCTGGTTAAACTCCAGCAGTACCCCAGTGCACACTCTGGGGTCTCCATGCCTTGGCTCTTGTCAACATGCACTTAATACTCTATGAAATTAGTTAAGCAGGTTGCCTCCCTCCAGGAAGAATTGCCACATATAGGGCAATTTACATGCGTAATAATAATAATCCTTGCATTTCATCAAGCCTTATCACGCCGTTGAGACGACTCAAAGCGTTTAACAGAATATATTGTGAAGTGGATTGACTGTATATTTTGTGGCCAAAACACAGCAGCCAATTGTGCAGAGCAGACAAACAGTCATGGATTGAGTGACCAATTTATTTTGTGTGTGTAGGTTTATTCTGGATACTCTGAAGCATGATGATAGGCTTCTGCATGTGCCAAACACCTGGCTGACTAAAACAAAATCTGTGTGGCTGCACAGTTGAATGATGACAGCAAAGTGCAAAAGACTGACCTCCAAAAAGGGGTCCAGTGGTATTACTGCTGTTTTATAGTAGTAAAAGGACCCGTGAAGTTAAAGTAAAAAGTGTTTGTTTCAGGGAATTCTCTCAAAGAATCACAAGACTTTAGCTCCAATGAGAAATTGAGATTAAGCCAAGTGTGTATGCGTGTCATACAGGGGATTCCCTGGAGAAAATACGTTTATGCTGCTGGTATTTTTGCCAGTGGTCATGCTGCTGGAGCATGGAATACACGTCAGTGTCAAAAATGTTTTATTGCAGTATTAGTTACAATGAAATCTCATCCTACAATACTATTAAACATAGTGCCCTGCTATCTATTCCCGTAGCTTCCAATCATACCCAATCTACCATGGTTAGCACTCACCTTTCGGGTCAGTCTTCTTTTAATCTCTCGCTTTTCCTCCTCTTCTTCCTGCTCATTTCTTGCTAAAGAGATAAATTAATAAACTGTTAACAGAGTTGCCAAATCACTGCAGATTTTCAAAATAAAAAGGAATCAATTGGCCCATCA
Organism: Callorhinchus milii; assembly: GCF_018977255.1. Classification (NCBI taxonomy): domain Eukaryota; kingdom Metazoa; phylum Chordata; class Chondrichthyes; order Chimaeriformes; family Callorhinchidae; genus Callorhinchus; species Callorhinchus milii. The sequence continues at coordinate 12,635,210 of NW_024704743.1, forward strand.
TTATTCATTGCTCCCTTTGCAAATGTTGCTACTGCAAATTCAATACTGGTAACTCCAGCTATCTTGTGGCCTTTAACTCACTATGTAAAATGATTACTGTCGGTGGTTAGGTTCCCATTATTATTGGCCTTTAACTTGTGCTCAATCCAAAATCCATATCACATTGTAATACATGGGCAGAAACCTGATATGCACGTTTCATGATACTTATTGGACACTTAATTCAAAATGAAGCTGAGGGAAGCTGTAGTCCGAACACACATCGACAACCAAAAAGAGGTTGCACAAATTCAATGGGAAGTTGAATGGGAACATCCTCAGTTACTCCTCAGGGCTTAACTGCGAGGCGATGCTGAACTTCCTCGAATCCAAAGCCGAGAGAATCCGTTCAGTTGCCACTGCATATGCTACCCCCGCCCCATCTCCTCCTCCCACCCTGGCCCCTACCCATCCCTCCCTCCACACCTTTGAACCCGTCTCCCCCTTCTCTCTCATCACCACCATAACCGTATGAAACCTACCACCTGCTTCCTTGACCCTATCCCTACCCTCCAGCTCCACCTCCTTGCCCCTCTACCCACTGACATCCTAACTCTCTCCCTGTCCTCTGGTACTGTTCCCACCCCATTAAAAACTGCTTACATCACTCCTATTCTTAAAAAAATCCTCCCTGGACCCTACTCTACTCCCTAACTACTGCCCCATCTCCAACCTTCCCTTCCTCTCCAAGGTCCTGGAACGAGTTGTTGCTTCTCAGCTTCGCTCCTTCCTCTCCTGCCACTCTCTTCTCGAACCCCTCCAATTAGGTTTCTGTGCTGGCCACAGCACAGAAATAACAACAAAAAGATTGCATTTGTATAGCGCCTTTCACGTCGGGAGAAAGTCCCAAGGCTCTGGGAAACAGCCCTGGTCAAGTGACAAATGGCATTCTGTCTATCTGTGACCAGGGCTTCCTCTGCCTCCTTGTCCTCCTTGACCTCTCTGCTGCTTTCGACACCGTCGACCACTCTATCCTCATCCACCGCCTCTCCTCCCACCTCAACGGCTCTGTACTTGACTGGATCAGATTGTACCTCTCTCACAGCCTGCACTTCATCTCCTCAAATGGGTTCTCCTCTAGCCCCTGGACCGTCTCATGCGGCGTTCCTCAGGGCTCTCTCCTTGGTCCCCTCCTCTTCAATATCTATACGCTCCCTCTTGGTGACATCATCCACAGACATGGGGTAAACTTCCACACGTATGCGGATGACACCCAAATCTACCTCTCTGCCTTCACCCTCGAATCCAGGACCACTGCTGTCCTGACAGAATGTCTTTTGGACATCAAGTCCTGGATGAGAACTAACTTTCTTCAGTTGAATGTCAACAAGACAGAGCCTCTCCTGATTGGTTCCCTTCAGCACCTCCTCACCTCAGGTGCTGACAGCATCTCCATCCATGGTTGCACACTCCAACTTGTTAAGCCAGTCCAGAACCTTTTGTTCTTGTTTGATCCTCAACTATCCTTTCTACCCCACATCTGCACCATGACACTGCCTCACATCGCAGGTCGCTAAAACCCTCATACATGCTTTCATTACATCGAGGTTCGACGATGCAAACTCATAGCTTGTCGGCCTCCCCAACTCCTCCCTCCACAGGCTGCAGATCATCCAGAACTCTGCAGCCCGTGTCCTCTCCCGCACTAGGCTCCGTGACCCTATCACCCCTATCCTTGTCCAACTCCACTGGCTTCCCATCACACAGAGGATACAGTTCAAAAACCTGGTCCTCACCTTCAAAGCGCTCCACGGTCTTGCTCCCCACTACCTCTGCGACCTCCTAACCCCCTACCATCCTGTTTGCTCCCTCTGCTCAGCAAGCTCTGGCCTGCTTCACGTCCCCAGCCTTGCTTGCCCCACTATTGGCGGGCGGGCCTTCTGCCACTCTGCCCCCACCCTTTGGAACTTCATCCCACAGTCCCACCGTCTCGCCTCCTCCCTTGCCACCTTCAAGACCCAGCTCAAGACCCTCCTCTTTGACTGTGCTTTTGATCTCCCTCTTTCCCCCTGCCCTCCACGCTCCCCCAACCTTACCCTCAGCTCGGGTCTGTAACTCTGTCTATCCAGCGCCTTGGGATGTCCTCCCGACATGAAAGGCGCTATATAAATGTAATTTTGTTGTTGTTAAGGACTGTAGCCTACCTGCTGAACTAGGCAATCGGCATGTTTCATGGTAAATGATTCACTACATTTGTTTAGAATTTCTGGATCAGATAATTAGAATGGGAATCAACTGGAATAAGACGCTGGGATTTTATGTTCTGAACAGAAATACATTTGAGATATTTGGTTTTAATAAATGGAGGTTCTCAATGGGATTCAGAAATAATGAGCGTGTAATGGGGAATTCTACCGGTAATGTTATTAACTGATTCAGCTGATATTCCCTGAAAATGTAGCTCCTGCCAACTTCCCCATCTCCCATACCTTCTTACGTTCCCAATTCATGTCTATGCTTTGAGATGTTCTCCAATTTAGTTTAAAAAACTGTTCACTAAAGCGAGGGACGTCCTTTACACAAAATATAACATTTATCAGCATTTAACATTTGTGTTGGTGTCAATCATACTCAGGACACGAATAGTAAGGGCAAGATGCAGAATAAAGCTTCTTTACTCTTTCCCCACCAACTTCCTTTAACCCTAACTTTAGTTGACAGGTTAATTTCCCATGGTTTTTATTTTGACAATTTAGCATTGTGCTATGCAAGACACCTGGGTTCAATTCCAGGCAGGGCGAAACCTTGGGCAAGTTTCCTTACTCCACACGCCTAATAATAATCCCTCCAAAAAACCCAAAACAATAATAAATTGGTCATTTTCAATCTACGACTGTTTGTGGGACATTGCTGTGCGCAATTGGCTGCCGCGTTCGCCCACAAATATACAGTCAATTCACTTTACAGTATATTCTGTGAAGCGCTTTGGGACTTCCTCCCGACGTGAAAAGCGCTATATCAAATGCAAGGATTATTATTATTATTATTATTATATGATGGCTACTTTTGTGTCATGGACCAAAAGACATTAATAAGTCACAGCTTGTTTTAGTTATGAGGCCTTGCAGGGTTGTTGAGTAGAGGTCAGGCACTTCTTAATGGCAACAAGGGTTGAAAGCAGTCAAGCTGTCCCAAGGCGTGACACTGGTGAGGGTGTGGGGGAAGGGAAGGAGCGGGACTCCAATTCACCCTCTCAAAGATAGTATAAAGAGGGGGAAGAGGAAACAATGGGATGGGTTGAATTCTGTTTTTTCTCCTCTCTTCTATGTTTCAGACTTTTAAACATGTGGATCTTCCTTTCCTTTGCTTTTTCATTTCTGTTCTGTTCTCCCCCCACCCCCACAGTTTTCATTTTCCGCTCTGATCCTCTCTCTATTCATGGCCTGCTTGACTGTGGAATTTTGCAGCTGCTGGGTTTCCACATAGGCTTGATTTGAGGTTAACATTAAAAGTTCCTCAGTACACATTTGTCTTACAGCTCATCAGCCTCTGAGGTTTTATGGCTTCTCACTTCATCTCATTTCCTGCTGATCCCATAGCCATATCTACACATTGATTTTCTGCCATCACTTAAATTGGCCTTAAATTCTTCTTTTAACTGCTCCTCTTAGACAGTGTTTGCATGTTGGCAACCATTGCATGCCTTGCCCAAGAGGTTATTTGTAATATGTGAGCCTTGACATTAAAGGTCCTCAATCAATTTGACATCAGGAGGAATTCCAGTTGAGCTCAATCTTGCCCTCATGTTCTTAGACTTAAGAAAATTGTCTGAAAGTTATAAGATTATGCAGAAGTTTGGAAAACAGTCTTAAATACGGTCTAATTTGGAAACTAATTTCCATTTTTTGGGGCAATACTGTGGAAATTCAGCTTTCAACTTAAAAATGCATTAAATTCTGTTCACCAATATTTAGTTTAACATTTTGTTAAATTTTAAGAATATACACTTAAGCCTAAAACACATGGGAAGTTTTAGGTCTCAGGTCAGTAAGGACAGATCAGGAATGAATTAGTGCAGTCCAATATCACACATTGGGGTTCAGAAAGCAGCCTATTTGTGTCATTGCTACGTGACCCCAGCAAAAGCATCGCCTGATGTAAACTAGTGTTTTACTCGGAGAAGCTTCTCAACATCACACTGACTCAACAATAACCAGTTACAATTGTATAGCGCCTTTCAAGTCAGGAGGACGTCCCAAGGTGCTGGACAGTCAGGGATTTGTACCTGAGCTGGAGGTTGGGATCAGGAGGACTAGAAAACAGAGAGGGTACGGGTAGGAGGTTGACAGAAGGCATGGTTGAAGAGGAGGGTCTTGAGACAGGCTTTGAAGGAAGCTAGTGAGTGAGGTGAAGTGACTGTGAGATGGAGCTCCAAAGGGCAGGGACACAACGGCCCAATTACCGATGGTTGGACGGACAGGGCACATAAACCAGGCCAGAGCCCACTGAGCTGGACTCCCCAGATATCATTGCTTCATGACGTTTCTGGTCCGAACTAAGATCTCATGACGCTGGATGATACATAGCAGATTACTTGGGAGAACCAGTTGTTTACACTGGGAGGTACTTTTACTGGTGGGCGCACCACTAGAACAGGTTTTAAACCCAATGTGGTTCATTTAGTCAATGAAGGACATGTAGCACCCATTAATGTTTTTCAGGGCTGTAGTGCTGTATTGTAATTGAGGCAGGCAATGGTTCACTGGCAATGGTAAAGGAAATGCTTTCGCTCAGTAAGTTTACTTTGAGGGAAGTATTTTAGTAATTACTTTACAATTGTTCCCTCAATTACTCTCAGGAAAGTTACATTCACAGCTAGAATGTTCAATGTAACATATTTGACACACAGTTTACTTTTGGAATTTAATTTGCCTTAAATGTTATAATTGACACCTGCAAAATGATACTGTGATTTACAATAATATTCATAAATCAGATAAATGTTAATCAAATTCCATGTGAACATAAATTAATAGGATATGTGTCTCGTGAATGTTGGAGATGAATCTAATGCAAGACAGATTTTGCCTTCTCAATCCTTTGAGATTTGATGACAAACGTGGGACAATTAGTGTTTTTCTATGAACATTATTTCTATAATTCTCTAGACTTTATTTTTCTTTATTAGTAATCAAACAGATTAGAAATACTTAATAGACATTAAGGAACATAAGCCATATTTATACAGCAAGAGATATGCAATCCTCAGAGATCCTCACATTCCCTTAATAGCAGCTTTTACCCCTTTGATCCATTGTACTGAAGACTACAGTGTATCCCTTTGACATTCTGATAAAGTAGCTGTGTTACTTACGTTTGAGGATGTTTCGCTGTTCCAGCTCCTCTGCAGTGGGTCTCTGGCTTAGGCGCCTACGAAGAAAGATCAGGAACAGTCTTTGAACCATTTTACTTCACAGCAGTGTGTATACACAATCAACACCAGTATCTACTGGAAATAAGTGATCTAAAAGTGACCGTCTGCTAAAGACCAACGTTGTCCTCTATCACTGGAGTACAGCAGCCACAGTATACCAGCCTGAGTAAAATACTAAACATGCTGTTCAAGAACAGAGGTTACTGTTGTCTCCAGAAGAAAGTAAAATACGTTATCCTTGCAGAATTTGCTGAAAGTGCGGTCTGGCAAACTTTGCATCATTTCCTTCCTCCCCCGCTTGCTTCCTGATTTTCTTGAGCCCGAGTACTTGCACATCAAATGTGGAAACCTGTGGTTCCTCTCATACATTGCAGGATTTCTTCAGCGACAACATATTTACAAATACAGTCAATCCACTTTACAGTATATTCTGTGAAGCGCTTTGAGACATATCAATGATGTGATATCAAATGCAATGATTATATTATTATTATATTAATGATGCCAAATTGGAGGAAACTGTGGAATCAAAGAAGCAGCAAATAATAATCTTTACATTTGGTATCGCACCTTTCACATTGAGAGGACGTCACAAAACCTTCACAGTATAATCTGAAAAGTACAATGAGCATGAAACATTGTGAGCCAGCAATAAATAAGGCAAATATGATGAGGAGCGTATACTGCCAAATCATTTCAGATCCCCAAAAGTAATGTTCAAGGTTTCTGTGCTCTGGTCAGGCTCCACCTAGAGTATTGTATACAAAGCCATCCCAGGCCTCTCGCTGTACACCTGAAGTCACTGTGGGCTGGGCGGCTCCGGATGCACATGTGTGGTGCGAGCAGCAAATGGGCTTCGTTTGAAGACCCTGCTGTTGTGATTGAACTTTGTGTGTGTGCAAGATTGTGCGTGTGTGCGCACGCGTGTGCGTGTGTGTAAGCGTAACACTATGTGTGTGTCTGTGTGTCACTCTCTTCTGTATGTATGCATTTGTGAGTGTGTCTCTTCTATATAATAATAATCCTTGCACTTGATATAACGGCTTATCACGTCTTCTAGATGTCGCAAAGCATTTCTAGTTTGGCAGCAAATGTACCTCAATAGCATCAATCAACTCCTTGCAAATTTATGCAAAATTTGTCAAACCTTTCCCTGCAACTTCCCGCAAAATTCAAATTTCCCCGCATTTTTGGGGAAATTTTTCTACACTTTTCTAAAATTTGTGGGCAATTTGACAGAAAATTGCAGGGAGTTGATTGGTGCTATTGAGAGGTACATTTTACTGCTAACCTACATTTTTTCACTTTATTGATGAAAACTAAACATGAAAAAATACCACGTTAGATTATTGCAATAAAAATTTATGTTTTCTTTAACGAACCTGGGTGGTGTAACTCGGACAGGGCTCCAGGAAGTAATTATCTCCTGCCTCTCGGAACCCACTCTCGGACCAGCCACCGCATAGATACACACACTCCCAGAAAGACACACGCGCACATACCCAGAAAGAGAGAGACAGACACAAACACAAAGGCATGCACTCACAGACACTCAGAGACACAGAGAGAGACATATACACATACATACAGAGGAGTGAGACATACACTCACAAACAGAGGAGAGACTCACATACAGAGGAGACATGCTCACAGACACACTCAGACACAAGAGACACATTCACAGACACACTCACATGAACAGAAATATACACAGACACATATAGAAGAGGAAGACAGACATTCTCAACAGTGGGGCCTCGGGTGAGTGAAACCTGTTTCCCACTCAGCCTGCACCTCGCATGTGCGTCCGGAGCCTCTTCGCCCACAGTAACAATGGGTAATCAGCTGGGAGCCGCGCGCAGAGGCCTGTAGCCCCGAGCTCACAGTGTTTGTACAGGTTTTTAATGGAGGGGGATGTTTGTAGCAGGTTCCACAGAAAAATTACGGCAGCACTTTTCTATTGTCCCAGGCTATGAGCAGCGATTAGACAAGCTCGGGCTCTTCAGTTTGAAAAGAGACAACTCAGTGGAGAACTTATAGAGGTACAAAATTTTAAATGGGAATGAGAAAGTAAATTCGGAACATAACTTTTGTATGCACCGAGACGGTAGGACAAGAAGCCACAGGTTTATAGTTGCAAAGGGCAATTTCAGGACAGATATCAGGATGTATTTATTTATCTAAATGGAGAGGGTAATTAATGACTAGAAAAGGAAGGATGGTTGAGTCTGGAACCCAACTTATTGTATTAATTTGGAAGAAATGAAATCAGATGGCCAACAATCCAAAGTATTTGCAAGCAGGATAAAATTCTAACCTTTCTGTCTTGTTTGATAATGTTAACCTTTGAACTACTAAACAGCTCTGATTCACTGTCAATAATTACCATAACAATATGTTAATAACTGATCTTTCTCTCTCTCTCTCTGCATCTCTCTCAGTTTCTCTCTCTCAGTCTCTCTCACTTTCAATCTCTCTCTCTATAGTCTCCCTCTCTATAGCTTAGTCTCTCATTCTCTCTCACAGTCTCTGACTCTCTCTCTCAGTCTCTATCACTCAGTTTCTCTCTCTCTGTCTCTCTCTCAGGCTCCTTTTATTGGTTAATATTTTAGTGAGTGATTGAGTTTTCAAAAGGGGTAAGTCAGTGTATCTTACGACAATATCTATGAATGGCTAATCACTCAGAGTTTTCCATTAACCTGTTTTAACAAGAAATGTTTTCAATGAGGTTGCTATAAAACACAGAATAACTGGCTGAGCACTACAGAACAAATTATCCTCACAATTAACACAAGTTGTACAACATATAAATTTACAAGCCAAATCACCTGGCTGAATGGAATACTGTAGTTTGACATAAAATATCTTGTAAACTTTTTCTAATTTTGACTTGCAAAATGTCAACGCGTAAATAGAAAGGAAAAACAATGTTTCTCATTGGCAATAAAGAATTGCCATATTTATCATTGTGCTACATTTTTTGGGTTGCATTGTTCATGAAGGTAAGGTTATCTAGGGCTTGGAAGTCAAGCATTTCATTTAGAAATGTAGGGAAATCAAGAACATTTAAAACAGAAAATTAAGCAACAAATTTGGGTTAGGAACATGCACACAGAGTGCTCATTCAGTAACGGAGGTGGCCCAAATTAAAGAACAATCGTAATCGTTTTTAATGACTTCCATTGAAAGAAATTAGGAAAAGGGAGGAGAATGCGACTAAATAGAGACCTCTATCAGCCGGGTGACCTACTTCTGTGTTGTAACTTTTTTAATGTGCTAAACAAACTAAAGTATAATTTAATAGGCAACTAATAATCCTTGTGTTTGTTTTGGTGGGGATGAGCTATGCCTTGAGGAGGTGGTGAAGAAGGAGCAGTTGCTTCCTAAGATTGTCAAGATAAGATGTTCAAAGGAATAAACGTTGTGGCTTGGACAGTCTTGATGAAGCATTGACCTTGAATCAAATTGGGTATGCGCCTGCATTCAATGTTATGTACTCGTGAAACTGGTAACAATAGCTGTTTTTAAAAAAAACAGCCACTTATGGATAAGTCAGTTTTTTATATGATCATGACTCCTGCCAACTTTCAAACTGCAATGAACAACACTTGTGCAATGCTATTGAAATGGATTAGTTTACTGTACAACCCTGACTGTGCCAGGCTGATGGAGAATAAGGTATCAGCTTCAGCAAGGAATATATTCACCCAAGGAGCGGATTAAAATCAGTACACAGCTGTTTTCAGCTGGCATATTCCATTAAAATGAATGAGGAACACGGACCAAGACAGCTAAGCTGATCAGAATCAGACAGCAGCTCTCAGTAATATATCAAGTTCTGTACATAAGATAGCATTATATCCCAGTGGGGCTGCAAACGATTGTTCACTACCATCTTGTTTAATCGGATTTTTCCAAATCATTGCTAGATTCATAGGTACCTTGCCACAGTTCTGGCCCGCTGCTTGACCGATTTAAAGCTAATACAATCAGAGTACAGATATAACTACGGTACAGAATATGGTAGCTCAGTGGTTAGAGCAGTCGCCTTAATAATAATAATAATAATCCTTGCATTTGATATAACGCTTTTCACGTCGGGAGGACGTCCCAAAGCGCTTCACAGAACACACTGTAAAGTGAATTGACTGTATATTTGTGGGCGAACGCGGCAGCCAATTGCGCACAGCAATGTCCCACAAACAGTCGTAGATTGAAAATGACCAATTTCTTATTGTTTTTGGAGCGATTATTATTAGGCGTGTGGAGTAAGGAAACTTGCCCAAGGTTTCGCCCTGACCTGCCTGGAATTGAACTCAGGTCTCTCGCTTGCAAAGCAAGTGCTCTAACCACTGAGCTACAGGACTCTCCACACCCCTGATAATAATCCCTCAAGAAAAAAAATAAAGTAATAATTTGGTCACTCAATCCGCGACTGTTTGTGGGACACTGCTGTGTGCAATTGGCTGCTGTGTTTCGTCCATAAATATACAGTCAATTCACTTTAACAGTATATTCTGTGAGGTGCTTTGAAACGTGAAAAGCGCTATATCAAATGCAAGGATTATTATTATAAACCCTGAGACCTTCCAAATATTGGCCTTGGCATCCTTAGATTAGGAACAGGGACTATGGTCTCATTATCCAGAGATCACTGCTGGAGGGTGCTATCTGTAGATGTCAGATGAGGACATGATTGCTTCATATAATTTATGAATAACCAAATAGAAGGGAACACAGAACTAATCTGTATGGGCATCTTCTCCTCCTGACCTGACCAGATATTAACCCAACCCTCTCCTGACCACCCAGCTCTGCTCCTTGACCTCCTGCTAGTGAACATTGTGAATCTCTCCCTCTCCGCTGGTACAGTTCCCATTTCCTTCAAAACATTCTAAAAGCTTACCAACCCACCCTTTCCCTCCGCTATGCAGGCACTGGCCTGCTTCACATCACCCACCCTGTCCATCCCACTATTTGTGGTTATGCTTTTAGCCATTTGAGACATTGAAAGGTGTTCATCTTAGAATATTGTAACATTTCTTCATTCTCCAGCTTTCCAATGAAGAATGATATATCAAAGAAAGAGCAACAAGCATGATTCTGTGACTTAGGACTTCAGTTGTAAAACAACTCACTGATCTACTAATTTGCATTATAGAGACGGTTGAAAGGACATCTGCTGCAGGCTACTGGGCGGAAACCATCATGTAGCAGATTATATATAGCCTGGGCAGGAAGAGAGTTGATAGCCTGGATAGTTTTTTTGTCACTGCACACCTTCTTTAATTATTCCCCTTTATGTCAGCTATATTTTATAGAGACAGTCACATGAACCAAGGAGAGTGTGAACGGCAACCTCTCACAATGTTAATTCATCTCACTTCGTCTAACCTGAGGCTGGCATTTCTGAGAAGGCCTGGAGACCTAAATGAACATAAATACAAGGAGAGTTTTGTACTAATTAAATAGGCTGTGTCACAACAGTTGCATGAGTGCACTCATTAGTCCTCAGTGCTGAATTCCCCCAGATCACCTCACTGACTCCATACTCTATAATAATATTAAATTTGATTTTATGCCTTACCACATCGAAATGTTTCCAAATTCTTTATACATTGAGTTATTTTTTGTGTAGTGTAGTGACTGTTGTGTAGGAAACACAGCACGTAATCTGACAATGGTCCAGAAATGGCAATTAGATAAAATTAACAATTTATATATTCTTCTTGGCAAATTTTGAATGTTGGCCTGGACTTCTGTAAGCCGATGATTAGGTGAGCTTGGTGATCACACTTGATGGATCCTAGCAGAAAGAGCGCAACTGCGGCCACCCCCTCTCATCTCGGGTGTCTGGTTTCCGTGGGAGAGAGACTTTGTTGTCATAGTTTAATAGAATTATACAGGACATAGAAGCAGGCCCATCGAGTGTGCTGGCACTTCGAAAAGAGCTATCCAAATCAATCCCACTATCCTGCTCTTGGCCCATTGCCCTGGAAACTTCTCCTCCCCAAATAGTTATCTACTTCTCTCTCAAAAGTTGTTATCGAATCGGCTCCCACCGCCCTTTCAGATAATGCATTCCAGATCCCAACAACGCGCTGTGTGAAAAAAATTTTCCTCACCTCCCCTCTGTTTCTTTTAACAACTATTTTAAATCAGTGTCCTCAGGTTACTAATCCACCCGCCAGTGGAAATAGTTTCTCCTTGTTCACCCTATCAAATCCCCTCATCAGTTTGAAAACTTCTATTAAGTCTCCTCATCTCGGGCGGGATGGTTTCCGTGGGAGAGAGACTTTGTTGTGTTGGTCAATGTGTCAATCGAGAAGGCCTGGAATGCAAATATGGAAACAAAGAAAGAACCAGTGTGAACTGGTCAGGAGTGGTTTCAGTGAAACCACTGGTGACACCTGGTGAGGGGTTGGAGCAGGCGCAGCAGCAGGGAGTCAGGCGGTCGCATGGGAAGGAGAAGAATGTGTTGTGTGAAGTGGAAAGAGATGGCCGCCATTTTATATAGGGATGGGGAGAGAAAAACTCCTCCTAGATTGTCTGTGTAAGTGACTCAAGAGAGGAAAGGACTCTGTGTAAGAGACTCAGAGACGGAGAGAGGAAGACACCAGGGCAGATGGAGGAGGGCAGATCGACGTACACAAAGCAGTCACCATCCTCTCACGGAGGAAGGATTGGATCGCCTTTGAATCCGAACTATGCATCCCCGGTTGTATGCATGATATAACAACTTATCAATATCACTTTGGTTGTATTAAAACATGAATTTCATTCTGAGGAATACCTGCTTCTTGCATTACATTGTGAGGAACTAAGAAACTTATACTTCCCAAAAGTAAAAGTACATGATACGAACAAATAAGAGCTGTGCTGTATAACTAACCTTGTCAGCTTGGTTCCAATTTGTTGCCTCATTTCGAGTCTCTCTTCATCTGTCTGCATCGGAATGATATTCTTTTCCTCAAGCTCACGTTTGGATGGCCTGTTGCTCAATTTGATGGCCAAAGAATCTTTCCTACAGACTCTTAATGCCAGAGAGCCTACAAAGAAATTAGAGAAAATCAGTGGAGTAGGCCACTAAAAAAANGTTTATAGTTTACTCTGAAGTACTTTCAGATGTCCCAACAACGTAATAAAGCACTATATCAAATGCAAGGATTATTATATTGCAAACAAAGCTCTGCAAAACTTGCAATTGTGTCCAGTGTTTTGCTTTCAAACTGTTTTCAGTGAACAAAATGCTCGAAAATGTAGTGAATACCAATATCAGGGGTTTAAAAGGCAGATTTTGATTTAAAGAATCCCAGAAAGGTAAATCACAAATTGGAAGTTGCAATTATTCTGACAAATCCAATGTGTGAATATTGCATTTTATACCCATCGGTGGAAAAATTCCACCTGTGTCTAGATTTACTCTATTTTCTTAGCATTTCAGGGTGTGCAGAGTCTAGAAAAATTGCTGAATTCAGTCTTAACTTTGAAGCTGGTTTACAGCAGTTCTTAAAAATAACTAGCAGAAAACCATCTTAAAAAATAAAACTGCATTTAAGAAGTTGCAAAATGCTAGGAAAATACAGTAACACAATAACAACTTGCATTTATATAGTACCCTTCAGGCGGTGCAGCATCTTGGAGCGCTTATATATTTAGACCCATTTAAATGTTTTGCCTACAAACTATACAGTGAATTCACTTTACAGTTTATTCTGTGAAGAGTTATGAACTGTCTCAATGACGTGAAAAGGCGCTATATCAAATGCAAGGATTATTATTATTATAAATTCCAGTGAAAGTACAGGTTTCCAAGCAAAAACGCAGCTCTTACTTGTATAAAGGCTATCATCATCATCGTCATCATTATCACCATCGTCATCGTCATCCTCCTCATCCCTATCCATGCTGAAGTTTTCTTCATAGTCTGATTCATTAGGCACATTTTCTTTGTCATCATCACACTCAATTACAACTGTCGGCACTTGTCGGATGTCTGGTGAGTTGCTTGATCTGCCTTTGGTTCCACTTTCACCAGTATGCAGTCCTGAACTACCAAAACACAACAAATAGCAATAAGTGGTGGGAGCAAGGCTGATGCGATTGCCGTAGGGACAGCTACTTTATCACAGAAGAACTTGCTGAAAAGACACCTGGGAAACACCAACCAGTGTACACCTCAGCACTCTATTCTGAGAATGTGCTGGTTTTCCTTTGGTCTCCAGCAACCTTTAGTTCTTGTATGCATTGAATTCTGCCAGGTTGAGCACTAAAGCAATTTCTGAACCCAAAGTTCCTCAAATTTAAATTTGGCAAAAGCCAGACAAAAAAACCTATTCCTGGCCCAAAATGTATCCCGCAGTTTACTCAATGCCTTTAAAGAGAGTGTCAGCGACACTATGCTGTTACCCTGCCACTCTAGCCAACAGTCACACTAACAAATTAGTACCTGTCATTTATCAGTAACAGTAACTGCTACTTTGTTTAACATGCTTATTACCTGTTTGGCAATATTGTCTGCCACTTCTTGCCCACAAAATATACAGTCAATCCACTTTACAGTTTATTCTGTGAGGCGTTTTGAGACATCTCAAAGACTTGATAAGGCGTTGTATCAAATGCAAGGATTATTACTATTACCCTTGTACTTATTGTTTCAACATAAAATAATCTGTCCTTAGCTGACCTAGATGCTGGCTCACTTTCATTTGCTCTTTTCTCCCCAGTTGCTATCTCCACTCGTGTGTACACATCTCCTCATCTTGTCCTCATCCATCAGTGCTATGTATGTGTTTAGGATTGCTGCAGCACTCAATTCTGAGAATGTGCTGGTTTTCCTTTGGCCTCCAGCAAGCTTTAGTTCTTGTATGAATGAGCCTGCATTGAATTCTGCCAGATATTTTCAGATGTTCGAACTGTAGACATCAAGTTCAACTCTGCCAATTTTGCTTCAATGGAACCAGTTCCGTTTTGCATAAGTGTGGATTCTTATATTCCCTGGACCTAATGCTCCTCTTATTCTCTCTGATACTGATTTAATAATATATTCAGCACATATAATACTTATATAGTCCGCCTGTCAGTCTTTCGTACTTACACATTTGGGTTTGTGTTTTCACTTGCTCTGTGCGAGCTCAAAAGTTGTGCAAATCAAGGACAAATGAAGGATGGCACATTACCTTTCCAACCTTTGCATTGTCATTGCTAAAGTCTTGTTGAGCTCTTCTATCACTTTACTAGAAGGTACTGTCGGGTGGATAGATAGTCCGCTGGATAGAGCTGAAGAGTGTGGAGCTCCGTACTGCAGCTGGTGCTGATGAGCTGCGAGCTGGGAAGGGAGTAATTGATGGTGTTGCTGTCCCAGAGGCTGATGGGAGACTTTCTGTGCTGCAGAATAGGATGTCAATGAAGGATCGCTGGCTTGATGTGGAATGCAAATCATCACTTTCTTTGGTGGTAGAGGCGGAGATAACCTCATAGGTGGCATGCAAGGTAACTTCACAGGCTGGCCTGAGTCTAAAAAGAAGAACAGACGGAAATATGGATCAAGGCAACAGCTCGTAAAAATAAATGATTAATTATGAAACATGTTTACGCTTTCCCTACAGCGCTGAGTTCAGAATAGGAGGGATGAGGAACACCGATCAAATGTAAAGTGAGACTATAATCAAACAGTGTCCTTTCAGTGTCTTGAATCCTGTCCAAGCAGATGCAATGAAAGTCTCTTCTCTGGTGACATGTTAAGGTCTCAGTTGGCATGTGTTTGTTTGAGTAGCTGCTATCCAGTAACTAACAGAAATCAATCTACAGGGTAAATCTGTCTTCATATTCACGAACTGCACTATATAGGAAAACATTTCCATGCATCTAGTTACAAAGGTTTTTTTTAAAATTGGATTTAACAATGGTCTGAAATTTGCTACATGGGCAAAACATTTAAAATATACCTCTTTCAAAGCACTTTCAGTCATCTTTCCCCTCCACCTTGTCTCCTACATCACCCCCTCCTTCTCGCCGGGGTGCACATCCAGCACTATGAAATGCTTTGAGATACTGTCCCGATGCGAAAGGTGCTATATTGAATTTGCTGCACTCCAGCAGTTCACAGCAATAGAAGCGCTTTCTGCACCCTGCATTATACTGTAGTACAGCAGGGCTTCATTTCAATGCAACAGCCAATTATAAATTTGACAACACATTTAAAATAAATGATGACAGAACCATTAACAAGGGTAGGGATAACTCAGAAATAAAAGAATAAGAAGCAGAGTGTAAAATAACACTAACTGTAGTCTAAAATGCTCTGGACGTTTATGACAACAGCTTTCAAACTGAAGGAACTGGAGCGTACAAGCACTGTTGTCCTGAAGATACCAACACAAGTGCCTATCATCCAATTAGACACTTTCCAAAATGTCAGCCTGCCTCTCCCCATCTAATCATCTGTAAACCACAAAACCGCGTCTCTCTTAATAAGGAAAATCTGACTTCTACTCTTATGAAAAGCACAGTCATTATAATGGCCCATAAAAAGTGCTGGCACAATTAGCAAAATGCTCATACAATTCTAATTAAATCTGATGGGACATTTAAGTTGCAAAAACCTATTTACAATCTTCCTGAAACCTGTCAAGGATACAAGTGCTGTTCTGTCTATTATTTCGGAATTTTCTCAACATCACTGTTGAAATCTCATACTGCTGCATTTAACTGCACAAAGTATCACATGAACAATACCTGAACTATTGCAAGTATCTGAAAATATCCACAAGAAAACTGAGACAGAAACATCAGAGATCACACTTGAAGGCACAACAAATCTTCACACTGGGCGTCTATTATGCAGGCTGTATAAACTTTGTGTAAACAACCTGTACAGAGCGAATTTGTAATTAACCATTGAAAACAATTTGTTCTGTAGTTAACAACTACCAATAATAATTTCTTAAATAGTGTATAAAATTAGCAATAATCCTTTTATTTTAAGGATATCTGTAACTCCTGCTGCCCACACAATTTTTGCACAACTGGCTTACTAGGCCTCGATTTTCAACTACAATCTAAAAATGAAAAGAGTCAATCTTATGTTCTTTGCCTTTTGGTTGCACTTACTTGAAAGCTTATGACATCACTGAGATTTAGCCCTCTGATCTGTCACGTTGAAATCAATGTGTTTCCATCAGACAGAAGACTTGAGCCTTAGTGCACTGGAGAATGTCAATATTCCACGGGGTTGAAGATAACACTCATCACCTTTCAAACTGCCGCAAGGCAGTGACCAAAGGCAAACGGGAACATCATCAATGCATGTTTTTGTGCGATACACACAGTGAATTAATTCCTAAGGTCCCAGTTGTAAAACAAACTATGGAATGAGAAAAGCCATTCAGTCTTTCAAGGTGTCAGTCTGACTTAAATGGTAGCACTCGCACCTCCGAGTCAGCAGATTGTGGAGTCAAATCCCATACTTGGATGCAATGCTGGGAGAGTACTGCATTGCTTGGAGACGCTGTCCTTCAGAGGTTACCTTGAAACCGAGGTCCTATTTGCCTGTTCACGTGGATTTCTCCAGGTGTGCTGGTCGAAAATCCCGCAAGATAAATTTGGTCATTCACTTCATGAGACAATGTTCAAATGGCTGTCACATTCGCCTGTACAGTCAATGACTGCACTTTATAGTAAATCCTGTGAAGTACTTTGAGATGCCTCGACAAAATGATGAGGCACGATATCAAACGGAATTATTATCATTATTTTTAAGCTAACTCCTTCTGCAAGATACATTAAATCTATCTTATCATTGAAGCAGCTGGATATGCTGCAGAAATCCATAGACCGGTTGTTCTGTGTTTAGAAGCTATGACTGGCCATCAGGAGTTTGCAACATTAAGGAAGTTTAAACTATGGAACAGAGGACAAAGTGAGAAATGTAACAAACATCTTCAGGTAGGGACTTGTTACAGAGTTTCTTTAATCAGTGTCTTCTAAATGAGGGGATGTTTCAGCAAAACAGCACAGAACTTCAGACTCTGAGAAGCGTAAATCTTAAGGCAAAGATGTTACTCTCACATGGTATGTCGCCTCACTGGTGCCAGGGTTGAAGACATCACAAAACGGATGCAAAATATTCTATAGGGGGAAGGAAAACATCCAGAAGTCGTGGTCCATGTTGGGATCCATGATGTAGGGAAAAAAGGGCTGAGATCCGACAGGGAGAGTATCAGAAGCTTGGGAAAAATCTGAAGAGCAGGACCTCAAAGATGGTGATCTCTGGATTACTCCCAGTGCTTTGTCCAAGCGAGTATCAAAACAGCAGGATCCAACACATGAATGCATGGCTGGAGAACTCGTGCAGAAAGGAGGGCTTCAGGTTCCTGGAACCTTAGGATTACTTTTGGGGCAGGTAGGACCTGTACAAGGCAGATGAGTTACACCTGAACAGAGTTGGGACCAATGTCCTCACAGGGAGATTAACTAGTACTGTGGGGAAGGGTTTAAACTAATTTTGATGGGGGAAGGATGTAGATTCAGAGAGGAAAAAAAAAGTTACATAGAGGGCTGGGAGAGACGAAATGCAATAAGGAGTAATCCAGAAAAAAGGAGGGACTAGACAGGGGAGAAATGCAGAGCAGACTCAGTCGGTCTTGGAATGCATGTGTATAAATGCACGGAGTGTGACAAATAAGGTTAGTGAGCTGCAGACTCAAGTTGCCACATGGAATTATGATGTAGTGGCAATAACAGAGACCTGGCTCAAATAAGGACAGGAATAGGAACTGAATATTCCTGGCTACAATGTATTCAGGAGGGTTAAGGAAGGAAGAAAAGGAGGGGCTGGCAATGTTGATTAAAGACACAGTTACGGCCCTGGAAAGGGACGATGTGCTTGAGGGTCCAAAAGCAGAATCTATTTATAATAATAATAATAATAATCCTTGCATTTGATATAGCGCTTTTCACGTCGGAAGGACGTCCCAAAGCGCTTCACAGAACACACTGTAAAGTGAATTGACTGTAAATTTGTGGGCGAACGCGGCAGCCAATTGCGCACAGCAAAGGCCCACAAACAGTCGTAGATTGAAAATGCCAATTTTATTATTGTTTTTTTTTTTTTTGGAGGGATTATTATTAGGCGTGTGGAGTAAGGAAACTTGCCCAAGGTTTCGCCCTGCCTTTGGTTAGAGTTAAGGAGCAGGAATGGAGCTGTTACTCTGTTAGGTGTATACTATAGAACACCAAATAGTGAGAAGGAGATAGACGAGCAAACCTGCAAGCAGATTTCAGAAAGATGTGAAACCAATAGAGTAATGGTAATGGGGGACTTCAATTATCCGAACCTAGACTGGCAAAATAACAGTGTAAAGGGCCAGGAGGGGGAAGGATTCCTGAAATGTGTGCAGGTTAAGTGTCTGGATCAGTATGTTTCCAGCTCAACGAGAAAGAAAACAGTGCTGGATCTAGTTCTGGGGAATGAAGTGGGGCAAGTGGAGCAGGTTTCAGTAGGAGAGCATCTGGACACATCATTAGGTTTAGAGTACTTATGGAAAGGGACAAGCAAAAATCAAAGGTGAAGATACTCAACTGGAAGAGGGTTAATTTCAGTGAGTTAAAAAGGGATCTAACCAAGGTGGACTGGAAAGAAAGATTGGCAGGTAAACCAGCTAATGAGCAATGGGAAGCCTTCAAGGAAGAGATAGTTTGGGGACAGAACAAATACATTCCCACAAAGGGCATCCAAACCTCTCTGGACCAATAAGGAAATTGGGATTAAAATAAAACAAAAAAGGGACACTTATGATAAATGTCAGGTCCAAAATACAGAAGATAATCAAATAGAATATAGAAAGTACAGAGGAGAACTGATAAAGGAAATAAAAGGGGCAAAGAGACAGTATGAGAAAAGATTAGCGAGTAACATAAAAGGGATCCCTAACATTTTATAAGCATATAAAGAATAAACCATAAGTCAAAGGTAGGGTGAGTCCAATTAGGGACCAAAGACAAAATCTTCTTGTGGAGGCTGACGTACTGAATAAGCACTTTGCACCTGTCTTCACAAAAGAAGAGGATGCAGCCAATGCCACAGTTTAGGAGGAAGGGTAGGGATTTTGGATAAGAATAAACCGAGAGGAGGTACTAAAGAGGTTAACGGTGCTCAAGGTCTCCCAGTCCGGATGGGATGCATCCTAGGTTACTGATGGAAGTGAGGGTAGAAATAACAGAGTCTCTGGCCACAATCTTTCAATCCTCCTTGGACACCGGGAGGTGCCAGAGGACTGGAGGGTTACAAATGTTACTCTCCTGTTAAATAGGGGCAGAAGGATAAATCTGGGAACTATAGGCCAGTCAGCCTAACTTCTAGAGACTAAAACCCGAGACAAAATAAATTCCCACTTTGAAAAATATGGGTTAATAAAGGACAGTCAACATGGACTGGTAAAAGGCAAATCGTGTCTAACAAACCTGATAGTTTTTTGATGAAGTAATGGAGAGGGTGGATGAAGGTAGTGCAGTTGATGTAGTTTATATAGATTTTCAAACGGCGTTTGATAAAGTGCCACATAAGTGACTTGTAAGCAAAATAGAAGTCCACGGTATTAAAGAAATGGATACAGTATGGATACAGAACTGGCTGGGAGACAGAAAGCAGAGAGTGGTGGTGAACGGTTATTTTTTTGATTGGAGGAAAGTGTGCAGTGTTGTCCCACATAGGTTGGTATTGGGACCACTGCTGTTTTTGATCTATATAAATGACCTGGACTTGGGTATAAGGAGTACAATTTCCAAGTTTTCAGATGATACTAAGCTAGGAAAAGTAGTAAACAGTGAGGAGGATAGTAGCAGACTGCAAGAGGACATAGATAGACTGGTAAAACGTGGCAGATGAAGTTTAATGTGGAGAAATGCGAAGTGATGCATTTTGGGCGGAAGAATGAGGAGAGGCAATATAAGCTGATGGTACAATCTTAAAGGGGGTGAAGGAACAGAGAGACCTGGGGGTTCATATAAGTAAATCTTTGAAGGTGCAGGACAGGTAGATAAAGCTGTTAAAAAAGCATACGGGATACTAGGCTTTATAAATAGGGGCATAGAATACAAAAGTCAGGAAGTTATGATGAACCTTTATAAAACACTGGTTAGGCCTCAGCTAGAGATTGGGTTCAGTTCTGGGCACCACACTTTAGGGAGAATGTCAATAATAATAATAATACTCCTTGCATTTGATATAGCGCTTTTCACGTCTTCTAGACATCCCAAAGCACTTCACAGAATAGACTGTAAAGTGAATTGACTGTATATTTGTGGGCGAAATGCAGCAGCCAATTGCGCACAGCAGTGTTCCATGAACAGTCGTGGATTGAAATGACCAATTTATTATTGTTTTTTTTGAGGGATTATTATCAGGCGTGTGAAGTAAGGAAACTTGCCCAATGTTTCACCCTGTCGGGAATCGAACCCAGGTCTCTCGCTTGCAAGGCGAGTGTTCTAACCATTGAGCTACAGGACTCAAGGCATTGGAGAGGGTGCAAAGGAGATTGACCAGGATGGTACCATGAATGAGGGATTTCCGTTATCAAGAGAGAATAGAGAAGCTAGGATTATTCTCCTTAAGAGCAGAGAAGGTTAAGAGGAGACTTAATAGAAGTTTTCAAAATTATAAGGGGATTCAATAGGGTGAACAAGGAGAAACTATTTCCACTGGTGGGTGGGTGGGTAACCCGAGGACACCGATTTAAAATAGTTAAAAGAACCAGAGGGGAGGCGAGGAGATTTTTTTTCACACTGTGAGTTGTTCGGATCTGGAATGCATTGCCTGAAAGGTTGGTGGAAGCCAATTCGATAACAACTTTTGAGAGAGTAGATAATTATTTGGGGAGGGCAAGTTTTCAGGCTATGGGGAGGGTGGGGGGGTAGTGTGATTGATTTGGATAGCTCTTTTCAAAGAGGTGACACAGACATGATGGGTTGAATGGCCTCCTTCTGTGCTGTATAATTCTATGATTCTATGAAGAGTGATTTGTGTAAAGCTGATGTACAGCTCTGATATGTAGAATTGTGGGCAATGTGAGAGATGGGGGATGTTAGTGATGTGGGAGATCACATGCTGTCGGTCTTTTTCCTGTTCTCCTATTGCCCAGAATTGTGGTCTCTTTGGTATAAATATAGAACATTGTTTTATTTTTTTTATTCAAATGCAAATTTTTTTGAATGGAGGTTTCTCTGGGCTATGTTACAGATATTTACAAAATTGGCTATTTTTCGCCTGTACATTTTATGCTGACTCATGCAATGTTTCTGGTTGATTATTTATGAAGGTTAAGATGCAAAAAATAATAATTTTTAAATTTTCCACTGCCTTGTTCCAGACTGCTGTGAGTGATGTGTCACCAATTTATTACATGCAGAGATGCACAAAAATGACACTTGCTGATTGGGAGTGCTGATGAACCGGATTTATACGATGGATGTTCTTTGCTGAGCTATATCTTAGTTATAGAACAATAGAATCCTCAAATGGCTGTTGTTTGCAGTTGTTTTATTGTACATGAGCAGGTTAAAAAANGATTAAGGGAGCCAGGAGAGAACTGGATTCATACAATGCAGCAGATGCAAAACAAAGCTTCAAGATATTCTTACAATATTATAACCACAAGAGGATAAGTCATTGAGGAAGTTAAATTCTAAGGGACTCAAAGGGGAGTTGAAAACAAGGGCAAGCAGATGGTAAACATATCAAATGACTGCCTGGTGGAAGTTTATAGCCGGGAGGATACTTAACACATTGGTAAACTGTGGGAGTTTGACATTAGGAAGGCAGAGGTTCTGAATAGGCTCCAGAGTTTGATCAAGCAAATGTAATTCCCATTGTCAAAAAAGTGAATAAAGCCATACCCAGCAATGCAATTTGCCTGACTTCAAGTTAAAAAAAAGTGGAATCAATCACTGGAGGCAACATGGAAAATTAGGTATAAGCATAATCAAGTAAATTACAGTCAACATGGCTTCAATTAAATGGTAGATATTACCTGACCAACCTGAAGAGGTGACAGCGCAACATGGTATACGTATACCAAAAGGTTTTCAGCAATGCAGCAGGTGAAGTGACTATTTTACAAACTCATTAGTAGATGATAGCATCAGCATCCAAGGCTGCACTCTCCACCTCTCAAAGCCAATCAGGAACCTCGGCGTTCTGTTTGACCCTGAGCTGTCCTTTCTTCCTCATATCCGCGCCACAACTGGAACCGCCTTCCATCACCTCCGGAAGATCACCAGACTACGTCACTACCTCACCCCTCACGCTGCTGAAACACTGGTCCATGCCTTTATCACCTCAAGGCTGGACTATGGGAACTCTCTCGTCGCCGGCCTTCCCGCCACCTCCCTCCACAAGCTGCAGGTCATTCAGAACTCTGCAGCTCGTGTACTGTCCCGCACCAGGCTTCGGGACCACATCACTCCCACCCTCGCTCGCCTCCACTGGCTCCCCATCCCCCAGAGGATCGAATTCAAGATCCTCATCCTCACCTACAAGGCCATTCACGGCCTCGCTCCCTCCTACCTCTCCGACCTACTATCCCTACTTATTTGCCCGTACCCTCCGTTCCTCTGGCTCCGGTCTGTTCCACATCCCCCGCCCTAACCGTCCTACCATCGGTGGCCGGGCCTTCAGCCTCTCAGCCCCTCGGCTCTGGAACTTCATCCCCCAGTGCCTTCGCCGCCTCCTCCCTTTCCTCCTTCAAGGCCGGTCTCAAGACCTTTCTCTTTGACCGTGCCTTCAGCTCCCATCTCTCTCTACCCCCTCTTCGCTCCCTCCCTTCCCTCCCCTCACCCTGACCATTTCCCCCCTGCTCGGGTCCCGACCCAACTGTCCAGTGCCTTGGGACGTCCTCCCGACGTGAAAGGCGCTCTATAAATGAAATCTTCTTGTTGTTGTTGTAGATATCAAGGGTAAAACATGGATGTGGATTAGTAATGACTGAAAGGAAAAGAGGGCAGGTTTAAGAGAAATGTAGTCAAAATAGGGAGAGTTGGGTGCTTCAGGTGTCTGTGCTGGGATGCCTTCTGTTCTTTGAATATGTAAATGATGTACAAAGTCCAAGTACAAGCAACACAACGATGGGGGAGGGGAGACTGAGGAATTAGAGGAGGCTGCCGAGATCTTCAAAGTGAAACAAAATATGCTCCTGGAATGATCATTGGCAAATAAAGCTCAATACAGAACAATGCAAGGTTCTGCATTTAGGAAGTAGGAATAGGAGACACATGTATTGCATGGGTAGGATAGAACATACTAAGGGGTAAGTTGAAGGCAACCTAATGGTGTTTATTGATTCATTGCATCTATGTCCAAACAGTGTGAGGCAGCAATATACAAGGCAAACATGGTGAGACTGCACTGCACATCAATTGAGTTCGGATCCCCAGACATCATGCTTAAGTTGTACAATGCTCTGGACAAACTCTAGTCTGCAACTGGACTTCTGTGTACAGGCCCTAGAGGCAAAATTATATAAATTAACTGAACTAACGGGTACGAGTCACAAGGTTCTGATGGTATCCATTATTATTCGAGCTTCGCTCTTCCAATTTAGGATGTTATCTGAACTCCTCAGTTTGAGTACAGCCTCTGAATAATTTCACTCTCCAGAATCCAGCCTCCCTAATTTATTACACATAATTTGAATTGTTTTTATGGATGTTGTGTATTACTGGTGACTTCCCATATATACAACTGCCCTAGCTCCTTGTTGAGTGACTTGAGTGGCAGTAAAGTGCAAGACATATCTAAATGTCTACCATTAGCAACATGACTGGAAAAAGGCGGTTACAAAGATATTTTTGTGTTTTAGGACGGTTGAAATGCCAAGCTGCAAAATAGCAATTTGCCACATCTCTATTGTCAAGGATTCATTGACGTTAGTTACACACCATTATCTTAAAGACTACTTTACAATTCCATTCTTTTTTCTTGGTACTGACAATGCATCTGAGCCACAGTTGGAGTTCACAGTAACTAAACAGCGGGGCACCAAATTTCCCTGATATCCTCGCAAATACGCAACTATTATCTGTATTTATAATAGCATCTTCCATGCAGGCTAACCTGTTGGAATGCTCCACAGGGTTGGATGCTGAGGTAAGGAGAAGGGGAGGTGACCATGGGGATGGTTGAAGAACTAGGTTTTAAGGTGGGATTTAAAGATAGAGAGTGGGGGGGTGCAAGGCCAAGGGATAGAGTTAGGGAGTTTCAGGTATTAGGGGCATAGTAACTGAAGGCTCAGCCACTGATGGTGGTGCAGTGGGGTATGCATTTCTCATACCCCAATCTCTGTTTACCCCCTCTGGGTGTAAATTTAGCAGAGGGGGCAAGCCAAGATTGGGGTATGAGACATTCTGAGAGATATGGAGAGGCTAGGAGGGAGAGATTAAGGATGTGGACCTTGAAATCGATCTGTTGGGAGCCAGAGACCAGTGGATCTTGGTGAGGACAGGCAGAATGAATATGTGGTGTTTGGTGCCAATGAGGAGTTTAGATTAGCTGCATAGTGGAACTGGCGAGACCTGCGAGCTATGCATTAGAGAGGTAGAGGCAGGAGGTAGCAAAAATGTGGATAAGGCTTTGGCATCACTTTGTGTGACAAACACTTGGCATTTCTTACATACTATTTGCGCTTCAAGTGAAATTTATTACATCAAAATGGGCTGGAGGCAGGTCCTCACCACCAGCTTAAGGCTTTTCTGAATGATAAGAGTTGGAGAAACCAGGCCTCTGGCACTGGATGTCTAACTGCGGGATATCAGCAGTGTTTGTGTTTATTAAAGCGCTAATGTCTCACTAAAATCCCAGCAGGAACAGCTTGGGGAAGGGCACCGCCTACGTCCATTCGATACATAAAAATCACAAATTTGACCCACTGGCGTGTTTAAAAAGCATGAACCTATTAAATAGGTCCAGCCAAACTGTGGTCACATGCAGTACGCATTGAATAAAAGCTAACATTTTCTACTTTTTATGTTTTACAGCTGAAAAGCCCTTGGTTAGTTTCTGATGGTAAACTATGCTCATTACTATTTTTATTAGGTACAATTTGCATGTTTGTTAGTTCTTATGTAACCGTAAATTGGCTTCAATGAAGAAATGTTGGGCTGTTAATAAAAATAGATAACAATGAATACAATAATTGACAATATGACATCTGTACGTGTAATGAAGTATTTTGATAACATTATATTAGCACTTTCAAAGCTATCATAGAAATTAATTCTTCTGATAAGGACTATGGCTTTTCTTTACACCACAATATCAAGACTCAAATGATTAGACAAAGGCCCACAGTTGGACTGCTGTGCTATCATTCTTCTCTCAATGCTTCTTAAAGGAATAATAAACATCCACAGTGAAATGTACAATAACCTCCACAACAGAGGATCCAGGCTACCTCTTCCACATAGTTTAGCATGCACAATGTAAAGCACTGAACTTTGTCTGCTACTGCAGTCACATAGTTCATATTCTCTAATATTTTTATTTAACAGCTTTCAACACTATGAATATCAACTTCTGTAAAACAAAAGTTATTGAATTTACATGCTACATGAACATACAAATAGCTGGAGTTTACAAAAGATTCACTTTCTACCACAGAAAGACTCAGTGTAGCATGCATCAGTCAAGTGCGTACTGACATATTGTCCAATTTAAAAGGTGTCTGAGATTAACCAAAATACCATTCCCGCCCACAGAGGAGCCTTGCCGACGCTGTATAATATGTACAACAGCAACAACAACAAGATTCCATTTATAGAGCGCCTTTCACGTCAGGAGGACGTCCCAAGGCGCTGATGTAATAATGTTGTTTCACTTGAAGCAACGTTAACTAACCAGTTAAAGTTAAAATACTCACAGATTTCAGTAAAATATATTTATCTTTATTTGGCAGCAAAACAGTACTTTCCCGCCCCCAGAGGAGTGGCGGCGCCTCCTCCCTCCCATTGCCGTTCCCATTGGATGGGAAGGAGACCAATTAGTGGCGGCTTCGAGGTGATTGACAGACTGAAGCCACTTGTGAATGTTTGGACTCGGCCATTGACAGGTGGCTCAGCTGTCAATCAATCACTATGTGATTCCCATTCCCTCCCTTGTTCTTCCCTGTTCCTCCACTGAATGACAGCACAACTCCAGCTGCTTGTGAATGGCTGGAGTCCACTGTCAATCACAATTTGACTCCTCCCATCTACATCCAGGAGTCTCTCTCGGTTCAATGGACACAGAGAAGGCCCGAGTGAGTACATTCAGTGGTGACCAGCACGGCATTTTGCCTGAATTAACCAGATTTTTGTCCAATTAACTGGCATTTTTAAAACAGATAAGAATACAAATGAATCACCCGGGCATTTTGTTCGATTTACCTGTCCGACAAAAGCGGATTCCACTGTATTATGGATATTTGATACCCACCAGAGTACAGGCAGACGGGATCTTGGTTTAATATCTGATCCAACATAACAATAACATAGTTGTTATTGTTATAGAATGCCATCCGAAATATAATGGCAAACCCATGATATAATCTTTGCATTGATATAATGCCATATATTACACCATCACATTCATGATATAATTAGCTATAATATAGTCCCAATCATGCTATCATCTAAAACATGATATATTAGCCATGCTATAACCCGATCAAAAGATATAATCCCAATTGTATACAGAAGGAAAACCTGAAAAGACAGCTCTAGACAACTTACCAGCTATGTGGTTGGCAATCCTGGTGAGTGGCTTGGGAGGTAGGGCTGGGGGTTGTTTGAGGTGCTTTGCGAGGGTTTCCTCAAGATCAGCTGGGAAACCAACACACTTTTTGGGTGGCAGTGGCACAGGAGGTTTTGCTGAAGGCTCCTTCTCATTATCTGTGTGACTATTTTCAGCAGCTAAAGGAGACAGGCAAGATTAGAGATATTACAAATAGACAAAGCAGATCTTTCAAATATCACAATAGGTAGGTCTGTAAATAGCCTGATGTAGCAGCAATTTAAGGAGTAAATAGTGAAATTTATCTTTGATGTCTAGGAAGACTCCCAACAACTTTCTATTGTGGCACCTGAAATGAAGCATCAAATCTCCAAAACATTGCTGTTTTATGATATCAACAACTTACTAGCAAATGAATTTTCTACCATAAAGGTGTCAGATTCTTGTCTCTGAGTCAGAAGGTTGCAGGTTGAAGTCCTGGGTGAGCTAAGAGTGAGCCAAGTAGCCTCCGTTTTAGTAAGATGTATAGAATTTGCTAACCATGCTTGGTTTAGTCAATTATGTAGTTTACTTTTATTTTGAGTGAGGGGGTTGCCAGAGTGTATGTCCCAGAGGACAACAATAAATATTCATTTCCCATTTGGATACTATGTGAGTAGTGAAAATTGAGATATATTTTCCTGGCTGATATACATGAATATCATAGACTTTAGAGGGATAATAATAACTTTGACTAATATGTACACTGTACAGGGAAATATATCCTATCTATTCTGTTGTAGTAGATCTAACAGAGTTTAGGAGGAACTTCTTCACTCAGACGGTCTAATGTCTGGGCAAAAGGAGTATTATTGTGGAATAGGATCTGAGAGTGGAGTGAAGTTCAGTTCAGATTTGAGAACACTGGCAGATTCTAAACGGAAAGTATTGTTTTCTCCAGTTTGGCAATTGTAATTCAGAACAAGATGAAAATATTGCAATCCATATCCCAAACCATTTGGCTCACCCTGTGTTCAATACCACAAGCCAGTTTGTTTTACATCAGTTTATACATTCAGTTCCTGCTGAAAGTATAATTACAATAATATGAAAACCGTTTCTGATGAATATTAGTAACATAGGGAATACATCTTGGTCTCTTTGTTAAAACAATGATGGATTAATAATGAATGCATGAATTTATTAAACACTAACCATCTCCGAGAACTGAATGTTCAAGGCAATAAGTGTGGCAGGCAGAATTTTTTTATTTACAGCTTTACATTGTACATTATACTTGCATATCTTGAACTGGGGGCTGGAATGAGCAACAGTCATACAATTAAGTGTTTCTATTGTAAGGTAATAGTATTGCATATGGTATGTCAAATGTGTATTACAATTTAAAGAATCACATCTTGTTTAGAGATTTGATCTACACAAAAAAGTCTCTGCAGTAGAAAATGAATCCTGAACACTAACTCGCCTGCCCGCCCACTCACTCATTAAGTGTGACAAGGTCATTTTTCAAAGGATCATCAATGGAAATCAACATATGTTTAAGATGCTGAAAGGGCTTTCAGGGCAGAATGGGAAAAACAACTTCCTTTAGTTTGCAAATCAGTGACAAGGTTAGCAGAAAAATTAGGAAGGATTTTCTTCAATCAGAGGGTTCTTTGCATTTGTAATTTCTTAACATATGCAGCTATTGAGGCTGGACCAGTATAATTATTTAAAAGTGAACTGCATACGTTTGTTCCCTAGCAATAAAGAACATCAAGAGATTCAGAGAGAGAGAGCTGTAATGTGGATTTAATTTTCAAAAGGCGATTTAAAAAAAACAGGTAGCAATGAGCAAATTGGACCACTTCTGAGGAGAAATCACCATATTTCTAATTTTAAAACCAGGTCAGAGAATGGACACCAACACTTTGAACTATTCCATTAACTGTTTGACAAATGAAACACTTTGTCTTGAACTTTAAGCTCATGCAGAATTTGGGAAAACATTTAAAATCTGTTATAATTTGGAATCCGCTTTTCCACAGTTCGTAACACTTTAAAAACTAGCAGGACACTGTTTAGCCACTGAGCAATTTTAGGACACTGTAACCATTTGTCAAATACAATACTTGCTCTGCAATGCTGGGTAGAAAAAGTGAAAAATATATATAAACCATATATATATATCACACATATAAAATATATATATGGTTATATTCTATATATGTGGTTTATATATATAATATATATATCATATATATAAACCTTCAGATTAACACACTACTTTTACTTGCTTTATGGGATGCTGGGATTACTCTACCTTTTTCAGTATTCTTTTGCTTTTTTCTCACTGGACAACAGTGGAGGAGAGGAAACAGTGTTGAGTTCTACCTTTTGTAACACACCTAAGGGCAGACTATGAATTGAATCCTAGAAAGACATAGAATAGCAGGACTGGCAGAAAGGGAAGTGAAGGATAGCTGGCCTGGGTCTGTTAGAAGTACTTTGGCTCAGATGAAGCTCGAGTTTGCAAAAAGTGCCCTAAAAGGGTTTTGTATTGGAAGGTTGAGATTTAGGGCACTGTTTCCATTTCTGTTTCTCTTCTTTTCCTTATTAGATTCATTATTTTCAGGAGGATTTTTTTTCAAAATTGTTGCAATATTTGCGGAGAAACCTAAAATAATCTTTCAGTTTAGCAGTGACTCAGACACACATAAAGTGCCTATCCCGACAGATTTAATCTTCAAACACATCAACAATCAACAACGTCACATTCACGCTTGTTTGTGATTTGCTTCCAGATTGTGATTCCCAAAATAAACAACTCATGTTTAGGATACGTGTCCTGGTTCTCTTCCAAAACTTTTGCAGGTTATATTACCGTTCTAATATAACTAAACATCAAAAAGCAGCAAATGCCAGATAT
Organism: Callorhinchus milii; assembly: GCF_018977255.1. Taxonomy (NCBI): domain Eukaryota; kingdom Metazoa; phylum Chordata; class Chondrichthyes; order Chimaeriformes; family Callorhinchidae; genus Callorhinchus; species Callorhinchus milii. Next base: position 12,665,291 of record NW_024704743.1, read on the forward strand.
TGTGCAGTAAATATGCCTGGCTATCTGCTTTATGCCTCCGTGTCCAACTCTGCTCCATCCTAATACCAGACGCTCATTTTTTCACCAACTTGTCTCTTCTAATTTTATTTTCTCCCAAAGACATGTGAACTCTATCCTCCTTCTATTTAAATATGGTCCACATGCCAGAGGTTTGCCCCCGAGAAGAAAAACTGATGGAGAGAAGATTATTCTACTAAATCCGCTAAAAAAACAGGCTGATTCATCCTGTTACATAAAAGTCTAAAAAATTAAAAAATCCCCAAAAGTGCCTCCGGATCACAACTGTTATATCAACTGGTGGGAATACCAGTTTAGTGCCATCTTTCAGTGTGGAGTTCCCGCAGAGAGACATGACACACTTCAGGTTAGCATCAGGAATCACTGTCTGTAACTTCTTCCTATGGATTCTGTGCTTTGGACACTATTATAGTGCACACATTTCTTGTGTAAGAAATTTCTATTGTGAACGTACTTACCTCTAAGCTTCCTGCTTTCAGGTTTTGTGTGTGTGTATGGTGGGGGGGGGGGCTGTATTTTTGTAACGGGCTAAAAGTTAGCTCATTATAGTCCAGAAATTCCACCAAGTGAGATTAATTTGGCCTAAAATAAAAACTGCACAGAATTGTTGAAAATTTTCAGTGTTAATTTGCAAGTTTTCAAAACTATTGAAAACCAGCATACAAATTAAGATAAAATTTAAGAATTTTTCACAATTTTGCACAAAAACTTAAATTTTTAGACAAAATGGTCTTAAATCCTTAAAACGAGATGTGATTTGAGGTCCTATTATGTTGTGTGAATTCTCGGATTAAAATGTCCAGAATGACTCTGACTTGCCCTCAAACTGTTTGAGATAATAATAATCCTTACATTTGATATAGCACTTTTCACGTCTTCTAGACGTCTCAAAGCGCTTCACAGAATATACTGTAAAGTGTATTTGTGGGTGAAACGTGGCAGCCAATTGCGCACAGCAGTGTCCCACTAACAGTTGTGAATTGAGTGACCAAATTATTATCGTGTTTCTTTTCTCGAGGGATTATTATCACGCATGTGGAGCAAGGAAACTTGCCCAAAGTTTCACCCTACCAGGAATCGAACCCAGGTCTCTCGCTTGCAAGGTGAGTGCTCTAACCACTGAGCTACAGAACTCCACAAGACAAAATTAAAGGGAAGCCCTGGACCATTTAATGTGGATAAACACTACTTTGAAACAAAATAAATCAATGATGTGAACAGTTCCCATTTTGCTCCAGCTAGTGTAGAGCTGGGTACAAATAAAAGTCATTCAAATCAAACCAGTGTGATAGAAATGGGCAGAATGCTTGCTGTGCACCTTGTAAAGCAGTATTATTATATATAGTACCAAACATGCTCTATTCAGGGGAGCGAGTGCTGTATATATCCAAAAGAAAATCAAATGCAGTCTACTTGTGAAGATTTTATTTTGCTTGGATCAACAGATCTGAACCCAGTAATGTAGAAACATTAGAAATTGCAGTACAAAGGAGTTCATTATTTCCCCATTGAGCCTATGCTGGTGCTAGCTCCTCCATTAATACCAATTACTCAGATCCCAAATCCCAGCTGTTTCTGTGTATATTCTTTCTCTTTAACGTTTCCCTGTTTCACTTATAAAATCTTGTGTTCTTAGCTTGTTCTATAAATGTAATTTTGTTGTTGTTGTACTAAAGTGTTCCATATTCCAATAATACTCTGTATGAAAATGCCTTCCCCTTAACTCTATACAAATGTCTGCACTATGAGTTAGGTAATATTGACAAGACAACATATCTCGCTGTAACAGGCAGCGAGAGATTCCTTTACAAGAAAAGCCCCACCTGGCCTGTCCGAAGATTCTGTACATGGAAGCACATCAACAGCTGCAGGGTCCCTGGACTCCGTGTTGGGCTCTGCTTCCTCGGGACGGGATGGCTGGTCTGACGGATGGAGCTGACCGTTCTCTACTGCCACCTCTTCATTATGCACTGGCAGGTTTCCATCTGAAACCACAAGCCACATCAGATCAGTGAAGAGGCGGCTATAAAACACATATCAGAGTGTGATGAGCAACAGGAGAAGGAAATTCCACCCAGGTGTTGGTTTCCTCTATTTATGTAGCTTTTCAGATCATCCAGTATTTGGCAAATTCTTAAACAGAACCTTAATGTTGAAGATCGTCACTTCAACAACCAGGATTATTAGTGACTGGAAATTATTTCAGTTTTGTTGGTGCGAAATTGTATGTGAACTTGGGAGTCACTGCGGATGAAGAAGGCAGGTTACTATCAATGAAGAATGCCATTAATTAGTCAAAGTGAGATGATAAACAGGAGATAACTGCTGTACTTGACCTTGAAATGGCTACTTTCCTGTATCTGTTTTAAATGCTGCTGTTTTTGCCATCATCAGTCTTCTATTTGTTTTGAGTAGCAGGATTTTATCAGATTGAATATTTTCATATAAAAAAAATGATCAGTGCAGTTCACTAAACCAGAGCTCTCTCCCCCCACTCTCTCTCCCATCTCCCCCTTGTCTCTCCCACCCGTCTCTTACCCCCCCCAGCTCTCTCCCCCATCTTTCTGCCAAGCGCGGGTCACTATCTGCAGTGGCAGGACCTGGTGGTTAGTTGCTCAGGACGTGGATGGTAAGAGATGCACTTGCCTTCCTGACAGACTGCAGTAAAGGCTCTGTGTGCTGCGTCCTCCCAACCGTCGGCTCCTGCCACTGCTCTGGGAGGACGTTCACCGGGGAGGGAGGCAGTGGAAGTTGAAATGGTGGAAATGGTCGTGTGCTGCATAAAATCACCCTCTGGGCTGCTGGCTGCCCGTGGGCCACCTGTTGGACCACACTAGATGCATTGTTGGAGGTGCTGTCCTTCAGATGAGACTTTAAACCGAGGTGCTGTCTGCTTGTTCTCAATGATGTGATAAGGCACAATATTAACCGCACAGATTATTTATTATATTCATTATTATTAAAAGCTGTGATGGTGCTGCAAAGCTGCCTCACCGTTGCTTTTTTTCAGCTCTGACTGATACAGTGGCAATAGGAAGAACAATTCTGTTTGGTTTTGAAGCATTCCATTTGAGGTAAGACCAAGATTAATGATCCTGGCAAGAGTTAATGATATAGTGGACAAGATGGAATCAACATGACAGATATGGGATGATCTAACACAGGAATTTCAAAGTCATCTTCGGGATGGTTGAGCGGATAAGCATGAACCACAGTCTAATTAATACCAAGATTGGGTTTGAACCTGGACCGCAGGACTGATTGACGGTTAGTGACTAAATCCCTTGCATTTGCCAATGTAAGGTATTGGGAAGTGCGTCTTCATCACTCATGCGACTTGTCACTTCAATATTTCTAGCCTGTCCAAAGTCCAAATTTCTTGACGCAAGTTTAATTGTGTGCTACCTAAGACTGGTTCCTGTCCAATCTGCAGCCGTTTTACAACGATCGGGTCAAATCATTCTCGAGAACCACTTCTGGAATCAGTTCAGATGAGACCCCTCAAACGCAACCCATCAGTGGTTTCAGCATTGACCCCCCCACCCCACCATCGATCCAACTACCCCACCAGCATTGAGCCCCCCACCGCACCTCAACACTGACCCCCCCCACCCCACCTCAGCATTGACCTCCCCCACCCCATCTCAGCATTGACGCCCCTCCACCCCATCTCAGCATTGACCTTGGGGGAATCGGGTCGGTGAGATTTGCCTCCCCTCAGAAAATATTTTTTAGCTGCTGTGTTTTGCTGGAAACTCTGCTGCAGGCATCACTTCGCCTTGTGATGTATGTTTTTCTGTTACTTTTAAATTTTTGCAAAATTTTCTAACAACATTTGTTTGCAAAATCACCAAACTTTTTTTTAAAAAAGGACCTGCAACTGAATATCTCCCAACCCGTTTTTTTAAAACGGCTGTACTTTGGGCGCACATGAGCCAGTCTTTCAAGGTTAATGCAAGAACTTGTTATTGCGAGGTTGGCACATGAGTACAGACAGCCCAGTTAATTCCTATGCTCACAGGTAAGGATTCTTTTAAAAAACGGGATGTAAGCAACTGGCACCTCTCCTGGAGCATGTCCGCACCTCCCCAGGGAGACAGGTCCCATGCTTCGAGACCCTTGGATCTAGAGAACTGTTGGCCAGGTCACCCTTCTCTTAAAATACTCTAGCCAATAAAAACAGGAAGAGCATCACAGTGAAATTAGCTGCTCTGTGCCTGGAAGCTGATCTAGCGGGTGGGCAGGTGGACTGTGGACTGGAGGGTTGTGTAGTAGCACTACATTTACAGCAGCTCACTAAACCCAATTTATAGTACAATGTTATGGGAGGATGAATGTGTTTATCAATAACATAATTCTAGCCACTCAACATGAAACCACTTTAAAAATTGCATCACTCACAAAAAAGGCCACGCCCGATGATAAGTTCACACAATAATACCATGAGCATTGCTGTAAAAAAAACCTGAGTGTCCTGCGCGGACAAGCCTGGCTCAGAAACTGGACTATCAGGAGACGGCCAGAGAGGTTTGATTCGATTGCAACATTTCACTGCATGTTGCCTTGGAGTCAGTTCAGCTCCAAGGAGACCCTCATCAAAACAAAATGGTTTAATCTTCTGAGGAAGTTAACAGCAGTGAAAGTTCCAAGAAACTTAAAGCCTGTGCCCCCTCTCTTTGACTAACGTAACCAAAGTTGTATCATATTAGTCAAAAATTAATTTGCAGTTCCATGTATAAATTTTTAGCACAGGAAACTGAGCACCCTACGATCCATTCGATCAGAAAGGGCTACATATGCCCATATAACCTTCAGTCCTATTTCTATCCAAATATTTATCCAGCTCTTAATAGAGAAAGAAAAAACTACATTTGGTTGGCAATCTATCCTGCTTATCTAAATGTGAGGAAAATAAACCTTTCTCAATGCTGGTCTCACTGGAGTCTCATTAATTCCACACTCTTGCCCTCTAGTTGCTAAATTACAGTTTAAGCTAAACAAAATCTGCATTATCATTTCTCCTTTCTCAACAAACTGAATTTTAAACTTCCTCTTGGGCCGAGATTTACTCTATTCAAGTAGTATTTAAAAATGTGTAGCATTTGGCAAATTACTGGGATTTCCATGTGTAGATGGGATGCATGGAATTCTCAGTTTGGTTTGGATACTCTTAAGCACGGTCATGGGTTCCTTAATCCATCAGACACTCGGCTGACACCCTAAAAAAGATATTCTTTTGAGAATAGGTGTGCAAATCTGCTCACCTATATTCAATTGTGAAGGATTAGAATAGCTTCAATTTATCATCAGCAAATTGTAAAATATTACAAGAATCATTCCTGTAATGTGTTCAGCACCCCAACGCGTCTTTGATCCGCGTGTACAGCCAGCCAACACTCGCGCACACACGCCACCCGCGCGTGTATAACCCTCCGCTTATATTTAAAACTCACATTTTCTATTCAGTTTTGAAGTGTATTGTGTGAAATGCGATTTATTTTTTGACTGATGAGTAATTCCAAAGCAGATTTCTTTTCCTCCGCATGATGCAATAGTTTAACCGGCTGACAACAGTTGGAGTGGATCCCACCTTCAGAATAATATTACTCTCCACCCACACCATCTCCACTTCCTGTTTTAATATTTAAAGCTGACGTGGTCCCAGTCGACATTGGTAGTATTCTGGGAAGGATGAGCTTAAATGGACTTAATATCTTTCTTCATCTGAACCTCACTTGTAACACGGGATCAAGACTCACGTAGATAGACTCCTTCCATTAACGGCTTTGCAGAAGGACTGCTCTGATGAAATCTACATCCAAAGTGCCGTTCCTGTAACCAGGTGGGAATTCTAACGGAATTCCTCATTAAAGTAACTGCAATCCAGCTATTCCCCAGTATTGCACTGAACAGCCTTTTCTTAAGTTCTTAAGAGCTCTGAGATGCTGCTTGAACTGAATTATATAATTATATAAATTCAAGATGTTGTTTCTTATGGTGAGAATCCTAAATTTATGCTCCTTGGTTACCAATTTTCCAACAGTGGGAATAATCCTTCACCTTCCTCTCCTGCTGACAGTACAAAGTAAATTCTACCATGAGATTTGGCCGTAAAAATATGATTCTACTTCATATAGAAAACAGGAGTAATGTTTGCATAGGCTGTTTGGGAACATTTTGGAAATCCTTCTTCACTGAACAAGGAAGATCAGAGACCTTATAACATAAGCTATGTAACACAGGTCATATTCTACACGCCACATAGAACAATAGAAATTTAGCTTTATATAGTGCCTTATATAATGTTGGGAGGAGATCCCAAAGCGCTTAAAAACATGACACAACAACTTGCACTTATATAGCGCCCTCCATGCTGGGTAGTGTCTCAGAGCGGCTCATAACACAGGCTGCTCAGGAGCAGACTGGAAGATAATGGACAAGGAGGATCAAACAGTAGATAAAATAAAAATCAAGAATGGACGATAAATGTTCTTTCAATTGACAGAAATAAAAATATAGTATTCTGGCTATTCACAGTAATGTACAATTCACCTTTATTTAGAACATTTACACACAACAGAAAGCCAACGTGAATATTGAAGTCATTGTTTTCACTCTTGTTTGAAGTTATTAAATAATATCATCAAAAGCATCTCTAAAAAACCCACAAAATAACTGAGGACATTGAATGGATCCAAAGTTTGAGGTAACAAATTCCTGTTAGTAGAGTACTTGCCTTTTTCAAAGTTCTCTTTCAGCACTCCTCTTTTGATTAGCTCCTCTCTGCTTTGCCTGGTTGATATCTTCCTTTCCAGAGCTGCAAGACACAGAGGTGGTGATCACATTCTGAAGCACATAATCAGACTCATCAGTGCTCCAACTTCCACACTTCAACATACACACGTGTGTTCTGGCACACATCCACTTCAATGCGCAAATACACCTCTTTCACAAATACATACTGCTCTCCTCACACACACACCTCTCCTCACACACACACCTGCTTTCTCACACACACACCTGCTCTCCTCACACACACACACCTGCTCTCCTCACACACACCCACACACACACCTCTCCTCACACACACACCTGCTTTCTCACACACACACCTGCTCTCCTCACACACACACACCTGCTCTCCTCACACACACACACCTGCTCTCCTCACACACACACACCTGCTCTCCTCACACACACACACACCTCTCTCACAGCCACACCTGCTCTCTCTCACACACACACACCTGCTCTCTCTCACACACACACACCTGCTCTCCTCACACACACACACCTGCTCTCCTCACACACACACACACACACACACCTCTCTCACACAGCCACACCTGCTCTCTCTCACACACACACACCTGCTCTCTCTCACACACACACACCTGCTCTCCTCACACACACACACCTGCTCTCCTCACACACACACACACCTCTCTCACACAGCCACACCTGCTCTCTCTCACACACACACACCTGCTCTCTCTCACACACACACACCTGCTCTCCTCACACACACACACACACACCTCTCTCACACAGCCACACCTGCTCTCTCTCACACACACACAACTGCTCTCTCTCACACACACAGACTGCTCTCTCACACACACACACCTGCTCTCTCACACACACACCTGCTCTCACACACAGATACACACACACACAAACCTGCTCTCTCACACACACACACACACACACAAACCTGCTCTCACACACAGATACACACACACAAACCTGCTCTCACACACACACACACACACACAAACCTGCTCTCACACACACACACACAAACCTGCTCTCACACACAGATACACACACACACCTGCTCTCACACACAGATACACACACACACCTGCTCTCTCACACACACACCTGTTCTCACACACACACACACAAACCTGCTCTCACACACACACACCTGCTCTCTCACACACACACCTGCTCTCACACACAGATACACACACACAAACCTGCTCTCACACACACACACACACACAAACCTGCTCTCACACACACACACACAAACCTGCTCTCACACACAGATACACACACACACCTGCTCTCTCACACACACACCTGTTCTCACACACACACACACAAACCTGCTCTCTCACATACTGATACACACATACACAAACATGCTCTCTCACACACAGAAACACACAAACCTGCTCTGACACACGCCAAGAGAAACTCAGATAGGGAAACAATATTACTGTCAAGCACTGTTTCCTTTGCAAGGTGACTGTTGCACCATTCACAGAGAGTAGGCCAGTTAGTCCTGGACATTAGTTGTATGGCACTTCTGGTTAGCTCAACTCCACAGGACCAGGGGATGTTTTAAGCTTCCTCAACATTATCACATGAAATCCATCCGGTCTTAATGAGTTGTCCACTTTACATCCCATCAACCTTTTGTCTAATGCCTGACAACTATTCCTTTACATCTATCTCTACCTTGCCCAGTAACTGCCAATCTCCCAGTACCATAAATACAGATGGAGAGAAACTATTTATTGCTCCCCATAATACTTAATATTTGTAATACGAAGTATTAGTATTTGTATCCTTGAGCAAGCCTATATTCTCTTTAAATATCCTCTCATCCTTTCAACCCGAATGACTAAGCCACTCCCTTCTCTCAGCAAACACCGGCCTGCTTATGTCCCCTGCCTTATCCGCCTCATCAGCAACAACAAGAACTTGCATTTTTATAGCACTCCTCACACCATTCTGCCACCACTCACTAAAATTCCATCTTGGAGTCCCTCCAACTCCCTTTGCTCTTTTAAAACCCATCTCAAAATGTATCTCTTTTGATCACACTTTCTCATCTTTCTCCTCCCGATCCCTAGCTCGGGTCCAGCACTGTGAAGCGCTTTGAGATGTTCTCGATGTGAAAGGCTCTATATAAATTGTAAACTACATTATTTATCATTGTCAGTGTCACCCTGACTCAATTGGTTGTGAGTTCAAGACAATTTTAAAAAACATTTTTCTTCATGATACCTATTAGTTTATTTAATAGGCTCTCAACACTCCTCTTTTTCTTCTTTTGTTTCTTAATTGAGTGTGTCAGCCTGGCTCAGTGATAGCATTCTCGCCTCCGAGTCAGAAGGTTGTGGGTTCAAATCCTATGTGGGGACTTGAACTCACGTGGTCTAACCTGACACTTCAATACAGTATTAGGGGGGGATGTTACATTATTGGAGGCTCCGTCCTTTACATGAGACGTTAAACTGAGGTCCCGTCTGCTTGTTGAGGTGGACGTTCAAGATCCTATTGTACAACTCAAAAAGAGAGGAGTTTCTCCGGTATCCTGGCTAATAATCTCCAAATAAAATTGTTCACTCACTCCACGGCTGTTTGTGGGACATTTCTGTGCGCAACTGGTTCTGTGTTTCGCCCACAATACACTACATCAAATGTAGTGTACACAAGACACTACATCAAATGCAAGGGTTTATTATTATTATTAATTGGAAAATAGACAGTCACTGCACTTTACAGAATACCGTAAAGCACTTTGGGACATCTGAAAAACGTGAAAGATGCTACATCAAATACAAGGATTATTATTGTATTATTATTACAAGGCACTACATCAAATGCAAGGGTTATTATTATTATTAATTGGAAAAAAGCTGAAAAGTAGGATAAATAGTAAAGAGCATCACCAGTGGCACAGACACAATGGGCCAAATGGCCTCTGTTTCTACAAGTCAAAACTGCCAAGATATTCTGTGGTTGCTGCAGCCACATTGTGTCAGTTTTTACAGTGGCAGATGCATTTAATGCAATTTTCTTTACTGTACTGGCACCAAAACGAAATATGTAACTTGCAGAAAATATTTAACGACTGTCTCACTAAAAATGAAGCTGACTGAAAAAGGAAAGTAACACATGAATGTCACTGGCTGACCAAAAAAGAAAACCAGACCCCGAAACAGTCACCACACTATTCGGAATTCATTATACAATGACATCTGTGTGTTCTGTGTAGGGCTTTGCTGGATAATAAGAGAAACCAGTGAATGAAATGGTTAACTCCAGTACCATTCAGTGAAAAGGCCTCTATGGTACACTGCCTTTGGGGCGACATTTTTTCAATGTCTGAAGGGGGCACATTCAGAATAAATCTAGTTGTGTCTGAGATATGCAGTCACAGATTCCTAAAGAGCTTCCCAGCTATTCCAGTTGTGACGTCTATGAGGCTTTGAAAGTAAAGTCAGTTCTGTTGTACACATCGAACACAGGTTCAGAAGAGATCTTTGTCTGATCAGCCTCTGAACAGGTAGACTTTTTTGAGGAAGTGACATTCAAATTAAATGTGGGATGTTCTGTAGCTAGACTTTCAAAAGGCATTTGACAAAAGTTCCACATAGAGAATTGTCTGAAGTAAAGGAAGCAGAAGGTTGTTGTTAGGGGAGCTAGGTCAAAATAGGGGTAGGTAGTAGGCAGGTACCTTTGGAATCTGTACAAGGACCCTTCCCATTCCTCGGATATGTTAATCACGTGGATTCACAGACCATCACAGTTTTGCCAATGACACCTAGTGCAGAGGAAACTACAGAATCAGAGGATACAGCAAATGTCTTACAAAAGCAGTGTGCTAGAGAATGCACATTGGCTGATAACTGACAAATGAAGTTTGATTATAGATAAATCCAAGCTTTTATCCACAACCATCCACTAGAAACAACCCCCTCCGCTACACGTCTCTTTTTGTCTGTGTCTCTCTCTGTGTCTGTCAGTGTGTTTCTCTGTGTCTGTGAGTGTGTCTCTGTTTCTGTGAGTGTGTGTCTGTGAGTGTGTGTCTCTGTGTCTGTGAGTGCGTTTTTCTATATGTTTGTAAGTGTGTGTATGTGGCTGTCCGTGAATGTGTGTCTCTCTCTATTTTTGTGAATGTGTGTGTCTCTGTGTCTGTCAGTGTGTGTGTGAACACACGAGTGTGTGTCACTCTCTGTATCTCTTTGTGGTGGTAACCCCGAGATGGTGGTGACCTCCTGTAGCCCTGCAGTCAGGGCACTGGTGAGCTTGGCGAGTAATGCCGGTGATCAGAGGATCTCCAGGCATTCAAATGTAGTGTGGAGTGGAAACGGACCATTCGGCCCTTTGGGCTTGTGCAGGTGTCCTCCCTCCCGAGTGGGTCACCCAGTTTTTGTTAAAGAAAGCATTAATAATTTTTTTTGCAACAGTCTAATTTGTATTATTTCTTCATTTTTAGTTTTTATCAATAAAGTGAAAAAATGTAGGTTAGCAGTAAAATGTATCTTTCAACAGCACCAATCATCTCCCCACAATTTTCTGCAAAATTTAATCAAAATTGCTCAATTTGGGGCAAATATTTCCATAATTTTCTATTGGCCCTGGCTATGGGCAACAATTAGACAAGTTAAGGCTTTTCAGTCCTGAGACGAGAGTCTAAGAAAGGGCATTTTAGGGCCCATGGCAGACAACAACAATTTAATGTACGGAGTACATCTGAAAGTGCTTTACAAAGAGAAAGTGGGGGCCAGAAAGATAGTAGTAGGTGGCTATAGATATAGAGGTACAGTCATTAGACTGGTTTTGAAAGCAAAGAGGGAGGTGGTGAGGCAGAATGAAAAAGGAGTTCTGGAGGATAGGGGCAAAGTGACTGAAAACTCACCTACCAATGGTGGGGTGGGGTATGAAGCAGACCAGCATTCGAGGAATGGAGGAATGGGGATGTGAGTAGTGTTGCAGGAAATCACAGTTAGAGTGTAGTAAGTTCATGGAGAACTTTGAAGGCAAGGACATGGACCTTGAAGTTGATCTCCTGGTGGATGGGGAGCCAGTGAGGCTGAGCAAGGATGGGTGATAGACTTGTGGAAGAAGAGGCAGACTGTTGTGTTCTGGGTGGTCTGGAGCTTATGGAGGCTGGTAAGCAGGAGGTTGTAAAGTCAAGTCTCGAGATAACAACTTGCATTTATATAGCGCCCTTAACATCACAGGATAGTGTCTCGGAGCGCTCCTGGCAATGCTAAGGGTTTTGGATGGGTGGGTGATGGAGGAATGGGGAAATTGGTCAAAGCCTAGATGAAAGGTTTAAAGGAGAATTATGGGTGGAACAAAATGCTGAGGTTATGGAAATGACAGAGTCAGATTGATGATCTCATGTAGGTGGCAGATACTCAGTGAATTGTGTTCCTGGAAATTGTGTGGCTGCCACTTGCTATTTGTTGATTGATCAGTAATCAATGACACAAACGTCTTTGTTGAAGCTGTAAGGCATGTATGGAGCTTTCAGCAGCGAAAGTCTTCTTATGACAAGCCAATCATTTCTATTTAGTATGTCCTATGAAAAGAAATATCTTGCAACTAACACCTACTGATAAAATAGTAATCAATATTTTTAGGTTGAGGTAATTATTGTTTGATTGGTATGAGTCTGATTTGGCATCAGTACCCCCCAAAGGTTACCCTAATGCCAGGTGAAATCTGAACAAAGATGTAAGGAAAGGCTTTCACTAATGTTTGGGAGCCGAATTTGTGGTTCTGAGATCTATAGTCATGGATTGTATCATACCACTCCAAGAAACACCATTGTTTCAATTCCCAGCAGGGCAGTGGGAATCTCTCTCTCTTCACCTATTCAATCAAAACCTATTTATACTGAAATGCAAACTTGATTGAGTACTCCGATCTACAATACTGTGAATTGTAATATTTTTAAATCCAAAACACAGTTTCGATTCAATATTTCTTTATTTAAATCTTACACTTCCACTCTCTTCCACAACTCCTCCCTCCATAGGCTGCAGAATCATCCAGAACTCTGCAGCCCAGGTCCTCTCCCGCACCAGGCTCCGTGACCCTATCATCCCCATCCTCGCCCGACTCCACTGGCTTCCCATCACATAGAGGATACAGTTCAAGATCCTGGTCCTCACCTTCAAAGTCCTCCATGGCCTCGCTCCCCACTACCTCTGCGAGCTCGTAACCCCCTACCATCCTACCCGCTCCCTCCACTCAGCGGGCTCCGGCCTGCTTCACATCCCACGCCTCACCCCCACCCACCATTGGCGGCCGGCCGTCTGCCACTCTGCCCCACCTTCTGGAATTCCATTCTGCAGTCCCTTCACCTCACCCCTTCAAGACCCATCTCAAGACTCTCCTCTTCGACCGTGCTTTTGATCACCCTCCTTCTCCACCTCCCCTCCACCCTCCCCAATCCTGACCCCCCAACTCAGGTCTGAAATACTGACTGTCTCGTGCCTTGGGATGTCTTCCAGACGTGAAAGGCGCTATACAAATGTAATTTTATTGTTGTCATTGTTGTTGTTTTCCGATTTGTATGTGACGAGTTCAAGAACATGAGAACATAAGATTTTGCTAGGCGAAAGAAAACCAAGGTCCATCAAATCACCTTCCATCATCCTGGCAGTCGCTTGACATGACAAACTTCCCAAACTATTTACTGTATCCCAAGATATTATTTTCTAGCAAAAATCTATGTAATTTCTTCTTGAAACAAATGACATTTAGGAAAGGGCAAAGACAGCCAAGATTTGTTCTTGGTCTCTCTGAAGCACCCTCTACTGATACTGTGCATGTGCGCAGCCGGGTGAGGAGAGGACACACTCTACTGTAGAAGGCCTGCCAACATCTAATGCCAAGGCTCAAATATGAACACTGGATGGGGTAACAGTGTCAATGAAACCAAACCTCAGCAAGAGAAAGGGATTAGAAACAGAGAATTTTGCCAATGGGGAAAGATAACTGGATACAACAACAGGTTCCTTCAAGCAAATTTGAAGTGCAGCTGACATTGGGTTGGTGGCGGGAGGTGACCACAGGCATGGTCGAAGAGGTAAGTCTTCAGGAGGGATTTAAGGCTAAAGAAGGGGTGAGATGGAGGAGTAGAGGCAGACAGCTCCAGAGGTTGGGGGTGCGTGACCAAAGGCATGGCTGCCGAAGTTGCATTGTGATTGGATGATGGTGTGCATCCATTGAGTGAAGGGGACAGGCTGAACCCCTCACAAACACTGCCATCCGTTACAAACCCGCTATAAATGTAGTTTCTGGCCCACCGGCCTCCCGGCTGTTTACCTGACGTCACTGTGGACCGGGCGGCTCCAGATGCGCATGCGCGGTGCGATGCAAGCGGCTAATGGGCTTCACTCGGATGTTGTTGATTGTCTGTGTCTCTCTGTGTGTGTGTGTTTGAAAGTCTGTGATTATGTCTCTTTATATCCATTTGTAAGTGTCCTTGTGTGTATCTATTCTCTCTGTTTGTGAGTGTCTGTGTCTCCCTCTCCCATGTGTGTTTGTGAGTGTGCCTCGCGTGTAAGTCTCTTTCTCTGAGAATGTGTGTCTCTGTGTCTGTGAGTTTGTGTCTGTGTTTGTGTCTCTCTCTATGTGTGTATGTGTCTCTCTCTATGTGTGTATGTGTGTCTCTCTCTCTCTTTCTCTGTGTCTGTCTCTCTCTGTCTGTGTATGTGCGTCTCTCTCTCTCTCTCTCTCTGTATCTCTGAGTTTGTGTCTTTCTATGTGTCTCTGAGAGTGTGTCTCTCTATATGTCTATGACTGTGTCTCTCTCTCTGTGTCTCTCTAAGTGTGTGTGTCTCTCTCTGGGTCTGTGTGCAGTATTGAGAGTTATTACAAACCATATCTGAAAACCTGGCAGGGTAGCTGAGACCCATTTCATGCACATTGTGTGCCATGTGGGAACTTCAGGATGGTTCATGTGTTCTGGACAAACATGTGTGTAGGAAATGCCTCCTGCTGCTTGAGCTTGAGCTCAGGGTTGCTAAGTCACCACATAGAATACGGGAGGCTGAAGAATTTATGGGTCGAACTTTTCAGGAGGTGGTCACCCCACAGCCACAGAGAGTTCAGGAGGTGGTCACCCCAGCTACACAGGGGGCTCACAAGAAGGGTGACCATCCGACGTGGAGCAAAAAAAGAACAGGCAGTACAGAAATCCCCTAAGAGTGTGGTACTCACAAACCGGTTCTCGGTACTGGATACCGGTGAGGACGCCTCTGGCGAGAAGGGTCAAAAGCAATAGATGTTCAGGGGACAAAGGGGAAAATGCTAACACTGTTGTTATCGGGCATACATCAGTTAAAGGGATAGACAGGCATTTCCGCCATAAAAGACGGGACTCGCACATGGTCTGCTGTCTCCCTGGGGCCAGGGTGCATGACGTCATGGAATGGGTGCAAAATATACTACAGGGAGAAGGGGAAAATACGGCAGGTGTGGTCCATGTCAGGATCCTTGACGTGGTGATAAAAGGGCTGAGACCCTACAGGGAGAATATCAAAAACTTGGGAAGAAGCTAAAGAGCAGGACCTCAATTGGTGGTGATCTCAAGATTACTCCCAACGCCTTATGCAAGTGAATACCAAACCGGGAGGATCAAACACATGAATGCCTGGCTAGAGAAATGGTGCAGGAAGGAGGGCTTCTAAACCACTGGGACCACTTCTGGGGCAGATGGGACCTGTACACGAGGGATGGGTTACATCTGAGCAGGGCTGGGACCAATGTCATTGCAACGAGGATAACAAATGCAGTGGGGAAGCGTTTAAACTGATTTCGAGGAGAGATGGGGATCAGAATGTAGCATCAGGGAGGGGAAACAAGTTACATAGTGGATGAGGAGAGAGAAATAGAAATGAAACAAAGAATAGTCCAGCAAAAGGTGGAAAGAGACGGAGGAGAAATGTAAAGCAGGAGTGCATGTATGTAAATGCACGGAGCGTGACCAATAAGCTTGGTAAGCTGCGGCTCAAGTTGCCACATGGGGCTATGATGTAGTGGCAATTACGTCGACTTGGCTCAAGCAAGGACAGGAATGGGAGCTGAACATTCTTGGCTACAACCGGAGGCATAGGGAAGGGAAAAAAGGAGGAAGGGTGGCAATATTCATTAAGGACACGGTCACCGTCTTGGAAAAGGACGATGTGTTAGAGGGTCCAAAAACTGAAACTATTAGTTAAGGAGCAGAAAAGGAGCTGATACTCTGTTAGGTATTTACTATAGACCTCCAAATAGTGGGAAGGAGATAGATGAGCAAATCTGCAAGCATGCAAAACCAATAGAGTAGTGATAATGAGGGACTTCAATTATCCTAACATACACTAGGAAACACACAGTGTAAAGGGCAAGGAAGGGGAGGAATTCCTGAAATGTGCGCAGGAGAACTTTCTGGATCAGTATGTTTCCAGCCCAATGAGGAAGGAAGCAGTGCTGGATTTAGTTCTGGGAAATGAAGTGGGGCAAGTGGAGCAGCTTTCAGTAGGAGAGCATTTGGACAACAGTGATCACACCATCATTAGGTTTAGAATAGTTATGGAAAAGGACAACAATCAATCAAATGTAAAGATCCTCAACTGGAAGCGGGCTGATTTCAGTGAGCTAAAAAGGAACCTGGCCAAGATAGATTGGAAAGAAAGATTGGCAGGTAAGACAGCAAACGAACAATGGGAAGCCTTCAAGGAGGAGATAGTTCGGGGACAGAGCAAATACATTCCCACAAAGAGGAAAGATAGGATAGTCAAACCTCCTTGGATGACTAAGGAAATTGGGATTAAAATAAAACTGAAAAAGGAGGCTTATGACAAATGTCAGGTTCAAAACACACAGGATAATCAAATAGGATATAGGAAGTACAAAGGAGAAGCGAAAAGGAAATAGGAGGGGCGAAGAGATTGTACGAGAAAAGATTAGCAGGAAACATAAAACGGAACACTAAGGTATTTTATAAGCATATCAAGAGTAGAAGGTTAGTCAAAGGTAGGGTGGGTCCAATTAGATACCCTAGTGGAAATCTTCTTGTTGAGGCAGAGGGCATGGCTGATGTACTAAATAAGTATTTTGCAACTGTTTTCACAAAAGAAGACAATGCAACCAATGCCACAATATCTCAAGTGTGTGAACAGAAATTGGATATGATCAAAATCAAGGAAAGGAAGTACTAAAAAGGCTGTCGGTGCTCAACATAGATAAGTCACCTGGTCAGGACGGGATGCATCCTAGGTTACTGAGGGAAGTAAGGGTGGAAATAGCGGAGGCTCTGACCACAATCTTTCAATCCTCTTTGGACACTGGAGTGGTGCCAGAAGACTGGAGGGTTGCAAATGTTACTCCCCTGTACAAAAAGGGGCAGAAGGATAAACTGGTCAATCAGCCTAACATCAGTAGTAGGGAAACTTCTGGAGACTATAATCCGGGACAATATAACTTCTCACTTAGAAAAGTATGGTCTAATAAAGGACAGTCAACACAGATTTATTAAAGGCAGATCGTGTTTGACAAACCTAGTAGAATTTTTTGATGAAATGACTTGAGAGAGTAGATGAAGGTAGAGCAGTGGACGTAGTTTATCTAGATTTTCAAAAGGCATTTGACAAAGTACCACATAAGAGACTTATAAACAAAATAGAAACCCATGGTATTAAAGGGACTGTGGCAACGTGGATCCAGAACTGGCTAGGAGACAGAAAGCAGAGAGTGGTAGTAAACGGTTGCTTTTCTGACTGGAGAGAGGTGTGTAATGGTGTCCCTCAGGGGCCGGTATTGGGACCACTGCTCTTTCTGATCTATATTAATGATCTGGGCCTGGATATAGGGAGCACAATTTCCAAATTTGCAGACGATACTAAGCTAGGAAAAGTAGTTAATGGTGAGGAGGATAGCACCAGACTGCAAGAGGAGTTAGACAGATTGGTAAAATGGGCAGAAACGTGGCAGATGAGGTTTAATGTGGAGAAATGTGAAGTGTTGCATTTTGGTAGGAAGAATGAGGATGTAGTATAAGCTGATGGTACAATCTTAAAAGGGGCAAATGAACAGAGAGACCTGGGGGTCCACATAAGCAAATCTCTGAAGGTGGCAGGACAGGTAGATAAAGCTGCTAAAAAAAGCATACTGGATACTAGGTTTTATAAACAGGGGCAGAGAATTCAAAAGTCAGGAGGTTATGTAATATTTATAAAATGCTGGTTAGGCCTCAATTGGAGTACTCCGTTCAGTTCTGGGCACCGCACTTTAGGAAAGATTTTAGGGCATTGGAGAGGGTGCAAAGGAGGTTTACCAGGATGGTACCAGGAATGAGGGACCTTAGTTATGAGGAGAGGTTAGCGAAACTAGGGTTATTCTCCCTACAGCAGAGAAGATTAAGAGGGGATTTAATAGAGGTTTTCAAGATCATGAGAGGATCCGATAGGTTGAACCAGGAAAAACTGTTTCCACTGGCATGTGGGTCAGTAACCCGAGGACACTGATTTAAGATAGTTGTTAAAAGAAACAAAGGGGAAATTAGGAAAAAAAAATTCACCCAGCGAGTTGTTTGGATCTGGAATGCATTACCTGAAAGGGTAGTGGAAGCCGGTTCAATAACAACTTTTAAGAGAGAAGTAGATGGGTATTTGGGGAGGACAGTATTGCAGGGCTATGGAGAGAAAGCGGGCCAGTGGGATTGAGTTGGATTACTCTTTTCGAAGTCGGCGCAGACACGATGGGCTGAATGGCCTCTTTCTGTGCTGTATGATTCTATGATTCTATGAGTTCTGGTGTACCCACCCCCAAAAAAAGGTCACCCAGTTTTTGTTAAAGAAGCAATTAACATTTTTTTGCAACAACCTAATATGTGTTATTTTCTCATGTTTAGTTTTTAATCAATAAAGTGAAAAAAATGTAGATTGACAGTAAAATGTACCTCAATAGCATCAATCAACTCCCCGCAAATTTCTGCAAAATCTGCCAACCCCACAATTTCTTGTATGTTCCACAAATCTCCCCGCAATTTTTGGGCAAACATTCCTTTTTTCTTGGTCCAGGCTATGAGGAATGATTAGACAAGCTGGGGCTTTTCAGTCTTGAGAGAAGACGTCTCAAGAGTGAAATCTACGGCAACCCAATTAACGTTTTAAATAGGATTGAAAAATGTAATTTAAAACAATACTTTAGGATGCACCACCACCAACATCCCTCATTGATATAACATCCCTCACACAGGGTAGTGTCCCAGAGTGCTTGACAGTGGCAGAGCACAACGCCGAGCTGGGGGGAGGTGACCGCAGACACGGTCAAAGATGAAGGTCTTCTGGTGTGCCTGAAGATGGGGAAGGAAGGGGCAAGGCAGTGGGATAGAGGAAGAGTGTTCCAGAGTTTCAGGGTGTAATGGCTAAAAGCGCAGCCAGGACCATTCCTTTACCATTCCTGTGACTGAAAGCATGGCCACTAATGGTGGAACGGAGGCCACGAGGGACAAGCAGGAGATCTACTGCCATTTGTTGAACAAGATGACATAGGTGCAGATTTGCAAAGGGAAATTTCAGGACAGGAAGGTTTGCTGATCTAAGACTGGACTAATTTAGAAAACTGCTTGATGCTGTGATAGGAAGCCAGTAGATTAGGTACTCTACGATTTTGAGATCAGATGAGCGGAAGAGCCTTTGTCCAAATCTATCTTGTAATCTTGCGAAATCGGATCAGAGTTCCAGAGGGTCGAGAACTCCTTTGACGTCCGTAAATTAGACCGCATTCTTGTACTGGCTCCAGTGATTCGAACGTGGAATTTTGCCTATTTTATATCAACTGACAGAGTCACAGCATACATTTACTGTTGTTACTCAACTATCAATCCCCACTCTAGTGTGGAATGGTCCTGGCAAATTTCTGTCTGCTTTAGATAGTATACCTGACAGCAGTGAAGTGCTTGATCCAGCAGGTGCACTGCCTGAGAAGTGGTAAAGTCAATCTGAACCTCAGTCAGTGCTAAGATTAACATTCAGACTATTCAGCAAATTCAGAAGATGCCAGACAATGCAGATACCCTGTCCCTGCTTACCAGATAGATGCATTAAAAACTAGCTCCAGTGTCAGCAGAATATTGTTCAGGGATTGATTAGGGTGCAGTTTATCCATATAATGAGTCGCGGCTTGATGCCACTGAGAGTGCATTTCCATCTGCAGCACCTGCAGATCAGCTCAGTAGGGTAATGTCCTAACCGATGAGCCATCATTATTGAACCATTACAAATTACAGGAAGTATCAAGTGCACAGCTTGTAACCAGCAGTTATAAACAGTCTACAAGAAGGACAAGCAGCTTCTCATAAATATTCCACTAGTTCAAAACATTGTAGCACAAAACAGAGTTTCCACACTAATAATTCCTAAAAAAAATTAATAAATTTATCACTTCAATCCATGACTGTTTGTGGGACACTGCTGTGCGCAATTGGCTGCCGTGTTTCGCCCACAAATATATAATAAAAAATAACCCTAGCATTTGATATAGCGCCTTATCATGTTGTTGAGATATCTCAATGTGCTTCACAGGATATATTGTAAAGTGTATTTTGTGGGCGAAATAAAAACATATAATGAAAATGAGAAACACTTACTTTTCTTCATTCTGATTTACATAGATGAGTAGACAGGGCTGCTGAACAGTGGGTGAATATGCAAAGAATTGGGAAGACAAGGCTGGTGTACAATGGATGACTATGGAGAGGGTTGAGAAGACAAGGCTGGTGTACAGTGGGTCACCATGGAATGAGTTGAGAAATTGAGTAGACAAGGCTGGTGTTACAGTGGGTTACCGTGGAGGGAATAGAATATCTTTTGGGTTTTAAGAAGAAGTCTGCAAACTTAGCACAGGGATAACTAGCTTGTGGTGTCCAAATGTTCAAAGCAATGTTACTTTTCAATCCTTTGATTTTGGTTTGTCTTATCATTTTGAAACAGAATTCACCAAGCGTTGGATAGTTCACCCATAAGGAACGTGAGCTAGATTCAGACTGTTGTGACACAGGTTAGTTTTACCCTCTGATATTGTGTTGTTGCAATCCTAATACCACTTGCTGCAGTGACCAATTTCACATTCTGGTAGCATCTGTGGAGTGAAAACCTCATCAGTTCTCAAACGTTATTGAAATCTATATCACAGATAAGGAGTAGACATACTATTTCAGTTAAATTGTCTGTTTCTTTTTATAGAACACCAGGATATCACAACACTCTAAATTCAAGAAGGTGAGAGGATGAGAGCCTTGGGTAATTCTGTAGAGAGTTTCACTGTGGCAATGCTGTTTGGTAGAGACAGCAGCTCCATAAATACGTTGTAAACAAAGGTAATTGCTACTGGATGTGTCTCTTTCTTTGCTTGGCACAATACAATACAAATTACATTTATAGTGCCTTTCACATCGGGAGGACTTCCCAAGGCGCTGTACAATACCATACAGTAATGAATAACGTCTCCTCTGTTTGAACCACCTCATCTCACACTGGCCAGTGTTGGAGCTGAATAAAGCCCTCCATGTGCAAATGAACATCTGGCTTCACAGCTGGCAGCCTGGTGATCCACCAGCCACCAAACCATTCCTCAATGAAAATATAATTGACTCGTGGGAGTAAAAAATACAATCTGAATAACTGCAAACTGCTTCCTTTTCTGGAGGAATTTAATGTTGCTGATTCTGTGAAAATAATCTACAATAATTTGGTCCATTTATCACTGCACCATCCATCTGTACAAATAAAGACAAAATGCCCATCTGTATATCTGTCCGACAATAATGAAATAACCAATTAATAATAATAATCCTTGTATTTGATATAGCACTTTCACATCTTCTAGAACGTCTCAAAGTGCTTCACAGAATATACCATAAAGTGAATTGCCTGTTATATTTGTGGGCAAAATTGACATAGAGACATGATTTATACCTCATCAGAAAGGTCTTGCATGAGGGAGTGTCAAGATAATTCCAAAATATGTTTTACTGTAACATATGAGAAATACATGACATCAGATATAACACTGTCTGTACGAGTTTAATAGCACATTTTCTTAAGATGCCTAAAAAGCGAAGATCAAGCCTTTCAAGGATATATAAAAGTGCCAGACGAAAGAGAGGACAATGAAGTGAAACTGAAGAACAAAGAACAACACGGTTGGACTTGGACACAGAAAGGCATGCAAGAACACAGCAAAATGATGCCCAGCAGCAGAGGTCACTCCATTTAGCTGCAATCAACTATGATCCAGGCAGAATACGAATCAGATGGCGCCCATCATATTGGGAATATGTCGAACGTATGTGCTCACTGTGGAGCCATGAAATGGGCAAAACAAGTTTCTTCCATGTGTTGCTCGCTTAAAGGTTGGATGCATAATCATCCAACTATGGAATCTACATTCCACATTGAATCCTTTGGTTGCAAGCGTAACTGCAATGGGTACAGCTAGTTACAAATAAAGCCCAGCTGAACCTGCCATAATTAAAATCACAATGAATATCAAAGTACTTCCTATTGCAATAAAAACACTGACAATTATGTATCTAATTACTTTGCAATTTAACTGCATGATGATTTACTACACATGGTAGGGAAAAATTTCACTTGCGACTAGATTTATTCTATTTATGTAGCAATACAAAGCATCCAGCATTTGGTAAATTCTCAATCTTGAAGCCAGTTTCTTGTCAGTGCTTTTAAGAAACATAGAAAACTATCATCAATGTTAAGCCTAAATTCGACATATTGCCAAATTCTGGATAATCGGAAATGCTACCTAAATACAGTAAATCTAAACCCAGGTGGAATTTCTCCCCAAGAGTGTCTTATGTCTACTAGATATTTTTATATATTAATTAGTTCCCTACTGTGAGAATGTGTGCTGAAAAATGTGAATATATTTTAATGTTTTTCTCTGCATTGATTTTGTGAAGTAGAGAACTCAATGTGCGTTTTATAATAATAATAATAATAATCCTTGCATTTGATATAGCGCTTTTCACGTCGGGAGGACGTCCCAAAGCGCTTCACAGAACACATTGTAAAGTGAATTGACTGTATATTTGTGGGCGAACGCGGCAGCCAATTGCGCACAGCAATGTCCCACAAACAGTCGTAGATTGAAAATGACCAATTTATTATTGTTGTTTTTTGGAGGGATTATTATTAGGCTCTGTGTGGAGTAAGGAACCTTGCCCAAGGTTTCGCCCTGACTGGAATTGAACCCAGGTCTCTCACTTACAAAGCGAGTGCTCTAACCACTGAGCTACAGGACTCCGCATTAACAAAGAGTCCTCAAATGACTCCAGTACTAACAGTGTGTGTTCCTGAGGAACATCATTATGTACATAATAAAGAAGTTGTGAGTGTGATTAACTAGCCCACCCTTTCTTCCATTCATTTGGAAAAGGGGGGAGGGTGGTGGGGGGGTGAGGAAGGAGAAGAAAGTAAACTCCATTCTAATGTATTTTTAGGAACTCAGTTCAATGCAGACATGTTAAAAGGAGTTCTCCCCGATGGAATGAAGTGAACTCGTGTTCCTTGTGAACACAAGTCCACGGTGCACACAGCTGGAACTTCTATTAATGAGACAGATGTAGATTGGTGAAATATTCCAGTATTTGTAATGAGTAAAACAATGAGATGTTGTGATTAAATTCAGCGTTGAGTTCTAATGTGCCCTCGAAGATTTAGCCTTCAAAGGCGAAGCAGCAGATGCACTAAGTACAACAAGAAGGCACAATGCAAATCAATCACTAATGTGCTGAAGATTAGCCGCTTGTCCTTTAGTAATGAGCTTAATGGCTGTAACATTGGTGGTGAGGAGTGGAAAAACATCAGCTGCCAAATAATGCTCAACCTCTGACAATGCAAACCCCCCACACCAGCACTGCATTGAAACTTAGTGAAGAAAGGTGTGAGGCAAAACCTCATTGGCTATTAAACAAAATTTCCTCGACCAAGGAGACAGGGGCTTCCTGGGAGGAGATAATGAACCCTATAAATCTCACAGAGCATAATAACAATATATGAGTTATTGTAATCCTTGCATTTGATATAGCGCTTTTCACGTCTTCTAGACGTCTCAAAGCGCTTCACAGAATATACTGTAAAGTGAATTGACTGTATATTTGTGGGCGAACGCGGCAGCCAATTGCGTACAGCAAAGTCCCACAAACAGTCGTAGATTGAAAATGACGAATTTATTATTGTTTTTTTTGTTTTGGAGGGATTATTATTAGGCGTGTGGAGTAAGGAAACTTGCCCAAGGTTTTGCCCTGTCTGGAATTGAACTCAGGTCTCTCGCTTGCAAGGGATCAGTGGGAGTGTCAGAGAGATTCAATGATATAATAGAAGCAAGAAAGAGAAGACAAGGAGTTTCCCAACAAGCCCTGAGCTCACTGAGGAGCCAGGCTGATTGCTGGCAACATTGCAGTGATTCCTCTCAATAATAAAAATCTCATCATTTAGATGAATTTCAGGACTGATAAACAAGTAAATAAATTAAGTATAGACACAAAAGAAGTTATGAAACTGAAGATCCATACAGTACAGGAATGTGTTAGCAGAAAGGCAAAGTAGGGAGAGGGATGTAAAGACTACGATTAGCCAAATTTTGCACCTGCTGGCTGGTTTGAATAGCCTTACAATAATAATCCTTGAACTTGATATAGCGCCTCATCACATTGTTGAGACATCTCAAAGCACTTCACTGAATGTATTGTAAAGCAGATTGACTGTGTATTTTGTGTGTGAAACACAGCAGCCAGTTTGCACACAGCAGTGTTCCACAATCAGGTAACACATTCCCCAACTAAAATTGGTCACTCAATGGAGTGAGGATGTGTTGCCCACAACATTGGAAGAAACTCCCTTCTCTTTTTGAATAGTGCCACGGGATCTTTGACGACCACCTGAACAGGCAGACAGGAGCTCAGTTGTATCTTCTTATCCAACGGATGGCACCTCTGACAATGCAACCCCCTCCACACCAGCACTGCATTGAAATGTCATCTTAGATTATGTGATTCCAAGTCCCAATGTCAGGCTTGAACCCAGAAAATTCTGACTCGGAGGCAAGAGTGCTACCACTGAGCCATGCTGACACAATATGATTATGCGTTATTAGATCCCATGTTGTAAAGCATTCACAGAATGTGCATTGGTGTTCATTTGACTGTACATTTCATGAGCGCATGGTTCCAAAACATCATTTGCTCTAAAACGTTAACATCCTACTTAGTAGCCCCACCCAAAAAAAAATATTATTTATTTATTACTTATTATTATACCAAATGGTCACTCAATCCACAACCGAAAAGTATATTCTGAGAAGCGCTTTGAGATGTCTCGAAGACGTGATATGGCGCTATATATACCAAATGGAATGATTATTATTATTACCTTTCACAACCTTTTACCCGTGCTTGGAAGTTATGAGAAGCAGCTTTCCCTCTGGCCATCAAAGGGTAGTCAGCTCTCCAGTACAAGATATGGCACGCATTGTTTGAAATGCTGGCACCTCTGCCAGTTATGCAGCTGCGCCCACAGACCAAAATCTACTGCAATACGGACGACGTCACAGTCTAGAGCATCTGTTCAGCCAGATTTTGTCCACACATGGGGCAAAAGAATCCTCTCAGGAACACTCACAGGGAAACCAGCCATCTCCAGATGAGGAGGAAGGTCACAGCATCTTACAAAGCCATCATTCTTATGAAAAAAATCCAGAAGCTGAAGGAGGCAGGGAACATGAAGATTTCAAAACCAGACACCATGAAATCAGATTCCTCAGATATGAAATGTACTGTATGGACTACAATAGCTCTACCTGAGGGATCACAAACACCCAGGCAGGGTTTTAAAGGGGTGACCACACTGGATCGTTTCCTTGCCACAAGAAGCTGCAATGAGCTGTTGATGATAGCAGAGGACCAGCACCAGAGGAAATCTACAGGAACACGACTTTTCTTGTTAAATTGTGCTCTTATGCTCCTTCATTTTTGTAAATTGTGATCATCTTCATCAAAAAGTTTAGTGCACTCTGTTTAGGGCGGAGGAATCAGAAGAGTGATTGGTCATGTCCATGGTGATATTGCATACAAATGATGCAAAGATGAGTTTTCTGCAGGTTTTCTTCATTGTTTTGGGGATTTGAATGAAGACAATGCCTCCTTAAACAATTCATTCACCTTGTTTAATATGAGCCATTCTTTTAATAGAAATAAATATCAGATTGGTTCATAGATCACCAGGTTCGGTCATTTAAATCCCACCTTGATTGGTGATTGGGATAAAAGTCCTCTTCTATTAACATAACATTTTAGAATATGCAGAATTTGACAAATTGCTTAATTCAGTCTTAACTTTGAATATTTTTTCTAGTTATTTAAAGAGCTTAATGAGACCGGTTTCAAAATCAAGGCAGAATTTAAAAAATTTCCAAATTCTGGACACCTCAAAATGTTAAACAACCAAAATAAATATGTTTTATACACAATTTCTACCCTATAGTGGTCACCATCGAGGTTAATGATGACTTTGTGCAGTGCTCTGGGTCTCAACTTATATGAGGGGTTATTTGCATTGTTCACAAAAAATAGTTATCTTTTTGGTAATGAGATTTCCATTTATAAAGAAGTTGTTAACAATCTCTCTTTTTTAAACAATCAACATAAGTAAGCATCCATTGTTTACAAAAGTGCTGAAATGGTGCTTTTGGTCAGCCAAGTGTCTCACACATGCAGAAACCCATCACCATGCTAAAGAACAACAACAAAATTACATTTGTATAGTGCCTTTCACGTTGGGAGGACATTTCAAGGTGCTGGACAGATAGAGTTTCAGACCCGAGCTCGGGGTTGGGAAGGGTGGAGGGCAGGAGGGAAACAGGGAGATCAAAAGCACGGTCAAAGAGGAGGGTCTTGAGATGTTTGTTGAAGGTGGCAAGGGAGGTGGTGAGGTGAAGGGGCTGTGGGATAGAGTTCCAGAGGGTAGAGGCAGAGTAGCAGAAGGCCCGCCCACCAATAGTAGGGCGAGCGAGGTGGGGGACGTGAAGCAGGCTGTAGCCTGCTGAGCGGAGGAAGCGAGCTGGATGGTAAGGTGTTAGCAGGTCGCAGAGGTAGGGGGCAGGAAGACCATGGATAGCATTCTTCTAAGGAAGCATAAAAACCTAGAAATCTACAGTGTAGAAGGAGGCCTTTTGGCCTGTCACGTCTGCCCCGGCTTACAGAGCAAGGAGATCAATTCAATTCCCTTTCACCACCCTGCCTTATCTCCACAGCCCTTCCAGCACCTCTCTTTCATATGCCTTTCATAAGAGTAACTAAATCAAACAGTTTCATAATTGCTTGGAAGTGTCCTGCATTGATTTTGTGTCACATCACTACTATGAATATCTGTGAGTAGTTTAGTTTTATTGGGATAAGTGTGCTTGGAAGGAGCAAGTGGTGCAGGAGTTATTAACTGCAGTGACCTTCATGGATACTGGTCACGCAGGGTAATTATAGCATCAGTCCACTGAGCCTAACTAGCCTTAAACATTCCCTTTCCAAAGGTAGCAGATAATTAAGGCAATAATGAACTTTAGACAGCATGTGTTTGCGACATTTGATTTCCAAGAGAAAAAATAATCTAAATAAGTAAATCACTCTTGGAATAAATAGTTCTGCTGCCAAACCATCAAATCCTGAAGATAAATTGCTTTTAACTGGTAAAGCTGGTTCTTCAATTCAAATCACTGATGCATGAGATCAATCTCTGCAATCTGTAACTGTAATTAAGCACACAGCACATTCGATAAATGTTTATTTTTTTAACTTCAATAATTGATCAAATAATAATTTTGGTCAAAAAATTGCTTAAAAGCAACATTGCTATGCTGAGGTGTGAGGGGTGATATTATCCACAGGGTGGTTATACTGCAACAAAAATACTCAATGTAAAGGGTTCCCTCCAAGCTTCGCATCCTTAAATTTGTTCCCAGATAGGAGATAATCATGTTTTAAAACAATCTTTGTCCCATCGCTGTAGAACTAGTGTGGAGTCCTGTAGTGTATTGGTTAGAGACCTCGCCTCACAAGCGAGAGGACCTGGGTTCGATTCTCGGGCAGGACGAAATGTTAGGCAACTTTTCTTACTCCAAACACCTCTGTTTACCTAGCAGTAAGTAGGAACCCGGTTGTTGGTTGATTGGCAAATCGCTTTCCGGGGTAATAGTCCTTTAAAAAATAACAATAATTTGGCCATTCCATCCACTGCTGTGCACAATTGGCGCACAAATTATTGTCCATTCACTTGACAGTATATTCTACGAAGACGTCTCAATGATGTGATAAGGCAAGGATGTTCATTATAACCATGGAACCGTAAACATTTACAGCATAGAAGAAGGCCACTTGGCCCATTTTCTCCCTCAAGTACAAACCTTTCAGCCCTGGTTACCTGCCCTTTCCCCCATAGCTCCCTATTTTTAACCCCTCCCTTGGTGAATCTTGATGCTAATAGGAAGCTGAGGAAATCCTACAGTCTGTACAACTTACCCATTTCCTTGTTTCTTTCAAGGCCCACCTCAAGACCTTCCTTTCTCTTTGACAGCACTTTGTGGAGTCCTGCAGCTCAGTGGTTAGAGCACTCGTTTTGCAAGTGAGAGACCTGAGTTCAATTCCAGGCAGAGGGCGAAACCTTGGGCAAGTTTCCTTACTCCACACGCCTAATAATAATCCCTCCACAACCAAAAACAATAATAAATTGGTTATTTTCAATCTACGACTGTGGAACATTGCTGTGCGCAATTGGCTGCTGCGTTCGCCCACAAATATACAGTCAATTCACTTTACAGTGTGTTCTGTGAAGCGCTTTGGGACATCCTCCTGACGTGAAAAGCGCTATATCAAATGCAAGGATTATTATTATTATTGCCTAGTGCCTGGATGTACAGGCCGGCAGCCCTGACCTACAGCACTTAAATTTCACAGCTCAAGGAAGTTGACAATGATTTTACTTAAAAAGAAAGCTAGAGCTGGTATAATCTTTCCTCATACTTGGACTTCTCGCTGATTTATATCATTTTAATAAGTCAGCAGGAGAAGCTGCTGAGAATCATGTTTTCTCTGCTATATGAAAGTAATGACTCATTTAAATTACACCCCTCTTCTAGCTTTATGATTAATAATACAGTAGGAAAAACAATAGTGTTTTTCTTCTGCTAAAGCAATACAGTCTCCATTGGAGCATTATATGGAAAGAGCCTGATTATCTGGAGACTAACTGATGTCCATTTAGTAGTAGGAGATAAGATGTAGCATTGCATTTCAACGTCATTGGATAGTGATCAGGAACAAGGTGAACTCTTTCTCTCTCTTTCCCCAGCCTAGGGTCGCTAAATAAATAATATTCCTGGCATTTGATACAGTGCCTAATCACGTCTCAAAGCGCTTCACAGCATACACTGTAAAGTGAATTGACTGTATTTTGTGGGTGAAACGTGGCAGCCTATTGCGGACAGCAGTGTCCCATAAAAGTCATGGATTGAATGACCAAATTATTATTTTTAAAAAATTGAGGGATTATTACCCTCAGAAAGTGATCCGCCAATCGACTAACAACTTATTGCTAAGTAAGTAGCACCTCTACTGCTGCTCAGACCTAGTTCTGCTAACTCAGCATAGACCAGCATAGAAATTACCTTTCACAACACTGAATCTATGCTGTATTGTCCTGTGTTACAGCTGACGTGATTCTTTCCTCGAGAGAGTCAGGACATTCACCTTCTTTTACAAGTGGCATACAGCACAAACAAGCTTCACATAAACCAATGGACTGGGGAAATAACGTAAGCAAACTAAAGTCATGAAATATGCACAGCATTTTAAGAGAAGGGTGGTTTAAAAAAATGAAAACTCTTCTTATTCCAACATAAACATATGGTGGTGATATGAACTGCCTATGTCCCTCTACCTCATCCTTCCTTGTTTGCAGAACTTGCCTAGAAACCTCTCTCTTTGACTGTCCTTTGGCCATTTCACAGTGACTGCCCCTTGCCCTCATCTCCTTCCTAACCGGGCTCCCATTCTGTCTTTATAAAGCTCTGTGTGATTTTCTCCTGTGTGAAAGGCCCTACATAATTACAAGTTGTTGTTATACATTGTGTAAAATGTAGTAATGTAATCAGGTGAACAGGTCTGCAGGGTAGAGACAGCAAATGCATTATTTATATAATAAACCTCACTGGTACCTGTTATTTACAATTTATAGAATGCTTTCCAGTTAGGGTATGATTTTTAATCAGTTGTATTCACTTCTGGGCAGCACCAGCTGTAAGTGTGAATGGCTGATGTCAGAACTTGTCACAATGTCTAGATTACTGACGTAGTAGGAGGTTAACACTGAAATTAACCAGTACAATGCCAATGGTTGAGGTTGAACAAGTAATTTGCAGCCCATTAGAAATTGGAAAATTATTGATGGCTTAAAATTTGTTATTTACAATTTGTTTGACAAATAGCAACTCCCAAGTCAAAGTATTGACAGTGCGAAATAGTGCAACACAATCTATCTCTGAAGCAGCGCTCCTGTGGTTCAGAATGATGTATTACTAGTTATTACAGTACTTACTAATTGTGACTTGGAACTAACTACAGTAGAACCCTGTTATAAGGTACCCCTTTAACGCTGCTTAAGAGCAAGTACTCGGTGGACCTGCCAGCTTCCTGCTTGCTGGAAAAATGGCTGTCCTGATTATCAAGTTGATGCTGATGTCACTTGCTGTATGTGTTGTATGCAGGAAGTGATGTTGGCGGCGACCTAGTGACCCAGAAGTTAGCCATTTTTAGCTTGGGAAGCCAGATGGCTTTCTGCACTCCTGCACTATGGAGGCTGAAACACTGATTAGCCACTGCCTTATAATGGGAGTCTGCTGAAATTTTCAAATGTCATATTTTAGATCAGAAAACAATTAATAGATAATTCTGTTATTGAGTTATGATTCTGGAAATCAATGTAACTTTTAAAATCAGGCATAATGAAACTGTGACATTTGTATGACAGAACATGTGTGATGTTCAAAAGCACAGAAATTCTTCAATATCAATGCAGGTCCAGGTCATGTCATTTTGCAGGTGTATTTATTTTATCTTCAAAAGTTATGAATAGTGCACAGAATACAACTCTTTGATTCAGTTTTAAGATGCTGCAACTCACTCAGTGAACTATTATACAATCAGTTAACTCCTGCTGTGCTGAAGGAAGGGAAGAAAATATTGCTGTCTGTCCAACGGCTGTTCTGCAACACTAGGTCAGAACAATAGCTGTGCTCACTGCTGCCTTCTAATGGGGAAGTAAATCCTTCCTGACACTTCACAATTAATCCCACACGAGCGTGAAGTTTCAATCCGGAATCACTGTGCAGTGGCCAATTTTCATTGGGCACATAATATTAGGACATTGGACAGATGGGGCTCATAACACACCATACGAGAGAGCAGGCAAAGCTAAAGAGTTCAGACAGGATATGTAAAATGATGGCATTATCCCACTTAACAGTTTTTTAATATCTCTCCAGCTCAGCATCAAACCACATCACTGTTAAACACTCCGGGGCATTATTCATGTGAAGGGCGCTAAAAAATGTAAGGTGCTGTTTTAGTAATCTCCTCATTACAACTATATTCTGGAACTATACTACTGAGCTCCTAAAAAAATCTGAATGTTCCTCTTATTGTGCCTTGAAGCCAATAAGAAAGAACTTAAAATTTTCCAGCACCTTATGATTTCTTACAAAGTTTAAATAGTTACCGTTGAGTGTGGTGACAGTTACTGTAGCCAAATAAGGCATCCGTTTCTCGTACAGGTGAAGTCCCAAAAGCAGTCATGAAGTGAGGGGCCGATTAAGAGGATTGTTGTTCAACACATTGGAGAGAAACTCCCTTCTCTTTTTTAATATATGAATCAGATCTTTAATGTTTATCTGAAGAACAGACAGATGGGACCTTTGTTTATATCTGGTCCAAAAGACTGCACCTCCAATGCTCTTCCTCTCACCTCAGAAGTGCACACAGATATCAGCCTTGACTGTGAGTTTAAGTGGGGTAGGATCCATAGTCTTCTGACCCGAAAGTGAGAATGCTACTAACTGAGCCAAGCTGGTACCTAGGACAGCAACTAGCTCACTGAGTACAAGAGAATACCTGGTAAGTGCAAAACAAATTGCATAAAATGACTTAGACATTTACTAGGATATTCTCTTTATTTCAACACATTTATTGTTCACAGATACGAGAGCACAAGTAGATCACATTGTAATATGAAAGTGATTACTAGAGAGAATTTGTTTTGCCGCTTAAAGCCACCTATATTTCAGCAGCAATCGTAGTTCAAAATAACACAGACACCACAATCTATTTTGTAGTATTCTCAACGTCAAACACAACTAGTTTCACATAACCTGTTCGTGTAGCAGTAAGAAAAAGTAATCTGGAGGTCAGACTTCAAGTGCCAGGGCTAGCAGACACTAAAATCTGGCAGTTTTTGCTTACTAAGACTTGACGGGGCTCAGCTCTGCTGCTTATCCAAGTATAGCCTTTTCTCTCAGCTTGTGGGCTGGAAATAATAATAATAATCCTTGCATTTGATATAGCGCTTTTCACGTCGGGAGGATGTCCCAAAGCGCTTCACAGAACACACTGTAAAGTGAATTGACTGTATATTTGTGGGGAAACGCGGCAGCCAATTGCGCACAGCAATGTCCCACAAACAGTTGTAGATTGAAAATGACCAATTTATTATTGTTTTTGGTTTTGGAGGGATTATTATTAGGCTCTGTGTGGAGTAAGGAAACTTGCCCAAGGTTTCGCCCTCTGCTTGGAATTGAACTCAGGTCTCTCACTTGCAAAGCGAGTGCTCTAACCACTGAGCTACAGGACTCCACAATGATTGTTTGTGGAGAACAAGTAAATGGCAGAGTGACATTGAAAGAATGACAATGCTTCTCGGATTTCTAGAACCGAGCAGCTTCATTACTACAATATTCTGCCTAAATGGAAATACATTGTATCTTCTAAACTTTTGAACCAGCTCTATGATCCTTTCCTGTTCTCCACTTTCCTATGTTCCCATGAGAGATTCGACTCTTAATCACCACAGAGTTTGGAAAGAAGAATATTTTTTGGACTCTGCCGACTTAACTCAAATGTTAAGGTTATGCCGTGTCATCCTGGATTTATTTACAGTAAAGAATCATTCCCTATATACTTTGCATCAATGGCTTTCATCATTTTGAACACCTCAATCAGATCACCTATCAATTCCTAAACTCCGATGAAAACAATTCCAATTTTCTCAGTCTCGCACCATAGTTAAATTGGAGCATCCAGGATGCACTTCCAAAGCCTTTACATTTTCCCCAAACCATGATGCACTACTGAAAATCAAATCCAACACACATTCCTTACGGTTATTCTCTATACCTCTTGTGATCAAACCCAGTATTCCATTTGCCTTTCTTTTTGGTTTATACAGTTCCTCCACAACATTGCCCGGCTCCGTCACTGCCTCATCCCTCAGGCTGCCAAAACCCTCATCCACTCATTCATCACATCTAGGCTTGACTACGTCAACTCCCTGTTTGTTGGCCTTCCCATCTCTTCTCTCCACAAGCTCCAGATCATCCAGAACTGATGCAGCTTGTGTTCTCTCCTGCACCAGGCTCTGTGAACCCATCACCCCCACCCAGCTTCAGTGGCTCCCCATCCCCCAGAGAATAGAGTTCAAAATCCTTGTCCTCACCTTCAAGGCTCTCCACGGAATTGCTCCTCCCTACATTTGCAACCTGCTGAGGCCATATCAACCTGTCTGCTCCCTCTGCTCAGCAGGCTCTGGCCTGCTCCACTTACCCTGTCCGGCCTGCTCTATCATCAGCGGCCAGGCCTTCAGCCTTTCTGCCCCCACGATATAGAACTCCATCTCACATTCCCTTCACCTTGTTCCCTCCCTTGCCTCCTTCAATGCACATCTCAAATCCCTCCTCTTTGACCCGAGCCTTGGGCCACCCTCCTCCCCGATCCTGATCCCCAGCTCAAGTCCAAATCCCTGACTGTCCAGTGTCTTGGGATATCCTCCTGACGTGAAAGGCGCTATACAAATGTAATTTGTATTGTATTGAACTTGCTTTTAATGACTATGTACCTGGATCTCTAAATTCATAAATTCCTCCCAGTGCCTCCTCATTTAGCAAAATTCTGTTTTGCCATTCCTATCGCCAGAGTGCACCACTTCAAATGTTTGTAACAATGAACTGCATCTGCCATTATTGCACATATCTGCTTAATCTATCTATGTCCTTATGTAAAAGAAAACCTTATTGTTAGTGAATGTAAAAGTGGTAGCCGATTTATACGAAGATCACATGTTAACGTTACCTTTTCAGCTCTACTTAACATAAAAGGGGGCAGTAAGCACCCACATGGGTTGAATAACAAAACCACTGAGACTACAGCTTTTACAACATTAACTTGGCTTTACCAGAACTGGCTACCAACCAACAAGTCTCCTTTTTGTGCATCAAAAATATGTAGTAAGGTTTGATCACAAGCAACTGTCGAGGAAAGAGGCAATGGAAATTGTGATAAATTATTAAGAATCAATGCAATTGAGCCCTCAAAAACATGACACTTAAGTTATCAGAAGTAATGCTGTACAGGAGTACCGCTGATCTGTTGGAGACTTGGCCACCTTTCTAAATCTCTACGCCATAAAGCCAGGGAAGAAGCGAGGCGAAGGGAATGTGAGATGGAGTTCTATGTCATGGGGGCAGAAAGGCCTCACTCCAAAATTACATCTGGACATAAACTAGAAACATTCAATAACAGTTTTTTTTAAAAAATCACAAAATGACCAGTTTCTGTGTGTTAAGAGATGCCGAACATTGGAGCATCACATGTGACACTGCAAAACAACAGTATGCAGGTTCAATCTCACGTGTCAATATCAACCTTGACCTCACACATTGTCCACAGATTTCTATAACAGAGATGTACATCACACCTGTATACAAGTCATTTTTCTCTGAATCTGAGTTCTGGTTATATAAAAGGTTTCTTTATTTCAGGGATCCTGGTTCAAACTTGCAAGAAATATTTACCTGCAGACGTCTGTTTAAACTTTTCACTTTTCTTCTTCCTCCATTTCCACGGTTTAAACAATCTCCCTAACGTTGCAAACTTGCTTCTTCTCCTAATGGGTGGAGTGTGAGTCCCAGGGACCAGCGATTCTGAACGCATGGCAGCCAGTCTCTCTACTTCTTCAGCTGGATTGAGAAGAGAAATGGAAGGTGAAATAGCAGAATGCCCATGTGTGACATGGCGTGCTTTCAGTTATATCAAATACTTGTATTTTAATGTAAAATTTAAGCAAAATGCAAACTTCAACAAATATATTGTTTATCATAACCAAATAAATCCTTGATTAGAACATTTTAATAGTAAAACCTGCTTCAGTGGGCAACATGTATAGTGTCTTTTGGTCTTACTTGTGGATTGGTGCCACTTTACAGTGAAGGTTCCCTTTGTGGTTTCAATCAACCGCTCTCTCTCACACACACACACACACAGCTACTTTAACTCTATCCAATCCTATGCTATTGCTTCCTTACATATGGAACTTCAATAGTGTTGGTGCTTTCCCATTGTCCTGCTGCCTCCTGAAAACTATCAGAGCATTTACCTTTATTCTGCAAAATAACATTTCCTTAAATATCTGTGTTAAACATAAAATTAATTGCTTGGTGCCCAAGTTCCCTTCAATGGAATTTGGGTGCCAGTGTTGTTTTTATAATAATAATAATAATAATCCTTGCATTTGATATAGCGCTTTTCACATCGGGAGGATGTCCCAAAGCGCTTCACAGAATATACTGTAAAGTGAATTGACTGTATATTTGTGGGCGAACGCGGCAGCCAATTGCGCACAGCAATGTCCCACAAACAGTCGTAGATTGAAAATGACCAATTTTATTATATTGTTTTTGGTTTTTGGAGGGATTATTATTAGGCGTGTGGAGTAAGGAAACTTGCCCAAGGTTTCGCCCTCTGCCTGGAATTGAACTCAGGTCTCTCGCTTGCAAAGCGAGTGCTCTAACCACTGAGCTACAGGACTCCACAATTGAACTAGCAGCACAACTGCATCAGATCAGCAACCCAGACAGATCCAAAGGCACAGTTTGCTTTATTTTCACATTATAGCTGGAAGTGCAAAATCACATTTTTTTTACAAATGGAAATATGGATGTGCTGCTAGGTACCCAACAGTGTTGTTTCAGGTATAGAAGTACTTGAGTTGATAATTGGGATCAGGCTAATGGAGAATAGAATCATTTCATTGAAACCACCCACAGTGCGCAGTGACCCTGATGGAGCATCAAGAGAGCTCCTGCAGCTTCATAATACTGAACTGTACGTTATTAACTTGGTTTAAAAAAAAGTAAGGATTAAAACATTAGGCAGCATTTGGGCAAATTGTTTGCTATTAAAGCACAATTAGCAATTCTATTGTAGATACAACAACAACAAGATTCCATTTATAGAGCGCCTTTCACGTCAGGAGGACGTCACAAGGCGCTACACATTTGGGTCAGGACCCGAGCAAGGGGGAAATGGTCAGGGTGAGGGGAGGGAAGGGAGGGAGCGAGGAGGGGGGAAATGGTCAGGGTGAGGGGAGGGAAGGGAGGGAGCGAGGAGGGGGTAGAGAGTCGAGAGGGGAGCTGAAGGCACGGTCAAAGAG
Organism: Callorhinchus milii; assembly: GCF_018977255.1. Taxonomy (NCBI): domain Eukaryota; kingdom Metazoa; phylum Chordata; class Chondrichthyes; order Chimaeriformes; family Callorhinchidae; genus Callorhinchus; species Callorhinchus milii. Next base: position 12,701,899 of record NW_024704743.1, read on the forward strand.
AAAGGTCTTGAGACCGGCCTTGAAGGAGGAAAGGGAGGAGGCGGCGAAGGCACTGGGGGATGGAGTTCCGGAGCCTCGGGGCTGAGAGGCTGAAGGCCCGGCCACCGATGGTAGGGCGATTGGGGCGGGGGATGTGGAGCAGACCGGAGCCGGAGGAACGGAGGGTACGGGCAGGTAGGTAGGGGGATAGTAGGTTGGAGAGGTAGGAGGGAGCGAGGCCGTGAATGGCCTTGTAGGTGAGGATGAGGATCTTGAATTCGATCCTCTGGGGGATGGGGAGCCAGTGGAGGCGAGCGAGGGTGGGAGTGATGTGGTCCCGAAGCCTGGTGCGGGACAGTACACGAGCTGCAGAGTTCTGAATGACCTGCAGCTTGTGGAGGGAGGTGGCGGGAAGGCCGACGAGGAGAGAGTTCCCATAGTCCAGCCTTGAGGTGATAAAGGCGTGGACCAGAGTTTCAGCCGCGTGAGGGGTGAGGTAGTGCCGTAGTCTGGCGACATTCCGGAGGTGATGGAAGGCGGTGCCAGTTGTGGTGCGGATATGAGGGAGAAAGGACAGCTCAGGGTCGAACAGAACCCCGAGGTTCCTGACTGGCTTTGAGAGGTGGAGAGTGCAGCCTTGGATGCTGATGGTGTCAGCGCCTGAGGTGCGGAGGCGCTGACGTGAGCCAATCAGGAGGGCCTTAGTTTTGCGCTCTTAAGCTGAAGAAAGTTGTCTCTCGTCCAGGACTCGATGTCGGACAGTCAGGCTGTCAGGACATCGGTGGTCGTGGAGTTGAGGGTAGAGGAGGAAAGGTAGATTTGGGTGTCATCCGCATACATGTGGAAGTTAACCCCATGTCTGCGGATGATGTCACCACAGGGGGAGCATATAGAGGGTGAAGAGGAGGGGACTGAGGACAGAGCCCTGAGGGACACCGCATGAGACAGTGCGGGGTCCGGAGGAAAAGCCATTCGTGGAAACATAGTGAAGACGGTGGGAGAGGTACGACTTAAACCACTCAAGGACAGTGCCTTGAAGGTTGAGATAGGAGGACAAGCGGTGGAGGAGGATAGCGTGATCAACCGTACCAAATGCAAATAGATAATTTCCACCTAAGTTATTACTGAATTATTACTATTATCATGCACACCTCCCCTACAGCACTGCTGCCTGGGATCAGTTAGGCTCATCTTGCAGCACCCAGGTCAGAAGACATTAAATGGGACATCCTCCCGCAGTGAAAGATACTATCTATTTGTTGTTATTGTTGTTAAATCACGTGTGCTGCTTTTGACTCCCTCCCTCCCTCCTTCTCCCCCTCCCTTCCTCCTTCACCCCACTCTCTCCCTCCCTCACCCCACTCTTCTTCTCCCCACTCCCCTACTCTCCTTCTACCCCACCCTCCCCCCACTCTCCTTCTCCCCCACCCTCGCCCCACTCTGCTTCTCCCCACTCCCCCACTCTCCTTCTCCCCACTCCCCCACCCTCCCCCCACTCTGCTTCTCCCCACTCCCACACCCTCCCCCCACTCTGCTTCTCCCCACTCCCACACCCTCCCCCCACTCTGCTTCTCCCCACTCCCCCACCCTCTCCCCACTCTCCTCCCGACTCCCCACTCAACTCTCCTTCTCCCGATTCCCGCACCCTCCCCCCACTTTCCTTCTCTCGACTCCCGGACCCTCCCCCCACTCTCCTTCTCCCGACTCCCGCACCCTCGCCCCACTCTCCTTCTCCCGACTCCCCCACTCTCCTCCCGACTCCCCACTCTCCTTCTCCCCCACTCTCCCCCTACTCTCCTTCTCCCCACTCTCCCACCCTCCGCCCACTCTCCTTCTCCCCACTCCCCACTCCCCACCTCTCCCACCTTCCCCCCACTCTCCTTCTCCCCACTCTCACACCCTCCGCCCACTCTCCTTCTCCCCACTCCCCCACCCTCCGCCCACTCTCCTTCTCCCCACTCTCCCACCCTCCTTCTCCGCACTCTCCCCCTCCCTGCCCCCCTGCCTTTCCCCACTCTCCCCCCCGCCTCTCCCTGCTTTTCCCCACTCTCCCCCCACCCCCCGCCTCTCCCTGCCTTTCCCCACTCTACCCGCCCCCTGCCTCTCCCCTCCCTGCCTTTCCCCACTCCCCTGCCTCTCCCCGCCTTTCCCCACTCCCCTGCCTCTCCCCGCCTTTTCCCCTGCCTCTCCCCGCCTTTCCCCCTGCCTCTACCCACTCCCCTGCCTCTCTCCCTCTCCCCACTCTCCCCCCCCCCTGCCTCTCCCCACTCTCCCCCCCCTGCCTCTCCCCACTCTCTCCCACCCCGCCTCTCCCCCCTTCCACCAACTGCCTCTCCCTGCTTTTCCCCACTCTCCCTGCCTCTCCCCCTCCCTGCCTCTCCCCACTCTCCCTGCCTCTCCCCACTCCCCCCACTGCCTCTCCCCACCCCTGCCTCTCCCCACTCCCCCCCCGCCTCTCCCCACCCCGCCTCTCCCCACTCCCCCCCCTGCCTCTCCCCACTCCCCCCGATGCCTCTCCCCACTCCCCCCCCTGCCTCTCCCACTCCCCCCCCTGCCTCTCCCCACTCCCCCCCCCGCCTCTCCCCACTCCCCCCCCCCGCCTCTCCCCACTCCCCCCCGATGCCTCTCCCCACTCCCCCCCGCCTCTCCCCACTCCCTGCCTTTCCCCGCCTTTCCCCACTCTACCCCTCCCTGCCTCTCCCCACTCTCCCACTCCAGCTTTGTCCGGAAATTACGTTATCATAACATCCCTCCCTTGTCGTACTATTATTCCATGGAACTGTGTCTACAGACTGACTCTATTGGTTCCTTTATGCTGCATTGAAGCTGGCTGTTATTCGATTGGTGGACGGCTTATCCAGGGGTAAGAATTCCACCAGAAAATAATAAAAAATAAATAATACTAATTTGGTCACTCAATCCATGACTGATTGTGGGACACTGCTGTGCACAATTGGCTGCCGCATTTCGCCCACAAAATATGCAGTTAATTCTGTGAAGCACTTTGTGACGTTTCGAAGACGAGATAAGGCACTATATCAAATACAAGGATTATTATTATATCAATGGTTTGCAGTTTTAGCTGGTTAGACTCAAGCAGTACCCTAATGTGCACTCTGGGGTGTCCAAGCTTTGCCTCTTGCCAACCTGCACATAATACTTTCCGAAATTATGTAAGCAGAATGCATCCCTCCAAGCAGAGAGTGCACATTCCATTCCAACATTTTATCTCTGGGATTTCCATGTGTAGGTGGGATGCATGGAATTCTCAACTTGATTTGGATATCCTTAAGCATGGCGATGTGTTTTTGCATGCGACAGACACCCGGCTGACAAAAAAAGTTTATTTTTTTAAAACCCTTTTAAAATTTTATACACTTCTACAAGGTCCTCTCTGACTATCTTCTCTCAAGACTGAGGAGCTGTAAATGTCTAATCATTGCTCATAGTTCATTTATCTAACACCAAGGATGATCTTCGTTGTTGTCCCTCTAGGACCTTGGCAGAGTCCTTATGTCTCTACAACCAGGACAGTACTGACCATCGAACAACTTAAACATTATTTCTGGAGATTTGAGCTCAACTGAGTTGGCAACGTAGCCCAGCGTCCTTTTGCCTTGTTTATTACAACCTCACACTGTTTTGACATGGTAAGCAATGAGTCAACTAACACCCGTAGATCTCTTTCAGTTTTCTCTTTGACAAGTTCCATCACATCCATGAATTATGTGCATGTCCTATTGTTACTTCCTAGATGCAGTACCTTGCACTTACTGTTTTGACTTCACTTGCCAGTGTACCAGTCTTTACCCCTTGTGCATACTTTATCAGATTTTTTTTGCAAGACTTTAACTGCCTCCTTTGATTTCACAGCTTGCCCCAATTTGATATAAATCCAAATATAACCACTGGCTGTGAATCCATGTAATTAAATCCCTGTCTTCAAAATCCCTGACTTATCTCTTCAGCCACTTTTACATTTGCGATGTTCCTTTGCGTGAATTTAGGTATATAAATAATAGTAACAATCCTTACATTTGATATAGCACCTTATCAAGTCATCAAAATGTTTCAAAGTGCTTCACAGGATATACTGGTAAAGTGGTGAGTGTGTGTGTGTATTTTTGTGGGTGAACATAGCTGCCAATTTGCACAGAGCAATGTTGCACAAACAGCAATGGAGCAAAGTAACCAATTTTATTTGGAGGATTGATGGTCCCCAGAATAAATTCCCTTCTCTTTTCGAATTCCGCCATGGGATCTTTGGCATCCACCTAGATAGGCAGAATGGTTTGGTTTAATGTCTCATGCAAAGGATGGCACCTCTGACAATGGAGCACACCCAAAACACTGCATTGGAATGTCAGTACAGACTATATGGGTATGCAATGATCTCTGATGGGATAATGAATATTGCATTCATCGATTCTTCAGACATTTTCTCTTAAATTGAAAATTATATTACATTACCTGGGACATCAATACATACACACTTCTCCTTTGTGATGGTGATACACATTACACAATAGTCAGTAGAAATATTTCCATACAAGAATGATAATAATAATCCTTGCGTTTGATATAGCACTTTTCACATCCTCTAGACGTCTCAAAGCGCTTCACATAATAGACTGTAAAGTGAATTAACATAATATAACATGTAGGAGAAGGCCATTCGGCCCTTCGAGCCTGCCCCGCCATTCAATCATGGCTGATCTTGTAATCTAACTCCAGCTAATAACCTAACTGGAGTCCTGTAGCTCAGTGGTTAAGAGCACTCGCTTTGCAAGCGAGAGACCTGAGTTCAATTCCAGGCAGGGCGAAACCTTGGGCAAGTTTCCTTATTCCACACAGAGCCTAATAATAATCCCTCCAAAACCAAAAACAATAATAAATTGGTCATTTTCAATCTACGACTGTTTGTGGGACATTGCTGTGCGCAATTGGCTGCCGCGTTCGCCCACAAATATACAGTCAATTCACTTTACAGTGTGTTCTGTGAAGCGCTTTGGGACGTCCTCCCGACGTGAAAAGCGCTATATCAAATGCAAGGATTATTATTATTATTAACCCTGCCATATCCCCATATTCCTTAATCCCTTTTACAATAAGAAATCTATCTTATCTCAGTCTTGAATATGTTCAAGGACTGAACGTCAACAGCCCTTTGGGGTAGTGAGTTCCATACATTCACCGCCCTTTGAGTGAATAGTTCTTGCTCAACTCAGTGCGAAAGGGCTGGCCTCTGATTTTAAGGTTGTAACCCCTGGTTTTAGTTTCTCCAACCAGGGGAAACAATCTCCCACTATCTACTCTATCATGCCCTTTGATGATCTTATAGGTTTCTATAAGATCCCCTCTAATTCTTCTTATATTCTAGAGAATATAGGCCCAAATTGGTCAGCCTATCCTCGTAACTCAACCCTTCATCCCTGGTACTAACCTAGTAAATCTACGCTGCACCCCCTCCAAGGCAAGTACATCCTTCCTTAAATGAGGAGACCAAAACTGGACACAGTATTCTAGGTGTGGTCTCACCAGGGCCCTTTACAGTTGCAGCAAGACTTCCCTACTCTTATACTCTAATCCTTTCATAATGAATGCTAACATACCGTTCGCCTTCCTAATTTCTTGCTGCACCTGCAGACTAACGTTCTGTGATTGGTGTACAAGGACACCCAAGTCCCTCTGGACGCTAACACATTCCAATCTCTCCCTTTCTAAAAAATAACCCGCTCTACTGTTTTTGCTACTGAGGTGGATGACTTCGCACTTCCCTACATTATACTTCATCTGCCACCTACCTGCCCAATTACCTGACCTATCTATGTCTCGCTGCATTGACTGTATATTTGTGGGCAAAATATGAATAGATAAGATAAAGAAAAGGCTCAGGACAAAAGTTACTTAAATACAATAGTAACTTTTAAAAAAATATTTATCCATGTAAAACCCTGTCATGAGTGAAGTATTTGGTTTGTTTTCTCTTCCGAGCTCCCAATCATTGACCTCTCCACGTAAACTCACTAAACTGACTGTGCGTTGGATACCTGTATGAAAGGGAAAGAGAGCAGGATGGTGTGGGTCCCAGGGTAGAGGGAAGGAGGCAGCAGAGGTCAACAGCCTCAGTCCATCACACAGGAAGACATGTCATTGTACCCTTTAGACGCACCTTTCTGAATGTTCCTCGCTGTGCAGCCACACTTCCCACCCTCTGTCTGCCTCACCACTGCAGTGATTAATGCTCCACCACTACAGTGATTAGTGTTGTCCCGGTAGGTACCTTGTCCTCTGAGGCATCTTGATCTGAATCGCAATTGTACTACTTGCTGCTGAGTTGGAATATTCTGCTGGGGCCAGGGATTTTTGGGGGGAGGAAGGGGGAGGGGCAGAATGTTATCTTTCGGTCTCCATCTCTGTTCATCCCTCATATTTGTGGATGTTTTGCCCAATTCACTTTATATTCTGTGAAGCGCTTTGAGACGTCTAGAAGATGTGAAACACGCTATATCAAATGCAAGGATTATTATTATTATATTCCTCCTCCAGGGGAAGGATGGTGATGACATCCTCCTGAAAGAAGTCATCACTCAGATTGCTGTCTTGAGTTTGATCACTTATCTACCAGAATTTCTACTCCATAGTCTCTTCATACTTAAGAGTAGAGTTATACAAGATGAACACTGAGTGCCTCCATAACAGTGTACAGATCTTACCTTTATACTGTAAAGTGTAGTGACTGCATGTTTTGTCAACCTTGAAGTGAATGACCAATTATGTTTATAAGAAATGAATGATGATTTGTGGAGTACAAACACCAGCACGGACTAGTTGTGTTGAGTGGCCTGGTTCTGTGTTGTAAATTCCTTGTAAATATTTGGGGAGGGATTTTGGGCTAGGACACCCAGATAAAAACTCCCTTCACTTTTCAAAAGGTGCCATGGGATCTTTAAGGTCCCCCTGAAAAGGCAGATAGGCCTAGGCCAGATAGGACAGCATCTACAACAATGTAGGACTCTCCCAGCACTGCATTGTAGTGTCAAGACTACATGGATTCCAAGTTCCAACAATAACAAACATGACAGAGCTGGGAGAGAACAGCTCAAGAAATATGATGGCAAATACAAGGGATCTGCAGGTAGTGAGTTAAATTACAATCGTCTATAACACCGTTTTCTACTCCCACTAATCCTGCAGGATATTTCTGATACAAGACTGCTTAAAGCATCTTGTGGCTGCTGATGCTGAGATCCTGGCTACAAAAAAGCTCCCAGCTCGAAAACTACAGCACTGACCATAACATAGAAATAAATGTACAAGTGTGAATGTGTCCATTGTACACAACTGAAGCATCACTCATCTACCCAAGACATTCCTCAAAAAGTTCCAAAGAGGCTTATAATACAATAATAATTCTTGCATTTGATATAGTGATTATTATTAGTGCCTTATCACATCTTCGGGACGTCTCAAAGTGCTTCATAGAATATACTGTAAAGTGAACTGACTGTATATTTTGTGGGCGAAACATTGCAGCCAATTGCGAAGAGCAGTGTTACACAAACAGTCATGGATTGAGTGACCAAATTATTATTTTTTTTTTGAAGGGATTATTACCCCCGGATAAGTGATCCACCCACCAATTTACAACTGGGTTCTTATTTACTGCTAGGTAAACAGAAGTGTGTGGAGTAAGGAAACTTGCCTAACATTTCACCGTATCCGGGAATCAAACCCAGGTCTTCTCACTTCTGAGGCGAGTACTCTAACTACACTTATAGGTGGCAAGTTAATAATAATAATAAATAATAATACTTGCATTTGATATGGTACTTTTCACGTCTTCTAGACATCTCAAAGTACTTCAGAATATACTGTAAAGTCAATTGACTGTATTTGTGGACGAAATGCAGCAGCCAATTGCCCACAGCTGGATTGAAGTGACCAATTTATTATTGCTTGTTTTTCTTGAGGGATTATTATTAGGCGTGTGGAGTAAGGAAACTTGCCCAAGGTTTTGCCCTGCCGGGAATCAAACCCAGGACTCTCGCTTGCAAGGCGAGTGCTCTAACCACTGAGCTGCAGAACTCCATGTTGAGCATTTAGTCAACCTCAAACAGGAAGAATAACTATTAGCCCACCTAGAGGCAGCAGCAAGAGGACCCATTACCCCCCACTCCCCCACCACCGCCCACCCCCCCCAACCACCATCTTGGAGATGTGATGAAAACCTATAACATCTGAACATCTCAAGTTAGAACATAAGTAATTGCTGTAAAGTGAAGTGGCTGCGTATCTGTAGGCATACCTAGTAGCCAATTTATATACAACAAGGTCTCATCGTGTACCATCAATTTTGTCTAGAGGAATGTTCTCCAGAATATTTGGAAAGCTCCCTTCTCTTTTCAAAGAGTATCATGGGATTTTACTGTGAAGTGTAGTGAATGTTTTTGTAAGCAAAATGCACAGTAATACCACTTGCAGTGCTTTGAGAAGTTTTGACATAATAGGCACATCAAACCATTATTATTAATATAAAGTCATCACAAAAGCATGTATTTTATTGAAGATTCGGCTATATATCATAGGGTTTAACTTGTAATTCCTAACAGGGTAAAAACCCACAAAAATGCGCTTCCAATTACCATAAGGAGTCCCCAATGAGTGACTCAGAGTTCTTATTAATGGAAGAAATAATGTGTGAAAAGTACAACCATGGTGCATTTAAACGTACAGCAAATTGAAATAAATGCATAGACTGTGCATCCAATACAGATTATAACATTAATAATGCTGTCAAACAGAATAGTGTAGTAAAATTAAACTGTGTTCTGTCATCTCAAAAGTACTGGTGTCATTAATCTCAATTTGATTGAGTGTGCAACTTCTAATAAATCTGGATTAATTTATAGAACTGGATACAAATTCAATTTATCATACTCGTTTTTGCAGTTCTCTTGGATTTCAATAAAGCAACTCAGTATGCAAGGCCACTCACTGAACATGGTGGAAATTAATTTTACCAGAAACTATTACATTTTACAGAAACGTATCCATTTGTTGCTTGGAAAATCAATGCAAAAAGCAGAATAATATCTACTCTACATCAAAAGTGCATAACACTATTAAATAGCTGGGTCATGTATACAACGTACAGTGCTAGGGATCAGATACACATTGCTAAGGATAAGGTCATGTCACACTAAAAGCAAAGGATCAGGACAAACACACGTCTCAGATCAGATTCAGACCCACACACACTACATACCATGGAGAATAGAAAAGTTTGGTGCTCAACAGATCAGTGTAAAAAAAATTCTGACGAAAGGTCATCGACCTGAAATATTAACTCACTTTCTTCTCTCCATACATGCTGCCTGACCTGCTGAGTGTTCCAGCAAAACTAAATGACCAAAAATTGGTCACTTAGTTTGACATCCACATCCTCTGCTACATTTTGGCCTGGCCAGCTTCCTTCTCTTCCCCCACCCCACCCACCCCAGTTGCTGAAGCTTTCTGCTTTGTATAGTTGACCATTACTCCACAAATGCACCCCACACAATATTACCTTTGACAGTTATTACCTCTGGTCACATGTTGACTCTCTCTCTGCCTCATGTCGACCCCATGTGAGGAGTTCCTCCTAGATTCTCTCTATGTGACTCATCACTGCCCATTACTCCAGCGTATTGGGATGTCCTCCTGACGTGAAAGGCACTATACAAATGTAATTTGTTGTTCTTCCGAGTCCATTTTCTGTCTCTGGTTTCAATCGATCATTCTCAAAGCTGACACAAGTGTGGAGAGAAAACTTTTGAGTCTACCCCTCCCCTGCCTTTAAAACCTACATTAAGATCCATCCCTTCTACCATCTTCATACACCACCACAACCACCAGAGCTCTGTGATGCACTTCCATACATCCTCCTGACACGAAAAGCACTGTATAAATGTAAACTGTTGTTACTGTTATGATGCCAGCAGTTCCATAGGGGTAACACTTTTTTTGTCGGAAGGGAAGTCTGAAAGTCTCCCTTCTCTGTTGTATATAGGAATCCCAAATGTCAAATGTGTCTGATCAATCTCAACCGATTTATCATGGCACTAAATTGGCAACTGAGTCACCAAGTTCAGACAATAGCTGATATGGGAGGTGAAAAGGTGAGAAAACATCAGAGTAGTGAAGGAGAAAGTGCTCTCCTGAAGTTATCCAGAGCAGAGAGTACGTCAAGCCAAAAAGAACGATCTTGAAACCACAGTTAATGAAAGTGCAAAATGTCCATTTCCCAGAATTGAAATCTCCCACCTCCATGAGCAGAAAATACACTTAAAAAAATTAAAGAAAAACACTGCCGTTTCAAGCGGTCATTTATTTTACACTCACACTTTAAGACTGAGAATGGTGGTGCAGAAAAGGCTGATTCTAAAAATAAACAGAAAAATGTTTCACAAAAATACCAGATTGCCAATTTGAAAATAAAATGCAAGTTTCTATTTATAGATTGTAAAGAGATTTTTTTTCCTCCTTCAAACTTTTCCGGTTGAAAAAGAAAATATTTTGAAGGAATGAATGAATTGTCTTGTGTCTGTGAATAGTATAGACACAAGCCATTTGGCACATTAACTCTAAGTTGGTGTTTCTCATTAGATGAGTCATCTAGCCTAAACAACAACAAGATGACATTTGTATAGCACCATGCACGTTGGGAGGACGTCCCAAGGCGCTGGACAGTGTACAGCATTTCAGACCCGAGTTGGAGTCGGGGGGAGAGAAGGGAGGGGAAGGGGGGTGACCGATGGCATGGTCGAAGAGGAGGGTTTTGAGGCGGGACTTGAAGGAGGCTAAGGAGGGATGAGGCGGAGTGATTGGGGGATGGAATTCCAGAGGTTGGGGGCAGAGTGGCTGAAGGTTCTCCTGCTAATGGTTGGGCGGGTGGGTCGGGGGACGTGGAGCAGGCTGGAGTCGGCTGAGCGGAGGGATTGGTAGGGGGTTAGGTGGTCGGAGAGGTAGGGTGGGGCGAGGCCATGGAGGGGTTTGTAAGTGAGGACCAGGATCTTGAACTGGATCCTTAGAAGGATAGGGAGTCAATAGAGTCGGGCGAGAATAGGGGAGATGGGGTCATGGAGTTTGGTGCAGGAGAGGACACGGGCTGCAGAGTTCTGGACTATCTGCAGCCTGTAGAGGGAGGAGTTGGGAAGGCCGACAAGCAGGGCATTTGCATAGTCGAGCCTGGAGGTGATGAAGGCATGAACAAGAGTTTCAGTGGCCTGAGGGGTGAGGTAGTGGCGGAGTTGGGCGATGTTACGGAGGTGAGGGAAGGCAGAGCGGGTCATGGCTTGGATGTGGGGAAGAAAAGACAGTTGAGGATCGAACAAGACACCCAGGTTCGTGATGGCTTGGTGAGTTGAAGTGTGCAACCATGGAGGTTGATGCTGCCAGAGCCTGAGGTGCTGAGGCGCTGGTGTGAGCCAATCAGGAGGGCCTCAGTCTTGTTCACATTCAACTGTAGGAAATTTGCCCTCATTCAGGACTTGATGTCCGACAGGCAGTCTGTCAGGACAGCAGTGGTCCTGGAGCTGAGGCTGGAGGCGGAAGATAGAGTTGGGTGTCATCCGCATACCGTTGACCCCATGTTTGTGGATGATGTCACCAAGGGGGAGCATGTAGATATTAAAGAGGAGAGGGCCAACGACAGAGCCCTGGGGGACGCCAGACGTGACAGTATGGGGGCTGGAGGAGAAATCGTTAGAGGCAACGAAGTATAGACGGTGAGAGAGATAGGAATCGAACCAGGCAAGGGCAGGTCCGTGAAGAGGAGAGGCGGTGTATGAGGATGGAGTGGTTGACAGTGTCGAAGGCGGCAGAGAGGTCGAGAAGGACAAGGAAGCAGATGGAGCCCTGATCACAGATGTTCAGAATGTCATTAGTGACTTTGACCAGGGCTGTTTCCATGCTATGGGCAGCGCGGAAGCCGGATTAGAGGGGTTCAAAGAGGGAATGGCGAGAAAGAAAGGAGCGGAGCTGGGACGCAACGACTCATTCCAGTCCAACCCCACTCTCCTGCTCACTCCCCAAAATCCTTTCATATTTCTCTTTTTTAATCATTTAATTCCTATTAAAATTTGTTTCAACTATGGTTTGAGGAAGAGATTTCCACATTCTGACCAACCTATGCAGCAAGAGATTTTTTTTTGTAACCTCTCGTTTAATTCTATTTCTGATCATTTCAAAATACGTATCCTCTTGCTCCCAACTCAAACCATGATTGAGCTTTAATTAACTTGACTTCTTCACGTTAAAAAGGCAGCCACTTGTCAGTGATATCCGAATTAATTCATTGGTATCAACTGCAAAACTTCCCACGCAATTCAGGTGGTTGCAGTTACGGTGAACACGTCAGATCATCTCTTTCAAACCCACGTTGAAAAGGGCTCAAAACAAGTGCTCCAGAATAAATCCCATTACATGCGGCTGAATGAAGGTCTTGAATTTTTATAGTGCTTTAAAACGTCATAAAGCACTTCAAACAATTACTGCCAAGTGCAATAGCATTATTTGTGGGCATAATACTTCACTACAGGTACTATAAGGTGTCACAAGGTGAATGACCAATTACTATGTACAGTATTGCAGGGCCAGGTCTCCAGGAGAAACTCCCTTTGCTTTTCAAAGATCACATGACAATATTCAAGGTTTGTTAAAACGCTCAATTAACCTTATTGTGTCAGATTATACATACTTGTGCAAATTTATTACTTCCAGAATAAAATACATTACATCTACATAATAGACACCAGAGTAAAACAATTACACCACGATTACAGACACCAGGAATAAAACCCATTGCAGTATATCCAGATTACAAACACTGGAACAAAACTCATTATGTCAAGATTATAGACACCAGAACAAAATGCAGAACATCTACATTATACAGACTGGAATAAAATCCATTATGTCAAGAATATAGATACTGGAATACAATATATACTTATATAACACCTTTCACATTGAAAGGACAGTGCTTCACATTGCTGTCCAGGCATATGTCAAAAAGGTAGTTTTTGAGAATAAATAATAATCCTTGCATTTGATATAGTGCCTTATCATGTCTTCAAGACGTCTAAAAGTCCTTCACTGTAAAGTGAATTGGTGGTCAAAAGAAAAATTAATAAACTCATTATTTCTAGACTAAACCCCAGTCAATTTATAGGCTGCCAATGGCTTCTTGACTCTTGTCTCGCAGACATAGAGTTAGTTTATACTTTTAGATCAAAGAAATAGTGAAAAGCAAAGTACAATATAAGCACAAAGGGGGATCTGAGTGGATGCTGCGAGGTGGTTAATAGAGTGAAGGACGGAATGACATCCAAATGACAATACAGGACTCCAGGCCCCGGTACTGTCCAGGACCTCAGAGCAGACTGGTGCCCCCCAGCCCAGGCTCCTGCGTTGAATGGATGAATGAACAAACTTAGCACCGAGGAAAGAACAGAGCGGAGAGGGAGTGCTCCAGTCAGGTTACTACACTGCGATCGTGCAGCTGTTTAAAGACTGAAAAATTCAGCAATGCTGCTCCACTGCAGCGCTGTGCCAAAGCACACAGCTATCTGCACACCATCCCCAACACATTCCCCCCCAAATATAATCATAATGTTCTTTGTTTACCAAATATTAAAAGCCATAAATAGATTTGCTTCCACAAACTGGAGCCCGATGGTAATCTGAACCCGGGCTTTCACTCCGCCGAGCGGGACTCCCCTCTCTCTGCTGCTCCGGTACTTTTTGAATGGTGATGCGGTGAACCGAGCAGTCGGTGTTATCAAGTCAGTAACACACCGCACTCAAACAGAGCATTAAATCAACAGTACTGTGAGTCGAGGCACTGCCTGTGCAACGTTATGGCTAAAATGATATAATATGCGTTAAAGCAGATCTCGTCAAATAGATATGCAGTGACCACCCGATATGATCAATGGAACAATCGAATCTTTAGTAAAAAGACTCCGTGTTACTGAAATCCACAACATTGCCCCATTCATCACCGGATTGGTGTCGGGCGCTGCTCACCAGGTCCCGTTTCTGACGAGATGACAAGTTCAGCTTCGGACTAAATGAATTATTTCTAGAAACAATTTCCTACAATTGAAAAGGACACACGAGCTGCAAAAATAATTCCCCCCAAAAACCTTACCATCTCCGGCTGCTGCTCCGCGACTACAATTGCTGCAAATGTGCTTAATCTCTTTGCCAATGTGACACTGGATCATGAAAGAAACGTTGTGGTTTGTAGGTTCCTTCAGCGGTTTCATCCTCACAATGTAAATGGTTCTCTTTTGGGGCTTTCCCCCACTGTGGTCTTGGACTGAGCCTTCTCTGTGTCCGGACGCACACAACACGTGTGGGTCTGTGTGTACGGAGTCCGCCATCAACAGCCGAATGGATTAACACCAAACAGCAGCACAAAGAGATGAGGCGAAGCAATACTCATTGATTTCTGGTGACCTTTCCTGACTGTACTCCAAATCGCCAATACAATCTGCTGAACACACACACACACACACAGACAGTAACCTGAACACACACACACAGTAACCTGAACACACACACACACACACACACACACAAGCTAAACACACACACACACACAAGCTAAACACACACACACACACAAGCTAAACACACACACACAAGCTAAACACACACACACAAGCTAAACACACACACACAAGCTAAACACACACACACAAGCTAAACACACACACACACAAGCTAAACACACACACACACACACAAGCTAAACACACACACACACACAAGCTAAACACACACACACAAGCTAAACACACACACACACACACAAGCTAAACACACACACACACACAAGCTAAACACACACACACAAGCTAAACACACACACACACACAAGCTAAACACACACACACAAGCTAAACACACACACAGACACACACGCACAAGCTAAACACACACACACACACAAGCTAAACACACACACACAAGCTAAACACACACACACACACACACACAAGCTAAACACACACACACACACACAGTAACCTGAACACACACACACACACAGTAACCTGAACACACACACACACACAGTAACCTGAACACACACACACACAGTAACCACACACACACACACACACAGTAACCTGAACACACACACACACAGTAACCTGAACACACACACACAGTAACCTGAACACACACACACACACACACACACAGTAACCTGAACACACACACACACACACACACAGTAAGCTGAACACACACACACACACAGTAACCTGAACACACACACACAGTAACCTGAACACACACACACACAGTAACCTGAACACACACACACACACACACACAGTAAGCTGAACACACACACACACACACAGTAACCTGAACACACACACACACAGTAACCTGAACACACACACACACACACACACACAAACACACACACACACACACACAGTAACCTGAACACACACACACACAGTAACCTGAACACACACACACACACAGTAACCTGAACACACACACACACACAGCAACCTGAACACACACACACACAGTAACCTGAACACACACACACACACAGTAAGCTGAACACACACACACACACACAGTAAGCTGAACACACACACACACACACACACAGTAAGCTGAACACACACACACACACAGTAACCTGAACACACACACACAGTAACCTGAACACACACACACACACACACAGTAACCTGAACACACACACACACACACAGTAACCTGAACACACACTGCACGAACTCTATCTACAACTGAGACGTCTCCTCCACCCGCACAGTAGCTGACCAGCTTCTTCAGTAGGTCAGATCTCCAAGCGGTTCCGAGCCATGGTGTTTCCTGAGGGAATCTTCTCCCCTCGATGCAATAAACACATGACCACCGTCTGTGGTGCTGTCATTAAGCGCCGACTGTAATCAGGGGTGAAGTGCAGTATTGAGCAGCCCACGAGGATGCTCAGGATTGGAGAGAGAACCAAGGAGAGCAGACACGTTGCCGGAATAGTTAAATGAACTGTGAGCAATTACTCATGCATTACACCTCAGTCCTCTGCTGTTTTGCTTGTTGAATTACAGAACCATTTGGTATTGAAATGGACTTATGAACTGTACATTAGAGGTGAAGCCGTTTAGTTTCCTAATAAAAAAACTATTTAAGTAATTAAGGCTTTATAAATAACCAAATATCTTCATTTCCGTGAGAGCAAATCTTCAAATGGACTCTTCTTGTGGAATCACTGACTACTGTACACGCATCTCTTCTAAAACCATAAACAGACTGCACACACTGAGGTAAATATTATTTTGCAAACTTTTCAGAAAATTAAACAGAAGTGCCTTAACCGGTATATTCACTATTTTTCAGATTCTACAAAACTGAGCAGAATAAAACTAAATAGTGTTAGACATAAAGCCCCTTATGATTCCAGAGAGACAATGACTATTTGCAGCAAAGTCACACTTTTGACCAGACCATTTTACACGATAACAAACGTCTCCTCCCCCATTGCTTCTCTATTTTTTCCTCAGGCACCAAAGTGAATCCATAGTTAGCAACTTGAACAAGGGCACCTCAACCACAAGACAGCCTACATCTAACTCGGCTGCAAAGTTGTTTTTTCTGACCCTGATATTGTTCAGTGACCTCTCACTGCCTGACAGATCTGTCAGGGACTTTACAACCTGAACTTTTATTGTGCTATGTTTTATTGCTTCTGGTGATGCCCATTTCATTCTACTCTTATCCCTTCATCCAGTCACTTTCAATGAGGCAACTTGGACACGTCTGGAGAGACATCTGAGCTCAATGACCTGGGTCCCAGTAGTAGGGATCAAAGTGTCTGAAGGATATACAGCCTAATCTGATGGTTCTGTGTTTAGGCCTCAGTGACCAGGAGGCTAGTGTTAGGTGCTTTCTTGCATTTCCATTGAAACTGACTGAGGTTCGCGCGTGTGCAAGGCTTGATTCAGTCAACAGTTGAAGGACGGCCTCTGGGAGGTGCTGTAAAAGCAGCTTTCAAGGGACTCGGGAGTCACAATCTGCTTGTGAATTAACTCTAAAAATAATCAAGCTGCAGAAATGCTCAACAACACGGTGCAGTGTCAACATGTGCTTCATATCAAACCGTGAACACGGTGGCACAATGGCAGAGACTAAAAGTCATCATTCTGTTTGTCCTACACATTTTCCCTGTTATGCTATGCCGAGGGGCAGCTGCTCATATGTTCATGTCAACACTGTCAATCAGAACAGACTATGCAATAGGTTGTGTGCTAGGCACCATCTCATGCTAATATATCTTACTATAAACTCGAACTTATTTATAAATTTAACAAAGACAATGCAAGAGAAGTTTGTTCCAATGGAAATAAACCAGAGACTGAAAGGGCTGATCTAATAGTTGATGCAGTACAACATAAACCAGCCTCCAGGAGGCTGCAGTTTTAGTTCATCAAAAGTCCACATTCCCACAGCAGGAATAATGGGCAAAGGACAGCACAGCCCGAGGAAGCTTTACTGCTCTCATCACCACCAGAAAATGCTTCTCTTGATGGCCTCCGTGGGTTCATTCATTTTGCACAACATTGAATGTGGGCAACGGCTGAGGGAGTAGAGGCTGAGAAAACAGTGAATTGATGCTTAAGCCTTGCTACATCAGCACACTGAAAGAGGCTATCCAACCTCCTCGACAAAGTGATTCATGATAAACACTGGACTGTAGCTTTAAACACTAGTTGTCTCTTATAGACTGTAATGAAACGTGTGTGTGTGGTGGTGGTGGGGGTGGTGGTGGTGGTGGTGGTGGGGGGGGGGGGGGGGGGCGGTAGCATAGTTCTGTCTGCAGGGAATTATTTGCACAGTTATAATGACATGACACTGACACTGACACTGACATCACATCCAACAATGCCAATGCCCTGTGGCCTCCCCGCCTTTTACATATGGATCCACACTTGTGAATATGAAGCCAGAACCGCCAACGTACAGGAAGCGTCCACTTACGAATAAACTATTTTGAGGCACACACATGAGGCGTCACATAGAGACTGAATATACTGTTACCATCACCTCTTCTGAAACGAGGATAACAATTGTATTAACATATGTGGAGGCAGTTCTGCAATTCTACAGCTCGAATTGCACCTTCTGACACGTTATAAAACACAAACGTAAGGACTGTGTTTGCTGTTGGCATCAGTATTCTAAAGGAATCTTATCTTAATAAATCTAATCTGCTGCATTGTACGACCATTTCAAATGTAAAACATTAAATTCACATTGTCACTTCTATTTTCAACCACATACTACATAACATTGTCTTATTATCTTCTGACACACAGACTGTCAGTTGAAGTTCCGCTTACCGCCTAGATCATTTTTAAATAAAAATAACTTAGGCCACTCTCATGTCAATCTACTCCATCCACACTTCTACACAGTGCTACAGCTGAATATTTCTTGGATTTAAGTGGATTGCAATTTTACGGGGATCACCAGGGGAGCGATCTAACTCACATGTACATTACAACTTAAATTGGAATGAACGATCTCAAGAGAGGTTCAGATGAAGAAAATAGTTAGGTCATTTGATCTCATCCTTCCAGAATACCCACTCTAATGTCATGCCATTACAGCATCAAGCTGTTTCTTAAACGTATCCAGCATTATGGCTTCAACAATTCTTCCTCCATCTCTGCAATATTGCCTGCCTCCTCCACCTATTCTATTTCTCCCCAACACAGCCAAAACCATCGCCCATGCCTTCATCATTTCTAGATTTGATTTCTTCAATGCCCACCTTGCTGGCTTCCTCAGCTCTAACCTCAAGGATCAACAGATCATCCAGAACTCTGCTGCTTGCATTTTCTCTTGTACAACATGGGACACTGCTGTGCACAATTGACTGCCATAATATGCCCATAAAATACACAGTACAATATATTCTGAGAACGCATTGAGACTTCAACGACGTGATAAGGCACTATATTAAATGCAAGGTTAATATTATTACCATTAATACTTTCTGGTGCCTGAAATTGCCCTTCACAATCTGAACTTGTGCCCTCTTGTCCTGATGCCTTGATGTATCTGAAAGTATTTTTCTGGGTTTGCTCTCCCATCCTATCTCATATTTAGCATGTTATATAACTTGAAAAGGTCCTCTCTGAAACATCTCTGAAACATATATATTTCATGGCCACTAATAAACAGATATCTAAGGAGTATTGGGTATGGGGAAAAGGGCGGGTTAATGGGACTGAAAGGATTGCTCTTTAAAATAGTCAGCGCAGACATGCTGGGCCGAATGACCTTCTTCTGTGCTTAAATTTTTATGGTTCTATAACTGAAGAAGCATTCTTTATTCACATCAAAAGCATCTTTTATTCACATCAAAAGCATTCCTCACTCTAACACTTGAGATCATCAAGAACAACAACAAGATTCCATTTATAGAGCACCGTTCACGTCGGGAGGACGTCACAAGGCGCTGACGTCCTCAATGTTCTCCTTCCTCTGCATTACCTCTAGGGTCAGGACAAACCTTTACATTTTGCAGCATCCAGATTTGTCTACATTAGACCAGGTGCCACCAGACCAGAGCACTGTACTGCTCGAGAATGACATGGGATTTCAACTGCTCTGACAAAATTGTCCTGTTATAGAGATGTCAGATAATAGAGATGTCAGACAAATATGAATAAATAATGCATGAGACACAAAGGGTAAAGAGCAGTCGTCTGTGGACTGAAAGAGGCCAAAGTTGAGTGTGAGGAATTTTTGTTTTTTCATTTGCAATCCAGGAAGTATCCACACAGAACACCTGAATCTTGAAGACAGGCTTTGTATGAATTGTGGAAGAAACTGTGGGTTGAATTGTGGGTTTGACCTATTTTTGTTCCATACTTTCTTATTTACTGTTGTCTGTACATTGTCACTAGCACTTATAATATAATAATAATCCTTGCATTCGATATAGCGCTTTTCACGTCTTCTAGACATCTCAAAACGCTTCACAGAATAGACTGTAAAGTGAATTGACTGTATATTTGTGGGCGAAATGCAGCAGCCAGTTGCGCACAGCAGTGTCCCACAAACAGTCGTGGATTGAAATGACCAATTTATTGTTGTTTTTTTGAGGGATTATTATCAGGCGTGTGGAGTAAGGAAACTTGCCCAAGGTTTTGCCCTGCCGGGAATCAAACCCAGGACTCTCGCTTTCAAGGCGAGTGCTCTAACCACTGAGCTACAGGACTCCATACCTCCACTTGTAGGGGAACAAAATCCTTGTGTTTTGAAAAGCTTTTTACGTGGCCTTACTGCAATAAAGTGTACCAATTTATGGTACCTCAAGGCTGAGGTTCAGACATTAAGAATCCAATTTTAGTGTGTTTGTATAATATCGTTAATGTGTACTAAATTAGCTCTTTGGAATATCAATCTTTGCAAAAAACCAAGTAAACATTATAAAGAACTGCATGATCTCCAACACATCAGCTAGTGCAAGTCAGCTTAGACGCCTTTTATTCACATCAAAAGAAATTTATGTCACATCTATCTATTTCTCCTTTAAGTATTCGCCACAAATTTTCTGCTCTGTCATCAATGGTTACTATATCTTTTGTTCACAATAACCTAGTATGATTGCAAGCTTGTCATGAATTGAGTTTTTTTTCAAATAAATTGTTTTTTTCAAGTGTTCAAATGGAACTCTGCCATTTGCCCAATCAGTTTACTACCATTAGTCTTGGAGATTAGAATGTAATGCGTTTTCTGAAATGGGATCTACCTAGCGTAGTGAAAACACAGCCTCTAGACCAATTGACTAAATGGATGGTGTGTGAGCAGGGTTTTAAAAATATAAATGTTAACCCTATTTCCACTGACATAATAATCCATCAACAAACAGGAGCTGGACCTCTGCTGCAGTTGTGTGGATTGCACATTTCCCAGGTGTTGTCTTACAGTACTTTAACAGCAAGAATTCCATTCTTTATCCCAACAGGAATCCTGTTCCTCTGCTGGCTAATAGACAATGATCATTACTGAAAGTGCAGGTGAGTAAGACTTTTTCTCCTTTAGGCTCCTCAGCACAGATCCAGGGTGATGTCTTGGACTACATTATGCCAGTTACATCCATTCTTTAAACACTATCTAGAGAACCAACAGTTTCTGCAAAATGAAATTATTCCTAAAACACAACTGGCACCTTCATTCATATTGAACCATTGAAATTTACAGCACAGAACTATAGCACTAAAACAGGGACATTTCGTAAGAGTTAATTACGTAGTAGCATCCAATTCCCATTTGTCAGCTCTATTAATTCAAACTCCAGTTAACAATGCGCTGCTGGCCCACAAACAACAGTAGCAATACAAAAGCTTCTGCAATAAATTCAGATAAAACTCAGAACTGCAATAATTCAAACTAATTAACTATTGCAATAAATTGCATTAAATAATAAATTCAAATAGGGACATTGACTGTGAAAACTCAAACTCAGGAGCTGATCACAATAATTCAAATAAATGAAACATTGCTGCAATATTTCAAACTAATGCAATAAATATACTTAAATAAAACAATATAGGTCAATGAAAGAGTCTTTGGTGGAGTGACAGCAACATCGATCAAAAGGCACTGATGTCTCACTGGTTTCTGACAATTGCCAGTGAACAGCCTTGGGAAATGCTATGTTCATCATAGTTTCTAACACTTCTACCACAGTGACATTGCATCTTCAATACATTAACTCACTCAATATCCTCTGTACAAAATCATTGTGTTATGGGTTTATTAGACATGTAACAAAAGGCTCTACAGTAACACTGAAAAACAATCGGCCAATTTCAGGGTTCTGCACAGAACAAATTTGGGTCTTTGATTGTTTTGTTTCCAGTCCCAATTCACAGAGAATGTGGAGAAGTAGAAATTTAATTCTTCCCTGCTGCTTGTTCTTCCCTCATGCTCCACCGTTGCTCTACTCTTCATTCCACTCTCAGTTTGCTCGTGCTGCGCTCACTCTGCCCTCATTCCGCCCTCTCTGCTTACTCCACCTCTTCGCCCTTGTTCTGCTCACTCTGCCCTTGCACCCACCTTCATGGGTTTCAAGAACAACATGCTTTCAAAGTCAATATGCCTGGAGTTCTGAACCATGCCACTTACTGTGTATTCTTAGAATACATTAGAATATACAGCACAGAAACAGGCCATTCGGCCCAACTGGTCTATACCAGTGTTTATGCTCCACATGAGCTCCTCCTGCTCTTCCTCAACTAAGCCTTCAAGCATAACCTTCTATTCCTTTCTACCTCATGTACCTATCTAGCTTTCCCTTGAATACATCTATGCTATTTGCCTCAACAACTCCTTGTGGTACCACATTCCCACTACTCTCTATGTGAAGACATTTCTTCTAACTTCCTTATTTTATCTATTTGTGACTATTTTATATTGATGGCCCCTGGTTTTGGTCTCCCCCACAAGTGGAAATATCTTCCCTATATCTACTCTATCAAAACGTTTCATAATTTTAAAGAACTCTATCAGGTCACCCCTTACCCTCTTCTTGGACTCTGGATCCCTCAATATAGTCAGAATCAGAACGAGGAGGACCATTTTTTTTTACCATTCCTTATTTTCTCTGGAGACAAACTAGAAGTGTAAAAGAGGTTGACCTTCAGAAGGTATTCATAGAATTATACAGCACAGAAGGAGGCCATTCGGCCCATCGTGTCTGTGCCAGCTCTTTGAAAAGAGCTATCCAATTCAATCCCACTCCCCTGCGCTCTCCCAATGTGCTGCAAACTTGTTCTCCCCAAATAATTATCTACTACTCTCTTAAAAGTTGTTATCGAATCAGCTTCCACCACCCTTTCAGGCAATTTGATTAAAGATTTGCATTTGAACCTTTTAAAGATAATTAAAGTCCATGAAAGGAATGGCAATTAGGCAGCAGTATTGAAACCTGACTTGACATTAGAAAGCTGAAGGCAATAATGACTGAATAAGACTCTGCTTCGGGCAGTGATGAGTGGAATTCCACAGGGTCGTTTTTTATTATTGAATTGATATTACATTTAAACTGTGATCACAGAACGACACATCTTGGACTGCAGAATTAACAAGCCTCAGGAGAGAACCCTGATTAGAAAAGTATTCTATCTATCTTTTCCCACAATTGCTCCCCCACAAACCCCCCCCCCCCCGCCCCCCACACACACACAGAGCAGTCCATTCAGGGTAAAAGCTCCTATTAAAACGTGCTCCTATTACAAAAAACTACACATATTACCCCCTTTTCAATGGAGTCAAATATGATTATGACCAGGACCAAAAACGAGAAGAATTTGACTTTGACAGCTGGGAATCTGACTCACACTCAAAAATCTCTTGCCACTCGTGTAAAGAGTCTCTAATTCCAGCTGCTGAAGTGGAAAATCTCTCCCTATGCTTGGAGAACACCCAAGCTGACAGTAACCAAACGTAAACTGCATACAGTACTGCTGAAATTGGATCAGCTAAATCTGTGCAGTTTACCAATATGTGGCACTGGTAAGCTTGCTGCTGTTTATCCAGATAAAATTAATTTACTCATTAAGTTGTTGGCTCACATGGGTATCAGTGAAATAACTACTTCTCCAGATCCCAATGATGTGAGTTTGGAAGCTGGATTCATCAGTGCTCTGGAGGGCTGGGTACCAACCTGACTCACAGGTCACCGAATCTATCACAGAGCTCCACTGATTGAGCTTCACTCCCCCTTTGCCAGGCATATCACAATGGGACCATCTCAACTACTGAGAAAACTTGCTTACCTCTCCCTCCCTCACAAAGAATAGTGATAAGTTGGTCACTTGACAGCTGAAGAAGGCAATTAAACTCTCACCAGAAAGGTGGATGGTACCAGAAACTTCCTGGAGTAGTATTATGGAGAGTAACTACAAGCAAAGTCTATGAGTGATTTGTTACCATCCTGCAGACCACAGTCAAGACATCCACTGTAACTCATCAAACAATGATGCCTCCAGTTGGAGATGTGAATCTTCAGCAATAGGACTCTGTTGCATGGTTACATTCCTAGTACTCTATTCGTAGTCCTCTACTATTTCTTATTTATATGCTTCCCCTTGCTGTTGTTTTACCCAGTTTTCACAAGTGCCATGATGACATCAGCTCCACCTTGCCACTTCCAGAATTATTGCTGTAAGAAACAGGAGGTCCTGACGAGCCTCAATCACCTTCACCTAAGCATCAATGTAACTGAAGTCCATTTAATATATTATATATACAGAGTATATATTGGAGAGCATGGGCTACGAGGAATGATACAGAAACTAGGCAGAGTATAAAAGAATATGTTCCCTTTGAGATATCTTCTTTCAAGCTGAACCTAATTTCTCTATTAAGAAAAAACAAAAACATGAGTTGCTGGGAACACTCAGCAGGTCATCGCTTCGGGTCCACGACCCTTCGTCAGAATAATGTTTTGGGTCGTGGACCCGAAATGTTGACTCACTTTCCTTTCTCCATAGCTGCTGCCTGACCTGCTGAGTGTTCCCAGCGACTTCTGTTTTTGTTTTCAGATTTCCAGCATCTGCTGTATTTTGTGTTTTGTCTAATTTCTCTACTGTTGCTCACAATTCATCGCTCTCTAATAATCGGGATGAGCCTTATTGTTCTCATTTGGACTGACTCTATGGCTTTAATTGTCCCTATCCTCACAGTATATACTTTTAGGAGAAGAAATTTCTCAAACCTAGACCGTCAGCAAGATTAGGCGTATGTTCTGATACAGGAATTTAGCCCACGTTCCTCAGCCTTCGTTCTTAATAGCAAACCCAGCTTTGTTACCGTGTACTTTATTCTGAGACATGTGTGCTTTGCCCTCTGGGCACAATAATGTGTAATGAAGCTTCTTTGAGATCGCCAATCAATTTTTAAAACTCCATGGAGTTGATTTGTTGCAGCCCAAATGATGCACTAATCTTGGGACACAGTGACAAATACTGATGTATAATGCACAAACAAACCCTTGACTATGAATGGTGCTGCCTGCAATTAGAGTACTGTGTATCAAACAAAAACATTACTGGAGAGAAAGGATACTTATAAATCCCAAATATTTTCTGACAATCTTCTGTATATTCTAATAGTTTCAGTATTACTTTCACAATTTACAAAATAATAAAGAAAATTACTCCTTTACTTTTTAAACTATTCATGTTATTTCAGCACATAAGTGGTTAGCTCCTTGCTGAGTTTGCAAATTTCAGGATTCAGGTATTAGGATAACATATCTATGGGTGAATCATGAAACACTGCATGCACCCATCGATCCTAACTGTCTACTACTTGCACTCAGTGTTAGCGATCTGTTGTAATGTGGTCAGGCAGACAAGCACAAGAACATAAGAAATGCTAGACAAAAAAAGTTCCATCTAGTTCACCTTCCACCTTCCTGGCGGTCACATGCACATATGTCCCGAACTACCAATGTACTATATTCCATAATGTTATTTCCAAAAAGAAAACTATCTGATCTGTCATCAACAGAATCAACATTTCCTGCTTCAACTGTCTCCCTTGGGAGCCTGTTCCACAGGTTCACTATTCGCTCTGAAATAGTGTTTGAATAGATTTGTTCTGAATTTACCACCCTTTAATCGCAGGCTGTGTCCTTTGGTTTTACTATTCTGGACAAGTTGAAACAGCCTGCCATGATCTACATTGTCTTGCCCATTTAGAATCTTAAAGACACCAATCATACCTCCTCTCAATCTTCTCTTTTCCAGCGTGAACATGCCCAATTTATTTATTCTCGCCTCATAGACCAGTCCCTCCATTCCTTCAATCATTCCACTTGCCTTCCTTGGATCCTCTTGATTTCTCTTGTGTCCTTTTTGTACTGCGGTGACCAGAACTTTAGTAAGGTCTCACCAAAATGAGTTATACAGTGGCAGGATTACCCCACTACATCCTAACATCTGGTTTGCTTTACTCACTGCCACAGAGCATTGTTGTGAGAGCTTCAAATTATTGTCAATCAGGACCCCCAGGACCTTTTTCATTTTCCATACATATTATTTTCGTTCCGTTCAAATAATAGACCCTTCCAGGATTTTTTGTCTCCTTGTGAAGTACTTTACATTTCTCCACGTTGAATTTCATCTGCTACCAATCTTCCCAATTCCCAAGTAAGTTTTTACTCCTCCCGTAACTTATCTTGTTCACATTTGCAATCTACCACCTTCATCAGCATGGTGTCATCTGCAAACTTAGTCACTGTGCTTGCAATCCTAGTTCCAGATCATTTATAAACATATTAAACAAAAGAGGTCCCAAAACAGACCGTTGTGGAACTCCACTGATAACATTTTCCCAGTCTGATGACATTCCCTGTACCACCATCCTCTAGGTGCTTCTGGTCAACCAGTTACTTATCCATTGTAACATACTTCCACTGATTCCCACCTTCTTTAATTTCAGTACCAGTCTCTCAAGAGGAACTGTATCAAAGGGCTGACTAAGATCCAGAGAGACAACATTGTGTAGTGGAGTCCTGTAGCTCAGTGGTTAGAGCACTTGCCTCGCAAGCGAGAGACCTGGGTTTGATGACCGGCAAGGCGAAATGTTGGACAAGTTTCCATACTCCACACGCCTGTTTACCTAGCAGTAAGTAGGAACCCGGTTGTTAGTCGATTGGCGGATCGCTTTTCCGGGAGTAATAATTCCTTGAAAATATAATAATAATAATAAATTGATCACTCCAATCCACGACTGTTTGTGGGATACTGCTGTGCACAATTGGCTGCCGTATTTCGTCCACAAAATATACAGTCAATTCACTTTACAGTATATTCTGTGAAGCATGTTGAGATGTCTCAAAGACATCATAAGGCGCTATATCAAATACAAGTATTATTATTATCCACAGTCTTACCTACATCAAGCTCCCTTGTCACGCCGTCAAAGAAAAATGGTAAATTGGATTTGTGGAGTCCTGTAGCTCAGTGGTTAGAGCACTTGCTTTGCAAGCAAGACACCTGGGTTCAATTCCAGGCAGGGCGAAACCTTGGGCAAGTTTCCTTACTCCACACGCCTAATAATAATCCTCCAAAAACCCAAAACAATAATAAATTGGTCATTTTCAATCTACGACTGTTTGTGGGACATTGCTGTGCGCAATTGGCTGCCGCGTTCGCCCACAAATATACAGTCAATTCACTTTACAGTATATTCTGTGAAGCGCTTTGGGACGTCCTCCCGACGTGAAAAGCGCTATATCAAATGCAAGGATTATTATTATTATTATTATTATTATTGGTAAGATCTCCCCTTCATGACCCTATATTGGCTATCATTTATGACTTCATTTCTGTCCAGGTGCTCTGTGATTTTATCCTTAATTTCTCCATAATTTTATCCACAATGGACATCAAACTTACTGGTCTGTAGTTTCCTGGGTCACTTTTTTTACCTTTCTATCTATAAGAGTAAGATCTGCCTTTCTCCAGTCCCCCGGCACCTCTCCAAGGATTCAATGATTTCTGAAAGATTTGTGCCAGCATTTCTGCAATGTCCTCCCTTAGTTCCTTAAGGATCCTTGGATACAATGTAACTGGCCCCTGAGATTTATTTACCTTAAGTTTGCATAGCTGTTTGGTAACTATGCTGGTAGTTATATGAATAGTGTCACAACTTCCCTCTGTGACAAGCAGCAGTGTTTTAAGAGTTATTTATGGTTGTTGTGCTTCAAAGTAGACATTTCTGTAGGAAATATATTTGTGCAATGCATTGAATTTCCAATAAAGTGCTTCACAAATTCCAAGCAGGAGGTTTATTGTATTTAAACTTGTTATTCCTGTATGCTGAACTACTGATCTGAGAAAAGGGGTAATCAAGGGGCAATTCTGTACCTATAACAGATACCACATGAATGTTTGTACAGTAGATATGACACAGGTGTGAATGTGTGTACAGTACAGATACCACACTGGTGTGAAAGTATACTTAAGAGGTTGTCAGATGTTGCATTTTTTTGCTGTATTGAGTGCTTGTAGGTGATTGACAAATGTAAGTAATACCAACTTTAACATTGTGTTACCTTTAACTGGAGCTGGAAACAGTGGGGTAGGGTTATCGGTGATCTCACCAGAGAGCCCAGAACAACAATACTGTGTTTGCTTCTGTGCTTCTAAACCAACTTTGTGGCAACAGCTAACACCACTGGTCAGAGGAAAGGTAAGCTCAAAGGATTCAACAGTTACACAAGAAATAAAATCAGCAGATGGCAGATAGTAAACTGCTGCCAAAAGTACTTGAATCCAAGGACTTGAAAATGTTTCTATTCTAGGTTTGTCTGTGGGCTGTTGGCACCTGTAATTGAAATATGAAGTAACTCAACCTTCACGCAACCATCTTGCTGAAGAAAAGACCATTGTGGAGGGTGAATGGATGGTTTACTCTCTGGTTATTTGAGAAGATTTCACACACACTGTAGTTAGTGTATGATAATTGGCAGAAACTACAATACAAGCAATAGGCTATGGCTCGGGGGAGGGGGAAGAAGAAATTAAGGCAATACCCATTGTACTGTTGACTATTACATCCCACAAACCAACATGATTCAAGGATGATCACTGTATAGGACAGATGTTATAATAAATAACCCAGAGAAAATGTTCAACAAACACCAGTCATACAATGTTCACTTACAAATACCCGGGCACTACACTTCACAGTGAAGACCTGAGATGCTTTGATTACATGATAAGGCTCTATATTGAATGCAAGGGTTATTTTAATTTTTAAAATACTGTTAAAATAGTAGGTTAGAGACCCTCCAGGGGCTACAGTTTACAATGAGACGTCTCACCTCAAGGGTGAATCAAAGATGGTGGGGTTTCAGGTCTGAAATGAGACCACTTCTGAGAGTGATGCACTGCCATCCAGTGGCCTTTACACTAGCATAATTTAAACACAAGTTGTTGCACCACATTATAATGCACTTTGGTATAACACAGGTTCGTTTATAGCAGCGATGGCAAACTTGTGGTCCGCGAGCCGGAAGTGACCTGCGGAGCAGTCAAGAAGTGCCCCCCACTCCCCCGAACATTGCACGGGTCTAGGTAAGTCAGTGTTCAATCTGTGGTGTGTTTTCAGATTTTTCTAGATTGAATATTTCTTGATTAATGGGATCAATCAAGAAATATTCAAACAGGAAAATGTATCTTGTTGGTCGACCATAAAGGTTGGCCACCACTGGTTTATGGCATGGGTTCACTGTGGATCTACAGTGTTACTGAAGTGCGGTAAACATTTGGTACATAGCACTCCAGCGTAAAGGTCTCTCAGCAATTGCTGAAAAAGTTCAGTAATGTTATCTGCCTTTGCAGACCCACAAGTTGTGGTGAATTTATATAAATCGTATGTTAGACATTATGTCAAGTATCAGTCACCGCCCACCCTCCCTTTAGAAAAGACATCAAGAGGCGGTCCAGAGATTTACTAGGATGATACCGAAGATGAGTGGTTTGGCCGGTAAGGGCAGACTGGAGGAACTAGGTCTTTTTCTGCTGTAACAAAGAAGATTGAGGGGTGGCCTGATCGAGGTCTTTAAAATAATGAAGAGTTTGATAGAGACAATGGGGAGAAATTATTTCCATTGGTCGGTGAATCGGTGAATCAGTAACTAAAGGGCATCAATTTAAGATTAGTTTGACATTGCCCTGCCAGGAGCGGTGGTTGAGGCAGAATCCATATTAGCCTTGAAGAGGGAACTAGACAAATACCTTGAAAAAGAGTCAGATACAGAGGTATAAAGAAAGAGCAGGTAAATAAGATTGAAAGGTTTGCTCTTGAGGGAGCTGGCACAGACACGATGGGCTAAATGGCCTTCTTCTGTGCTGTAAATGCTAATGGTTCTAAGTCAGCTGCTGTATAACAGGGACCAATACAACAAAGGTTCTGATTTTAAGGGCTAAATGACTGTATTGTGATAGGGTCTGACTACGATGCTCGATTTTAACCCACAGTTATTAACTATGATGTAACTATAAAATGAAGAGGCAAAGCCCATTGTGACCATTTGCAAGCGAGAGGACCTGGGATCGATTCCCAGCAGGGTGAAATATTGGGCAAGCTTCCTTACTCCACATGCTTCTATTTACCAATAAGTAGGAACCTGGTTGTTAGTTGATTGGCGGATCGCCTTTCCGGGGATAATAATCCCTCCAAAAAAATAATAATTTTGCCACTCATTCACGACTGTTTGTGGGACACTGCTGTGTGCAATTGGCTACTGTGTTTCGCCCACAAAATATATAGTCAATTAATTTTACAGTATATTCTGTGAAGCACCAATAGATGTCTCGAAGATGTGACAAGGCGCAATATCAAATGCAAGGATTATTATTATTATGCCGTCTAACAAGTTGTCACTTTAAAGTTTGAAGTATTTTGGGTGTCAGCACCTTCGCCTCAAATGTTATCAGGTCCCATGCTGGGACTTGACCTCATAGTCTAGGGTTGACGTGTCTGTGCACAACTTCATTAGCTCAGTGGTTAGAGCATTTGCCTTGCAAGGGAGAGACCTAGGTTTGATTCCTGGTAGGGCAAAACCTTGGGCAAATTTTCTTACTCCACACGTCTAATAATAATCCCTCAAGAAAAAACACGATATAATTTGTCACTTCAATCGACGACTGTTTAATAATAATAATAATAATCCTTGCATTTGATATAGCGCTTTTCACGTCGGGAGGACGTCCCAAAGTGCTTCACAGAACACACTGTAAAGTGAATTGACTGTATATTTGTGGGCAAACGCGGCAGCCAATTGCGCACAGCAAATGGCCCACAAACAGTCATGGATTGAAAATGACCAATTTATCATTATTTTTGGTTTTGGAGGGATTATTATTAGGCGTGTGGAGTAAGGAAACGTGCCCAAGGTTTTTGCTCTCTGCCTGGAATTGAACTCAGGTCTCTCGCTTGCAAAGCGAGTGCTCTAACCACTGAGCTACAGGACTCCACAACCCTAGTGTTTGTGAGACACTACTGTGCGCAATTGGCTGCCGTGTTTCTCCCACAAATATACAGTCAATTTACTTTACAGTATATTCTGTGAAGCACTTTGAGATGTCTAGAAGACGTGATAAGGCGCTTTATCAAATGCAAGGATTATTATTATTATTATTATTATTATTATTATTATTATTATTATTATTATATACTATCTTTTGGACCCATGATACTATTGAAAATGAGAAGATAGTTCTTTTTTCATTGTGCTGGCTAATCATCTTCTTCATACATTTGATTACAAGAATAATAATAATCTTTGAATTTGATATAGCGCCTTATCCTGTTGAAAGGATCTCTCAAAGTACTTCACAGGATTTACTGTGTAATAGAGTAACTGTAGGCAAACAATGCTAAAAATAATTGTGCACAGCAATGTCTCACAAATAGCTATGAAACAAGCCTACAAAAGATGTCCTTACACTTGACAGTAATTATCTGTGGGCACTTTGAGACATTTCAACATGATAAATCACTATAAAAAAGTAAGTTCTTTCTTGAATATATATATATATATATATAAAATGGGGAACTATAGATCAGTTAGTCTGACATCAGTGGTCGGGAAAATTCTTGAGTCCTTAATTAAGGATGTCGTTATGGTATTCCTGGAAGACCATAACAAGATTAGGCAGAGACAACATGGCTTTACAAAAGGGAAGTCATGCTTAACTAATCTTTTAGAGTTTTTTGAAGATGTATCTAGCAGGTTAGATAGGGGGGAACCAGTAGATGTAGTATATTTAGATTTTAAAAAGGCATTT
This sequence comes from Callorhinchus milii, assembly GCF_018977255.1. NCBI lineage: Eukaryota > Metazoa > Chordata > Chondrichthyes > Chimaeriformes > Callorhinchidae > Callorhinchus > Callorhinchus milii. Next base: position 12,733,800 of record NW_024704743.1, read on the forward strand.
GACAAAGTGCCACACAAAAGACAAGGTTAAGGCCCACGGGATTAATGGGAACATATTAGCATGGATTGAAGATGGCTAAAGGGTAGAAAACAGAGAGTAGGGATAAACGGATCATTCTCGAATTGGCAGGATGTGACTAGTGCAGTGCCACAAGGATCAGTGTTTGGGCCTCAGCTATTTACAATTTACATCAATGATCTAGACGAGGACATTGAATGTAACCTATCTAAATTCACAGATGACACTAAACTAGGTGGGAGAGTAAGCTCTGAGGATGATGCAAAAAGATTGCAATGGGATATAGATAGGCTAGGGGAGTGGGCGAGTAGGTGGCAGATGGAATTTAATGTGGGGAAGTGTGAAGTTATTCACCTAGGTAGAAAAAATAGAAATACAGCTTATTTTCTAGATGGGGAGAGATTAGATAGTGTTAGTGTTCAGAGGGATTTGGGTGTCCTTGTACACCAGTCTCAAAAAGTTAGTTTGCAGGTGCAGCAAGCAACTAAGAAGGCGAACGGCATGTTAGCGTTCATTGCAAAAGGTTTAGAGTACAAGAGTAGGGAAGTCTTGCTGCAACTGTATAGGGCCTTGGTGAGACCGCACCTGGAGTATTGTGTGCAGTTTTGGTCTCCTTATTTAAAAAAGGACATACTTGCCCTGGAGGGGGTGCAGCGTAGATTCACTCGGTTAGTTCCTGGGATGAGGGGACTGACCTATGAGGATAGGCTGAATAAACTAGGGCTATATTCTCTAGAGTACAGAAGAATTAGGGGAGATCTTATTGAAACATATAAGATTCTTAAAAGGCTGGATAAAGTAGACACTGAGGGACTGTTTCACCTGGTAGGAGAATCTATAATCAGGGGTCACAGTCTTAAAATTATGGGTCAGCCTTTTAGAACAGAGTTGAGGAAACATTTCTTCACTCAGAAGGTAGTGAATTTATGGAATTCACTAAACAGAGGGATTAGGGGATATGGGGATAGGGCAGGTAATTAGAGTTAGGTCAGAAGATCAGCCATGATCTTATCGAATGGCGGGGCAGGCTCGAGGGGCCGAATGGCCTACTCCTGCTCCTGATTCTTATGTTCTTATATATATATATGTATATATACATACGTGCTTACCTAAAATTAAGTTATTTGACATGATCTGTGTTTGTTATTTCTTCACTTCTAGGTAGTTTCTGCATGGCCTCTGAATTAGCTGAGCTATTTGCTGCTCCTGGCAACAAAAAAGACTCTGGTGCAGTTCATGTTGAGATCCTGTTCGTATTGCACGATCAGCTGCCAAAGTCTTGGCAATTCACACAGTATTCAGCACACAACTTTCCAAACTCAAAGGTAGTGTTTTGTGTTTAGTCTGGATCATGCTGCTGCGCAATGGAAGTCTTGTGGAGTTACAGTCCAGTGAACCATTTAGAAAGTCATTGAAGGCCACAGCTTTGAAGCTATCCTTCCATAGAGAATCAACAAATGTGTCCTCCATTTGAGAAACTCTGAATGCTAAATACAATATATCCTAGCCTTCAGATCCTGTGCACACTGTTTTTAGAATAATGCTACCTCACCAAAAAGCTGTTTGCAAAGAGTTAATCACAGTAAACTTTACGTGTGAATGTTTATGGTGGTGGGGAGGATGGGGACAGAAAGATTATCAGGTTAAAAGAACAACCTCAGCTCAATGTTCCAGGCTTCCAGCACTGGCTGTTTAATAAGGGTTTCATTGCATTAAATATCTTGTTACAGTTCTGTGTTGCTGTACTTTCCTGATGAACTACAAATTATTTTTATTCAACCGGGACCAATGGCATTATACTAGTTAATGTCAGTGTTAACCTAGACTGTGATGAGTCTGATGCCCGTCACCTGCTGCATAAATGTGGACAGGACTGCTTAAAAAAATCACAATAATCCTCAATAAGTACTATTAAGGCTTATTAAGTTAACAATTCAATCCTTTGTTATGCAGTAAACCTGTACACTATCCATCCTGTGATTTGATCAGGTTACATTCCTGCCTCGTACACAACATTGGTAGCTTATGTCATAACCAGAATATTTATTTTTTAGTAACACTTTGGGCACACAAGGGGATTTATTTTAACTAAAACACCCACTGTCATCGTGCCTTTTCTTTACTTTGAGAGGTTTGTTATATTAAAATTGCAGTGCAGTGCATTATTATTCAATGGATTTTTAACTTTCTCTTTACTGTTTTGATGACGTCCTCATCACTTATTAGGAGGGAGAGAGGGGAGGGTGAGAGGGAGGGGGGACAGAGAGAGGGAGAGAGGAGGGGGAGAGAGCAAGGACGGGTAGAAGGGGGAGAGAGGGGGGGAGAGATGGGGGAAAAGAGAGAGGGAAAAGACAGGGGGGGAAAGAGAGGAGGGAGAGAGAGGGAAGGGGAGAGGGGGGAGGGAGAGAGAGGGAAGGGGAGAGGGAGGGGGGAGAGGGAGGCAGAGAGAGGGGGGAGAGAGGGGGGTAAGAGGTAGGGGAGGGGGAGAGGGAGGCAGAGAGAGGGGGAGAGTGAGGGGGAGGAGAGAGGAGGAGGGAGAAAGATGGGGAGTGAGGGAGGAGAAAGAGAGAGGAGGAAGAGAGAGAGGGAGGGAGGGTGAGAGGGAAGGGAAGAGGGAGGGAGGGTGAGAGGGAGGGGAAGGGGGAGAGAGGGGGGGCGACAGAGAGTGAGAGAGAGAGGAGGTGGGAGAGAGAGAGGACGGGTAGAAGGGGGGGGAGAGGGCGGGTAGAAGGTGGGGAGAATGCTTCACAGAATACATTGCAAAGTGAATTGACTGTATATTTTGTGGGTGAAACACGATAGCCAATTGCACACGGCAGTTTCCCAAAAGTCATGGATTGCGTGACCAAATTATTATTTTTTAAAAAATATATATTTTTGTTTTGAAGGGTTTATTATCCACAGAAAAGTGATCTGCCAATCGAATAACACTTGGGTTCTTACTTACTGCTTGGTAAACAGTTGGAGTAAGGAAACTTGTTCAACGTTTCACCCTGCCCGGGAACCAAACCTAGGTCCTCCCGCTTTTTAGGCGAGTGCTCTGACCACTAAGCTGCAAGACTCCACTACAGGGTTAAAATGGAAGCACCTTTGAATATTTTGCAATCATACCATCAGAACTACAAAAAGAATCATACAGTGCAGACAAGGAATACATCAATTGCAAGAATGCATGAGGAGGGATAGGATTATTACTGATGTGCCTTATCAGCATTTGTTGTCAAGGCACATTAATAACAATGCTACCCCTCCTAAAAAACATATAATCTAAAAGTAAAGGAGTTCATTGTTAGACTACTCATAGTCTGGTTGCAAAGTGTTCCATTTATTTTATCAAACAGGCTATTCTAGTATTCTATTACTGAATCACTTGTGAAAGGTGCAATACAAATGTAATTTTGCTGTTGTTGTTGTTGTGGTGATCTCTTATCTCAAGTGCACCCCACCTCCATTTGAGTTAATAGGAGGATTTTGCTTTGGTAACTATTACACAATTCAAATCAGACTTGAGCCACTGGACCCTCCCCCCTCCCCCCACTCACACACAAAGTGGGTTGGAGTTGACAAGTCTTAACTCAGTATAAGACAGTCAAATAAATAGCCTGGCCTCCCTAGCTCCATACATCTTAAACCCTGAAGCCCGTAGCTTCCACTACAATAGATTCTACATGCTTATTACTACTACCCTAACTTGGTTCAGTATCTTTGTCATTTTAGCAATCAAATTCAGTACTCAATAGAGCTCACTATTCTCTGCGAGGACAGTTCGTAAGTGTTGGCTGAATACTAATACTGCTGATGACTGACTAATTTTACCACAATGCACCTCATGTAATGCAGATAAAATGCACATAAAAATCATGTTTCTCATTTCTCCAGGAAACTAAAATAATAATCCTTACATTTGATATAGCACCTTTCATATCGGGTAGACATCTCAAAGCACTTCACAGAATTTATTGTAAAATGCAGTAATTGTGTATTTTGAGGGCAAATACAGCAGTCAATTTGTACAGGGCAAACAGTCCTACAAACAGTCATAAAATGAGTAACCAAGTTAATCTGGAGGCTTGTTGGCCAAGATACTGGGAGAAACTCGCTTCTCTTTTCAAACAGTACCATAGATGTTTTAATGTCCATCTGAAGGACAGCACCCTTCAGCACTGAACTGGAGTGTTAGTCTAGAGTCTCCAGACTATATGAGTTCAAAGTCCCAATATAAACCAATAACCTTCTGACTCAAGGCAAGAGTGCTACCAACTAAAGCCACCTGACAACTGAGTATGGTTTCATAATCCAGGGCATTGACTTTAAAATCCTCGTTATGTACTTTTGAATCTCTCTGTGCTGTTGACACATCCTATCTTGCATTACCCTCAGGTATACTAGTCCTCCAATTCAGGCTATTGCTGATTGCTCAACTTCTGAGCTTTGAGCTAATATGATCCACTCTCTAGAACGTGCTTCCCAAATCTATTTTTGTTTTTTCGTTCTGACTTCAAAATCCTTCTAAAACCTCATTTCATTTATTATGCCTTCAGTCAAAACTCACAAGCTCCTTATTCTTCCCATTCCTCTCGGTGATCCACATCAGCTATGGGATATTATCCTATATGAAAGTTGCTATATGAAAGTTACTGTACAAGCTGTTGTTTTCATTCTGTTACTAAATTAAAGAGGTATTTTACCTGGATCAAGCAATTTTGTATACTTCTAATTTCGTAGTTAATAATCCTTGCATTCGCTATTCTGCCTTTCACCTTGGGAGGACGTATCAAAAGTTCACAAGATTTACTGGAAAGCGGAAAGATTGTATTTTAAAAGCAAACACAGCAAACAATTTGTGCACAGTAATGTCTCACAGAGTCATGAAGTGAATGATAGATTTTATCTGTTGGCCAGAGAGAAACTCCCTGGTTATTAAAGTGGACTTAGAATGAAACAAAATTCTACCTAACTTATAATGATGTAAGAGTGTAAGAGATATAAATATATCTGTGGGGGAAAAAACTGAGAAATTAACATTTTAAAGCCTTTTAGCAATCCAAAAGCCAGACTTTTATTTTGCATCTGACTTGTAGTTGGTGATAGATTGAACCCTGCTGATGGTATTATAACAGTGTTTTCCCTATTAATATGGTAAAACAAAATCTAAAACAAAGGGACATGGACTCAAATGTAGAAGAGGAAGAGGTGAAAAGACAGTTCAGATGTAATCACTTTTCACAGAGAGTGGTGAAAACAGTGGAAACAGACGAACCAGGGTGGAGCTAGACTGCAAACAAATTCAAGAGTGAGTTAGATAGCTATTTGGCAAAGATATTGATTGAAGGGCATTAGAGATATAGTAGAGTGTAATTATTTATTTGTTTATTTATTTTTTATTTTGCAACCACCCAGATGGACTGTAATAGTCTTTTTCCAAACATTGCTATAGATCAGGGGTGGGCAAAAGACGGCCCGCGGGCCATATCCAGCCAGCCAAATGATTCTATCTGGCCTATCATTTGTTTAGCAATAGAAAAAAATTATAGTACGTTCAGTCCCAGAAAGTCGCACAAATTTCACATTTGAATCCGACCAGGAACATCAGCCGAACACACTGCTTAGTTGTGCGCACACTCCCTTAAGTGCTGAATCAGGCTGATGTCAGAAATATATGGATCGGCAAATTTTCAAAATTTAAAAATAAGGAGTGGAGTGGAAAAAAATTGGCGAATGTGACCACTGATGGAAGCCCAAATTTGACAGGCAAAAATGTTGGGTTACTGAAAAGAATTCAAGATCAAGTCAAAGAAACAAATCCAGAACAGAATATTGTTTTTCTACAGTGCATTATTATCCAAGAGGTCCTCTGTAAGAGTGATCTAAAACTAAGCAATGTCGTGGACACAGTTACGAAAGTGGTCAACTACATTCGAGCAAGAGGATTAAACCGCAGGCAATTTGTAACTCTGCTTGAGGAACTGGAATCTGAGCACACGGATGTTCTGTATCACAGAATGTAAGATGGCTTCGTTTAGGAAAGGTCTTGTAAAGAGTGGGGGAACTGAGAACAGAGATTGATTGATTTTTGGGCATGAAACAAAAAAGATTCAGATTTCCCACAGCTGAATGATGCGAATTAGCTCTCTGATTTCACATTTGCCATTGATATCATGGGCCACATGAATGAACTGAATTCAAAACTGCAATGGAAGGGGGCCTTTGTGCACGATTTGTATTGCAGTGTCAAGTAATTTATGACAAAATTATTTCTTTTATCGCGTCAGATAGGAAACAGGCTGTTCGCCCACTTTCCAACTTTCCAGCAGATTACTATTTGCGATCAAAGCCTTAAAAAGTATATTTCGTCACTACTTGCCTTACATGCCAAATTTTCTCGCCAATTCCAGGATTTCAATTTGATCGAAAATGACCTGTCTTTGGTCTCTTCACCTTTCTCATTTGATGTTGACAAAGTCCCATTTTACCTCCAACTCGAGCTTATTGACCTGCAATGTGATCCATTGTTTGCGGAGCAATTCAAATCAGTGCCGCTTGTGCTGTTTGGATCAACATACATTATCGAGGAGACATTTTCTGTGATGAAATTCAATAAATCAAAACATAGATCTATGATGACTGATGACCACCTTGCAGCAGTACTCCGCATTGCAACAATGGAGACAATGCCTGACTTCAATTGTCTGGTTAACGCACATCAGCGCTTTCATTCTTCCCATTGAGTGAGCTTCTCACATTCTCATCAATACGTGAATGAATGAATAAATATTGAATAAATGTCTGCTCAATGAGTTGTTTTTATTTAACCTAAGTTTAATAAATGTCAATTATATATACTTTATTTTATGCATGTACAAGTGTAAGACTTGATTTTAAGTTATTATTAAGCATTTGCATCTATATTAAGTGTGTAACCTGCGAAGCTTACCAAAACTCGTGAAGTGGCCCGCCAGCCGAAATAATTGCCCACTCCTGTGATAGATCAATGTGTTTAGCCAAAAATCTTTGAGTGAGGCTATCTGTGAGGGCAGAACAGTAAGTGTTTACTGAATACAATAAGTACTAACACTGTTGGTGAGTCACTAATCTTACTGCAATGCACCTAAAGTGACGCACCTAAAGTAACGCACATCAGCGCTTTCATTCTTCCCATTGCATGAGCTTCTCACATTCTCTAAGGTGTATTAATATACACAAGAAAATCCATATTTCTAATCTCTTTTGCAAACTTCTGATTCACGGTTCACTTTGTTTGCAATATAACTGTTTATTTGTGCAATGCCCCAACTCTTTGTTTGTGGCTGTTTAGGACTGGGCTGATGGGGGTGTGGAGTTTGGTATGGGTGAGCTTTGTACTTCACCATTCAATTATAGCCTTCGTACGATTTTACTCACTTATTTTTTTGTGGCTCACGAAATTTCGCTCAAACATTTCCAAATGCAAATATAGAGAAAATATTGGAGCCACAAGAAATACCGGTTATACAGTATTTCACCAAGATCACTCAAATTGCATACGTCTGTCTTTCTGTAATGACTAGTCATGATACATTTTATGTGGTATCTAAAAATTTTGAATAAAATGCAGAATGTGTATTTTCTGTGCCTCTTCAATGAATTCAATTGAATGAGTTTGAAGAGCAACTGAGCAGGTTTCAAGTAAATTAAACTACTGCAAAGAATTATGTGTTTTTTCTTTTAAAAAAGTTGTTAAATTCTATAGGTTCTTTGTATTTTATTTCATTTATTTCACAGGGAGTGCTGCTGTTGTTATCAGAGGCACGAAATGATGCATTCAGACCAACTGTTACCGAGCAAGTTTATTATTAGAGCTGCAGTCACAAACCCGGGGATGATTCAGCATCAAATATGTACATCTACGCAACTCCCTCACAGCATTCAGCTTGCCATTGATATTGGCAGACCGCAATATCAATGGCAAGCTATGCACTGTTAGCTGGTTAGACTCCAGCAGTTCCCCATGCACACTCTGGGGTCCCGAAGCTTTGGCTCTTGACAACCTGGGCCTAATACTTTCGAGAATTAGGTAAGCAGGATGCATCCCCTCCAGGGAGAGAGTGCACATTCCATTCCAACAATCTAGCCCTGGGATTTCCATGTGTAGTTGGGATGCATGTAATTCTCAGTTTAGTTTGAATACTCTCAAGCATGGTGATGAGTTTCAGCATGTGTCAAACACACAGCTGAACAAAAAAAATCCAGGTGCACCTGACCAAAGCACTGTACAGCTTGAGTATGACAGAATCTGATGGGCATTTAACAGGCTGTTTTGTGGGCCTTTCTTTAAAAGAAACACAACCACTAAATGATATAGGTCTTCCTAAGCACCAACGTTTAAAGTACAGATCTTTGTCTTGACCTTTAAATCCCTCCATGGTTTTTCTCCACCCTGTGACCTCAAACCCTACCAACCCAGTTGCTCCCCACACCCACTCACAGCTCAAGATACAAACCCTGAACTGTTCAGAACTTTGGGACACTGTAACACACAACTGAGTCCCAAAGATCAGCTTGTTAAAATAGTAACTCTGTAATAAGTTAGGGTAGCCCTTATCCTGGAAGATCTCTACTCTTGTTTGCTTTCTGCTCTTTAGATGTGCCCTGTGACATAGTTAAAGAATAGTTAAACCACCCCACCTGCCAAACATCCAGAATATTGATCACTGTGAAACACTCGATATTTTTGTCTTTCAATTTAATAATAATAATCTGTGCATTTGATGTAGGGTTATCACACCTTCGAGACATCTCAAAGCGCTTCATAGAATATAGTGTGAAGTGTAGTGATGTACTTTTTGTGGGCGAAATGTGGCAGCCAATTGCGCACAGCAGCATTCTACAAACAGTTGTGAATTGAGTGACCAAATTATTTTTAAAAAAATTTTTTAAAAAGGGAATATTACCCCCGGAAAAGCAATCCGCCAATCGACTGACAACCGGGTTCCTACGTACTGCTAGGTAAACAGTGACGTGCGGAGTAAGGAAATTTGCCTAACGTTTCACCCTGCCGGGAATGGAATCCAGGTCCTCTGGTTCGCCCCCTTCATCATGCTGACAGAGTCACTAGTGACTACACTTGTTGGGAGGAGCAGGGAGGGTGGGGGGGCAGGGTCGGGGTGGGGAAAGGAGGTCAGCGGGGTCTCCTTGGAGCTGAACTAACTCAAAGGTGACATGCTTGGCAATGGAATATCAGAATCGAGCTAGCCCTCTGTGGTGGTCTTGGTTGTCCAGTTCCTGAGCCAGGCTGGTCTACAGTACTCCAGGCCAAACAGCCTGGCTCATTGGCAGGACTTGAAGGGCCAAACCAGTCACTGGGTGCAGGTATTCTATCCATTAGGCTCCTATCAACACTGCAAGCCAAAGCCTATACAGTTTAGGTAATCCTAAAATGGACAACAGCGAGAAGGTTTCCAGACAATGCTCTCAATGGCAAGCTGTGTGGTTACATCTGGTTAAACAACAGTCCCCCAATGCACACTCTGGGGTTACTAAGCCTGGGTACTTTCCAATCTTTACTTGATACTCTCCAAACTTAGGTAAGTTGAACACAGATCTCAGAGAAAGTGTACATTCCATCCTATACACAGGGAAAGTTTCATATGCAGGTGGCATAAATATGTGAAACTCAGTCTAATTTGGACATTTTTAAGCATGGTAATAGTATCCAAAAAATATCTTTCACTGAAATGTCTTGAATTCTTTCCATTTTCCAAAGGAAACGTGGAGGCTTAGTGATGAACAACAGCACAAGATATAGTGATGAATAGTGGAGCCAGATATAGTGACCAGCAGCAGCGCAAAGTTTTGTGAACAAAGAGAATTGCAGCAAGATCAAGCAATAAGCTGCAGTGGAACAAGGTTAAACAACTAGAAGTGATGCAGTAATTTGCTGTTTCACAATTTTATTTGAATTTTCGCATTTCAGGAAGCAGTCAACTATGCAGACACTGCACCTTTTGCAGTTAATCTCAGTACTAGAAAACAAGTTATTGTCCCCATTTTGAACATCTAATGTTGTTACACCAAAGTAATAGCAACGGTATCATGCCACTTCAGAAATATTGCACTCAACTAATCGTGGATGTTCTGCAAGCAGAAGGGACCTCAGTTTAATGTGTCAGGAGAAGGATGGCACCTCTGACAATGCAACATTCCCCTAGCACTGCACTGTCATTTTAGACTATGTGACTCCAAGTCTCGACACGCAGCTTGAATCCCGGGCTGGAGTGCTATCAACTGAGCCAGGCTGACACAAATTTATAATCAAAGTATCCAGCATGTCATAGTTCTGGTAGCTACTGCAGAGTATAAAATGTGCATTTGATGTCATATGGAGAACAGTGCTGAGACTTACATTGAAGATTGAATACATGCATAACTTTAGACATTTCACCTGGATCTATCTAGCATTTCAGAGCATCCAAAATGTAGCATATTGGTCTTAAACTTGAAACCCATTTTTTTGTAATTCACAAAAGAATTCACTGAAAATCCACTTCCAAATTAAGGCTATATTTAAGAACTTGCCGAATTCTGGATGTTCTGAAATGCTACATAAATTGAGTAAATCTAGACTCAGGTAGAATTTCTAGACTTTATAGACTTTGCTTAAGAGTATGAGCAAATAACAGGTTCAGGCAGAAAAATATAAACTGTGGTCAACTGCTGTGTATCTATTGATCTCCAGGTCTTCCAGACAACACATTTATCACCTAAAAGCCTACAAGAAACAAACAGAAAAATTATCGAAATCAACTGTGCAGGTCAACCAAAGTCTGAGACAGAAACACTGGTTAACATTTGAGCCTTGACCCTTCGTCAGAACAGGAGCAGTGGGTTGCAACCACATCTGTAAAGGAGGGAGGAAGTACAAGTGAAGAGAAAGAGACATCAAGAAGTTGAATAAGTATTACATCAAAGTCTGCTACCTTTGGCAAATTGCTGTCATTATCCCCTTCGGTCGTATATTATTGAACCTCAGCTTCAACGCTTAAGACAATGTAAGGGACAAAAAGAATCTCTTATTTACACCGAATGATCAGGGTCACAGAATGGCAAGCAACAGCAGCTTTCATTAGCTTGGTACATGAACCTGTGTCAGAGAAGTTCATAGCACAGTGAGGCAACCTCCTGTGCAGCTAGTGAAGCACAATCCTAGGGGATCAACTGACTGAGATTATGCCTACATTTTAGAAGTAGACAGTAATTTAAAACTTCATGGTCAAGAACATTTTTTTGACCTGAGCACCAACCTATGGGTAATGCTAATGACTTGTTCCATGGTGAGCACAACAAGAACACAGGGGCATGTTTCAAGGACGTTGCTTGAAATGTAACCAAGCCTTTCAGTTTAATAACAACAGGATGGGTCAAATCCCTGAACAGTCCCTGCTTTCTCAAAATGGCAAAAGGCCTGAAGTGAGGATGTGTAGGAATCTTCAGGTGGAAGCACACTTCAATAAATTGCTGTAACAGTAATTTGATAGCCAGAAACTCATAACCCAATTTATTCCCGCTTCACTTTGATAAATCTCCTGCCTCTGTACATCACTGAAATTTCAGAATAGGAGATCATTTGACATACGTATCATGCCTGTGCCATATTAGCTCCCCTGTAGGAATTTTCTGTTTTCATGCAATTTCCCTCCTTTTTTGCCATACCTGCTTTATTCCTCATTCATCAATTGTTTTCCAAATGTCAGGATTAACTTATAAATAATGAAAAAAGTAATACTTGCAATTGATAGAGTGCCTTTAATGTCAGGATAGTTTCAAAGTCTTCGCAAAGTTTTTGTAAAATGTAGTGAATGTATATTTGTTGTCGAAAGCAGCAGCCAATTTGTCCAACGTGATGACCAACAAACAGCCATGAAGTGAATGACCAATTTTATTTGGGGGATTGTTAGCCAAGACACCAGGAAATTCCCTTCTCTTTACAAATAGTGCCATGGAATCTTAAACATCCACCTGACAGGCAAATAGCATCTCCGTTTAACATCTCATCCGTATGACAACACTTCCAACAATGCAGCATACGTCAGCACTGCATTGAAGTGTGATCTTAGACTATATGAGTTCCACGTCCCAAAGTGGGGGGCTTGAACTCACAACCCTCTGACTCAGGGTGAGAATCCCTGCAACTGAAATTTTATCTGAAGAGTTACTGGTCAGGAAATGGAAGAAACTACCTTCCCTTTTTGAATAACATCTTTAACATTCATCTCAGCAGGCAGACATTAACTCTGAAAATGAAGGGCCCTCCAAGAAATGCAGTGTCAGCCTGGAATTGACTTCAATAGCCATTGAAATAACCTATTTCATGTCCAAATAACACTTTGTGTAAAATAGCTGGGAAGGGGTGGGTAATGAATATCAGATAGTCTCAGACGTAGGCTTTCTCCACAGGTGTCATCCAACCCCACAAACTTTGTTATGTAGCTGACAGGATGAACAGTTGGGATACTGGTTTCTCTAGCCATCATCAATGCAAGTTATTTTTATTTCTTGAACAATCAAGATTTTCTTTTAAGGGCATCAGTTCTGTCATTCTCCCATTGGACAGGCTAGGACATAAAACAACAACAACAAGATTTCATTTATAGAGCGCCTTTTACGTCGGGAGGACATTCCAAGGAGCTGGACAGTTGGGACGGGACCCGAGCAGGGGGGAAATGGTCAGGGTGAGGGGAGGGAAGGGAGGGAGCGAGGAGGGGGCAAAGAGTCGAGATGCGAGCTGAAGGCACGGTCGAAGAGAAAGGTCTTGAGACCGGCCTTGAAGGAGGAAAGGGAGGAGGCGGCGAAGGCACTGGGGGATGGAGTTCCAGAGCCGAGGGGCTGAGAGGCTGAAGGCCCGGCCACCGATGGTAGGGCGGTTAGGGCGGGGGATGTGGAGCAAACCGGAGCCAGAGGAACGGAGGGTACGGGCAGGTAGGTAGGGGGATAGTAGGTCGGAGAGGTAGGAGGGAGCAAGGCCGTGAATGGCTTTGTAAGTGAGGATGAGGATCTTGAATTCGATCCTCTGGGGGATGGGGAGCCAGTGGAGGCGAGCGAGGGTGGGAGTGATGTGGTCGTGAAGCCTGGTACAGGACAGTACACGAGCTGCAGAGTTCTGAATGACCTGCAGCTTGTGGAGGGAGGTGCCGGGAAGGCCGACGAGGAGAGAGTTCCCACAGTCCAGCCTTGAGGTGATAAAGGCGTGAACCAGGGTTTCAGCAGCGTGAGGGGTGAGGTAGTGCCGTAGTCTGGCGACATTCCGGAGGTGATGGAAGGCGGTGCCAGTTGTGGCGCGGATATGGGGGAGAAAGGACAGCTCAGGGTCGAACAGAACCCCGAGGTTCCTGATTGGCTTTGAGAGGTGGAGAGTGCAGCCTTGGATGCTGATGCTGTCAGCGCCTGAGGTGCGGAGGCGCTGACGCGAACCAATCAGGAGGGCCTCAGTTTTGTGCACATTGAGCTGAAGAAAGTTGTCTCTCGTCCAGGACTCGATGTCGCACAGGCAGCTGTCAGGACATCGGTGGTCGTGGAGTTGAGGGTAGAGGAGGAAAGGTAGAGTTGGGTGTCATCCGCAGACATGCGGAAGTTAACCCCATGTCTGCGGATGATGTCACCACAGGGGGAGCATATAGAGGGTGAAGAGGAGGGGACCGAGGACAGAGCCCTGAGGGACACCGCACGAGACAGTGTGGGAGCTGGAGGAAAAGCTGTTTGTGGAAACAAAATGAAGGCGGTGGGAGAGGTACGACCGAAACCACCCAAGGACAGGGCCTTGAAGGTTGAGGTGGGAGGACAAGCGGTGGAGGAGGATAGAGTGGTCGACCGTATCGAATGCGGCCGATAGGTCGAAGAGGACGAGGAGGCAGAGGGAGCTCTGGTCGCAGATGGTCAAGATGTCATTGGTGACCTTGACCAGGGCAGTTTCTGTGCTATGGGCAGCACGGAAACCTGACTGAAGGGGTTCGAATAATGAATGGGTGGAGAGGAAAGAGCGCAGCTGGGAGGCGACGACTCTTTCAAGGACCTTGGACAGGAAGGGGAGGTTGGAGATGGGCCGGTAGCTTGATAGCTGCGATGCGGATTTTTTCAAAGTGAGAGTGATGGTGGCAGTTTTTAGGGGAATTGGGACAGAGCCAGAGGAGAGGGACAACAACAACAACAACAAGATTCCATTTATAAAGCGCCTTTCACGTCAGGAGGACGTCCCAAGGCGCTGCACAGTTGGGTCATGACCCGAGCAGGGGGGAAATGGTCAGGGTGAGGGGAGGGAAGGGAGGGAGCGAGGAGGGGGAAAAGAGTCGAGAGGGGAGCTGAAGGCACGGTTAAAGAGAAAGGTTTTGAGACCGGCCTTGAAGGAGGAAAGGGAGGAGGTGGCAAAGGCACTGGGGGATGGAGTTCCAGAGCCTGGGGGCTGAGAGGCTGAAGGCCCGACCACCGATGGTAGGGCGGTTGGGGAGGGGGACGTGGAGCAGACCGGAGCCAGAGGAACGGAGGGTACGGGCAGGTAGGTAGGGGGATAGTAGGTTGGAGAGGTTGGAGGGAGCAAGGCCGTGAATGGCCTTGTAGGTGAGGATGAGGATCTTGAAATCAATCCTCTGGGGGATGGGGAGCCAGTGGAGGCGAGCGAGGGTGGGAGTGATGTGGTCGTGAAGCCTGGTGCGGGACAGTACACGAGCTGCAGAGTTCTGAATGACCTGCAGCTTGTGGAGGGAGGTGGCGGGAAGGCCGGCGAGGAGAGAGTTCCCGTAGTCCAGCCTTGAGGTGACAAAGGCGTGAACCAGGGTTTCAGCAGCGTGAGGGGTGAGGTAATGGCGTAGTCTGGCGATATTCCGGAGGTGATGGAAGGCGGTGCCAGTTGTGGTGCGGATGTGAGGGAGAAAGGACAGCTCAGGGTCGAACAAAACGCCGAGGTTCCTGACTGGCTTTGAGAGGTGGAGAGTGCAGCCTTGGATGCTGATGGTGTCAGCGCCTGAGGTGCGGAGGCGCTGACGTGAGCCAATCAGGAGGGCCTCGGTTTTTCGCACGTTGAGCTGAAGAAAGTTGTCTCTCGTCCAGGACTCGATGTCGGACAGGCAGCTATCAGGACATCGGTGGTCGTGGAGTTGAGGGTAGAGGAGGAAAGGTAGAGTTGGGTGTCATCCGCATACATGTGGAAGTTAACTCCATGTCTGCGGATGATGTCACCAAGGGGGAGCATATAGAGGGTGAAGAGGAGGGGACCGAGGACAGAGCCCTGAGGGACACCACATGAGACAGTACGGGGGGTGGAGGAGAAGCCATTCGTCGAGACAAAGTGAAGACGGTGAGAAAGGTACGACCTAAACCACTCAAGGACAGTGCCTTGAAGGTTGAGGTGGGAGGACAAGCGGTGGAGTAGGATAGCGTGGTCGACCGTATCGAATGCTGCCGATAGGTCGAGGAGGACGAGGAGACAGAGGGAGCCCTGGTCACAGATGGTCAGGATATCATTGGTGACCTTGACCAGGGCAGTTTCTGTGCTATGGGCAGCACGGAAACCTGACTGAAGGGGTTCGAAAAGTGAATGGGTGGAAAGGAAAGAGCACAGTTTTGGAGTGCAGGTTGACGAGATCTATGATATGTGGGGCAAGGAAGTGGAGCTGGGAGATAAGGAGTGGAGTGGGGATGGGGTCAAGGGAGCAGGTGGTGGGTTTCAGGGACAGGATAAGGTTGGTGACAGAGGGTGGGGAAACGGGTTCGAAAGTGCGTAGGGGAGGATGGGTAGGAGTCGGAGTGTGGGAGGGAAGGGGTGGGGGTTGGGTGGAAGTTGGAGGGGCAGTGAGCGCGGAGCGGATTCCCTTGATTTTGGATTCCAGGAAATCCAGCATCTCCTCGCAGTGAAGGTTGGAGGAGATGACCTGCGCGGGGTGGCGGGGTGGACGAGGCGTATGTGGTAGATGTGGTAGAGAACAGAAGCCTGGGGTTGTTCTTCGCTTCCAGGATTATCCTGGAGTAGAAGGACAACTTGGCTGAGGCTAAAGTGGAGCGGTAGATTTTGAGGAGGTCCAGCCAGATTTGTCGGTGGACCGTTAGGCCAGATTTGAGGCAGGTGCGTTCAGCGGGCCGCACCTGGCTCTTCAGTGAGCGGAGGTGGGTGGTGAACCAGGGGGAAGAGCGAGAGTAAGAGACAGTATGGGAGGTGATGGGGGCAAGAGTGTCGAGTGTGGAGGAGAGGGTGTTGTGGAGGAGGGTGAGAACAGAAGAGGGGTCAGTGAGGGATGAAGGCCAGAGGGAGAGGAGTTCAGAGGACTCCAAGGCAGCGGTTAGGGATTGTGGGGGTTACTTCTTCCAGGGTGGTAGAAGATGGTGGTGGGTCTGGTGGAGGTGGGGAGGGGGGCGGAGGTGATGTAGGAGATGAAATGGTGATCGGAGATGGCCTTGTCGGTAATGGTGACATCCGAGACACTGAGGCCCCGGGTGATCACCAAATCGAGTGGGTGGCCGTGACTGTGAGTGGTGGAGTTGATGTGGAGGGAGAGGTTGAGAGAGGAGAGCAGGGAGGAGAAGTCCGAGGAGATGGAGCAGGAGGGGGTGAAGTGCAGGTTGAAGTCGCCCAGGATGATGAGGCGATCAGAGCAGAGGCAGAGAGATGTTAGTAGGGTAGAGATATCGGAGATGAAGGTGGGAGAGGTTTTAGGGGGCCAGTAGAAGACGAGGATTTTGAGTGAGAGATAGGAGGGGTGGGAGAGGGTGAGGTGCTCAAAAGAGGGGAAAGAGCCAGAGGAATAGGGGGATAGGATGTCCTTGAGATAAGGGCTACACCACTGCCATGGCGGTTGGGGCGAGGGATGTGGTGGGAGGTGTAGCTGGGTGGTGTGACCTCCGTGAGGGGGAAGGTGTCGCCTGGGGCGAGCCAGGTTTCCGTTAAGGCCATGATGTCAACGCTCCCATCAAGGATGAGATCGTTGATGACCAGGGCCTTATTACAGACGGAATGGACGTTTTGTAGTCCGATGTGGAGGGAGCGGTTGACAAAAGGGTGTGTGGGGAGGGAGGGGGTTCCAGGTTGTGAGGCAGGGGTGGGGGGATAGGGATGAGGGAGGAGAGGTTGGCTCCCTGGGCCTGTGTCCAGGGTGGCTGGTGAGTGTGGTGGGGAATGGGGCAGTCGGTGTGGAGTGCCACGGTGAGCCCAGCGGAGGATTCCCAGGGAGGGGGTGAGGGGGCTCGGGTTAGAGCGCCAGCCATAATGCGCACGCGGGGACCGGGAGCGAGCGGTCAGGTGGATGGCATTAGCCCGTAGGCCGGGGCTGGGGCAGCCAACCCAACAGGGCTAAAAGGCCTGTGTTATGGGTCTGCTAGACATTTGTTTAGTCACACGGATCACAAACTCGCCATTCAAAAAATGGCTACGTCTTACTCCTTTCCAACCCCGTTGACAGGCCTCGCACAGAGAGCTAAGTTTGGCTACAGGAATGCACTTGCCTTTATTTGTACCCGTACCCGTTTCCCCACCCTCTGTCACCAAACTCATCCTATCCCTGAAACCCACCACCTGCTCCCTTGACCCCATCCCTACTCCACTCCTTATCTCCCAGCTCCACCTCCTTGCCCCACATATCACAGACATCGTCAACCTGTCCCTCTCCTCTGGCTCTGTTCCCATTCCCTTAAAAACTGCCACCATCACTTCCACCTTGAAAAAACCCTCCCTTGATGCGTCGCAGCTATCACACTACCGGCCCATCTCCAACCTCCCTTCCTGTCCAAGGTCCTGGAACGAGTTGTCGCCTCCCAGCTGCGCTCTTTCCTCTCCACCCATTCATTATTCGAACCTCTTCAGTCGGGTTTCCGTGCTGCCCATAGCACAGAAACTGCCCTGGTCAAGGTCACCAATGACATCTTGACCATCTGTGACCAGGGCCCCCTCTGCCTCCTCGTCCTCCTCGACCTATCGGCCGCATTCAATACGGTCGACCACTCTATCCTCCTCCACCGCTTGTCCTCCCACCTCAACCTTCAAGGCCCTGTCCTTGAGTGGTTTAGGTCGTACCTCTCCCACCGTCTTCACTTTGTTTCCACGAATGGTTTTTCCTCCGGACCCCGCACTCGTGCGGTGTCCCTCAGGGCTCTGTCCTCGGTCCTCTCCTCTTCACCCTCTATATGCTCCCCCTGTGGTGACATCATCCGCAGACATGGGGTTAACTTCCACATGTATGCGGATGACACCCAACTCTACCTTTCCTCCTCTACCCTCAACTCCACGACCACCGATGTCCTGACAGCCTGACTGTCCGACATCGAGTCCTGGACGAGAGACAACTTTCTTCAGCTCAACGTGCGCAAAACTAAGGCCCTCCTGATTGGCTCACGTCAGCGCCTCCGCACCTCAGGCGCTGACACCATCAGCATCCAAGGCTGCACTCTCCACCTCTCAAAGCCAATCAGGAACCTCGGGGTTCTGTTCGACCCTGAGCTGTCCTTTCTCCCCCATATCCGCACCACAACTGGCACCGCCTTCCATCACCTCCGGAATGTCGCCAGACTACGGCACTACCTCACCCCTCACGCGGCTGAAACCCTGGTTCACGCCTTTATCACCTCAAGGCTGGACTATGGGAACTCTCTCCTCGTCGGCCTTCCCGGCACCTCCCTCCACAAGCTGCAGGTCATTCAGAACTCTGCAGCTCGTGTACTGTCCCGCACCAGGCTTCGGGACCACAGCACTCCCACCCTCGCTCGCCTCCACTGGCTCCCCATCCCCCAGAGGATTGATTTCAAGATCCTCATCCTCACCTACAAGGCCATTCACGGCCTTGCTCCCTCCTACCTCTCCAACCTACTATCCCCTACCTACCTGCCCGTACCCTCCGTTCCTCCGGCTCCGGTCTGCTCCACATCCCCCGCCCCAACCGCCCTACCATCGGTGGCCGGGCCTTCAGCCTCTCAGCCCCCAGGCTCTGGAACTCCATCCCCCAGTGCCTTCGCCGCCTCCTCCCTTTCCTCCTTCAAGGCCGGTCTCAAGACCTTTCTCTTTGATCGTGCCTTTAGCTCCACTCTCGACTCTCTACCCCCTCCTCGCTCCCTCCCTTCACCCTGACCATTTCCCCCCTGCTCGGATCCTGACCCAACTGTACAGCGCCTTGGGACGTCCCCCCGACGTGAAAGGCGCTCTATAAATGGAATCTTGTTGTTGTTGTTCTTGCAGACGTGAATGAGTCTTATCAATTTGATAAAACACTTTTCTGGCTCAAGAAAAACCAAAAACAAACGTCTAAACTAATTATAAAGAAGTTAAAACAATTGCATTTTTGAATTATTCCTCATTTCGTAGGATTGCTACAACAAATGTTTTAAGACATTTATCTCTTCCTAAAAAAAATGATGATGAAATCTGCCTCCGGAATATTTGCATATCAATTGGCACCAGATTCTAAATCCTAGTATGCGTGGGCATGTGAGGAGCTGCATTAATCAGGCGTGAGCAGCTTGTAATTGCCACCCACTCCCCATTCTCCAGTGTTAAAACTCGAGTGGCAATGAGGTTAGTTTTATGTGGCCTTAACCACCATTCTGGTCAGTGCATAATATTTCCTAGGAAGGACACGACTCCAGCCTTGAGGATTACTCACAACTAGGGGTACTTTTTAAACTGCTCCAGTCCATTCTTTTCAGTGAGTACTGCCTGCCCGTGGGTACTCATTCAGATGTAAACAATTTTAGATAATATTGGTGAAGATTACGTTTAAAGTCTTACTATAAAGGCCAGCAAATACTGTAGTTAGGGAAGAGTTTTTTTAAAAAAACCTTACCTCCATAAATTAAACATCAAAACACCCTTGAATGAATGGTTGCGTGGAATTTAAATTGCCCCAATGAGACCATACATTGCTGCCAATTCGCCTACAAAAATACAAAAAAAGTTACTTCACCTAACAGTAAATACTGTGAAGTATTTTGAACCACCCTCCTGACTTGATACACACAGTATCAAATTCAAGGGTCATAATTATTATTATCATTATTATTATAGAGCACCCAATGGAAAACATACACTCTCCCCAGTGGGACCGTACATGCCTCCAACCAGACTTTATATGCCATGTGGAGTCCTGTAGCTCAGTGGTTACGAACCCGGTTGTTGGTCAATTGGTGGATTATTTTTCCGGGTGTAATAATTCCTTCAAAAAATTAAATTAAATAATAATAAATTGATCACTCAATCCATGACTGTTTGTGGGACACTGTTGTGCGCAATTGGCTGCCATGTTTCACCCACAGAATATAGTCAATTCACTTTACAGTATATTCTGTGAAGGGCTTTGAGACATCTCGAAGACAACAACAATCACTTGCATTGTTTCCATCCTCCCCTGTCTCTACACTCTGCCTCCCCACCCCCGGGTATGGTTCACAAGTGCCAACCATAGGCTCCTTTAGTGGCAAAATATGTCAAAGCTCTTCACAGATATCACTGTTATATGTTGGGATAGTATTCAACCGTGGGCATCCCCACCAAGGTCAATCTTATCCTCACCTAATATCCTTGTCCTTGTGTGATATTGAAAACTTATGTACCCTCCAGAAAAATTTGCTGGTCAATACTCAGAAGCAGGAACAGGGGCTGATTTTCTCCAACACTGGGTGTGAAGGTCAATTGTGAAACCCACCCGCTGAGGTAACCTAACTCATCACCTTATTTGTCGCTCATTTTTATTGTTCTATATAATAATAATCCTTGCATTTTATATAGCACCTTATCGCGTCTTTGAGACATCTCAAACACGTGATATACTGTAAAGTGAATTGACTGTATATTTTGTGGGCGAAACACGGCAGCAGTGTCTCACAAACAGTCTTGGATTGAGTGACCAAATTTTTTTTAAAGGGATTATTACCCCCAGAAAAGCGATCCGCCAATCGACCAACAACTGGGTTCCTACTTCCTGCTAGGTAAACAGAGGCGTGTGGAGTAAGGAAAACTGCCCAACATTTCGCCCTGTCCAGGAATCGAACCCAGGTCCTCTCGCTTGCGAGGCAAGTGCTCTAACCACTGAGCTACATGACTAAATATATGAGTATTACTAAAGCGGGAGTTAGAGCGTACAGGTGCCACTGAAAGGGTTCTTTTGAACAAAATGGGTTCAGGAACCTACAATCTCGCAGAGTTAACATTTGGCACAATTACCATGTAACTGAACAAATCTAACATTCCAACCCTTTCCTTCTCTCCCTGGTGAACGCCCTTCTGTGGCAGGAGCCGGTGGTTGGGAGGACTCAGCGTGGAGAGTGAAAATAATACCGGCCATTACTGCTGTTGGGGAAGGAGATGGGGAGAGGAGGGGGGAGGGAGAGAGGGGAGGAGATGGAGGGAGAGGGGAGGAGAGGAGGGGGAGGGGGAGAAAGGTAGAAGGGAGAGGTGGGGTGGGAGGAGAGGGGCGGGAAGGGAGGAGAGGAGGGGCGGGAAGGAAGAAGGGAATGGAGGGTGTGGGGAGGAGGGGGGAGGGGTAGGAGGAGGGGGGTGAGAGAGGGGGGGGGGTGAGAGAGGGGGGTGGGGGAGAGGGGGGAGAGTGATTCAGAGGGGGAGGTGGAGTGTGAGAGGGAAGAGAGACTGTGAGAAGGGGAGTGAAAGTAATTGCAAGTATGTGAAAGGAGAGTGTGTGAGAGAGTTCATGAGACCCCCTCCTCCATCTCACACCCTCTCACAGTCTCTCTTCTCTCTCACACTCCACCTACCCCTCTCAATCACTCTCTCCCCCTCTCCTCCTCTCTCACTTCGCCTCTCTTCACACACCCTCTCTCAATCTCCCCGTTTCTCCCTCTCCCTCACATTCACTGTTCCCACCTTACACTCTCTCCCCCTCACACTCAATCTCTGTGTTCTCACCTCTCAGTCTCTCTCTCACTCCCTTTACCTCTCTCACACACACTCTCTCTCCATCCTCCCTCTAATCCCCCGCTCATCAACCTTATTAACCACCCTCATTAACCCCCACCTCATTAACCCCCACCTCATTAACCACCCCTCCACTCATTAATCCCCCATCTAACCCCCCAAACCCCACTCTCTCTAACCCCCCTCTCTCTCTCCCCTCTTCGTCTCTCCCCCTCTCAACCCCTCTCTCCCAATCAGCCGCGTGGGTCACTCTCTGCAGCAGAAGCTGGCGGTTACTGAGGCCGCGGTTGGTAAGACACGTGTTTGCCGTCCTGACCGACCACAGTAATGGTCAGTATTGTTTCCACTCTGCGCTCCGTCTGCCCGACCGCTGCTCCCGCTGTTGCTCAGGGAGGGAGGGGGGAGGGGGGAGGGGGCTTCCTGGTGGACCACGCTGATGGAGGATATTAGTAACAGAAAAAATATTGGAGAAGCAGATTTTTTAAACAAAGTAAGTTGCTAATGAATGGTTAAACATAGAATAGACTCGCACAACAGAATTATAAAAATGGGATGACATTTTCAATGCTGCCTGGATTTGCTTTCAATAGCTCCAGTGATTGTCCAGGTTGTCAGGTCTCTGGTTTATTTAATTAATCTGCCACATCAGATCTTGTTTTCCCCTCGGTTCAAACATAGCTTTCCCCTGTAAATTCAAAGCCTCAGGATTTACTCTGAAACAGAAGGAATCAAAGTTTAGTCATCAAGACCCAATATTGTGAAATCTCAGTCACCAGGGTCTGACAGGGTTTCCAAATGAACAGCACCTTAAATGTAAGAACAACACTGTCTATTACGATGTATCCTCCAGTGGCTTACCTTGACATACTTAAAAGCAACAAGATGTTTTTAATATTAATGATTTTTTTTCAAATGGAGTTTAGGATCTGACAGGGGATTTACTTATTAATATTCAAAGACACTCAATCAACTATTTCAAGCATCGCTCCCTATTCTGGATTACACGTATATATATTCACTGTCTGGCAGGATTGGAACCACTGGCATTAGACAGATCAAACCCTCACCTCATTCACACCAGAAATTTATTTCAGCATCCGAGCTTCCTTCACATCACTGCCAGGAGATCCAACAGAAAGACATCAGTTACCAGTGCACGGGAGCCATGTGTGCTGTAGCAGGCCATGCCAGGTGGTTCAAACATGCCTGCAAGATCCTGTAAGATATTTTGGTTTCTTTCAAGAATAGTATTCAAATCCTTTCAATTAGCCTTGCCCTGCTGGGGTTAGGAACAAGCTTGATGTAATAATGATGAGCCCTTTTGTATCCTCAATCTCAATTTACTTCTGCAATGAGGTGCTAGTATGTTGCTTGAAACTTTGAGGAATTAAATTAACTGTCACTATCACACCATGTTTTGATGTGGACAAAAATGTATTCAAGGATTTTATGCAAAATATTCTGGTCACAGGTATAAAAGAAATAAACGTTGCTTCTACATGTGTAATAGCTGCTGATTCCTCTCATTAAAGATTACAGGATCTTCCTCGATATCTTCCTCCCAAATGTCTAACTGCTCTTCTCTCAAGCTTCTCTCAATGGAAGAAAAATAGCCTGTTGAAATTATTGTTTGAAAGGAGTTTGTTAATGGAGCATCAACTCCTTTTGTTAGGAGTCTTTTCCACATGTTTAAGAATGGGAAAGAAATTCTTCTAATTGTATGATGGATATTGAGGAAGGTAGTTCTCCAAACTAATCTTTCTTGTTTATACACAGGTTGGAAACAAACATAGACCAAAACTAATGACAGCTAGTTTATTAAGTTTTTGATCAGCATGTGGATTGCATTCAATCACTGAGAAATGTCAGCCATTACCTCAGATAAAAGCAATTACACATTTCTTAATATTATAAGTACAGACAATGTGAAAACCCTAACTTCGATCAGAGCCATCCTTCATTAAGGATATCAAAACAAGGAGCAGCGTTGATTTAAAATACATGCATCACTCCATGTGAGCAAAAAATTAGTGCAAATATTTTCACAATTCATCAAGCACATCTCCATTTCACAATTCACTGCATTGTTAAACAGAAGCAACAGCTAAATGATTCCAATCAGTTTCAGAAAACATTTCATTCATTTATTTCCATGCTTCATTTATCTAAGAAAATTGGATCGTTAGGGGAATCACTCCAAATGAGATCATCTCCTCCTGCACCTCAGAGTATCTTATCAGGTCTGCTTCTTACCAGAGCTTATTTTCAATAAATTTATCTTTTTAAAAATGAGTATAAACCACATTTAAAACTTAATTTTGAAGTTGAAATATCCTTAAAAAGTCTACATTGATGAAAACTTATTTTTGCAATGTAAGATAGAACAAGAAAAGGCTAATTGGCTGCTCCTTCCACATACCAGGCAAAACCTGCAAATCATAGGCTTCCCTCACTCCCTCCACCTCCAGGGAAAGCTATTGCGTAAAGATCCACAAAGGCGATCAAGTAACTACTCAACAATTCATCCATTTACTATTCAAACCCATTTGTTCATCTCCATCTGTATTTGTTGCTGTATCTTTGGGAGAAAGCATAGCAATCTTTACATTTGGCTGTTCTATAGCTGAAGTAGAACTATTTGTTGGAAAACAATTGACTGCTGTGTTTCGTCCACAAAATACACAGTCAATCCACTTTACAATATATTCTGTAAGGCGCTATATCAAATGCAAGGATTATTATTATTATTTATTAACAAATGACTCCCACATTCCGATCTCTAATAGTGCTAAATATTCAGTAAATAATAGGCGACACCAGGCGATACCTTCCTCCTGTCTGAGGCCACACCACCCGGCTATACCTTCCACCATACCCTATGACCTAACCAGCCGTGGTGGTGGTGTGGCTCTCATCTCCAAGTCCCCACTTGCCCTCCCCCACCTTTCTCTCTCACATCTCCACCCTCCTGCCTCTGCTCTGAACTCCTCATTCTTGGTGAATTCAACCTGGACTTCACCTCCTCTTGCCCCATCTCCGCTGACTTCTCTCTCCTCTCCTTCACAACCTCTCCCTCCCCATCCACACTGCCATGTCCATGGCCACCCTCTTGACCTGGTGATTAGCCAGGGCCTCAGAGTCTCAGACCTCACCATCATCAACAATGCCATCTTGGATCATTACTTCATCTACCTTAACCCCTTAATTCCTCTCCCCAATGCCACCCAACCCACCTCCATCTCCTAATGTGCCTGGAAAAAAATCTTCCACCCCCGTGGCCCTCTCCGCTGTCTTGGGAGTCATCTGAACTCCTCCCCCTCTGGGCTTTCTCCCGCACTGACCTATCCTCCTCGGTCATGCTCCTCCACAATTCCCTCTCCATCACTCTCGATGTCCTTGCCCCCCTCACCTCCCAAACCGCCTCCTGTTCACGGAAGTTACCCTGATACAGCAGCCACCTCTGCTTCCTCAAAGCACAGGTGTGTGCTGCCGAAAGCACTTGGCTCAAATCTAACTTAACGATCCATCGGCAGATCTGGCTGGACCTCATCAAAACTTACCGCTCCACCCTCACCTCTGCTAAATTATCCTTCTACTCCAAGTCAATCTTGGACGCGAAGGACAACCCCAGGCTCCTCTTCTCCATTGCCAACCGGCTCCTCTACCAACCCACTCACACCTCGTACATGCTCTCCTCCAACTGCGAGGAGATGCTGGATGTCCTTGAAACCAAAATCAAGGGAATCTGCTCAACCACTTCTCCCCTTTCAACTACTACCCGCTCCCCATCTCCCCTTCACACCCCGACCACTACACATACCTCCCTCCACACCTTCAAACCTGTCTGTCGCCCCCTCTCTCACCACCATTTAACCCACATGAAATCGACCACCTGCTCCCTCGACCCCATCCCTACCCCACTCCTTACCTCCCAGTTCCACTTCCTTGCCCCTACTCGCAGACATCATAAACCTGTCCACTGGCACCATTCCCACCCCTTTAAAAACAGCTGTTATCACTCCTGTCCTTAAAAAACCCTCCCTGGACCCATCCCTGCTCTCAAATTACCACCCCATCTCCAACCTCCCTTTCCTTTCCAAGGTCCTGGAACAAGTTGTTGCTTCCCAGCTTCACTTCTCCTGTCCGCCACTCCCTTCCCAAACCCCTCCAATCAGGTTTCCATGCCGCCCACAGCATAGAAACAGCTCTGGTCAAAGTGACAAATGACATTTTGTCCATCTGTGACCAGGGCTCTCTCTGTCTCCTCGTTGTATTTGACCTCTCTGCTGCCTTCGATACCGTTGACCAGTCTATCCTCCTCCACTGCCTCTCCTCTAACCTCAACCATCACGGTTCTGTCCTTGACTGGTTCAGATCCCACCTCTCATACCGTCTCCACTTCATCTTCACAAATGGTTTCTCCTCCAGCCCCCGCACCGTCTCATGCGGCGTTTCTCGGGGCTCGGTCCTTGGTCCCCTCCTCTTCAATATCTACAAGCTCCCTCTTGGTGACATCATCTGCAGCATGGGGTCAACTTCCACTACTCAACTCTATCTCTCTGTGTTCATCCTCGACTCCAGGACCACTGCTATCCTGACAGAATGTCTGTCAGACATCAAGTCCTGGATGAGAGCTAACTTTCTACAGTTGAACGTCAACAAGACCGAAGCTCTCCTGATTGGCTCCGTCAGCACCTCCACACCTCAGGCACTGACAGCATCACCATCCAGGGATCTATAACAAGTTGGGGGTGTGGGGGAGGGAGACCAAAGCAAAGTAAATTTGTCCTGATGTCCTGCAGATTAATTGTTCATTCTGGCGTGTGTGACCTTCCTGCATGCAAAGTGAACACTATATTTGTCTACTAAAACAAGTCCTGACATGGGGCTTCAATCCAAAACCTTCCAACCCACAGGCCACAAATTGAGCCAACCCGTTATTTGCAGGGCATACATTTGAAGAGAAAATGTCACAGAAGAGCTGACAGTCCAAAGCCACTGACAAATCCACAAACACATAACTGTGAACTCACAAAACACATTTGTCTTGCTGTTTGCTGGAAAGAGTAGCAGAATAGCTACTGCAGGAGTACTTAAATTCACAGTTTAGGTCAATTTAATCTATAATGCAGCAGAAAAGATGTAGGATCCTCCAAGTTAATTTTAACAATCCCATGACAGAAGGCCACTTGCTCTCATTCCAATCTCCATTGCACCTCATTAACTTTAATATGTTTTATGCAGCAAGAACCACCAAGTACACAAAAGGCAAAATAGTGCAGATGCTGGAAATCTGAAATAAAAACAGAAGTCACTGGGAACACGCAGCAGGTCAGGCAGCATCTATAAAGTGAGGAAAATGAGTTAATGTTTCAGGTCGATAACCTTTCGTTAGAACTGGGGGATGTTGGAAGGGAGCAGATTATAAGGACAAGCAGAGAAGGGAGCGGGCCATCACCCACATAAATTTTTCCTTTGTCTTTCTTTCCCCGCCCCCTTTTCTGTTATCCTTATAATCTGCTCCCTTCCAACATCCCCCAGTTCTGACAAACGGTTATCGACCTGAAATGTTAACTCATTTTCCTTTCTCCGTAGATGCTGCCTGAAATGCTGGGTGTTTCCAGCGACTTCTGTTTTTACACCAAGTACGCACTTACTGCAAGACCAAATTACTGCATTGTTAAAGCATTTTTTAATATTGCTTTAGAGATAACTTTATTAAAGCATGATTGTAAGACCTGAATGAGATCTATTTGGTAGGAAAATATTAACTGCATAATCTTTCTAAGACTCAAAGCGAAACCAGAATCTAAATGGTTTCACCTCCTCAGTGGTTTCCCCTCCATAATAGAGAGCTGACAGTGTTGTATTTGTCAACTATGTAAAGTAAACGCTCTGTGCAGTTTCAGGTATAAATTTGTCCAACTTTCTCTATGAATATTTTAGAAATGGGACAAGACAAATCCAGCCATTTAATCAGCACCTAATATTCTCTGAAATTAGATAAGGAGTCCCGTAGCCTAGGGAAGCACGCTCACCTCACAAGCGAGTGCCCTGGGTTCAATTCCCGGGTAGGGCGAAATGTTGAGCAAGTTTCCTTACTCCACATGCCTCTGTAGGAACTTGGTTTTCAATTGCTGGATTGCTTTCTGGGGGTAATAATCCCTCAAAAATGTTTTTAGGTCATTCATTCCATAACTGTTTGTGGGACACTGTTGTGTGCAATTGGCTGCCGCAGTTTGCCCACAAAATACAGAGTCAATACACTTTACAATATATTTTGTGAAGCGCTTTGAGACAACTCAATGATGTGATAAGGCGCTGTATCAAATGCAAGGATTATTCTTATAAGGATGTATTCCATTCCAAATGGAATATCCGTGTGTAGGTAGCATGCATGGAACTCTCAGCTTGATTTGGATATTCTTTACCCTGGTGATCGGTTTCCACATGTCAGACACCTTGCTGACCAGAAGAAAATAATTCTAGAGATCCATCTAGTTATCTTTCAAGATGCCTCTCTGGTTCCAATTATACTAAACCAAAGTTCCCAAATGGCTGTTAAATGAATAACCATAAAACCAATAAAACAAACAAAACCAATTTTCTTCCCATAATATCTTAACCTGTGCCTTTGGGTTTTTTGATTGCTTCTTTATTAGATAGTAAAAGCACCTGCTTAAATTGGATTTTCCCCTACACCCCCCACCCCCCACAAGACAGCTTTGCAATATTATAGAGCAATCTAATGTTTGTTAAAGAGGTTTATGGTCTAGAGATCACAGAAACGTCAATGCACAGCAGGGACTCATTGCCCAATCCAAATCCACAGTTAAATCTGCAGAGACTATCACAAGGCTTCAACAAAGTTCCTGAAACAAATGTCAGCTTTCAAGTTCACATAACAGAAGTTTATATAAAATACTTCAATGTTTTAATGAGCTTTGTTAAAAATATTACTTCAGTTCCAGACAACATCATCTATCTGTTCATTGAGTCGTGATATGAATCACTATTTTCTACTTATAAACCACCTCATTACACTTGTCAAGGAACAACAAACTGCATCTAAACCAGAGAGCTGTACTTGGAATGGAAGCTGAGGCTTTTTTTTCATGCCTAGAATTTTGTAAATTTCATTATTTACTTGATGCAAAACAGAGACATTTATAAACACCAGCTTTCAAAACAGATTTCCAGAAGATAAAGTACCACATACAAAGCTCATGGCTAAAATAGGAGCATTTGGAATCATGAGAGACGTAGCAGAATGGATTCATGAATGGTTGGAAAAACAAAAGCAAAGAGTAGGATTTAAGGGCATTTTTGCAAGCTGGCAAAAGGTAGAAAATGGTTCCATGTTGGGATCAGGAATTCAAGTTAGGACCGGTACTGTTCACCATATACATGTAGGATTTGGATTCAGGTATAGGGGTGGTGTCAAAATTTGCAAATGACACCAAACTGGGGTGTGTGGTAAACAATGAGGTGGATAAACAGATATAAACAATACATAAACAGGCTAGCAGAATGGCAGACAAACAGCAAATAAAGTTCAATATATGAAAATGTAAAGCTTGGCAGAAAAATAAAGAAGAGGTCTATAGTCTAGAAGACTCTAGATGGTAGGAACTGAAGAGGAGTGAAGAAGTAAAGACACCTGGGGATTCAGATCCACAAATCTCTATAAGTATCTATGCAGGTAGATAAGGCTGTATAAAAAAGGGCCAATGTACGGTCAATGGTCGGGCCTTCAGCCTTTCTGCCCCCACCCTTTAGAACTCCATCCCACAGTTCTTAGATCTTCACATGAGGGAGAGGGGAATAGAAGGGTATGGGAGAGAGTGAGGAATGGGTGAAGATGTGTATAAACACCAGCATGGACTTTAGTGGTCTCGGCAGTCTTGATCCTGAGCCAGGTCAGTCCGCAGTACTCCAGGGCAATGCTGATTATAAACCAGACAGTCTGGCTCATCAGCAGAACTTTATAAACTAGCTGGACAAGCAGCAGGAAAGCTGTCAGACAGCACTCTCAACGACAAACTATGCGGTTTTAGCTGGTAAAATCCAGCAATGCCTCAACACACACTCTGGGATCTCCAAGTCTAGGCTCTTATCGACCAGTCCACTCCCTCCACTCCGGGGCTCTAGGGGGCTCCGGCATGCTCCATGTTCCCTGCCCGACCCACCCCACCATCAGCGGTCAGGCCAGCGCTTTGGGACGTCCTCCCGATGTGAAAGGCGCTCTATAAATGTAATTTTGCTTTTGTTGTCAAGCCTTTCTTCCCCCACCCCTTGGAACTTCATCCCACAGTCCCTTCGCCTCGCCCCCTCCCTTGCCTCCATCAAGGCCTGTGTCATGACCCTCTTCTTCGACCGCGCTTTGATCACCCTCCTAACCCTACCCTCCCTGACCCCCAACCTTCAGTTCGGGTGCAAATCCTTGACTGTCCAGCATATTTATCCAATTTCCTTTAAATGGTGCTATGGTCTTCACTTCAACACAGCATCAAAAATTTAGATTAATATAGCAGCCTGCTTGTAGGACACCATCTTGGTACATGTGAGAAGAACAGGGGTCGGACACTGGGCAAGGGAGGAAGAAGAGGTGGGAAATGACTGTGTACAAAGTTAAGAAGTGATAAAATAATAATAAGTGATGATCCTTGCATTTGATATAGCGCCTGCTTTTCATGACAGGGTGACATCCCAAAGAGGTTCATAGGATTTGTTAAGTGGAGTGACTGAGTATTTTGTGGGCAAACGAGGCAGTCCAATTGCACACAGCAATTTTCCACAAACAGGCATGAAGTGAATGACCAGTTTTATTTGGGTATTCTTGACCTGGATACCAGAGAAACTCTCTTCTTTTTTCGAGTCATGCCATGGGATCCTTAACATCCACTTGAACAGACAGATAGAGCTTTGGTTAAATGTTTCATCTGAAGGACGGCACTCTGACAATGCAACACCTGCCAGTATTGCATTAGAGTACCAGCTTAGATCACTAGAGTTCAAGGCCTGATGTAAAGCTTGAACCCACCACTTTCTGACTCAGAGGCAAGAGTGCTACCGACTGAGCCAGAACGACAAAATATTTGCTCCTTATCATGTCTTCGAGACATCTCAAAGTGCTTCACCGAATATATTGTAAAGTGAATTGGCTGTATATTTTGTGGGCAAAACGCGGCAGCGAATTGAGCATAGCAGTGTCAGACAAGTAGTCATGGATTGAGTGACCAAATTATTATTATTTTTTTTGAAGGGATTATTACCCCTGGAAGAACAATCCACCA
This sequence comes from Callorhinchus milii, assembly GCF_018977255.1. NCBI lineage: Eukaryota > Metazoa > Chordata > Chondrichthyes > Chimaeriformes > Callorhinchidae > Callorhinchus > Callorhinchus milii. The sequence continues at coordinate 12,764,985 of NW_024704743.1, forward strand.
ATCGTCCAACAAACGGATTCCTGTTTACTGCTAAACAGAGGTGTGTGTGGAGTAAGGAAACTTGGCCAACGTTTTGCCCTGCCCAAAAATTGATCCTGGATCCTCTCGCTTGCGAGGCAAGTGCTCCAGCCACCAAGCTACAGGACTTCACTCTATGTTCTTTCATCGAATCTCCCCCTTATCTCACACATTGATATTTGATGGATTATCAACAGTGTTTGTTGAATGCACAATAACATGAATTTATATGGTGCCCTTCACATGGGATGACGTCTTGGAGTGTTTAATATTGGCTGATCGTGATGTTGAACTGCGGAGAGGGGGGAAGTTTGTACAGAGCAACATCTCAACAACAACCATGAGGCAAATGGCAAATTCATCTGGAGGATACCTACCGGATACCCACCCAACAATCTGTTGATGTTATGGCCATTGTTTTGCAGATAATCTGTAAATCACAGAATAAGATTGCAATTCTGAATGACTAAATACTACTTGATTCGGCAGGGAAACATTTAATGCATGAATAATCACCACAAAGAACCTTAAAAATACAAGTGTGTAATGAAGCCATGAAAACTAAAATTAGATGCATTTTCATGCACCAACATGTTCACTGATTGAAAGTTTCAACATTATTTTGTTGGTTCCAAATGATATAAAAATCATGGATTACCATAACATTTGATAAATTTCAGCAACAAGCACTTCAACAAAATAAAAATAAGTTCCAAAGGAATAAATGTTGTCACCATTATTATAAATGTGTGATATTCAATGCTAATGGTATTAAGGTTTGTTTTTAAGATTAGAAAATAATCTTGGTCCCCTCCACTTCAATATCTACATGCTCCCTCTTGGTGACATCATCCGAAGACATGAAGTCAACTTCCACATGTATGCGGATGACACCCAACTCTACCTCTCTGCCTCCACCCTTGACTCCAGGACCACTGCTGTCCTGACAGAATGTCTGTCAGACATCAAGTCCTGGATGAGAACTAACTTTCTACAGTTGGACATTAACAAGACTGAGGCTCTCCTGATTGGCTCCCGTCAGTGGCTCTTCACCTCAGGCGCTGACAGCATCATCATCCAAGGATGCAAACTCCACCTTACTAAGCCAGTCCGGAACTTTGGCGTCTTACTTGTCCCTCAACTATACTTTCTATTCCACATCTGTGCCATGACCCGCTCTGCCTTCCCCCACCTCCGCAACATCGCTCGACTCTGCCAATGTTTCATACCGCAGACCGCCAAAACCCTCAAACATGCTTTCATTACATCTAGACTTGACTATGCAAACTCCTTGCTTTTCGGCCTCCCCATCTCCTCACTCCATAGACTGCAGATCATTCAGAACTCTGCAGCCCATGTCCTCTCCCGCACCAGGCTCCGCGACCCTATCACCCCCATCCTCACCCAACTCCACTGGCTTCCCATCACACAGAGTTCACAGAGTTCCCGTCACACAGTTCAAGATCCTGGTCCTCACTTTCAAAGCCCTCCATGGCCTTGCTCCTCCCTACCTCTATGACCTCCTAACTCCCACCATCCTGCTCGCTCCCTCCGCTCAGCTGGCTCCAGCCTGTTTCATGTCCCCCACCTTGCTCGCTTCACTATTGACGGGCAGGCCTTCTGCCACTCTGTCCCCACCCTCTGGAACTCCATCCCGCAGTCCCTCTGCCTCGCCCCATCCCTTGCCTCCTTCAAGACCCATCTCAAGACCCTCCTCTTCGACCGTGCTTACAATCTCCCTGCTCCCCCCCCTGCCCTCCACCCTTCTGAATCCCGACTCCCAGCTCGGGTCCGAAACTCTGTCTGTCCAGTGCCTTGGGACATCCTCCTGACGTGAAAGGCGCTATACAAATGTAATTTTGTTGTTGTTGTGGTTGTAATCCTATCATAGAAGCTGCAAATGTATCAATTGCATCCATAATAACGTCCACCTGAAAAAGTAGATAGGGCCTCAGTTTAATGTTGAAGGACGGCATTTCCAACAATGTAGTAGATCACCAGCACTACACTGTAGTGTCAGCTTAGACAATACAATACATGGGGCTTGGACCCATATCCTTCTGACTCAGAGATGAGAGTGCAACTAACTGTGCCAGGCTGACACACCTGATTGGCTATTGATGGATGAATGGCTTTCTATGTGCTGTTGTTCCTTTGATCCCCCAAATCATTGCCAACCCTATCCTTTGCCTGCTATTGGACAGCTGTACAGTTTCCTTTCACATTCTCACGTCTAAATACAAATTTATTTTCAAAATACTTCTAGTCAGTCTCCAGAGGCTGAGTGCCCAAGCCTATAAAACTAGCATCAAATATTAGGATAAACTCTTTAAATATGCACTCAATCTAAGGTCATGTCTTTCCTAAAATATAGTTCCATATCCTTAGCTCACTAAAAATGATTCTCATAATAAAAATGCATCACTGCAGATTCATCCACATTTGATATTTAACTTGGGTACTAAGATAGAAAAATGTCTTTATAGTTATACTTCAATAACTACAGTCATCCTGTGCTCCATTGAATATTAATGTTCAACATGGCAATTGTTATGAATTAAAAGGTTTTGATTTGTCCAATATACTCCATATCTTAAAATATATCCCATCACTGACAAAGCCATTTTAGATCACTACTTCATCTCCCTTAATTCCTCCATCCCCCTCCTTCCCACTCAACCCACCTCTACCTTCTACCGCCCTACTCCCATAAATCCCCCCAGTACACCAGCCACCTCTGATCCCTCAAGGCACAAGTGTGTGCCACCAAACGCCCCTGCACCAAATCAAACCTGACAGTCCATCGGCAGATCTGGCTAGACAATACCAAGGCCTATTGCTCCGCCCTCGCCTCTGTCAAATCTCCAAGACAGTCTTGGGAGGCCAAGGCTCCTCTTCTCCACCACAAACCGCCTACTCCGTCCACCTTCCTGCACCTCGCCCATCCTCTCCTCTAATTCCAACTGCAAGAAGATGTTGGACTTCCTTGAGTCCAAACTCAAGGGTATTCGCTCGGTTACCTCTCCCCGTCTTCCGCTACCCCCTCCCCACCTGCGCCTCATAATCCAGCCCCTAACTATCCCTCCCTACACCCTTCAATCCTGTCTCCCCCCCCTTCCCTCACCTCCATCATCTCAAAAATGAAGTCCAACACCTACTCCCTCGACCCTATTCCCACCCCTCTTCTTACCTCCCAGCTCCACCATCTGGCCCCTCTTTTAACCAATATCATCAACCAATCCTTATAATAATAAATGATAATAATCCTTGCATTTAATATAGTGCCATATCATATCTTCGAGACATTTGAAAGTGCTTCACAGCATATACTATAAAGTGAATTGACAGTATAAATTGTGGGCGAAACGCGGCAGCCAATTGCGCACAGCAGTGTCCTGCAAACAGTTGTGGATTGAAGTGACCAATTTATTATTTTTTTTTTGAAGGACTTATTACTCCCGGAAAAGCGATCCTCCAATCGACTAACAATCGGGTTGCTACTTACTGCTAGGTAAATAGAGGTGTGTGGAGTAAGGAAACAATATTTAGCTCTGCCGGGAATCAAACCCAGGTCTCTCGCTTGCGAGCCGAGTGCCTAACCACTGAGCTACAGGACTCCACTGGCACTGTTCCCCACCTTCTAAAAACATCTGTCATCACCCCCATCCTCAAAAAACCTTCCCTGGACCCATCACTACTCTGGAGCAATCACACCATCTCCAACTTCCCTTTCCTCTCCAAGACCCTGGAACAACTCGTCAAATCCCTGCTCCGCTCTTTCCTCTCCCACCATTCCCTCTATGAACCCCTCCAACCGGGTTTCTGTGTGCCCACAGTATGGAAACAGCCCTGGTCAAAGTCACTAACAACATCCTGTCCATTTGTAACCAGGCCTCTCTCTGGCTCCTTGTCTTCCTCCAGCTCTCTGGTTCCTTCGACACTGTCGACCATTCTATCCTCCTCCACTGCCTCTCTTCTCAGCTCAACTTTCATAGACCTGCTCTTGCCTGGTTTAAATCCTACCTATCCCACCGTCTCTACTTTGTCTCCACTAACAGCTTCTCCTCCAGGCCCCATACCATCACGTGTGGTGTCCCTCAGGGCTCTGTCCTTGGTCCCCTCCTTTTCAACATCTATATCCTCCCCACTTTGCGACATCATCCATAGACATGGGGTCAACTTCCACATGTATGCAGATGACACCCAACTCCACTTCTCCGCCTCCACCCTTGACTCCAGGACCACTGCTGTCCTCACAGACTGTCTGTCAGACATCAAGTCCTGGATGAGCGCTGACTTTCTCAAGTTGAATGTAAACATGACCGAGGCCCTCCTGCTCGGCTCCCGTCAGCGCCTCCGTACCTCGGGTGCTCTATGGATGCACTCTACACCTCATGGAGGCAATATGGAACCTCAGCCCTCAGCTGTCCTTCACCTCCCACAACCGTGCCATGACCCGCTCCACTTTTCCCTAACTCTGCAATATTGCCGGGCTTCACGACTGTTTCTCACCGCAGGCTGCCAGGACCCTCATACACGCGTTCATCACATCTGTACAAACTCCCTGCTTGTCGACCTAACTTCTCCCTCCACAAGCTGCAGATCACCCAGAACTCTGCAGCCTGTGTCCTTTCCCGCACCAGGCTCCACGACCCTATCACCCCCATTCTCACCAGGTTCCACTGTCTCCACATCACTCAGAGGATATAGTTCCAAGATTCTGGTGCTCACCTTCAAAGCTCTCCACAGCATTGGCCCTCCCTACCTCTGTCACCTCCTAACCCCCTACCAATCTGTCCACTCCCTCCACTCAGCGGGCTCCGGCCTGCTTCACGTCCTGCGTCTAGCTCGCCCCACCATTGGTGGGCGGACCTTCAGTCTCTCTGCCCCACCCAGACTCTCTGGAAATCCATCTCACATTCCCTTCACCTCACCCCTCACTTGCCTCCTTCAAGACCTGTCTCATGACCCTCATCTTTGGTCAACCTCTTACCCCTACCCTCCCTGCCCTGCAGATCCCAACCACCAGCTCAGGTACAGATCCCTGACTGTCCAGCGCCTTTAAACACCCTCCTGACGTGAAAGGCACTATACAAATGTAATTTGTTGTTCTCACAATGTTCTGAACTGACACTAAATGGAGTCAGTTTTGGGGAAATTTCTGTGTCCAAATCGGCTGCCGCATTCACCTACAAATTTACTGTTGCTACAATTACAGTGAGATGTTTTGATGATGTGATCAAATGCACCGATAATAATAATAATCCAATCCCATTCTCCTGCTCACTTCCCATACACTTAAATTATGAACACTGAAATAAGAAATAGGAGCATTGTTTCAATATTGCAATTCTCAGCACACTTCTTACCTTTAAAATTTCTTTCAATGGTTCGGTTGGGAGTTGACTTTTCAACTAAAAGTGAAATTGATCATTTCACTGTCTTTAAAAATGGATGAAACTTAACACAATTAATCGTCATTATTTGTTCACATTTATTCATTATAGTTAATTATTTTAAGATAACTGAAATATACATTTATATATCAATGTCTATCCTTTTGAATTAAAAAGCATTGTTGTTCACCATTAATTTACATATGCAAAACATTTGAAACCACAAAGCTGTCAGTCACTGAGGATTTGTAACAAAAATGATTTTTTACCATATTAAACTTGTTCATGCAAATGTGACTTACAATCCAAATAAAAATCTGGCAATCAAGACAGGTCCACAGAAGAAAGCCTACATCTTGCTTCAAGTACTTCTGTTTTAGGCTTTAAACATCAAGAAGATCAACAGCTCTGTTGCAGGTAAACAAATGCCTTGTGTAATTCTTTGTTCTTCTACCAATTAATACTGCTTTGAACATCCTACGTTCATCATTGAATATTATAGCAAGTGTTAGAAATGGCAGCTGCGCTGAGCTCCTAGTGCGCTTTCTATTAGTAAAGCTGTACCTTTACCAAGAGCTTTGTTATTCCACAGATACTCAGTCTGCAACCTTGAAGTTTCAATGAATTGTACCTTATTTAATAACAATTTTGAATGTTTTTCACTTTGAATTATACAAAACGAGATAACGTGTTACATAAAGCACTCTATGGCATATTTTTGTTACGATAGTCTCTCCTACGATAGCTACCACCAAATGTATACAATAAACTCCTAATAATTCACATCACTCCAAAGGGAAGAGTTGACGAGTTATCCGGAGTGTCGGGAAGCAGGCAGTAGGCTTGATTTGAAAAGTGGAAATGTATAAAGATAGCATCCAGAATCTGGCAATATTTTGTACAGAACATTGCCTCAGAAAATAAACAGGTAAAATAAATCTTTGCATGTTATATAGCACCTTTTACATCGGGAGGATGACTTTTTTTTTAGTGCCCAAATTGCAACACAGGAACATTGCAGTTTGTGAGTATTGAAAGGTTCCGAAAGGTTTTCTTGGTACCCGACCAACCAGCAGCTAAGCCAGCACTGAAAGCTTGAGTGACATTTTCAAGTTGAAAGTTATCACCATTATTCCCATAGAGAAGGAGGAGAACAAGGAGAAGGATGGTGGTGCCATGCTCCTCCAATGACCCCCTCACACTAAATAATAGTCTTATGCTGTATCAAACATTACAACCACACGGCACTTGCAGTCAAGCCACCTTAGAGGGTAAGATTTATGAGGGGACAGTAAATGGCAGAGCACTTAACACTAAAGAGGTGAGGCAGAAAAAGGATGGGAAATGTGGCAGCACACTGAGACCCCTTCAGAAGAGGTGATTCAGTGTGCAGCAGCGAGTGGTCAAGGGGGTGTCCTTTCTCTATCCTGACGACACACCTTGAGGGCCTGTACACTTGTTCCCTCACACAGGGTATTGGTCACACTCGGTCAGGTTACTGAGCCCACAAGGAGCAGTCAGCAGTTGGAAACTAGGACGAAGAAACACACAGAAAAGTTCACTGATGATAGGGACATTGGTAGGGTTATAAATATGTACAGAGATTTCTTTCATCATACTTAAACAAATATTTTGAGCGTCAATTGTAGTCATTAAACTTTTCTCTGTGTTTTATGTTTGTACTTCCTCCGCAGATATCTTTATACCAAACCTTGTAGTCTAAAATACCAAATGAACCCAGAGTTTACACTGCTCCAAAGAGCTGCATCTATGTGGCACTAATGGTACTCTCAAAATGACACAATTTCTTATTTTAAGAAACACCTCCCAGAACAGGAGAAAATGTGAGACCCTTTCCAGGTTTGGACTACATAGTTGTATTTCCACAAAATCAATGCAAACAGCCTATGGGAATTTTGCATGTAAATTTATCCACTCCGTACCTCGGGCACTGACAGCATCATCCTTCATGGATGCACTCTACACCTCATGGAGCCAATACGGAGCCTCGGCATTTTCTTCAATCCTCAACTGTCCTTCATCCCCCACATCCGTGCCAAGACCGGCTCTCCCTTTCCCCACCTTCGCAACAATGCTCGCTCTGCCATTGTCTCTCACCGCAGGCTGCTGAGAACCTCATCCACGCATTCATCACATCCAGGCTTGACTACGCAAACTCCTCCCTCCACAGACTGCAGATCAACGATCCTCTCCAACTCCAGGCTCTGCGACCCTATCACCCCCATCCTCACCTGGCTCCACTGGCTTCCCATCACTCAAGAGGATACAGTTCAAGATCCTGGTCCTCATCTTCAAAGCCCTCCATGGTCTTGCTCCCCCCCTACCTCTGCGACCTCCTAACCCCCTACCATTCTGCTCACTCTGCTCAGTGGGATCTGGCATGCTTCATGTCCCCCCCTCGCTTGCCCCACTATTGGCGGGTGAACCTTTTACCACTCTGCCCCCACCCTCTGGAACTCCATCCCACAGTCCCTCCACCTCACCCCCTCCCTTGCCTCCTTCAAGACCCATCCCAAGACTCTCCTCTTCAACTGTGCTTTTGATCACCCTGTTTCCCCCACTGCCCTCCACCCTCCCCGATCCCGACCCCCAGCTCGGGTTCAAAACTCTGTCTGTCCAGTGGTTTGGGACGTCCTTCCAACGTGAAAAGCGCTTTACAAATGTAATTTTATTGTTGTTGTTGTTTCCTTCCCTCCTTCCACCGTTACAGATGCCTCTGCTAGAGGGAAGAGTTGTCCACTATCTAACCTGTCATTTCCTTTCATTATTAAATACCTTTTAAGTCACTTCTTCCGACCACTAAGGAATAAATATATATATATATATATTCATCTGATATAGCATCTTATAATGGCTTTGAGATGTCTTAAAGCGCATCACAGAATATACTGTAAAGTGAATTGACTGTGTATTTTATTATTATATATACATACACAGTATATATGTATATATAATATAACAACAGCAACAAAATTACATTCAGATAGCGCCTTTCACGTCGGGAGGACATCCCAAGGCGCTGGGTGACCAGACTTTCATCATGGTTCAGTCACTTAACCTCAGGTATTAACATAGTGAAGAGTCGCTGGACACCCTCCGAGGCTGGGATCAGATGACCAAAACTGAACACAATACTCCAACTGAGATCCGACGAGCACTCTACTACAACAATAACAAAATTACATTTGTAAAGCGCCTTTTATATTATTATTATTATTATTTTACATCGGGAGGACGTCCCAAGGTTGCTGGACAGTCAGAATTTCGGATCCAAGCTGGGGGTCGGGGTCGGGGAGGGTGGAGGGCAGGGGGGGAAGCAGCGAGATCCAAAGCATGGTTGAAGAGGAGGGTTTTGAAATAGGTCTTGAAGGAGGCAAGGGACGGGGTGAGGCGGAGGAACTGCGGGATGGAGTTCCAGAAGGTGGGGCAGAGTGGCAGAAGGCCCGCCTGCCAATGCAGTTTCCATAGTCCAGCCTCGATGTAATGAAAACTATATAACTGGAGTAGCAAACCTTTCTTTTCGACCGCGCCTTTGATCACCTTCCCCCCCCCCTCCCCCTGGCTCAGTCCCGGGATCCGAAACTGTAAAGCGCTCTGAGACGCCGTCCGGCGTGGAGGGCGCTATATAAATCCAAGTTGTTGTTGTTGCTGGCAACTCCTTTTATACTCCAGATCTCTTGTTTGTTTGTGGCGAAGAATATTGCATCCAAAGCACCTATGCAAAGAAAATTCTCTCTTCCCTTCATCCCACCAACCCCCTCCACCCCGTTCTCTTGTTACGTTTCACCAACTAAATATACAGTTAATTCACTTCACAGTATATTGTGTGAAGCGCTTTGAGACATTTCGAAGACGTGATAAAGTGCTACATCAAATGCAAAGATTATTATTTTTAATTCAGCTACACAAATTCCAAATTCTCATGCATCAGATAAGAAATGAAAATTCCACGATATGAAGGTACAAGTCTAACAAAGTGTTTTATTGATTGAATTCCAATAGATATCTAATTTCTATAGGAAGTTGCACTTATAAACTTTTACCTAGGTCATTTTGTGAGTCTTGAAACACATTAAAGCAAAATAACTTTCCTTGGTCAGGGAAAAGGTAATTGAATATTTTTCTGAGTTGAGATTGTCTATATTTGAATATGGTCCAACTCTAAGCAAAAGATCTAGAATTTCTGCACAAGGCACCATAAAAAATTCATACAAACAGAAATAATTCAAATTCCTTCACTTTATTGTCAGGAATTATGCAGGGTTTTGCCTCTCTTCTTTTAGAAATGTTGTCATATCGATCAGACCCTCCTACAACATCCAGGGTCTGAAGATTATGAACACAGGTGACATCTTCTTGCACAGCTACACATCAATCAAGAATTCAAAATCTTCTCTTCTGAAGATGACCGTACTTAAGTATAGTGTAAGGTCTGAATTACAATGCTCTTCAGGATAGAAGTTTGCATTCTGTCTCTTTTGTAACAATAATCCTATAACATTAATCCTTGTATTTGATATAGTGCCTATACTTGGACAGATTTCGAATGCTTCTTCTTAGTACAAACTCTGAAGTAAGCTGCATAACCATCTGTGATGTTTTGGAAGTGGTGAAAGGTAACAACTATTGTGATCCTAATGGTTCTAATGGTCAAATGTAGGAAGCAAGCTGCCAAGGAGCAACATGCAAGAATATCAATTTATCTTGGATCTGGGCTTTACTCTTCAGCAAGTTGCTGACATTTCGTGTGGCGAAGTCTCTGTTGACTGACTAACTGAATTAAGATACCTTGGTAATTATGGACAATAATAAGACTCTCCATTCCTATGTTTGTAGTGTTCCGAGGTGATATCCTTTCTGAAGGACATAAGATAAATGCAAGCTGTTGTTGTTGGAGGAGTGCTGCATTGTCAGAGGTGCCGACCTTAAGATGGGACATTAAACTGACGTCTCGTGTGCCTATTCAGGTGGACATTAAAGATTCCATGGCACTATTCAAAAAGAGAAGGGGATTCCTCCAAATATGCACTCCATATTTGGGCCACGATCCCCCAAATAAAATTGGTCATTCACTTCATGGTTGTTTGTGAGACATTGCTATTCACACAATTAGCTGCCATGTTTGCCCACAAAACACACAGTCACTACACTTGGCAGTAAAAGCACTTTGAAACATGTTGACAAATGTGATAAGGTGCTACATCAAGTATAACAATTTTTCTATTATAAGAGTTGCTTTGTCTTTAGTATAGATATCCCATCTTCAAATCACACCTGAAGACTTTCCTCTTCGACTGCGCCTTCAGTCACCTCTTTCCAGCTTGGCATAAGCTATGGTGATTCCCATGGGCTTAGACAAGCCGCATGGGATCCCCCTTCAGGAAAAATATATTTTGCAGCCTAGAATTGCTAAATATAAACTCTGTTTCCGTGAATTCTCAGCATCTGAGACAAGAGATCTTATGGCAAGTTGTTGCGGCGTACATTTACGCACCGAGCTGATGAAAAAAAAGTTCACCATGTTTCATTCAAATAAAATGAATGGCGAGAGCATCAGGAACATAAAGACGTCCTCTATATATACTATTTCCATTTCTTGGAGTTCCTTTACTTATTCAAACAATATCTATAACTTTCAGGCTGTAAAACCACTTCAAAAGAAGATTGGAATCATCATCATATGAATCAACAATGAACAGTCAGTGCAAGTTCATTCAGATTAAAATAGAACGTTTTGAATGAGACTCAGGAATTTATCCAAAAACATAATTGCACTGTAAAACAGATTATTTCTACTGCTAATTCATATTAGACTAAACGTAAAGGATCATGATTCGCCAGTAAAGTCCAAGCATGTGGCCCAGATAAATCTTCATACCACCAACATCCAATCTGCATAATTGCTTTCAGATTGTCAATTAAGGTGAAAGTTTGGAATTAATGTAAAATCATACAGATGTAGAATTTACCCCCATGTAAAAATTAACAAGGAACAGTTCACACAAAGCCTGGGTCATGTCCTGCCAATGTTGCTCCTATTAATTCTGGAATGGGAGCAGTGTAGTTAATTAGTGAATTGATGAGAAAGGAGGGAGTGCCCCCACCCCGCCCGGGGCGAAGCAGTGAGTCCTCTTCCCCACTCTCAGGGCAAGGGAGCAGGCCCTTCATGGTGGCAGAGAGGCCAAAGAGAGGGTAGGTAGGAAAAGGCAACAAAGGATAAGAATAACTGGAGTCAACATCAGACAAAGGGAATGTATTGGCCAAAATCATTATATCAGTTCATGTAATGGACAATAACAGCAAGAGGTTACTGTTAACATGTCCAAATAGTGTGAGGGGAAATAAACAAGGCAAATAGGATGCTTGGCATGATAGTTCAGACTCTCAGAACAACAACAAAATTACATTTGTATAGCGCCTTTCACGTCGGGAGGACGTCCCAAGGCGCTGGACAGTCAGAGTTTCGGACATGAGCTGGGCGTCGGGGAGGGTAGGGGGGGAAGCAGGGAAATCGAAAGCACGGTCGAAGAGGAGGGTCTTGAGAGTGGCGAGGGAGGAGGTGAGGTGGAGGAACTGCGGGGTGGAGTTCCAGAGTGTGGGGGCAGAGTGGCAGAAGGCCCGCCTGCCAATAGTGGGGTGAGCAAGGTGGGGGACGTGAAGCAGGCTACTGAATGGAGGGAGCGAGCAGGACGGTAGGGGGTTAGGAGGTCGCAGAGGTAGGGGGGGAGCAAGACCTTGGAGGGCTTTGAAGGTGAGTACCTTCCTCTTCCTCTGTGTGATGGAAAGCCAGTGGAGTCGGGCGAGGATGGGGGTGATAGGTTCACAGAGCCTGGTGCAGGAAAGGACACAGACTGCAGAGTTCTGGATGATCTGCAGCCTACGGAGGGAGGAGTTGGGGAGACCGACAAGCAAGGAGTTTGCATAGTTAAGCCTCGATGTAATGAAAACGTGTATGAGGTACTCAAGCAGTACAGTGCTAGGTGCACCTACAATGTGCAGACCTGATGGCACCGGATACAAGAACTACCTAACCCTTAGAAAAATGCAGAAAACAGCAATAATGAGGACGATGATGATGATGATGAGCTATGAAAAACGACCTGAATGAGCAAGGACTCTTCAGCCTCAAAAAANGATGAGATGATGTGGGTTTTATGGACAACAGTATTGGCTAAGTAGGAGAAGAGCAGAATCATTTCTTCCAGGTTTTCACCAGGGAATCAAACTAAGAATGCAGCAGGAAGAGTAAGATTCCCTTCCTTCTCACACGTCCAATCCTGCTGCAGTCACATCAGCAACTCAAAACAAGCCTGTGAGTTTCTTCAAAGAATAAAAATACTGCCTTATTGGAGTCCTGTAGCTCAGTGGTTAGAGCACTCGCTTTGCAAGTGAGAGACCTGAGTTCAATTCCAGGCAGAGGGCGAAACCTTGGGCAAGTTTCCTTACTCCACACAGAGCCTAATAATAATCCCTCCAAAACCAAAAATAATAATAAATTGGTCATTTTCAATCCACGGCTGTTTGTGGGACATTGCTGTGCGCAATTGGCTGCCGCGTTCGCCCACAAATATACAGTCAATTCACTTTACAGTGTGTTCTGTGAAGCGCTTTGGGACGTCCTCCTGACGTGAAAAGCGCTATATCAAATGCAAGGATTATTATTATTATTATTGAACTTAATAAAATGCTAAACATAATTTATCACATGACCATATCCCCCCTGCTCGGGTCCTGACCCAAAATGCACAGTCCCAACATACCCCATTTCAAAATTATGAAAACTAATCAATTAAGAAATGATTTTCAATTCTGAAATTGTTTTCTGTTGATAGCAACTATTTTTGTTTATAATTTCAGGAATGCTCATTTACACTTCCAATCTCAACCATGCCACTACAGCCAGGTACTAAATAATAGACCAGACACTTTCCCACAGGGAGGGAGAGAGAAAGACCGAAACCTGGGAACTTCCAATACAGTATCTGCTTCAGCACTAAGGTTAAGGTTGTGATCTGGACGAGGGAAGCTTTGCAGTGTGTGGACTTCAGAAAGGATCCCTCATGCATTGGAGACCCACAAACTGCTCCATCAAGTTGCAGGGCCATGAAATCTTTATCAATCTCAGCCATATCATCCTGAGGAGGAGGTACTGCATAAAAGCTAGACAGCACTCCACAAGAACATAGGAAAGTCACTCGTTGGCACAAACACATGAATTTCAAAAGTGAGCTTGGAGAAGTGCGAGCAACTGCACCATCTGCCTGTTCTGCTGGAAACAGTGCATGGCAGGAAGGGGGGAAAGATTTTGCAAACTCAGTGAATGACTTCAGCAGCTACGCAAAAGTTATATTTCAACAAAAAGCATTTAATTGTCATATGAATCCATTGCTTCAACAATTTCCATGGCCTCTGTGTGGACTGTGTCATGGCATGCAAAGACTGCTAAGCAAGGATTTGTAAAATTAGGTTTTTTCAAGCTACAATACTTTTTGCTTTCACTTTAAAACCATAATGAAATGGAATTGTCATTCACAATAACAACTTGTGTTTATATAATACTCTTTACATAGGACAATGTCTTCTAGCAATTCACAAACAACATCATCAAGATATTACAGCACATCAAGAAGGGGCCTACCGAACATTTGCACTAGTCTAGGTGAGTCTGTTTTCAATCAATATTTTGTTTCTATATTTTTCTTGATTTAATATTTCTTGATTTAATGCAAGTCATAAATAACAGACAAAGCCATCTCCGATCACCATTTCATCTCCTTTAACTCCTCAATCCCCCTCCTCACTGCCACCAAACCCATCCCCATCTCTTACTGCCCCTGAAAAAACATCTCCCCGCAATCCCTCTCCGCTGTCCTGAAGTCATCTGAACTCCTCCCCCTCTGGCCTACCTCCCGCACTAACTTATCCTCCTTGCTCACACTCCTCCACAATTCCCTCTCCACCACTCTCGATTCACTTGTCCCCCTCACCTCCTGAATTGCCTCCTACTCATGCACCTCACCCTGGTACACCAGTCACCTCCGTTCCCTCAAGGAACGGAACGTACATCAAAACTTATTGCTCAGCCCTCGCCTCCACTAAATCATCCTTCTACTCCAAGTTAATTTTGGAGGCGAAGTACAATCCCAGGGTCCTATTTTCCACCACCATCGGTCCACCCTCCCACACCTCACCATTCTCTCCTCAAGCTCCGACTGTGAGGAGATGCTGGATTTCCTCAAGTCCAAAATATTTTCAAACCTGTCTACCCCTCCTCTCTCAGCACCACCATATCCAGCATGAAACACAACACCTGCTCTCTTGACCCCATCCTCACCCATCTCCTTACCTCCCAGCTCCACCTCCTCGCCCCTCTCTCTCCGACACCATCAATCTCTCCCTATCATCTGGCACCATTCCCTTCCATCTAAATACAGCTATAATCATCCCCATTCTGGAAAATCCTTCCCTGGACCCATCTCTGCTTTCTAACTACAGGCCCATCTCCAACCTCCTTTTTCTTTCCAAGGTCCTTGAAACAGTCGTTGCTTCCCAGCTTCCCTCCTTCTTCTCCTACCATCCAATCGGGTTTCCTTGCATCGCTGGTCAAGATCACAAACAACATCTTGTCCATCTGTGACCAGGGCTCTCTCTACCTCCTCGTCCTCCTCGACCTCTTTGCTGCCTTCGATACCGTTGACTACTCCATTCTCCTCCACCACCTCTCCTCTCACCTCAACCTTCAAGGTTCTGTCCTTGAATGCTTCAAGTCTTATCTCTCACACAGTCTCCAATTTGTCTCCGCCAACGGTTTCTCTTCCAGCCCCCTCATAGTCTTGTGCAGTGTTCCTCAGGGCTCTGTCCTCGATCCCCTCCTCTTCAACCTCTACATGCTCCCTCTTGGTGACATCATCCGCAGACATGGGGTCATTTTTCACATGTACGTGGATGACACCCAACTCTATCCTGTACCTGACCGTCTCCTATTTACATCCCCCACAAGGATGGTCTGTAGGCCCTCTGCTTCCACCTCGAACAGAGGCCCAACCAGTCTCCACCACCACCCTCCTCTGCCTGGCTGAAATTGTTCTGACCTTGAACAACTTCACTTTCAACTCCAACCACTTCCTCAAGTAAAAGGTGTCTCTATGGGAACCTGCATAGTCCCAGCTATGCTCGCCTGTTTGTTGGCCACCTGGAACACTCCACTCCTTGACCTGTTCCTCAGACATTGACAACTATGTTGGGGCTGCTTCTACTCTCGCAGTGAGCTGGAAAAATTAATCAATTTCCCTTCCTCCCCTCCATAACATTTACATGGCCCATCTCCGACTCTTCCCTTCCTCAACTTCACCATTTCCATCTCGGAGCATAGATTATCTACAGATACCTTTTACAAGCCTGGACTACACCTCCTCCCACCCCACCTCCTGTAAAGACTCCTCTACATTGGGAGACCAAACGCAGATTGGTGACTGATTTGCCGAACACCTCTGTTCTGTCACAAGCACAACCCTGAGCTTCCGGTTTCTTGCCACTTCAACTCTCCCTCCCACTTGCACTCTGACCTCTCCATCCATGATCTCCTTCGCTGTTCCAATGAAACCGCAGCACAAGCTCAAGGAACAGCACCCCATTTATCTGCGAGGGAATTTACAGCCCTCTGTCTTCAATACTGATCTCAATAATTCCAGACCATAACACCTCACCTTCCCCCTCCCCCTCTTCTGTGACATTACCACATCATCTAGGTCCTAGACACACCTTTTCTCTCTCTCGTCTGCCTGTTTTGGTGTAATTTTCCCCCCTTTGGTTTTGCAGTATTAATGCCTCTTTACCCTTGTTTTGTTGCAATACCCCCTTTTGCTTCGCATCATTAACACCTCTTTCACTCATCATCCCCTATCCTCTACCCCATTTTCTACTTTGTCTTCCTTGCCCTACCTCTCCCTTCTCTGTTAGCCCTTAAAAGCCTCTCAACATGGCCCAGTTCTGATGAAGGGATGTGGACCCGAAACGTTGACTCACTTTCCTTTCTCCATAGCTGCTGCCTGACCTGCTGAGTGTTCCCAGTGACTTCTACTTTTGTTTCAGATTTCCAGCATCAGCTGTATTTTGAGTTTTGTCTATCTCTATGCCTCCAACCTCGATTCCAGGACAACTGACATCCTGTCAGATATCAAATCCTGGATGAAAGCCAACTTTCTACAGCTGAATGTCAGCAAGACCGAGGCCCTCTTGATTGGCTCACGCCAGTGTATCCTCACCTCAGGCACTGGCAACATCAGCGTCCACAGAAGCACACTCCACCTCACCAAGCCATGACTCTCTCTGCCTTCCCCCACCTCCGCAACATTACCCGACTTCGCCATTACCTCACCCCTCAGGTCGCCAAAACCCTCATACACACATTCATCACTTCAAGGCTTGAGTACGGAAACTCCCTCCTTGTCGGCCTCCCCAACGCTTCCCTCCACAAGCTGTAGATCATCCAGAACTCTGCAGCTTGTGTCCTCTCCAGCACCAGGTTCCATGACCCCATCACCTCCACCCTCGTCCGGCTCCACTGACTCCCCATCCCTCAAAGGATAGAATTCAAAATCCTCATCCTCACTTTCAAGGCTGGCCACGGCCTTGCCTTCTCCTACATCTCTGACCTGCTGACCCCCTATCAACCTGTCTGCTCCCTCTGCTCTGCAGACTCCAGCCTGCTCCATGTCTCCTGCCCGACCTGCCCTACCATCAGCAGCTGGGCCTTCAGCCTCTCTGTCCCCACCCTTTTGAACTCCCTTTGCCTTGCTCCCTCCCTTGCCTCCTTCAAGGCACGACTCAAGACCCTTTTTGACCGTGCCTTCAGCAGCCCTCCTACCTTTCTGTCCTCCCTCATCCCAACCCTGCCCCCCACCCCCCCAACACTCGGGTCCTGAACCCAGTTGTTCAGCGCCTTGGGACGTCCTCCCGACATGAAAGGCGCTTTACTATGTAATTTTGTTGTTCGTGTTGTTGACTAAGGCAGTCCCAAGGCTGTGGATGGGGTAGAAACTGGATTCTAGGAGCTCAATGGCCTTCTTCTGTGCTGTAAATTTCTATGGTTCTATCGAATTGGCAACAGTAGGATTGTGCTGCCTGTCACGATTTATATCCCTGTTCTCCCACAATAGGTCCATTAATTATTCAGACGCCAACACACACAAGCGTCTTGTTAAATTACCACATCTATCTGATGTTTTCTTTCCTTTATCACTGATTTTACCATTGGAAAAGTCAGACTTTTCGGTATCAGGCATTTATCGGCAATGAAAAAAGTGGACAAGGAAAAATGATGTTAAATGCTGGTACTGGCATTAAATGGAACTTTCAGCTTGCTCTCCCAAATCTCTCTCTCTCCCCCCGCCCCACCCCTCTATTAGTCCAGCCAGCTGGGATTTTAGTGTATATCAACATGTCTCCCATTGTATTATTCTCCCCTTCTCCAAGCAATAGCAGCAGCTCCCTCCCACTGATTCTAGAAAGCGAGTAAACTAAAAGTTCATGTTCAAGAACCTCGTTGTCACTCTTAAATCCCTCCTGGTCTCATGCCACCTGCGAATCTCCTCAAACCCTAGCAACCCAGCTGCTTCCTTCATCCATTGGTGGTAGCAGAAGAGAAAGAATACATTGAATTGTTTGTTTCAACTCAAATGACAATCTGTTTGCAACATCTATCCTACTGACTCAACAACATCAACAACAACTTGCATTTATATAGCGACCTTCATGCCGGATGGAGTCTCAGAACGTTCGGTGTTGACTCAGCATCAATAACTCCAGCATTATTCAGCCTCATCCAATGAAGGAGCCACTCACTGCTCCACAATCCACTGCAAAGTATATGCAGTAATAGATTTGCATTCCATTTTTTGAGGTGAGATGAATCTATTTCAATAACCACTGACATGTTATTGATATAGCTTCTGATTTTTAAAGCACTATGCTGGGATTCTGAAAAGGATGACAATAGAGGAGGTGATGCATTTCGCAACTTCAAGGGCTTGCTATGGATACCTGAGAAATTTTCTCTTATAAAAGGAGGTAACATAATGGTGGATGAACCAAACATTTTGGTTAAGGCTAATGTTCATAGCAACTACAAGTGTAGGCCTGTCGTATTTGACCTGCAATAAATGTCAAATCATAATGCTGCAGTCATTTGCAAAGCATATTAAACAGAATGGGCGTATGGTGATAAGGTAGTTGTGAGGACAAATGGCTTTGATCAATGGTTCAATATTGTCAGAAGTTTCCTTGCTATACAGTAAGCAGACATAAAAATACATTTTCATCTTCTAATGTACCACTGACTAAATAAAACACAGAAATGTAATTAACATATATTGTTACACTCTTTTGGACACTGTGCCCCTTGGCTAAGATGAGAAATCACAATCGTCAGCAACAATTGTTCACTACTTGCTCAGTCACTGCCATCGAACCCCGGTTTTCAACCTTTCCTGAGAAAAGTTCATCTTCACATACAAGCAAACAGCACTGTGAAAACACAACTGTAGGTGGAACAAGAAATGCAGTTTTCACAGTGCATTTCTCCACATCCAGGAAAACAAGAACAGTGGTAATATGGGACCATCACCACCTCCAGGTTCCCCTCGAAATGACTCACCATCGTGCCTTGGGACACATAGCCATCTTCATCCTCACCCAATCAAAATCCTGGAACTTCCAACTGTGGAGCACAATCACTACAGCGGTTTGAAGTGCAAGTTCTTCACAACCATCTCAGGACAACCATGATGGACAATAAATCCTAGTGTTGCCAACATCATCCAAATAATAATAATAATCCTTGCATTTGACATAGCTCCTTATAATGTCATTGAGACGTCTCAAGACTCTTCACAGAATATATTTTAAAGTGGATTGACTGTATATTTTGTGGGCGGAACATTTTATACAGTGCCTCATCACGCAGCCACTTAAGACACAGTAATGTCTTACAAACAGTCATGGATTGAGTGACCAAATTTGGTCCAGGTCCAAGATGAATACATAAAACAAACATTTCTCCATCAAGTATTTTAATACTAAACACATTCAATCCATCAAAAATGCAAATTTCGGATGACAATATCAAAAGCATTCAAAACAAAACCACCCACTCTAAGTTGAAGAGTTATATTCCAACTAATGTGTTGATCTGTTCAATATTTAATTATTGATTAATTAGCCAGCTTGACTTTTCTTTTGTGGCAGTATTCTTAAAGGAGAGAGGGAAAAAGCCAGTAAAGTGAACACCAGTTATGACAGGTAAAGTTGGAAGTATGGTGAGGTGGTGACTTATTTTGGAAATATTAATAATTCTTGCATTTGATATAGCACGTTATCCACATCATTGAGCCATCGCAAAGGATTTTATCATGAAGTGTAGTGATTGTGTATTCATAGGCAAACATTGCAGCAACTTGCAAAGAGTAATGCCCCATAAACAGCCATAAATTGAATACATTTCATGAATCCCCTGACACTATTCAAAAAGAGAAGGGAGTGTCCTGGCCAACAATCACCCAAATAAAATTGGCCAATCACATCATGGCTGTTTTTAGGACATTGCAATGTGCAAATTGGCTTTCACGTTCGTTCACAAAATACACACAGTCACACTACTTTACAATATATCCCGTGAAGCTCTTTGAGACGTCTCAATTATGCGATGACGCACTGTATAAAATGTAAGGATTATTATTATAACTCACACACATACACAAACACACATACCCAGTTGCATCTGCACACCGTCTAACTCACACTCACACAAACAGTTGCGCACGCACACACACACACACAACCCATGCAAAGCTCAATCTCAGGTTTGCTCAGACTTGTCAGAATATTCCATGTTTACTTTATGTTAGCTCAGAGAGCTACCGCAGATCTGCCTTCTTTCTGATTAATTTTGTATCAATAATAAAATAAGTTCACCTCTGTACATCAAGTTAAGTTCAAATCAGAAATAATGTCACAAACATTCTTATTCAATAAAGATACGGACACTATAAATTCAAGGACATATTACATTTCTGCATTACCGAGAGCTGTTGTAACAGTTATATGCTAATCTGTCAACAAAGGGGTTAAAGCAGACTTGAGGTATCAGTGTATTTTTAGAAAGGCCATGTCTCAATGTGCATTAATCCATCTCTGCATTTGCACTGCTCAAGGCTTGCACAAAGGAAATATCATATCACTCTCGGCAGTGCCTTCAATATGGATCTGCATATCATAAACCTGATTTGCTCATTACAGTATGACCAGGTAATTTTATATATCACATGTCTAACCTTCTAACCCGTTACTTTCACAATGACAACTATAATGAGAAACTGCAGACTGCCCTTCAGTCTTTAAGTATAATGTGTTTCTTTTACTGTTTGTAAAACCTAAAAAATGGTGTATTAAGGGGAAATGCAAATCGCTTCTCTGTATTAAAGGGAAACGACAGAGTGATTATAGTTATAAGGCAGTCATTAAAGCTGTGAAGCTCTTTCTGACATCCTTCTGACGTGCAAGGTGCTGTATAAATGTAAATTATTATTTTATTCACTTCAAACTCCACACCCTCAACTCCTTTCATGCCCCACCCTATACACGAACATCAGTGGCCAAGTCTTCAGCTACTTTGCCAATAACCTCTGGAACTCCCTCCCTCTACCCCTCCAATCTGTCTTTAAATTCCACCTAAATATGTATCTGTGACTGAGCCCATGGTCCCCTCCCTTTCCCACTCCCTCTTTCCCCTTTGCTCTTCACCCTTGATCAGTGTCTGACTTGTCTCTGTGAAGTGAAGATGTTATCCTACATGAAGGGCACTGTACAAATGCTAACAGTTGTTGTTATTGTTGAATAGGTTACATCTTGCTTATATCTGGTCAGCCTGGCCCTGTGGTAACACTCTCGTCTCTGAGTCAGAAGGTTGTGATTTCAAGAAATACGTCAGAACTTGGACATGACCGTGCTGGGGGCTTTTGTATTGTCAGAGGTTCCATCCTTCCGATGAGATGTTAAACAGCGGTCCTATCTGCCTGTTCAGGTGGATGTTAAAGATCCCATGGGATGATTCAAAAAGGGAAGGGAGTTTCTCTCGTGTCCGAGCCAACATATTCCAATATGAAATTGGTCATTCACTCCTTGGCTGTTTGTGGGACATCGCTGTGCGCAACTGGCTGCCCCGTTTCGCCCACAAAAAACAGTCAATCCACTTTACAGTATATCCTGTGAACCGCTTTGAGATGTCTCAAAGTCTTGATAAGGTGGTATGTCATATACAAGGATTATTATTATTGCTTTGCATTATAATAGACACAAGAAGAAAAGTTTTTGTTTCTACTTACAACATCAGTGAGAAAGCACAGAAAGCAATCTACATAACACAGTATTGAGGTTTTTCAGACTCTTTGGCTCACTTGATATTGCTTTCACAGCGGGTTGATTCAATTGTTTTTCTCAGTGCAATATATATTCCTCTAATGAATATGCTTCTTGTTTCTCCAGTGTCGTGCAAAGATAGTTCTTGTGCAACCTAACAACCTGCTCTTTCAAACACCTATCTATGTGGCAATTAAAAAACAAAGTTGCCTGCCGCTAAAAGATCAAAATGCACAGATCAACTGCTCAAATATTACTATTTCAATTAACAGTCCCAAAATATTTCACAGGGTTTACTGAAAAGTGGCATGACTGTATTTGTAGGCAAAAGTAGCAGTCAATTTGCACACAGCAATGTCCTTCCTATAAACAGCCATAAAGCCAATACCAATTTTATTTGGGGGATTGTTGGCCAGGGATACCAGGAGAAACTTCCTTCACTTTTTGAAAGTATCATGAGATGTTGAATGTCTGTCTGGACAGGCAAACGGAACCTTGATTTACCATCTGAAGGATGGCACTTCAGACAATGCAGCCCTCCACCAGACTGTGGCTTTAACCCACAACCATTCAAGTCAGAGGCAAGAGTGGTACTAATTAAGACAGGCTGACACTCTACTATACTCCCATTGCAACATCAAGCTCTTTCTTAAATGAGCCCGTCATCGTGTATTGCAATCCCACAGCAAAAGTGTGCATTGGAGGTAGCTCTCGAAATCTGTAGTTAAATATTATTGCACCACTGAAAGAAATTCTACTCAATATTTACCTGTTTTTAAATACCATCTTGTGTCACAGTAATTGCACTGTGAATCATTACCCACAGATATGTTAAACTACATCAACATGACAGATTAATTTCTGCTACTTTTGTGTTCCATGCCCCAAACAGTCTATGTGATAGTTAACAAATAGTGAGAACTAAGTACCAGTGTTTTGTGTGCTCACACAGCATATTGAGGCCTCTGGTGCAAACCAATTAACACAGATTACGTGGCTTTTCTTTACCAACCCAATTATGTTTATATTTAAAACTAGAACACTATTTCAAAATTGTGTACCAAATTTCTCAATGATACAAATGAACTTCAGAAATATAAACGTTGCATTAGAACATTTTCACCTGTAGGTGCAATATACTGATAATGTAAAACTTCTGGGAAAACAATTCTTATTCTGCAATATTCTCTGGACCTGTAAAATCTTTTATTAGTATGTGCACTTTTGTTAGCTGAACTAATTATTTTACCCTTCTTACAATAAATATTACCATGTGTCAGTGCAGACGTATAAAGGTGTTCGGTATAAGCCTTCTATACTTCTAAGATATTCAAAGCCCTTACACGTTAAAAGCTACTACTCACTGAATTCTTTCTGAAAATTTCAGCAGCGTGGTCTTTTCTGAAACTGGGTTCTTTTTGAAATTTTTACGAATTTGAAATGTAGGCTTAGAGTTTTGCTATGTCAAAACACGATAATCCCAGAAAATCATGAACAATGGTGCCCTGGTCACAGATAGAGAGGATGTCGTTTGTGACTTTCACAAGCGCAGTCTCTGTACTGTGGGCGGAAACCAGACTGGAGGGGTTTGAAGAGGGAGTGGGAGGAGAGGTTTGCGTGGAGTTGATTGGCAACAACACGTTCTAGGACTTTTGCGAGGAAGGGCAGGTTAGGGTGGTAGGTCTGAGGGATCTAGGGAAGGTTTTTTGAGGAGGGGGTTGATGACAGTAGTTTTGAGGGGGCAGGGACTGATCCGGAGGAGAGGGCCTGGTTAATGACGTCAGCCAGTAGTGGGCAGAGGAGGGGGAGCTGGGTCACCAGCAAGTTGGTGGGGAGGGGGTCGAAGCAGCAGGTGGTGGGTTTCATGGAGATGATGGTGGGTGAGAGGGAGGAGGGAGAGATGGGGAGGAAGGAATGTAGGATGGGGGTGGTGGTAGGGGCAGATGATGGGGACAGGGAGGGGGACAGAGGGGGCATGGTGGTGGGTGACAAGAGGCAGGAGGATGAGGCTGCCTGGCGGATGTTATGTATTTTAGATGAAAAGAAGTCTATGACCTCCTCGCACTTGGCATTTGATATGAAGATTGAGGAGGCCTGAGGAGGGGCATGAAGGAGGTAGGGGATGGTGGAAAAAGGATTTTAGGGTTGTGTTTAGCCTCCAAGATGATGTTGGAGTAGAAGGCTGTTTTTGCATGTGTCAAAAAACGGCGGTAGCTGTGGAGATGCTTGAGCCACAGTTGGCTTTCACTTTCACACCTGCCGATATTTTCACTGTTGAAGCGTCTGACTGACTAAAGAATTCATTTGGCATTGTCAATTGTCTGATATTTTCTTGAAAGAAACAGGACAAATCCAAGATTGAGGAAAGGATTGGAAATCAAGGGAGAAAAGCAAGAGGATAATTTTAGAGTTGAGGTTAGGGAGTCTGAGTGAAACATGCTAAATGTGGCAGCAAAGACATTGAAACAACTTATCGATTCACATTCATAAAATGCATGCCTTTTAATTAAGTTTGTATGTTTGTTAAGTACAGAAATAGAACACTTTCCATTTTTAAAAAACAAATTCCAGTGTTAGAGGATTGAGCTACTATGAGAAACAATCAGACAAGCTTGGCCCTTTGGTTCTGAAAGGAAACATCTCAAGTGGACCTTGTGTGCAGTAAAACTCATTTAAGCTGTATTAGTTGGAGTCATAACATTTAATATGACTTATGCAAAGTATGAGTTATGGCAAACTTGCATAAGTCCTATGGTTTGGTGGTTAGAGCACTCGCCTCGCAAGCGAGAAGACCTGGGTTCAATTCCCAGGCAGTGCAAAACTTTAGGCAAGTTTCCTTACTCCACATGCCTCTTTTTACCTAGCAATGAGTAGGAACCCGGTTGTTAGTCGACTGACAGATCACTTTTTTGGGGTAATATTCCCTTCAAAAAAGAATAATAATAATAATTTGGTAATTTCACTCAATCCACAACTGGTTGTGGGATACTGCTGGGCACAATTGCCTCCCGAAATATGTAGTCAATTCACTTTACAGTATATTCTGTGAAGCGCTTTGAGAACATCTCAAAGTCAGGATAAGGCTCCATATCAAATGCAAGGATTATTATTATTATGACTAACACATAAAAAATTCACAATTATTGTACTAGCTAGTGACATTAACAAAAGTGTTGGATTGTGCATATCCAGTGTTCCATTTGATGCAGGTGGGGGAAACAAAACCAAAAAAAGTTTTGTCCTGGCAGTCGGTAACATCGGTAGCATCAAGTGCAGTAATGGAGTTACAAGTTATGCAATTATTGCATATAAATTTAAGTGGTTTTAGTAGGAAATTGAACGGGACTCGGGTGCATCCGCGTCCTCACCTTCAAAGCCCTCAACGGCTTCGCTCCTCCTTACTTCTATGACCGCCTAATCCCCTAGTAACCCGCCCGCTTCATCCGTTCAGCGGGCTCTGGCTTGCTTCACGCCCCCCACCTTACCAGCCCCACCATTGGCAGGCGGGCTTTCAGCCTCTCTGCCCATACCCTCTGGAATTCCATCCCACAGTCGCTCTGTCTCTCCCTTGCCTCCTTCAAGACACGTCTCAGGACTCTCCTCTTCGACCGTGCCTTCAGTCACCCTCCTACTCCTAGCCTTCACCCCTCCTGATCCCAACAACCAGCTCAGGTGCAGATCCCTGACTGTGCAGAACATTGGGAAGTCCTCCTGACATGAAGGGCACTATACAAATGTAATTTGTTGTTGTTGTGGATGTACGACTTAGGTGATTATACGATTCATACAGATAAGGCTTATGCGGGTATTACTGTACTAGAATTTAAATGGTATTGTGAAAATAAACCCACCACAATACTTTGCTGCACTGAGAATCATCTGAGACAGATTATAAGGGAACAGATTTAGGGTTGAAAGAGCAATTTCAAAACAGACACCAGGAAATATTTATTTACCAAAATGGTAATTAACGACTGGAACAGGTTATTAGCACGGGTGGTAGAGGTCAGGACGCTGGACTCATTTAAAAATCAGCTTGATAGTGTGATAGGAGGATGGTGAAGTTGGTATTCTGGAAGAATGAGATCAAAGGGGCCAAAGGACCTTCTTTGTACAAAGCTTTATTGTGATCAAACACTGCTAGGGAGGCACATGTGGGATAGATGCAGAGTAATGCTCCTATTCTTCTGCTACAGCATTAACTATCCATATAACACTTGATTTTTTCCACTTCCCACGACATCTATAATTTGTATCATGCTGCAAGATTTCCAGTTAAGTGTACATTTCTGTCAATTGTGGATAGTATGTGGTGTGGGTCTGTACTGCGAAACTCACACTTCCAATATGATTTCACACAAGTCCCTTAAAGCCAGAATTAAGGTGACTTCTCAACCATTAACAATATTCAAATATAAGCCCTAAGGTCTACAGCTGCCAGGGAATACCACAAGGGCAGTTGAGCCTGCATGCGCAGGCTCTCTCCCTCCCTCTCTTTCTGTCTCTGCCCCGTGCTTGAGAAGGGAAGAAGGCTAAAACGAGGTGGAATTTCGGAATTTCGGACCACTGATGTCCACAGCATGTTTGGTATATCTTTTTATATTATGTATGCAGCAAACATTTTTTGCAAAAAAATCACAGTGTAATAAGGTTCACTGTGCTTCTCCGCTCTCTGTGATATTACCAAACTGGCTTCAATGTGAAATGACGTTTTCTAATAATGTGATCAGATGGCCAGATGGATCCACTGGAGGAATCTTTTGGGAAGTTAGTTAGATGGATTAAATGGGCAAATAGGGTGAGCAGGGTGAAACCTTGGGCAAGTTTTCTTACTCCACATGCCTGATAATAATCCCTCAAGAAAAAAAACACAATAATAATTTGGTCACTCAATCCGCGACTGTTTGTTGGACACTGCTGTGTGCAATTGGCTGCCGCGTTTCGACCACAAATATACAGTCGATTCACTTTACAGCATATTCTGTGAAGTGCTTTGAGATGTCTATAAGATGTGAAAAGCGCTATCTCAAATACAAGGATTATTATTATTATGTAATGCAGATTATGAAAATAATAATAATCCTTGCATTTGATAAAGCGCTTTCCACGTCGGGAGGACGTCCCAAAGCGCTTCACAGAACACACTGTAAAGTGAATTGACTGTATATTTGTGGGCGAACGCGGCAGCCAATTGCACACAGCAATGTCCCACAAACAGTCGTTGATTGAAAATGACCAATTAATCATTGTTTTTGGTTTTTGGTTTTGGAGGGATTATTAGGCTCTGTGTGGAGTAAGGAAACTTGCCCAAGGTTTCGCCCTCTGTCTGGAATTGAACTCAGGTCTCTCGCTTGCAAAGCGAGTGCTCTAACCACTGAGCTACAGAAAAGTCGCACTGTGGCCGCTATTAAGTGTTGGTGACCGCACACTGAGGCCACCCAAAACATTTAATTTGAGAACCACTGTGCTAATCAATTTTCATTTGATTACTTGCAAATTGACTGCAATTCATCTACAAATTCACAGTCCCTACCCTTTTTAAAAAACTTTATGAGGGACTTTCAGACATTCAACATATTAGTCACAACATCAAATATAATAATAATCCTTGCATTTGATATTGTGCTCAAAGTGCTAAAGTGTAGTGACTGTGTATTTTGTAAGTGAACACAACAGTCAATTGCGCACAGCAGCGTCCCACAAACAGCCATAAAGTAAATGACCAATCTTATTTGGAGGATTGTTGGCCAAGGCACCAGGTGAAACTCCTTTCTCTTTCAAATAGTGCTTTGTAAGGATGATTATTATTGGGGTCAATTTTGTATTCACAGATTTCTTAATTTAGAATGCAATGCAAACAATAATTAGATGTATGTCTCACATGCATTTCTGACTGAAGGGCATCCCGTTCCAAATGTAGATTGAGTGTGATTGCATTTCCTGTGATTTAGCATCATAGACTTTTGGATTTCTTAATTAAGAAATTTGTTAAGAAATGTTACAAATTTACCAGGCACATTATTTTGTACTCTCAGTTTTGGTCTAGCTATAAATCCTCATATGTTATTTGTGGGTCACAAATTGCTTTGCCTGAAAACAAAGCTCTGAACAAAGCGCTACAAAGTGCTGTGTTTTATTTCTCCGCATAGTTTGAAAAGGTGCTCAGTGGCACTCACTTACATGAAATTATTCAAACTGCACAAGGAAACAACAACTAATAAAACCAGTGTAAAGGTGCATTACTACTACCAAAAAGCTGACCAAAAAGAACAAGTAGTAGTAATATATCTTTGTGTGTTCTTTGTGTGTTCCTCTGACACACAAAGGAAAAGGATTATTATGTTGCTTTAGAGTTTCCAAATTAAACTACTGAGAGTTTTACTGGAAGTATATTATAGTCCATTCACTTTACAGTACATTCTGTGAAGTGCTTTGAGACGTCAAGGAGACGTGAAAAGCGCTATATCAAATGCAAGGATTATTTTTATTATTTAATATGGAAATTTCCATTTATCTGGTATGGAGTGTACACTGTTTCCCCAGAGCGACCTACCCTGCTTACCTAAATCCAGGTAGCTTAGGTGTATCTTGGCAAGAGATAACTCTTGGAGATTCCATTGTGTTTGGGGGGTATTGCTGGAGTTAAATAAGCTAAAAGCAGCTAAAAAGCAAGTGTTCCACAGCTAGGACCACTCTGCCCATTGGGGTTTTGGGTTTACAGGATTAACAGGAGCTGGATGAGGAGAATCCCAATGACTGTTTTCCTCTATAAATCCTATTCATAATTCCTTGGAACTACTTGCTTTTTAAAGCAGGAACCAACAAACAAGAGTTCCCTATCTCAGACCCAGAACAGCAACAGATTACCCTAAAGATTTTGTCATATGAAAGTAGCTGCCTTCAAAATCAAATTGTTTAAAAGCACTAGATCCTCTTTCATGTGAGCAACAGCAATACCCAAGAGTATTTAATTTGCTTTAATACTATTGAACAAATCAATGCGCTTGTGGCAGATTGATGACATTAAAAATTAAAACTGCTTGAATGTGCCCAGATTACTGATGCCGACTGTTCAAGATTGCTTAAAGGAGAAATAAATTTTCTGGGTAAAATTCCCCTTACTGTGACAATTTATTGGCCTTTTAAAAACATCTAGTGTTTTCGTACAAATAAACACACACAGCACACACACACACTATTTTTGACAGCAGTGGATGCTGATGCTGGGTACGGGGAAGCAATCACCCGAGTTCCTGTTTGAAGCTACACAATGCAACAATCAGCTGATTGAAACTCTATGAAAAAAAACCCAGCAAACACTGTGGAAAGGGTCAATTACATTATCAGTATTTTCTTCAGCTGCTGCTGGGCATGGAGCACGCGCTCAGCATAACAAATTAATCGACTAACATTACCAATTAAAATGTGGATAACTTCTCCCCCCCACATCCCCACTGTCAAAGAGACCCTTTTCTTTAGTTTTTGTTGTTGTAAAAGAAATAAAAAGCCACAAAATTGTAAGGAATAGGACATTTTAACAACAAAATAGTTGTATTTCTTTAGACCATTTCTCATTTAGCAAAGAAATCAGATTGATATTCATTGATATTCATTCTCTGTACACTGTGTAAACAACTTTTACATGCCACACTAAGTCCTCCCAACATGAACGGAAGGCACTATAGAGATGTAAATTTGTACTGTATCCTACAGTAGTTTGTTCATATTAGCTCTGCTAATAATAGCTCAACATCATTATTACAACAATTGAGATCACTTTGAAAATGAATTACATACAGAATATAATTGTTAATATACAGTAATGAACTGCTGAGAAGCATTGGTGTAGAGTTTCTGTGACAGTTAGTGATTTAATATTGTTTAAAAGAATTTCAATTGTATCAAGGAAATAACGACAATGATTTATTGATATTGTGCCACTTTAACGTATTCAAAGTGTTGTTCAGAAAAGCAGCTTAACCAGAGCAGTGTGGCCCAACAAACAGTCCGCAGACCGCATCAGACCTGGCGGGTGATCTTATCGGGTCCGAGACCATTTCCTACATTCCAACTTCCGCTCTCTTCCTGGTGAACATCCTCCCAGGACAGCGGCAGGAGTTGGAGGCTAGGAGGACGCAGCGCAGACAGTGGAAATAACGCTGGCCATTATTACAGTGTATTCCCGAGCTGAGGGGAAGGCAAGCGTGTCTCCTTATCCACCGTGTCTTTAGCAACCGCCGGCTCCTGCCACTGCAGATAGAGAACCGTACATCTGATTGAGAGAGAAAGGGATTGAGAGAGGGGGAGAGAGAGACAGGGAGAGAGAGGGGGGTGAGTGGGGGGAAGAGAGGGGGGAAAGAAGGGAGAAGGGGAGAGAGAGGGATTGAGTGAGAGTGAGGGATGGAGAGGGGTAAAGAGAGGGGGTGAAAGAGAGGGATTGAGTGAAAGGTGGGAGAGAGGGGGAGTGTGTGAGTGGAGGTGTGTGTGAGAGAGAGGTGAGAAAGGGGGAGTGAGAGAGAGAGACTGTGTGAGAGGGGGGAGAGAGTGATTGAGGGAGGGGAGAGAGAGTGTGTGTGAGTATGAGTAAGAGATCAGAAAGAGAGAGAGAGGGGGGGAAATTGAGAGAGGGTGATTATCAGAGAGAGGAGAGGGAGGGAAAGAGTGATTGAGGGGGTCAGAGGGAAGAGGGAGAATGAGAGAGAGAGTAATAGGGAGAGAGAGCATGAGGGAGGGGAGAGAGAGAAATAAAAAGAGTGAGAGTCTCCCTCAGTCGCTGCGGTGGGGACTGAGGACAGACACCCACTGATTTCCTCACAGAAAGCTTCCTCTTTCCCCACGAATAAAATTATTTACGTCCTTCATCCCACTCCACCCCCTCCCTCCGCTACTCCTGCGATCTCCTAATCTGGCCGTTCCCTTTGCCCAGCAAACACCGGGTTGCTTCATGTCCCCCCACCCCATCTGCCTCACCACTGCCATTTTGCCCCCGCTCTCTGGAGCTCCATTCCTGGTGCCCCTCCAACTCGTTTTCTCTCTCCTCTCTTTCAAGGCACTTCAAGATCGAATTCTTTTGGCTTCCAACGCCCCAGCTCAGGGTCCCAGCCGGCAGTGTCAAGCACTTTGACCTTCCAACAAGGAAAAGGTGCTACATCAATGTTGTTATGTTTCTGGTAGGGAAACACAAAATATTGTTTACGGGGCCCTCGGACCTTTTTCAAACAGGGAATCCTAAAGGTTGGACCCTGAACTGGAGGAAATGCAGACTGGTGCAATACAATTAAATGTCACCATTTCACCGTATTTCAATCACCATATCAGTCTGAGCCATTATTTTGCTGTTTTATTGTGCCGTGCACATTGATTGTAGAATTTTCTATTATTTCCTAAGTTTCAGAAGGTATACTTTGCCTAAGTCGTATTTAATGTATGGTCCCAACTGGTACGATTGATGTGTGAGGTTTACTGTATTTCTCAAAAACATCTCTGGCCCTGCCTTGCCCTTCAGTCGCCAGACATCAAAACATGTAGCAGAAACAGCCTGTTCTCCATCATACAGATTCCTGAGCAGCACCACCCAAACTACCAGCCACAGTGACTCCCTGCTTTCAGATACAGCACAGTAGCTTAGAGGACCCACACCCGAGCATCATCCGAAGCTAAACAATAAAGCACTTCCTATCTTACCGTGATGTTCACCCACAGCAATATAACTCACCTCGGCCAAAAGGTGTCTCACTAAAATCAGAAGGATCTTTTATCCCTCTCAAGATTGCAAACCAGATTGCACCATTTGTATACAGATCATCGTTCACATACAGATCACTGCCTCTTACTCAGATCTTCCAGATGACTGTGCACTGGATAAACATTCCCATGTTTTTGTCTGGGAGCTGGAGCAGGAGCTGGAGCTGGAGCAGGAGCTGGAGCAGGAGCAGGAGCAGGAGCTGGAGCAGGAGCTGGAGCAGGAGCTGGAGCAGGAGCAGGAGCTGGAGCTGGAGCAGGAGCTGGAGCAGGAGCAGGAGCTGGAGCAGGAGCTGGAGCTGGAGCAGGAGCTGGAGCAGGAGCTGGAGCAGGAGCAGGAGCTGGAGCAGGAGCAGGAGCTGGAGCTGGAGCAGGAGCTGGAGCAGGAGCAGGAGCTGGAGCAGGAGCTGGAGCAGGAGCAGGAGCAGGAGCAGGAGCTGGAGCAGGAGCAGGAGCTGGAGCAGGAGCTGGAGCAGGAGCTGGAGCAGGAGCAGGAGCAGGAGCAGGAGCTGGAGCAGGAGCAGGAGCAGGAGCAGGAGCTGGAGCAGGAGCTGGAGCTGGAGCAGGAGCAGGAGCTGGAGCAGGTCTGAGGAGCTCAGAGTAGACGGCGGCTGCAGTCTGCACACCGCGGGGGGGGGGGAGGGGGAGGGGGGTGACGAACAGGTGCACTCGCCGCCGTGGAGACCCCCCACTCCCCCCTCCCCCCCCCCCACCCCGAGAAAGAAAAACAAGGGAAGCAAATAAACAAAGGAATAACAATAATATCAGACATAAATAAAGCAAAGCTGCTGCCTCTAAACAGCGCTGGAAATCACAGCCCCCCCCCCCCCCAGCACCTGAGGCTCCCAAACTGTCTGGGTTTCTGGAAACAACTGGACTGAGACCGGAGCACTGACACAGCAGAGCCCCCACCGCCCCCTCCCCCCCCCGGACCCACTCTCTCTGCACATTGCTGCACAGATGTGAAAAATTGCACCTATTCCAGCGGTTCGGATGGAGGCAACGCGCGGAGTTATTTCCAGGGGGTCCTGGTCTGGTCCTGGTCCGGTCTGGGGAGGGAGGGGTCGTGGTCGCTGTCAGACTGACTGCCCCCCCCACACCCTGTCAGAGCTCTCCCCCCCACACCCCCTGTCAGAGCTCTCCCCCCACACCCCCTGTCAGAGCTCTCCCCCCACACCCCCCCCACCCCCTGTCAGAGCTCTCCCCCCACACCCCCTGTCAGAGCTCTCCCCCCCACCCCCCCCCACACCCCTGTCAGAGCTCTCCCCCCACACCCCCTGTCAGAGCTCTCCCCCCCACACCCCCCCCACACCCCCTGTCAGAGCTCTCCCCCCCACACCCCCTGTCAGAGCTCTCCCCCCCACACCCCCCCACACCCCTGTCAGAGCTCTCCCCCCACACCCCCTCCACACCCCCTGTCAGAGCTCTCCCCCCCCACACCCCCTGTCAGAGCTCTCCCCCCACACCCCCTGTCAGAGCTCTCCCCCCCACACCCCCCCACACCCCCTGTCAGAGCTCTCCCCCCCCCCCCCCCCCCACCCCCTGTCAGAGCTCCCCCCACACCCCCTGTCAGAGCTCTCCCCCCCACACCCCCTGTCAGAGCTCTCCCCCCCACACCCCCTGTCAGAGCTCTCCCCCCCACACCCCCCTGTCAGAGCTCTCCCCCCCACACCCCCCACACCCCCTGTCAGAGCTCTCCCCCCCCCCCCCCCACACCCCTGTCAGAGCTCTCCCCCCACACCCCCCCCACACCCCCTGTCAGAGCTCTCCCCCCCACACCCGTCAGAGCTCTCCCCCCACACCCCCTGTCAGAGCTCTCCCCCCCACACCCCCCCCACACCCCCTGTCAGAGCTCTCCCCGGCGCTCACTCACCCGAACAAAGAGCCGCGGTTTCCCGAGCCCGAGCCGAGCCGAGCCCGAGCCCGAGCCGAGCCCCGCTTACCTGTCTCCACGTTGAGGGATATGCGCGCCTCGGTGAGGTAGGGGGTGTCGCTCTTGGACCGGACTCTTCGGATGGGCCGGCGATCTGCTTCCTCCCCCGAAGAGGCCGCCATTAATGTATCGGCTGCGATGAGGGTCGGCCGGCGGGCAGCAGCTGCACCGCGCCGCCCCCGCCCCCGGCAACACCGTACCGAGGATGCGGGAGCGAAGCAGAGAGAGAGGAGGGGAGGAGGGCAGA
Organism: Callorhinchus milii; assembly: GCF_018977255.1. Lineage (NCBI taxonomy): Eukaryota > Metazoa > Chordata > Chondrichthyes > Chimaeriformes > Callorhinchidae > Callorhinchus > Callorhinchus milii. The sequence goes on from NW_024704743.1 coordinate 12,798,754, forward strand.
GAGGAGGGGGGAGAGGGGGCGGGAGGGGGAGACAGGGACAGCGTTACACACAAACTGGAGGGGATGGCAGGAAATCCCGCCCACACCCCCTACACAATACACCCCCTCCCCCCACCCCCCAAACACCCAGCACAGCCCCCCTCCCCCCACACCAGTCTGCACCCCCCCCCCCCCACCCGGCACCCCCCCCCGGCACCCCCACCCCCCCCCCCCCCCCCCCGGCATCCACCACCCACTCCGGCACCCCCCCCCCCACCCGGCACCCCCCCCAGGCACCCCCACCCCGGCACCCCCCCCCCCCGGCACCCGCCCACCCCGGCACCCGCCCACCCCGGCACCCAGCCACCCTGCCCGGCACCCACCCACCCCGGCACCCCACCCGGCACCCACCCCACGCACCCACCCCCGCACACCACCCGGCACCCACCCACCCCGGCACCCGGCCACCTCCGCACCCACCCCCGGCACCCAGCCACCCACCCCGGCATCCCGCCCGGCACCCACCCACCTCGGCACCCACCCACCCCGGCACCCCGCCCGGCACCCATCCACCTCGGCACCCACCCCGGCACCCAGCCACCCACCCCGGCACCCCGCCCGGCACCCACCACCCCGGCACCCATCCCAGCACCCCGCCCGGCACCCTCCCACCCCGGCACCCAGCCACCCACCCCGGCACCCCGCCCGGCACCACCACCCCGGCACCCATCCAGCACCCCGCCCGCACCCTCCCACCCCGGCACCCAGCCACCCACCCCGTCACCCCGCCCGGCACCCACCCACCCCGGCACCCCGCCCAGCACCCACCCACCCGGCACCTACCCACCCTGGCACCCCACCCGGCACCCACCCACCCAACTCAGCACCCACCCTGGCACCCACCCAGCCCGGCACCCCGCCCCGGGCTCCACTCTCTGCCTGTCTGTCTGACTGACTGACTGAGCCCTGGACACATGGACTGCAATAAACTCGCAACCGCGTTTCCAGTCGGAGATCGCTTACTTGTTGTAAGCAATAACACACCTGACAATCTGCACTTAACAGTGGTTACAATTCATGGAAGTCACTTAATTTTGCAATGTTTTGTATCACTTTCTTTCGTTTCGTTTGTATTCCATCCTTTCATAGACAAGGGAACAATATTAACTGGAAAGCAAGTTACAGTAAGTTGCGGAATCTAATTCTTTCTCTCAGGTACACTGTTCAAGGGCAATGAACCTGCAAACTTTCAGGGTCACACACGAAACAAGTTTGACCTGATATAACTCAATTTATTTATTTGAAAGAATCAAAGCAAACGCTAATGAAGGCAAATGGCTGAATGAATGGAGAAGTTCTTACAATATTCAATGTTCTGACTCTGGGGGGGAATAAATAATGAAATATAGCTTCACTAAACAGGCTCCTGGGCTCAGGTGCTAAAGCTTGTTTTGCCTATTCACCAAAACATATTTTTAAACACATTTTCGATTCGTTTCTAGTTTGTTTTCAAAATACGGTTTTACTGGTGTATGTTTTGGAAGCGTGCTAAGAAATGTTACAAGTACAAATAATGATCAAATTCATCTGGTTCGGTTCTCTTGTGCTCCTGGGTCAAAAATATTTAAAAAATTCCGTATCACTTTATAACGAAATAGTGACTTTAATCAATATTTTTGTTTGGGCATAGTGTATTTCAAACAAATAATAATGCTGTACTACAACAACAAATTACATTCATATTGCGCTTTTCATGTCGGGAGGATGTCCCAAAGCATTGTTTCAGTGAATTATGTGCTTAATGAAGAGTTTTTGTTTGGTCAGTCAGGTGTCTGACACGTGCGGAAACACATCACCATGCTTAGCAGTATCCAAACCAAACCGAGAATTCCATGCATCCCACCTACACATGGAAATTCCAGAGATGTTCATAGCAAAAGAATGGGCACTCTCTTTCTGCAGGGATGCATCCTGCTTACCTAATTCCGGAAAATATTAGGCATAGGTTGCTCAGAGCCAAGGCCTGAGGTCCCCAGAGTGTGCATTAGGATACTTCTAGAGACTAACCAGCTAAAATCACATAGCTTGCCATTGAGAGCACTGCCTGACTAACTTTTCTGCTGCTTGTACAGCTAGGGTTTTGACTTGCAAGCTTAACGGGAAAAGTTCATGTCCCCAGTGACTGGTCTGTCCTTCCAAGTCTTGCCGATGAGCCAAGTTGTCTGTGAACAGGCAGGCATAGGCAAACAGATGTTGTACTCTTATGGAGTACTGTAGATCAGCCTGCCTCAGGAACTGGACTACCGAGACTGCCCCCACCGCTAGAGGATATTCACTAGTTGGTTATTTGACATCCGCCAAGTGTGGGTTTGAGCTCTCAATTGGTGAATGGTAGTAACAGGAACTCCCTGCGAGCTTCCTGGTGGGCAACGCACCTCAGCAGTAATGAGATCATTACTGCCATCTTCCTGTCCACAACTCAGGCACACATCCCTTCCCATTGAGTGATAATCCCACTGGTGGGAGGACTAGAGCTTGAGCTGCTTATCTCTCTGCAAACCTATCCAGATGTTGTTGACCTACTTGGACTCCAGATAACGCCTTCCAGCAGGTGTTGCCGCAAGCCTCGGAGTTTCCTCATCAGGTCTCTGGCAGGCATCTGCCTTCAGTTTGGTGGGAGGACTGTTGCAGGACAGCTTATGACTTGCTTGCCAACTTGATGTTCTCGAGGCCTAGGTTTAATACCTTGTACTAGGCTTAATCAGTACTAGCTGCTTAATCCAGTTTCCTCATGTGAATCCCTTGACAAATAGACGTGCCTCATGTGTAGCCTCCTCTTCCTCCAGGGTGCTTAGTGACAGGTCTGCATAGGCCAGAGCCCTCCCTCCTTTCAGCCACTTGCTGTGTTTGCCACACATTCAACCCCTGGACTTTTTCAATCCTGGACTTTGCAAACAATCCCTCAATTGCATCCCAGAAGTTCAAGCCCATAAAGGAGGACTGTTAGCACACAGGTCTTATATACCACAAGCTTGACCTACATTGGGACCTTGTTGTCCTTGCAGAGATACGAGTATGACCAGAGTGCCCTTCTCCCCTTCTCTGCATGGTTCTTGCGCTCTGAGACACCGTCCGGCGTGGAGGGCGCTATATAAATCCAAGTTGTTGTTGTTGTTCTTTAAGACATAGGAACATTGGAATAGGAGTAGGACATTCAGCCCCTTGAGCCTGTTCCGCCATTCTATTAGATATCATGGTGATCTGTACCTCAACTCCAAATTTGAATCAAATCAAAAAGAATCAACAAATGCAACTGATGCTGCTTATATTTTCCAATCAATATGCTTGATGTCTTCTCTTCAGTCATGCAGAACCATGATTCTGTATTTCAGGTACCCACCGTATGTCACACCGGATGACTCAGTGTTCAAGATGGCAGGTCCAGCGCTGAAGGTCCCCAGGGAAGTGTGTCAACAGCACAATATCATCCGCAAAAACAGAAATACCGCAATCCTCAGAGAGGCCTGGAACAAATACATCAAGTACGTCCTCCTCAGTGCCATCGAACATGTCATTGATGAATACATCAAATAGGGTGGATAGCAAAGGGCAGCCTTCTCTTACCCCCCTTTCAAGAGGAGTGGACTCAGTGAGTCCACTGTCAACCCTTACATAAATCTTGGAGCTGGAATCCACATTCCTGATTAAATGCTAGATTTGGTCATTCCAGCTTCATCACGAGTGCTTCATGAGGCATTAGATCAAAATCCTTTCGGAATTTGATGAACACAGCGTAGGTGGGTCTCCCCTTAGCCAAACGACATTCTGCAATCTCATACAAAGCTACAACCTGTCCCCCACATTCTCATGAGAATGGAAACCAACCTGCTCCTTCCTGATCAAACTAGAAGCCTCCAATGTGTAGCATATGCGTGCAAAAACTACCCGAAACACCACCATCCGGAAGAGCCACTAACATCAGAGATCCCTATTTTTCACTAGGGTGACCATTCTTATGGATAGAAACTACAATTGCACTCTGGAATACTGATGGAGTGCATGCCTCAAAGAGAATCCTGTTGACCAGTTGGAGGTTTCTGGCTTGGATCTGTACAATATCCTCATCATTCTCCAGACCCTACCCCCCACCACAGAGCAGCTTTTAGAAACTCAGCATTAATGCCGTCTGCACCTACTGTCTTGGCATTGGCAAGGGGCTACCATGTGGAGTCTACCTTCTCCCAACGGATTGGGTCATTAAGACCATCAATCTGTTTCACACCTCTCGGCAGCTCTTCCAACCTCCATGCTATGCTATGGCATGTTGTCAGATGGCAAATCTACATAATCCTCCCTCCAGCCGCTCATGGCTCTGTTGTAGAACATTGGATTTGTCCAACATTGGCACAAGCCCAGAGTAGCCCATCCAGCCATGACCGATGACAGATTTCAGCCAGCGGAAGAAAGATTTGGGATCATTCTTGTGTAGTTGTGCTCCCTTTTCGAGTGGCGCAATCCATTGATCCCACCTTCATTTCTCTAATAACCTTCCTAGCTGTATTTGGTTGAAAGGATCTAAAGAATATTAGATTCTTGTTTTGGAGTTGCTAATTGACTGTTTGAAATTTGTGATTTAACAAGTTCTTATTCTTAGACCTCTGAACGAAGACATCCATTATACACATAGACATCTCCTTGTGGAGTTAGTCAAACATGTTAACATTAATTCTGAAAGGAGGAATATACTTGTCCCTCATCATTTGAGCAATTCAGACTAAAACCATGTGAACTGTACACAATTTATGAAACAAAAAAATACTTTTGCCAAATACAGTAAAATGAAAATCAACAATTCTACACAAAGAAAGATTTAAAAATTCTAAATTTAATCAGATTTTATTTTAAAAAAATCAAAATGTTACTTGAAGAAATTTCTAATCTCACATTTTCTACTATGTATTCAATAAACACTCGAGTTTTGTGAAGACTTGACAAACATTGGACTCACGAAGAAGCTAGAGATAGCCAGCTTATATTTGAAAAAAGCAAGTCTTGCTCGACAAATTTAACAGAACTCTTTGAGAAAATGACAGAGTGTATTGGTATAGAGAATGCAGTGGATGTTGTAATTTTGGATTTTCAAAAAATATTTGATAAGGTTCAGCATAGGAGGCTAATTGAAAAAAATAAGGTGCCAGGAATTAAAATAGTAACATGGATAGAAAGTTGGACAAAATATATGGAACAGAACTTCTTGCTCCAACTTTCCTGTATTATCTGCCTTTTAGACATTTTCAAATTTTTCCAGAGGGAACCTCGCTGGGGATAATGCCCATCTTGTGATTCTGCTGATGTTCCTGATGGTTATATCCACAAAAAGCTTGGGTGATTGGTATCCTTTGTGTCAGGGTTCCCCTGAAGGATCTAGCTTGTAGGTTGGTCAGACTGGCAAATTCCCACAGGGCTCGCCCAATCCTCCAAATGTTTGTTAGTCATCATTGTGTTCCATGATGAGATGGAATTTCCCAGCAGGGCACTCTCTCTGATCTGGGTGTCATTGGCCTGCATTTGATGCATTTGATTTCTACCCTGTGGGTAGAAATTGAGAGCAGAGTGGAGTACTATGAGGGCTTCCACTTGGAATTGCTCTTCCTGAGGACCCAGTGAGCAATTCCCACATTCATCCTCTCTCTGGCATCCCTGAGATAGTCCATGCACAGAATCAGCTCATCCTTGATATCTGCCATCCACACCGCCTGTGGTACCTCACATGCCCCAAGCCTCTATGTGAAACTGGCTCCATCTGTGCACTTTCCACGTGGATTAGGCCTATGGCTGGCACAAGCAATTTGTGTTGCCTGGATCCATTAATTCACCATCTCAGGTCATACAATATTGTTGTGTCTTTTATGTTCCATGCAAATGTTCAGCTGGGAATCCCTATCCCCCTACCACCCTGATGAGTCAAGATAGAAATTGCCCAAACTCCAGCTTTAGCTAGGTTGTAATTTAGGGACCTTGGTGTTAATATGGCTCATTTGGTAACACTCTCACCTCTGAATTAAAAGATTTTGAGTTCAAGGCCCCATTGGGACTTTGAGCTTACAATCTGCACTGACTCTAGTGCAATGCTGGGAGATTGATGCATTGACAGAGGTACTGTACTTCAGTTAACCTGAAGTCACATCTATCTTTTTAGGTGGGTGTTAAAGATCTTATAATACTATTCAAAAAGAGAAGGGGAATTTAAGCGCAGTGTCCTCGCCAACAATCCCCAAGAGGAATGAAATGGAAAAGTACAAAGTCAAAGTTAAGAAGACAAGGAGATAAAGAATGGGATGAATGGAGACTGAAGTCAAAAGAAAAGAGAGACAGTGGAAGAGAAGGGAGAATGTGGTAGAAACATGCTATAATTCCGAACCAAGTAAAATTAACAATTGATGGTTAAGTATTGATTTATGTTTCCAACGAGTTATGCATGGTGGAGATATATGGAGCTGAGCCTACTGAATGAAACTGAAACATTTTGAAAATAGGTGTGAAAGAATACCAATAAAATCTTGGGTGAAGGAGTAAGTGGGACTGGATTAGTGCTCATATGTCACATAGAATTCATTTGTCTTCTTACTATTAATTTATTCGACCCTATAGGGGCAAATACAAGAAACTGCTACTTCTGAAGATAAATCGTTCAGTGAAATCAGGATCATCAGTACTGGGAAATGGAACATTTTTCCACTTTAAGCACGACATATCAACATCCAGGTCAGGCATAGCATGGCTAGATGCAGAATAAAGTTTCCTCTATTCTGCTCAAAGATTGCATCTTTGCCTTACATCAGAAAGTTAATGCTTAATGCACCAGTGAATTCTTCCATTTCCTGCATCGGCCATCATTATGATCTTACAAAGATAAAGATTAGATTAGATCATTAATGAGCAATTCTATGTTGCACGTGGTTGAGTTTGTTGAAAGCCATTTTGTGTGGGGCATCTCTGTCTGGCACATTGGAGAGACTTTCAATGCATCTGACTGGGCTGGAGTTGAACCCATTAGTTGAAGACGTAGATTGAGATGAATACTTCACAGCTTGTTCACTTGATAGAATCGTAGAATCATAGAATGTTACAGTACAGAAGGAGGACAGCCCATCCTGCCTGTGCCAGTTCTTTGGAAGTGATACCGAATCAGTCCTGCTCTTTTCCCATATCCTTGCAAATTTCTCCTTTTCAAGTACCTGTCTAATTCTCTTATAAAAGCTGTTATTGAATCTGTTTCCATCAATGTTGTTTCCTTTTTTTTGGTCAGAAAATGTCATGTGAAAATTTACCTAATATGGAAATTCCCATGTTTGGATTGGAATGTGTACTCTCTTTTCAGAGGGACGCCCCCTTACTTACATAATTCAGGAGCATGTTAGGCACAGGTTGGCAAGAGCCAAGGTTTGGAAACCTTAGAGTCTGCACTAAGGTACTGCTGATGTTTAACCAGCTAGATTTGGAAAAGCTTGGGATTGAAAGTAGTGTCTGGAAAGCTTCCCATTGCTTGTTCAGCTAGAACCACCCAGTTAGGGCTTTGACTTTCAGGGTTAATGGTAGCTGAGTGCAAAAAGTCCCTGAGCCCAGTGACCGGTCTGCCCCTCCACGTTCTGCTGCTGAGTCAAACTGGCTGAGCTGTCATCAGCAGTGCCCTGGAATACTACAGACCTGCCTGGCTCAAAAACTAGATTACCAAGACTACCACAGGGGATTGACTCCATTCTGATGTTCTGTTGGCAAGCACGTCACCTTGGAGACAGTTCAGCTACAAGGAGACCCTATTTACCTCTGCCCTAGTCACTAAATAGTCAAATCTTTAAACGCCTATGCTTCTGATGCAGTGACATATTTCATCATGAAAAGTTTATTACTCATTGGACTAAGCAACAATTCAGCCTCTGTCTTGTATCTCTTCTTCTAAACCTTAGAAAACATTCTCTTTGTGGTCTGAATTTTTAAATATATGTGTTACATATATAATTTTCTGTCATTGACAGTGTATTAACCTAAACCTTGGGCTTTGTAAAAAGCCTTGTTAATTCAATGAAATTAATTTTGTAAAACTAAAGAACCACTTGTTCTGTAATATATTCAAGTGCAGCAAGACAATGATACAACAACAAAAACAACAACAAGATTACATTTGTATAGCGCCTTTCATGTCGGGAGGACGTCCCAAGGCTCTGGACATAGTACAGCATTTTAGACCCGAGCTGGGGTTGGGTGGTAAGGGAGGGGAGGGGAAGCGGGGTGGCCGATGGAATGGTCAAAGAGGAGGGTCTTGAGGCGGGATTTGAAGGAGGCTAAGGAGGGGGCGAGGCGGAGTGACTGGGGGATGGAATTCCAGAGATTGGGGGCAGAGTGGCTGAAGGTTCTCCCGCCAATGGTGAGGCAGGTGGTTTGGGGGATGTGGAGCAGGCCAGAGCCGGGTCGAGCCTGGATACAAGATACAAGTCATATGCTGTACTGTATTTCCAATTATAACCCATCCCTGTCCTGCATGTACAGTGTTTTACATTATGATAGTATAACCACATTTGACACTCAGTGAATATTTCACTGAAAATGTTGCTTTAAATTAATTTTACAATAAAAAGAATGATAGAAGAAAAATTCTGATGATTTTCCAGAATTCATTCTTGAATTATTTTATTTTATCTATGTTTAGAAGTAATCCCATGCACACAATGTGCTTCATTTATAACAACAAAACTTGCATTTATATAGCCCCTCACATAGGGTAGATTCCCAGAAAGTTGTACTGTAACAAATTCACTGCAGATGATTTCAGTACAAAATTCCATACGTTACTGCTGTCAGCATAGACTGGATTCTTTGTTCACTAAAGAAGAGACATTTAAGGGGGGGAAGAAATCTTTAAAATTGTAAAAGGGTGTATAAAGTTGTCATAAAAAGGCTGTTTCTACTGGTTAGAAGTCCGTTATCCAGGGGACATGAATATAAGATTAGTGACAAGGGGATCTCAAAGACAATTTAGGAGATATTACTTCACTCAGAGATAGTGAGATTGTGGAACTCGCTGCCTGAAGCTGTGATTGAATCAGATAATATAGATGCATTTAAGAGGAACCAGATTTTCATATAAGGTAGAGGGGAATAGAAGGATATGAGAGGGAATAAGGAATGTGGAGTATAAACACCAGCAAGCGATAGTTGGACCAAGTAGCCTGTTTCTGTGCTGTACATTTTTTGTAAATCATTGGTCTTCCCTCTGGACTTCCTGTAACCCTACCAACCTGGCCACTTCCGCTGCTCAGCGGGCACCGACCTGCTTTATATCCTCGCCATCCTCGCCCCCACCATTAGCAGGCAGGCTTTCAGCGAACTCTGCCCCACTTTCTGGAATTCCATCCTGGAGTCCCTTTGACTCACCTCTTTTTTCCCTCTTTCAATGTTTTTTCAATGTTGAATCCACAACATATTTGTTTTTTTGGGTACCAAAGGGCTGCTAGGTGTTGCTGTACACATTTACTCTATTCACTCCAGTTGCTTCAGAAATAAGAGGCACAGTTTGTATGTGGACAAAGCTCACATTTCTGCTCTCTATTTGAAGTCTTACACTGAGGATAAATAGATGTAAGCTAAGTGTCTATTATATTTTATTTAACAAGCAAACAAAATCATGGAGGACAAGAATTGATTTTTTATTTGCAGAATAATTCAAGTCTCATACTTACTGCTGGGTAAACAGAGGCATTTGGAGTAAGGAAACTTGCCCAACGTTTCGCCCTGCCAGGAATCAAACCACATCCTCTCGCTCGTGAGACGAGTGCTCTAACCACTAAGCTCCATGTAAGCGACATACACATGCAAATTTCCCTGTGACTGCAATGGAATTAGGTAAGCAGAATGCATCTCACCTTGCACTCTGCTTAACTAAATCCAGAGACTATTAGTTGTAGGTTGGTGAGTCTCCAGAGTGCCTGCTCAGGTACTGATGGAATCTAACCAGCTAAAAGTGCAAATCTTGTTATTGAGAGCACTATTTGGCAAGCTTCTTTGTACTTCAACTGCACCAAACTTCACACGCCCATCACACCAATTTTCAGTAGGCTCCACTGATTCCCTGACTCTGAACAAGATCGACTTCAAGATCCTCCTCCTCACATACAAATCCTTTCATGCCCTAGCACCACCCTAGCTCTCTAATCTATTTGTACCTCACTTTTATGCCCATCTCCTTCACTCAGCTAACACAGACCTGCTGCATGTCCCCCAACCCCTCTGCGCCATAATCTGTGGTTGTGCCATTATACCCCTAATTTCTAGAAATCCCTGTCTTAACTCCTTTGCTTCATACCCCTCTTTATCAATCTTGAAAAACCTACCTCTTTGACAATGCCTACGGTCATCTCCCCTCTACCATTCTCCTTTCCTTGGCATACAACCTCACAGTGCACCAAGATGTTATCCTATGTGAAGGGCTTTATATATAAATGTAAGTTCTTATTGTTCCTCCTCCAGCTGTGACTCCAGGTCTGCCGATTTTCTGTCGGCTTGTCTGTCAGACATCAGGTCCTGGATGAGCGCAAACTTCCTACAACTAAATGTTGACAAGACAGAAGTCATACTCCTTGGTTTCCGTTATTGTCTTCTGTCCTTCGGCTCTGACCTCCTCAACCTCCCCGACCTATTGCTCAGACTCACTGAACTAGTGCACAACTTAGGCATTAGGTTTGACCCACAGCTGTCCTTCATTCCCCCGCATCCAGTCCCTGACCAGGACCCCTTCGTCCACCTCCGCCACATTGCTCACCTCCAACTATACCTTAACCCAGATGCATCTGAAACATTCGTCCATATGTCCGTCACTCCTGACTTTTCAAATGCCTCCTTCGCAATTCTCCCCAGCTCCACCATGCACAAGATCCAGCTAATCCAAAACTCCACTGCCCACATACTCACCCACACTAAACTCCATACTCCTATCAGACTAGTTGGAGCCAGGCTCCTCTGGCTCTCTATTGCTGAACGGATCAAGTTCAAGATCCTCACTCATTTTCAAATCCCTTCATGCCCTGGACCTCCCTACCTTTCCAACCTGCTTACCTCCTAACCCACAACCTGTTGCCTCCACTCGACTGGCACCGGGTTCCTATATGACCCTCGTGCCATCCGCTCCACCATTGGTGGCTGCGCTTTCAGCCACTACGCCCCGAAAGTGTGAAACACTCTAGCTCTATCCCTCTGCCTTACCCCTTCCTTCCCCATCTTCAGGTCGCGCCTGAAGACCTTACTATTTAACTGTATCTCCCCCCCTCCTCCCGCTCGTCATCGTACTCCGCCACCACCAAGCAATTTGGAGTGCTACCTGTGGGGCATTATATAAATGCAAGTTGTTGTTGTTAAATTCAGGCAGTCAATAATATAATTGCAAGAATGAAGGGACCTGGTTGAGTACCAGCAGTACAATTACTTCTCCTTCTGCCATACAAATTTTGGCTGCTAAGCTCCTTATGAACATGATAGAAAACACACACAGACATGTTGGTAATCATGTGCTTTATAAGAATGACAATACAGTAAGAGCAGTGATGATATGGGGTTACCTTTTGCTCCTCGGCTGAACAATCTGCGCTCCAAGCATTTTCTGTCCAGTATGTATTCAGTTATCCACGGATTCATTGTATGCCTTGAATGCACAATTAAGCCTCTTCTTTCTTCTATCCTGGGAAAATGACATCCAATTAGATCAGACAAAAACAGACTGTTCAAAATATAGCAGTGAATAACCACCTCCCTTACAGAAAATGTCTCAAATGTTAAACTCCTTGAAGAAAGACTTGCAAACAGAGCTACTGGTAAATCAGTCCATCCTCCCTGAGATCTGCTTCACACAGATCGTTGACATATTAAATAATTAAAAACAATGTTAGGTGTAAGTACACACAGTATCTTTATTCTGTTGGTGAGATCTAAAGCTTTTCCATCGGAAAAGCTGCAGTAAATGGACAAGAAGACATATAAGATAATTAAAGTTCTACCTGGATTTCAAAAGCTATTCCCTTTAATTAGAATTTCTCTTGTATTAAAATCATACTTACAGAAGAGGATCAATGGCAGAGTGTTAGTGACAGCAGACCATCACTGACTGTGGTCCTTTGATCTCAGTCAACGTTCTCGGTGTGAGCAAACAGTTCGGATTGTTTGAATTGTAATCCTGATGAATAAATTATAACATAATACGCATTTCCTGCTATCATCTTGTAAAAACTGGCCAAGGGATGTTACCCTGACAACACAGAGTGCCATTCCGACCCCACACTGCCCTCCAATTAGACAGGATGCAGAATGCTTACGAGATGTGTGACTTCTCTCACCACCCACAACATTCAGGAGCGTTTTGAGTGGGTTGTCAACATAAAGACCAAAGAGGGCAGCTGTCACAAATCAGATTTTGTTGTTGTATGAATTCAGGCAGCATCATTCGGTTGTGTTAGGTAACTCTATTTTCACCAGCGATACATGAAATTGCCTTTGACCTGGATCAGTCCAATGCAACATGTGATATTTATAGTTTTGGGGTTAAAATCAGCTGTTTAAGAAAGGTTTTGCCTGCAAAATATAGTCATCACATTTTAAAGCAATTAATGACTGGATCAGGTTACAGGAAGGGTGGTTGAAACCAGGACACGAGAATCATTTAAAAACATGTAATGCTGTGATGGGAGGTCAATGGAGTGGTGGGTATTCTGGTGGGATGAAGGGCATTCTTCATACTAAACTAAACTTGTGATCTTATGTTGACCATTCAAATTTGCTCTAAGTTCTGGTATACCCAACTGAGTTATGTTGCTATCCTCTTTTTGCTGCACTAAAATGACAATCTCCATGATTGGGAGCCTCACTGGAGCAAAGAAATGCCTGGATTCAACCATTGTGCTGAGGTTTTCCAAAGCCCTAGGAAGTAGATTGTACTTCGGAAGCATTTTGATACCAGACAGTTCAATTTTTTACAAGACTTTTTGAAATTTATAGGAAAAAAACCAACTTGCCTTAATATAACATGCTTCACGTTGGGCAGCGTCTTGGAGTGCTGAAAGAAACAGTCGATACATGTGCCAATAATGCCCTCTTAATATTTTTACAAGTTATTGAAGGAAAAGATATGTTCATAAATTAAATTGAATAAAATTACAAATATGCTACACAACCCCTTTATCAGGAGAGATTAATAAAAATATCCTTGAAGGTGATACAGATGTTTGAGCCTATGCAGCTTCATTTGAAGATCTAAGTAACGTCTTTTGCTTTGGGTGACAAAGAATGAATGAGATTGCCTCAGGGAATATGAACATCTGGTCGTATATCTCATATTAGTTTGTCTGCATAATACAAAAGTTCTGTACTATACAATGTATAGTTTGGGGACAAGACATGTCATGCGAATGTCAGGATGGTGGAAGGTGAACTGGATGAACCTTGGCTTTTTTTTGCCTAGCAAATTCTTATGTTCTTATGCTCTTACCGTTACCTTGACTTACATTGTAAGTACTACTTATGTTTGCTATAAAATTGCTTTCTTCTGAAGGAATTATTTTGCAAGAGGTTTCAAACACTCAAGGGCAAGCCTAAATGAAAATATTTCCTCCTAAAGAGATAGATACTGTCTGCCGTCTGCTGATTGAAAACATTCTTGTCCTTTCAGAATGGACACCAACCTCCTGCCTATTTGCAATGCCAATTCTATGCTCTAGATAGAGGAAACCCAAACTATGACCTATATATAAGTGCAGTGTATTTCCACCCAGTGAATGCTCCTTCCTTCAATAAGGAGGATGCTAAAAAACAAAATCTTGTCTAATATCCCATTCTCTTTGAAGGCCAGTCTCAAAAAGGGGTGGAATTCTGTGCAAATGCAAATAGAAACAGTGTTTCCTTTCACTCCATTTCTGTTGGCTGTTGCATTGGAAACTTAATGCTTTTTAAAGCTACTGCTCTCTTTCTCTTTGTTTTTTCTCGATGTGACTTTCCCTCTCTTAGAGTCGCTCTCTCTCTATATATGTATTTTACTCTATGTCTATGTGATTTTAACCCTACATGGTGCAAAAGTGGAAATCTTATCTTTATGTTACCATATCTATTTGTGCAAAAGTGAAGACGCTAATGATCCCAATTTATCTGCACATCACAATTAAAACATGTCCCTCCTTGCCTCACACACACACACAACTGGGTATCCAATAATCCATGATGTTCATTTCTATTGGTTATTGTGATGGGATCACAAGCTATTTTGAGATTTAAAACTGGTTGGAATTCCATCTTGATAGTAAATAGAAACAGCATGGGACAAATAACCTCCCTGGCCTAATAGTCTGCCACTGGATATGCCCTTTGTGAACTCAAGTCAATTGGCAGCTAGGCTGTGCTTGTTATATTTATAGATAAAAGGTCAATCCTCATTTACAGAATACCCGTAAATGTCAATGCAGACTAACTGTTGAGGGGGAAAGGCGGGGCGTGGGGGATAAGCAGGATCTTCTTGGAGCTGAACTGGCTCCAAGGAGGACATCCTTAGCATGGGGTTGATGAAATTGAGTCGACTCTCTGTGGTGGTCTCAGTACAGTTCCTTAGCCAAGGGTCCGCAACATTCCAGGGCGTTGCTGATGACAGACCAGCCTATCTCATTGTTAGGACTTGGAGGAGCAAACAAGTCACTAGGCCAGAAATTATTCCATTCAGTGCCTGTTAACACTGCAAGTCAAAGCCCCAATAGGTTGTGTGGTCTTAACTGGACAAACAGGGGGAAAGCTTGCCAGATTGTGTTTTCAATAGCAAGCTATACAGTTTTAGTACACCCACCAGCATCCCAAATTCATACGCTGGGGTCCCCAAGCCTTGGCTCTTGCCAGCCTGAACCTAATACTTTCTGGAATGAAGTAAGGAGGGTGTGACATTCAAGGGGGAGAGTGCACATTCCATTCTAGTCACATGAATTTCCACATATAGGTGGGATGCATGCAAAATATACAGTCAATTTACTTTACAGTACATTCTGTGAAGCGCTTTGAGATGTCCCGAAGACGTGATAAGGTGCTATATCAAAATGCAAGGATTAACTTTCAGTTTAGTTTGAATACTCTTAAGCATGGTTGGTGATGGGTTTTTGCATGTGTCAGTCATTTAGCAGACCCATAAAAATGCCAATACCTTCTACAACCATTGCCACAAAAGAGGACTTTCTAAGTCTAGTAACAAAATCCACCATTTTTTTCAAAAGGTGAAATTTGCACAATTTATAACATGTTTCTTGTGATGACATGAAAAATATTATGAAACACTACAAACGTCACCCTATGTTCTGAAAACAGAAATTGCTGGATGCTTTGGTTAGTACACTGTTCTTTTACCTCAAGGATTTGTACCTGAGCCCAGCCCTGACTCATGGAATAATCATATCTTCTTTCTAGTACTGTAGGTGAAATTAGTTTGACCAGTTTCAGTGTTTCATTTCCCAACAGAGTTGTCTTCTACTTTGATGAGTGAACAATATAACACAAAAATGTTATATTCCTGGGAGAGATAATCTAATCCAATTAACACCAATATTTTAAATGATATCCATCTTCCCCCAGAGTGAAAGTGAAAAGCCTTCATATCTTAGTAGATCAGCTAAATGTTGCTGGAACTGGAGGGATAATTGAGTTTAAATCATATGCAGTGAGTTATTAGGACTTTATCCTGAACCCATAAAACCTTCCTGATGCTACTGAATTAAAAAGCTCCAGGGAAACATTGTGTGATTTTGGTTACATCTCCAGTGTGACCCATTTAATATGACACGCTGAGAACTTAATTATCAATTCTGCTAGTGGAGGAGCATTAATAGTTGGATTCTTCAAAAATTGGATATCATCAATGAACAAGGAGATTTGTGTAACTCAAGGCCAATACGCACCTTCAGGAAATTAATGCTTTCAGATTCGTCAAAGCTAGAGGACAAGCATTACACAGGGGGAGGGCTCAGAAGAGCAATTTCAGGACAGATAAGCAGTAAGTATTTTTTTACACAGGGGTTGATCAGTGGCTGTAACAGATTACCAGAATATATGGTAGAGATCACCTTCTCATTTCCAGCATCATACATTTCTTCCCAAGAAATAAAAGATTTACATGGTGAAGCTATAAATCATACAAATTACTAGAAGTTAATATTGTGCCTTTTAGAGAGGAAAGGTGTCTACACAGAAGATACACAGTAAACTATACTTTAAAAAAATTTAGTAAAATATACTTTAAAGTGCAGTGACTGTGTTTTTTTGTAGACAAACATGGCAACCAATTTACGCACAGCAATGACCCATAAACAGCCATAAAGTGAATCACAAATTTTATTTCGCGGTTTGTTGGCCAAGAAACTGAGAGAACTCCCTTCTCTTTTTGAATAGTGCGATGGGATCTTTAATGTTTACCTGAACAGGAGGACAGAATTTTGGCTCAACATCTCATCTAAGGGACGACACCTCCCACATCGCAATGTACTCCAGGCACTGTATTGGAGTGTCAGCCTAGACTAAATGAACTCCAAGTCCTAACATGGGACTTAAACCTACAACTTTTTGACTCAGAGCAAGAGTGCTACCAGCTAAACCAGGCTGACACAAGAACATACACTACTAAACATATTGTGTGGCAGCCACAATAACCATTACAGACACAAACACACAGAAACACAGCACTGGGAGAGAAAAATAGATTGATTTTGCACCTTCATTCTGAACCCCAAGTTTCAAAGATGCCACTCATATTCCCAATCACTGTAGAAACAATTTGTTGTCAACTATTCTCTCAAAACAGTACAACAGCTTTTACAATGTTGACAAAGTTTATTATGTAAATCTACAAGCAACCAATGAGGACATTATGAGCTAAAAAACTTCATCAACTCAGATATTCTCAGGCATTCTCATATATTATACCTTAAGGTCCACCATTTCATCTCCTCTAATCTTCAATAATAGGCTCTTGTGTATCTATGGTAGGAATAGCTTGAAGCAAGTTTCTTTTGTGATATGTGCCCTAGAAGCATAGGAACAGGGGTAAGCTATTCAGCCCCTCGAGCCTGTTCTGACATTCTATTAAATAATGATTGATCTGTACCTCAAGTCCAATTACCAGCCTTTACCCCATATCCCTTGATACCTTGACCCAACAAAAATCGAACCACCTCAGTCTTGAAAATTTATATGGATCTTGCATCCACAGCATTTTGGGGGAGAGTTCCAGATTTCCACTACCCTTTGTGTAAATAAATGCTTCCTGATTTCACTCTTAAATGGCGTAGCTCTAATCTTAAAATGATGCCCTCTTGTTCTGTTTTCCTCCACCAGATGAAATAGTTTCACTGTAGCTACCCTATTGAATCCCTTTATCATTTTAAACACCTCAATGGGATCACCCCTCAACCTTCAACGTGTGTTAGTGTATAGATGTAAAGTGGGATCTAGTGAGTTACGTTCCCTATTGCTGTCACCACTTACACCACTGGATGGATCCTGGGGGAAGTTGGGACAGCCGGAGGGAGGAAGATTCTTCAACAGTGAATAACATTGCTAGCACCACCAAGGGCATAGATTCACCATGCAACAAGTGCATAAATCCTGTGCGTAGTGTTGACTGAAGGTTTAACTTTACCATTTCATTAAAGCTAACAATTTATTAGTTGCTCTGAAGAAGAGAATGAATGTAGCTGCCTGGATATATAAATATCCTCTCACTGGTTGATAGATCCAATCCTGTTAAATTCCGGAGGCCTTATTGCTTAGTAAAATGATATGTTGCCTTATGTCTGATTGATCTGGTCAGCTATGGACAAGCGATTTAATTTAATGCACCCAGGTTGGAGAAGTGGCAACGGGGAACCAAAATGCTAGTCATTTGTACATTTATTCACAGAAAAAATGCTTGTAAGACAAGGGAAACGAAAGAGAGAAGACTAATGGGGGTAGAGAATGTTTTTTCTCCTCTTGATAGTACTGTTGCTGTTGTTTTTCATTCTTATTAAGCTTGTTAGCAGATTTTATATTACATCAAGAGATTAGTATGGAAAAAAGAGACTTTTAGTGCTCTATTAGGCTTATATTTTGCTCTTCTTTGGATGATAGGATGACACAGCTCTCAAGTATGCAGCAGTATTTATCGAACTCCTGAAGATAACCAGAGACTCATTGAAGTATGCTGTCTGTCCTGGTTGTCAATTGATATTCAAGGTTGTTGAATTGCTTCATAACATGAGTGCAACTAATGTCTTCTTTTGTAATTGATTCCTGGGTCAAGACAACTGGTTTTGGAATCTGACCACAGTCATCAATCATGAAAACTGAAGTTCAACTCTGTTCAACTCTTGATTGTCTATCTCATCTCTTCTTAATTATACTCAAAGCAGCGTGGTCCAACAGGTGATGGTCTCAGACCGGATAAAATCACCCTCCGTGTCACACCAGGCCCGGCGGGTGATCTTATCCGGCCTGAGACCATTTCCAACATTCCAACTTCCGCTCCCTTCCTCCCTCCCTGGTGAATGTCACCCCAGGGCAGCGGCAGGAGCTGGCGGTTGGGAGGATGCAGCGTGGAGAGTGGAAATAATACTGGAGTCTGTCAGGAAGTCAAGCCGGGCTTTTACCAACCGTGTCCTTAGCAGCTGCTTACTCCTGCCTCTGCAGATAGTGATTGTTGCATGGCTGATTGGGAGAGAGAGGGATTGAGAGAGGGAGGGTGGGAGAGGGAGAGAGGAAAGGGGGGGAGAACAGGGGAGGGGGAGTATGTGTGAGAAGGAGAGAATGTCCCCTCCTCTTCTCTGTCCCCCCCTCTCCTCTTCTCTCCCCCCCTTCTCTCTTTCCTCCTCTCACCCCTTCCTCTCTCTTGCCTTCCTCTCTCACACCCCCTTCCCTTTCCTCCTTTCTCTTGCCCTCTCACCACCCTCTCAATCCCTCTCTCCCAATCAGCCGGGTGGTTCACTATCTACAGTGGCAGGAACCAGCAGTTGCTAAGGTTAGTAAGAGACAGGCTTGCCTTCATGACAGACTGCAGTAACATCCAGTATTATTTTCACTCTCTGCGCTGTGTCCTCCCAACCACTGGCTCCTGCGTTAACCTGGGAGGATGTTCACCAGGAATGGAGGGAGCGGAAGTTGGATTGTTGTAAATGGTCTTGAACCGGATGTAAGATGGTTCTATCACCCTTATATGTGCATTAAAAAAAAGTATTTAAAACCCTACTCAATATATTTAAATGACAGATAGACATAGAAAAAAGGGTTGACCGTGACAGTTGTGGCCCGCGGGCCGCCAGCTGGCCTGTGCTGGATGTGGCCTGCAGATCTTTCTCAAATAGGGAATCCGGCCCATGTCAACCAAAAGGTTGGACCACCCTGCCTTAAAGCACCCATCAACAGGGCCAATAGAAAATTGTGGACATGTTTGCCAAAAACTGCAGGGCAATTTTATGAATTTTTCAGAAAATTGCAGGTGGGGGGGGGAAGGGGCAGTGGAGGTGATCAGTGCTATTAGGTACATTTAACTGATGAAAACTAAACATGAGGAAATAACACATATTAGATTGTTGAAAAACAATTATTAATTTCTTCTTCAACAAAGACTAGGTGGCCCATTGTTGGGGGCCGGACACACACCACCGCAGGCCCAAAGGTACTGGAGATCCGACAAAAAACAGATACTCAGGACCGGTGTCCTGACTGAGGGGCTACAGGAGCTCATCACCTCCTGCCTCTCAGGGCCCAGCACCACACACCAGGCACAGATACAGGGAGAGACATACACAGACACGGAGAGAGACACACACAGGCACAGACACCCAGAGCGAGAGACACACAAACTCACAGGCACAGAAGGACACACATTCTCAGAGAGAGAGACACAGACACTCAGAGACACAAAGAGACACACATACACATTCACACAGAGACACGCATACAGGACTGGAGTCCTGTAGCTCAGTGGTTAGAGCACACGCCTCACAAGTGAGAGACCTGGATTCGATTCCCGGCCGGGCGAAAGCTTGGGCAAGTTTCCTTACTCCACATGCTTGATAATAATCCTTCAAGAAAAAAACCAATAATAAATTGGTCACTTTAATCCATGACTGTTTGTGGGTCACTGCTGTGCGCAATTGGCTGCCACGTTTGGCCCACAAATATACAGTCAATACACGTTACAGTCTATTCTGTGAAGCGCTTTGAGATGTCTAGAAGACATGAAAAGCGCTATAACAAATGCAAGGATTATTATTATTGTTATAAACATGTACACATACAGAAGAGATGCACACAGATACACTCACAAACACATACATACAGAGGAGGGAGAGAAACAGACTCAAGAGACCTGGGGCCAGAAATCACACTGTATTGCGGGTTTCTAGCGGTTTCTGCGAAAAAATTGTGGTCTTACTTTTCCATTGGTTCAGCTCATCGCCAAATCTTTAACAGCATATTTAATGCTGTTAAAGCATTAACCAACAGTACTGGTGCATTACTTTGGGTCCTTTTTTTAATAAATATGAATATTCATATAACACCTTGGAATGTCCTCCTTTCAAAAGAAATATAATAAGAATTTGATCACTCAATCCACAACTGTTTGTGGGACACCGCTGTGCGCAATTGGCTGTCGCATTTCGCCCACAAAATTTACAGTCAATTCACTTTACTGTATATTCTGTGAAGTGCTTTGAGGCGGCTCAATGACATGATAAGGTGTGCTATATCAAATGCAAGGATTATTGTTATAATTGCTCAGCATGAATGTTAAAAAATTTCCAGTTGAGATATTGCGTGATATACACACAGAGCAAACATACCTCTACTCTGTCCCAATGTACCATAACCCTAACCTCAAAGAAGAATTACTACAGTGAGAGTGGAGGCTAATTACAAAAAAGAGATGGGTAGTGGAAATTTCAGTCTCTTTAGCCTGACAGTTTTAGTTAAAAAGAATAGTTTTTCTGTCAGGCAGCACATTGGATAATTCCTTCCAAATTGTTGAGCACCAAACATGTCATTTGTTTCTCCTGGTTTATTTCTCTATTCAAGACCAGTTGGAGCAGTGTTTGTGATAGTTATTCTGTGAGAAGACTAGTTACATCAATTAAAAGAAATGGACAACTATGTATTTCTCAGAATCAGAGATTTATTTTCTGCACAGTAAACATTACATTTTAAAGACATAATCTCTACATCAATTTATTAACCTCTCCTTGCAACAATGAAAGATCATACAAATCTTTAGCATTCATCAATCAGCACATCCTGCTTTGACGAGACTACAATAGATGATTTTTGCCAATAATTTATTTGATCCTGGTTGAAGTAAGTTGGAGGATAAAGTGAAGGCAAATATTAATGGCCCAGTAAGATGAATATTAAACCATTACTTATACAGAAAATGTTCTGGTTACTGGTAGAGAGTGCCATTCACAGAGTTTTGTGCCTTGTTTCTATAAAATGAATCACTGTGAGATTCTGTGTGAGACGGAAAATTAAATCCTATTAGACGTCAAGGATGAAAAAGTAGGAATCGGGTTATCAATTGGTGGATCGCCTTTTTGGGGTTAATAATTCCTTCAAAAAAATAAAAAATAAATTGGTCACTTCAATCCACAACTATTTGTGGAACACTGCTGTATGCAATTGGCTGCCGCATTTCACCCACAAAAGTAGTCAATTTACTTTACAGTATATTCTGTGAAGCACTTTGAAGGTGTCTTGAAGATGTGATAAGGCGCTATATCAAACGCAAGGATTATTATAATTGTTATTATTATTGAAGATGACAAATCTGTTTGACCAACTTCTCTTCTTTACAAGACTCTACACTACATCCATCCTTACCATGCTGCATTTTCTCCCAGTACCTCAGAAAATTCATTGTAATAGCCTTGTCCTTAACTTGAATTTCCTACAAGGGCACTTTCCAACTTATCAGTCGATCCTTCAGCTTTATACTCCAGTATGTTTTCTTCCTCTTCCAACTCTACCGTTCTCTCCCAGCTCCATTTGCTCCACTATTGTACCTGAGTCTTCATATCAGTGAATAATAATAAAAATCCTTGTATTTGATATAGCATCTTATCACATTGTTGGGACCTCTCAAAGCGCTTCACTGAATATATTGTAAAGTGGATTGACTATATTTTGTGGATGAAACACAGCAGTCAATTGTGCACAGCAGTGTCCCACAAACAGTCGTGAATTGAGTGAAAACATTTTTTTGAGGGATTATTACCACCAAAAAGCGATCTGCCAATCGACTAACCACCAGGTTTCTATTTACTGCTTGGTAAACAGAGATGTGTGGAGTAACTCTAGAACTCTGATCTAAAACCACCTGCCTTTGAAAATCTCTTATAACCATAACTCTTTGAAAGTGCCTTTGGTGCTCTTAAGTCCTTTTATTTCACTGCTTGGCAGGAACCACAACATTTCTCATACTTTGAGTCATTATTTTTGTACGAGTACAAGTTCTTATTACAGCAGGCTTTATAGTTTTGGGATTTTAGGGGATCAAAATCTTCATGACCTCAACCTTAAGACCATTGTCTTAAAATTTAACATTATGTGGAATTTCAGAAAGAGTCTTAATTTGGAAGCTGATTTTCTGCAGTTATTTTTACTATTGAGATAAATTAGCTCCAAAATAAGATCGTATTCCAAAATTCTGTAAATTGTTATCTTTTGAGACAAAGGCTGTAAGTGTGTGATAAAGAATGAGAAATCTTGGAGAAATACAGTTCCTCCTGGGAACCTGATTTACATTACATATTAATGCTTCAGAGTTTGCAGAATTTGTCAAACTCCTAATTGTAATCTTAATTTTGAAACCATTTTTCTGTATAATAACAATAATAATACTTGCATTTTATATAGCACCTTGCATATCCAGACATGCATCATTGTTTAGTTACATTTCTTGCAAGTAATATTACCAATTAGAAATAAAGTGCTTCACAGCAAAATGTAGTGACAGTGTATTTTGTAGGTGAATGAGGGAGCCAATTTGCACACAGCAATGTCCAACAAACAGCCATTAATGACCAATTGTATCTGGGGGATTGTTGGCCTGGACATTGGGGGAAACTGTTTTGTTTTTGAATAGTGCCATGGGATCTTTAACATTCACTTGAACAGGCAGATGGGACTAACATCTCAGCTGAAGGACAGCACCTTGGACAATGTACACCCGGCCCCCAACCACCCCGCACTGCATTGGAATGTCAGCTTAGACTATTCTGTCAGTTGAGTTCTCAGTAGAATTTCTTCTGTTTTTTGATTTCTGTGCCACATTTGAGACTTTTAATTTTTATAGAAAAGTTTGCCATTTTCCTATAAATGGACACAAACGAATCTAACTAAAATACAGCACACTACTTGCATTTCAAAAGTCACTTTTAGGCAGATGCATGAACTGCAAGAGCTCTCTTTTATAACTTGATTGGCATAATACCTTTTTCTACAGAGCTAAATAGTGAATAGATGACTTTGAAGTTTGAAGTTTTCATAAATCGTTAAATAAAGATACCAGACAATTGATGTTTCAAGAACATAAGAAAGTGTGAAATGAGAAAATCTGATGCTTCCACAAATCTAACCTGTCAAACTATACTCCATGTAAATGAATGGTTCTACATAAACATTGGTCCCCAAAGCTAACGAAGCAGCTTCAGAATACCTATCCATCTTCATCTCTCTAAATCCCTCCATAGATAACACTGTCCATTGTGTCAGAAATCTAGGATTCATCATGTTCTATACAATATTTGGTCATCAATCTTTAAATAGAAAGAGAAGTAAGGCTGTAGAGTGTCATCCTGGCTCAGTGGTAGCAATCTTGCCTCTGGGTCAGAAGGTTGTGGGTTTAAGATCCACCTCGAGACTTGCATTAGAATACATTAGAATATACAGCACAGAAACAGGCTATTCGGCCCAACTGGTCTATGCCGGTGTTTATGCTTCACATGAGCTCCTCCTGCCCTTCCTCAACTAAGCCTTCAAGCATAACCTTCTATTCCTTTCTCCCTCATGTACCTATCTAGCTTTCCCTTAAATACATCTATGCTATTTGCCTCAACAACTCCTTGTGGTAGCGTGTTCCAGATTCCCACTACTCTGTGTGTGAAGACATTTCCTCTAACTTCCCTATTTGATCTCTTTGTGACTATTTTATATTGATGGCCCCTCGATTTGGTCTCTCCCACAAGTGGAAACATCTTCACTATGTCTTTGAAATCACTTAGAATCACTAAACTTATAAAGCAATGCTGGGAAGTGCTGTCCTTCAGATGAGACGTTAAATTGAGCTCCCTTATTCAGGTGGACCTTAGAGATCCCATGGCACTATTTGAAAGGAGAAGGGAATTTCTCCCGGTGTCCTGGCTAATAATCCCACAAATAAAATTGGTCACTCTTTCCATTGTTGTTTGTGGCAAATTGCTGTTGAATTTCTTCCACAAAATACATTAAAAATCACTTTATAGTAAACCTTGTGAAGCTCTTTGAGACGTCGTGATGAAGTAATAAGGCGCTATATCAAGTGCAAGGATTATTATTGTTCAGCCTGAATGTTATTCCATTAATCTTAAATCCCCCTCCCAACCTGATATTCATGCAGTTCCTTTTTAATGGGCATGATCATCACAGCTATTGATCAGTTGTTTTTCATAGAAAACTGTTCCATACATCGGCATATTTATAATAATAATAATCATGCATTTGATATAACGCCTTATCACGTCTTTGAGATGTCTCAAAGCGTTCCACTGTAAAGTGAATCGACTGAAATTTTGTGGGCAAAACGCGGCAGCCAATTGAGTCCCACAAACAATCGTGGATTGAGTGATCACATTATTATTATTTTTGAAGGAATTATTACCATACTAAAGGGAGGGAACGGGTTAGGGTAGCTTTCACTCGGTGCCTGTAACTTAAGCATTCAATCAACTCCTTCCCCCACCACCACTCTCTTCCCCAGCACAAATAATTCCTTGACAAATGAGAAATTCTTATTTCATCTTTTCTCTCTCTGACAATTTTTCATATCTTCCTCTCCTGAAGGATTTCTGATAGAAATAAATACATGAACAAAGGAACAAGGAAGAGAGGGGTTGGGTGGTTCCCAGTTGGCACTCCAGCCATATTTGACTTGACACAGATACCCAGAGGTCTCAGAGGCCCAAGAGGCCCTTGGCATCCACATTGTGGGCTCTAAATAGCAGTTAGGCATGAGAGCACCAGCTAATTTTCCCAAAGGGGACTGAGGCCAATTGCATTGCCCTTAACTCAGCCCAGACTAGGATTCAAATTTGTATCTTTCTGGTGTGCGAGGTGGGTGGGGGGAGAGGGGGAATGTTTTTATCCATGACACTCTCGGGATCTGTGTTGAAGTTTGATTCTAAGTATGTAGTCTGCTCCCAGATGAAGATAAGTTAAATACAATAATCAATATTATCTATGCTTCTTAACATTTTAAAGAAGTGGATCATGTATCCCCCTCAATCTTATTTTCTCTAATTAAATCACTTCATATTTATTTTTATTTTTCTAACTTAGTCACAGAAGGCTCATTAAGCCATTGGGGTAACCTTCCACCTGGGTCTAACTTTAATCTATTTTGTAGGGCCCAGAATTTAGAATATTGTTGAATTCAGCCTTAACGTTGAAGCTATTTTTCTGTAGTTCTAAAAAAAAACTTACAGAAAAATGCTTCAAAATGAAAACTGTAGAATTGGTCAAATTCTGGTTGCTCTGAAATGTTACATGACAGAATACATCTAGATCCAGGTGGAATTTTACTCATCATGCTTGTTGCTCTCCTCAGGTGGTTGAATATAAAACGTCCAGCGACTAGTCTGTTGAATAGAAAACCGACTTGGTCCTTAATCCAACCCTAAGAGGTCATAATTCACAGCTACAAAATCATTTACTTATTCTGAAGTCTGGCCCTAATTTCTACAACAACCGTAGTGTGTTTATAAAAGCTTTGCTGCCTGGCTTTATCCATTCATTTATAGAATAGTTTTCAGTTTAGGAAGATGCCTTGTACCTGTATTGAGTGAACCAGTTCTGATTAACATCCTGGTTTGATAAATTCTGCTGAAGATGTTTAACTTTGGAATCAACACTGGGATTTAGCAGTTTCTTTTTCCATCTTGAAAATAATCCATGAAACAAAGAAGAGTACTCACTGCAGCTGACCTTAGCTGATCTTTCACAAACCTACACTCTCTGTAGAGTACCTTACATCAACTTCCTTATGAAATTCAAGAACAAGGGGTCATATCTTCAAAATATGGATAACAAAAGAGAATCGGCAATGCAGGATATATGTTAATAAAAGAACGTAAGACAAGCTGGTGGAACAAGAAAGCTTAAAAAAACCTTGTCAAGTTTCTGTCAATTTAAAGTATTTAGCATTATTATATATGGAGATGAATTTATTGAAGGAATCTTGGGCAAAATTCCTCATGGTCTCATTGATCACATCATTGGTAACTGTGGTGACTTTAAATTGTCTGGTATTTTAAATGTTGGCACTAGAATCAGTCTTAATTTTGAGACAGTTGCAAAGGCCAATTTGAGGACACATATCAGGAAGCATTCCTTTACCCAAAGGGTAATTAATGAGTGGAACAGAGTACCAGGAAGGGTGGTTGAGGCTAGGATGTTGGACAGATTTATAATGGATTTCATGTAACGGAAAGATGATAGAGTGAATATTCTAGAAAGATAAGAATAAATGGGCCCAAAAGCTTCCTTCATCTGAATTGCTCTTGTAATATTGTGTCAGGTTTTCTCCAGCCCTTTTTCCAATGGGTTTTCCTTTTTTTTAAATTGGCAAATTTAATTGGTAGGACCCTGACTCCTATATTGATGGATATAATGCCTTGGATAGATGATACTGGTGGATCTAGGATATCCTCTGAACCCTTGACTGAGTGTAAAGAATGGCTGCATAATACTAGCCTGTTGTGCACCACGTAACATTGCCATGGAGCAAGGCAGCAGTTTGGATGAAGATTAGATTTTAAATGCCTCACCTCTTGAAGACAGTCTAGACAGTCCAGCAAGTCAGAGCAGGAAAAGTTTCCCAAGAGTCGTCACTGAACTGCATAATTTAATTTCTAACCTTATTATTCATGTCTTATCTTTTCAGTTCCTTGGGATTGAATGGATGATCTTATTGTTTCTGGTACTTAAAGTATCAATGAGTTTCAACAATGAAATGGAATGGAAGGGTCCTTGTTGCGACAATAGCTTTTATAGTCTCTTACCCATACTGTAACTGGAAACTGGATTGGATTATAATAATAATAATCCTTGCATTTGATATAGTGCTTTTCATGTCTTCGAGACATCTCAAAGTTCTTCACAGAATATACTGTAAAGTGAATATTTGTGGGTGAAACACGGCAGCCAATTGCACTCAGCAGTGTCCCACAAACAGTTGTGGATTGAAGTGACCAATTTTATTATTTTTTTTCTTGAGGGATTATTATCAGGCATATGGAATAAGGGAACTTGCCCAAGGTTTCACCTTACCGGGAATCAAACCCAGGTCTCTCGCTTGCGAGACGAGTGCTCTAATCATTGAGCTACTCACAAAAGATTCTGCAATAGAAAGATATAAAACTGGCATGCTGGGCTGAATGTCCTTCTTATGTGCAATAAATTTCTTTGCAAATTTCTATAGCATTTTACTAAACAAAAATCTCAAAGTACCCAGTATCCCACCAATCAGCAATCGAATACAATCCACAAGCTGGATGTGCAATGTTTAACATAATTCTACCAATGAAAATAACAATTGGGTTCACCACTTGGGTTCTAGGATGCCATGAAGGTGTCATCAGTCAAGGGCTCAGAGGATATCCTAGATTCACCAGCACCAACTATCCAAGGCATTATATTTATCAGTTGTGTATTTTATACACAATACAGCTAAATATTAACACGTGAGCTTACCTTAGTTCAGTCTGCAACATGCTGCATGTTAATGAAATAAAAACTAGCAATTGGGCATATCTGAGTATATTTAGTGTAATGAATAATGGATACATTGCTAAATTAACCCCCAACCCTATGTCAGATTTTGAGATATGAAACTGAAATCAGACTTACTTAGGGAGCCGTTTGAGTTAGAAAAACTTACAGTCACACCATTTGACATGAAGAACAATGAGACAATTATTGTGTTTATTAGTAGTAGAATAAAGTGTGTAGCTAGAGCAATATGTGATAAGGACATTTGTCATTGAGAGCAAAAAAATACTTGGAATCTTCAGGGATACCAATGAGAAAGCTACAGATTTCCTGCAGCATAATCGTTTGCTGCCATGTTGCCTATATTGTAACTTTCATTCAATGCATTTTCTAAAGCTCTTCAAGATGTCCCTTTTACATGAAAGGTTCTGTATAAATGCAGTTGTTTTTGGTGTTGCATGATCCAGCAACCCTTCTCCAGTAGGTGATCGCATACTTGGCATTTTATTTACTTTGAAGAGTGTTACAAGTAGCCCTATTGGGGACAATCATAGGCTCATTGCTAAAAATAGGTTTTTTTTTATTACCTCTTTGCATTGGGATTTCCCACTAAAAAGAAGGAACAAAATGATTGGCATCTGATAGACCCCCCTATCTATGAGAGTTGTATAGGGAGTAGAAGACCCTTCAATAGAGCTCTTGCTTCAAAGCAATTCCTGCACAGCCAAGAGAAGGGTGTGAAACTTCTCTGGTGTTAATTTATGAACGGGCCGCAGAACACAAACAGATGTTGAAAAGCAGTTTGTGAATCTGTCATTAACTCCACTGCATGTAACTCTTGCGGTGCTACTTAGGTTATTACCTGGCGGAGGCAGCTTTAGCAACCCTGTCCCATATCTCCAGGTGGTGGTGAGATATTAAAAATGCAGCACTTTGAGACGTTCTCCTGATGCTATTTTAATGTAAATTTCTATTGGATTAAAATTGACCTCCATTCTTGACTATGGAAGTGGAAATCAGCTAGTGTTCCTGCTCCTGGAGCTCATCATCTCTCATATTGTTAAGAGTATTACGATTGAAGTTTTTTAGAAAAAGTCTTAAATTCAGTTTTAATTTGTAAACGGTGGTTCCAAATTAACACTAAAAATCAGCTTCCAAATGAACACTGAATTTAAAACTGTTTTGCAAATTGCTCACAATTTTAAATTTTAAGACAATGGGGTATTAAGCCTGAGAACATAATGAGCATTTTGGATGCTTGTGGGAAAGTATATATTATTTAAGGACAGCACCAGCTTTGGTTACAATGTTCTCCATGCAAACATAGGTGGGCAGCAATTACTGTCCAGGGACACAGATAAAGAATGGTCACTTACGCTAGGGCCCAGAGGGATTGTTGGTACACATGGAAGCAAACACCAGCATACAACAAAAACAACAACAAATTTCACTTGTATAGCACTGTTCACGTTGGAAAGATGTCCCAGGGCGCTGGACAATCAGTGGTTTTGGACCTGAGCTGTGAGTTGGGGTCAGAAGGGGAGGAGAGCAGGAGGGGTGATGGTGGGAGGGTGGCCGAAGGCAAGATCGAAGAAGGTTTTCAGACGGGACTTGAAAGAGGCAAGAGAGGGGGTGAGGTGGAGGAATTGCGGGATAGAGTTCCAGAGTGTGGGGGCAGAAATGCTGAATGCCTGACTGGCAATGGTGGGGTGGGAAATGCAGGAGACCTGAAGAAGGCAGTTGGTGTAGTCAAGCCGGAACGCAATGAAAGCATGGATCAGTGTCTCGGCGGCCTGTAGTGAGAGGCAGTGGCGGAGGTGGGCATTGTTGATTAGGTGTTGAAATGTAGAATGGGTTATGGCATGAATGTGGTCTTTGAAGAATAGCTGAGGGTCAAAAAGGACCCCGAGGTATCGGATTGGCTTGGTGAGGTGATGAGTGCAGCCTTGAATGGTAAAAGTGTCAGCGGCTAAGGTGAGGAGGTACTGCCGGGAGCCAAGCAGGACAGCCTCTGTCTTGCCAACGTTGAGCTGGAGGAAGTTGGCTCTCGTTCAAAACTTCATGTCAGACAGACAATTAGCCAGGACATCAATGGTCCTGGAATCGAGGGTAGAGGCGGCTAGATCAGATTGGGTGGTAGCCTCATACATCCATGTGAAAATTGACCCCGTGACTGCAGATGACATCACCAAGTTGGAGCATATATAGATTGAAGAGGAGAGGCCAAGGACAGAGCCTTGAGGGATACCACACTTGACACTGTGGGTGCCAGAGGAGAAGCTGTTGGTGGCCACGAAGTGTAGCCAGTAGGAAAGGTAGGATTGAAACCAGGCAAGAACAGAATCATTGAGGTGCAGGTGAGAGGAGAGGTCATGGAGAAGAATAATCAACAGTATTGAAAGTGGCTGAGAGGTCGAGGAGACAGAGACAGCCCTGGTCACAACAACAACAACAACAACTTGCATTTATGTAGCAACCTCCATGTGGGCCAGTGTCGCGGAGCGCTTAACAGTGGCAGAGCCTGACGCCGAGCCAGGGGGAAGGAGGAGCTGACCGTAAGCACGGTTGAAGAGGAAGGTCTTCAGTAGTGATCTAAAAGAGGGGAAGGAGGGGGCAAGGTAGAGGGATTGGGAGAGAGAGTCCCAAAGCTAAGGGGCATAGTGGCTGAAAGTGTGGCCGCCGATGGTGGAGCGGAGGAAACAAAGGACCCGGCTGAGTGGAGGCGGCAGGTAGTGAAGTAGGCAGAAAGCAGGTCAGAAAGGTAGGGAGGTGCCAGGGTGTGAAGGGATATGTAGACAAGTGAGAGGATCTTGAAATCAATCCATTCTGTGATAGGGAGCCACTGGAGGTTGGCAAGGACTGGTATGATGGGGGTATGGGGTTTAGCGTGGATGACAATATGGGCGGCGGAGCATAAGTGCGCTAGCAGAGATTTAGGGAGGGAGAATTAAGGAAGAAAATTGGAGATAGAAAAATGGATGCCTATTAAGACGGTTTGTATCCTCCAAGTAAGTCACATATCCATTGCAAAGGCTCACCAGGCATGTGGAGTCCTGTAGCTCAGTGGTTAGAGCACTCGCTTTGCAAGTGAGAGACCTGAGTTCAATTCCAGGCAGGGCGAAACCTTGGGCAAGTTTCCTTACTCCACACGCCTAATAATAATCCCTCCAAAAAACAAAAACAATAATTAAATTGGTCATTTTCAATCTATGACTGTTTGTGGGACATTGCTGTGCGCAATTGGCTGCCGCGTTCGCCCACAAATATACAGTCAACTCACTTTACAGTATATTCTGTGAAGCGCTTTGGGACGTCCTCCCGACGTGAAAAGCGCTATATCAAAGGCAAGGATTATTATTATTATTATTATTATTATAACACAACAGCCAGATTGAAAACAATATAATTTATTGAAAGCCTTAGAGATGTTGATGGCTACTTTTTAAACTTCATTCAAGGTATCAAGAGGATTATGTTTGCAGAAGATGGGGTAAACATTGTCAGCATTTGAAAGATTTGCTCTGAAGTCAATTTGGTGAGCAGCGAGCTGGCTGCGATTAGAATATTGCAATAGTTTCTCTCTCACTGTGCCATATACACAGCGTGGGGCAGGAAGAAAGACTTTATAATTAGGATGGCAGATTGAAGTTGTAATAATGCCTGACAGAATGATGATGTTTTACTGCTAAAATATATCATTTTGCTGTACTCGGAATAGATGTACAGTGTTTTATTAAATTACCAGCTATCTGACTTTTAATCTAAACTAGAAATCCATAAAAAATTGACCGTAGGTGTTTACACTCACCAGATGGGAATCTTTCATGGCACCAAATGCTGAAGTAAAGCGAAAATGCTTTATTCAGGAATTTGATCAGAATAAATAACTTCTCAACGAATGTAAATGCAGTGATGGAGTAAGGAACACCTGGAAATTATAGGATTACAAGAGGGATTCGGCATGGGTTTATGAAGGTGGGGGATATCATGGCATGGCAACAACAACAACTTGTATTTATATTGCATCTCAAAGCACTAACATTGATGGAGCTTAACGTCGAACTGGAGAGAAGGATAGGTGATGGTAGGCACAGTTGAAGAGGAAGGTCTTCAGGTGTGATCTGAAGACAGGGCAACATCCTCAGGTGATCGTTCTAAAGACGGGGTAGGAGGAGGCAAGGTGGACAGATTGAGGACGAGCGTTCCATAATTTTGGGTGTGGTAGACACCTTGTTGACCAAAATAAAATGAGGATATTAATCAAATTCAAATTATTGATATTAACTTGGCTCTGAATCCTCATTGAGATATTTGATCTATCTATTTTGACCGCATTCAAATTCCTCCACAGTGTTGTCCCAACCTACCTCTGCCACCTTCTACAACCCTAATGACCCAGCCACTCCCTTGGCTCAACGAACAATAACCTGCTTCATGATCCCCATCCTATCCACCCCAGTATTGGCATGCAGGCTTTTCAGACATTCTGACCCTGCTCTCTGGAACTTCATATTGGACTCGCTCTGACTCGCTCTCTTCCTCCCGCCTGCCTCAAGACTTACCTATTTGACTGCCCTTGCGGTCATCTTTCCCCTCACCAGCCTTTATCTTCCACTCCCTGGCTTGGGGGCCCAGCTAGAAGTGTAAAGCGCCTTGAGATGTCCTTCCAACATAAAATGTGCTAATTAAATGTGAATTATATTGTATTGTACTTTGTAGGGTTGTTGAAAGGTGGATTGGAAAGTTGAATAATACATTTAGACAGCATGGCTGATCCAAACATGTCTTCAAATGGATTTTGTGCTGAAGAAATTGAGGGCAGCTGCCACCATGACTGCCACGATAAGATACATTATGCGACACATGTCGCAAAAAGTACTGCAGATGCTGAAAATCTGAAACAAAAACAGAGATCGCTGGGAACACTCAGCAGGTCAGGCAGCAGCTATGGAAAAAGGAGAGTGGGTCAACGTTTCGGAACCATGACCCTTCGTCAGAACCGGGGGATGTTGGGAGGGAGAGGTTTTATGGACTAACAAAGAGGGGAGATGGGGGCAAGAAAGACAAAAGGAGAAGATGTATTGAGGACAGGGGATGATGGGTTAAAGAGATGTTAATGATGCAATGAACAAAGGGAATGACAGGTACCGTTCAGGTACCAGCCACCTCCGCTCACTCAAGGGTCAGATGCTTGCCGATGAACGCACTTGGCTCAAATCTGATTTACAACAACAACAAAATTACACTTATATAGCGCTTTTTACGTTGGGAGGACGTCCCAAGGCGCTGGACAGTCAGAGTTTTGGATCTGAGCTGAGGTTTGGGAGGGGGGAGGGCAGGGGGGGGAAGCAGGGAGATCGAAAGCACAATCGAAAGCACCCAACTCTATCTCTCTGCCTCCACCCTCGATTCCAGGACCATTGATGTCCTGACAGAATGTCTGTCAGACATCAAGTCCTGGATGAGAGCCAACTTTCTACAGTTGAATGTCAGCAAGACTGAGGCCTTCCTGATTGTCTCACGCCAGCGCCTCCGCACCTAAGGCATGGGCAGCATCAGCACCCAAGGATACACACTCCAACTCACCAAGGCAGTCAGGAACCCAGGCATCTTGTTCGACCCTCAACTGTCCTTTCTCCCTCACATCTGTGCCATGACCCGCTCTGCCATCTCCCATCTCCACAACATTGCCCGACACCGCCTTTATCTCAACCCTCAGGCTGCCCAAACCCTCATACTTGCCTTCATTTCAACCAGGCTTGATTATGCCAATGCCCTGCTTGTCAGCCTTCCCAACTCTTCCCTCCACAAGCTGCAGATCATCCAGAACTTTGCAGCTTGTGTCCTCTCCCACACCAGGCACTGAGACCTCATCACATCCACCCTTGCCCAGCTCCACTGGCTCCCCATCCCTCAGAGGATTGAGTTCAAAATTCCCATCCACACCTTCAAGGCCCTCCATGGCCTTACCCCCTCCTATCTCTCCGACCTGCCAACCTGTCCACTCCCTCTGCTCAGCAGGCTCCATGTCCTCCGCCCGGTCCACCCCACTATTGGCGGTATGGCCTTTAGCCTCTATGCCCTCACTCTCTCGAACTCCACATTCCCTTCACTTCGCTCCCTCCCTTGCCTCCTTCAAGGCACACCTCAAGACCCTCCTCTTCAAACGTGCCTTCGGCCACCCTCCTACCCTCTCTGCCCTCCACTCCTTCTGATACCCCCACTCCCTTACCCCACTCAGATCCTAATCCCTGACTGTTCAGCGCCTTGGGATATCCTCCGGCCTGAAAGGCTATTTACAAATGTAATATTGCACTGTATTATGTGATTAACACAAAATCCTTTCATTACACAATTACAGGCAATTAGAATTACACATCACTCATAATTGACCCCATGTATCGAAATCTAACAGGGTTCTAAATCTTAATATACAGGTTTCTTTGCATTCCATATCAAGATGATACATGTTAGATTCTTGAACCGAATTATACCTTCAAGTGGTAGATCTGTAAGTCAGAGTATGGCCATTGTCTTCTCCTCTCAGTGGAGAGGTATATTCTTCTCCTCTCAATGAAGAGGTATATTCTTCTCCTCTGCTCTCAGTGGAGAGGTATATGACTCTCAGTTTTTATTATGTTGTCATGACAATGTGCTTTTTAAAGACAGGGCTAAACGTATATCATGGGCACAAGTGTCTGAGGCCTGTAATTTGCTACAGATAATGAGTCTAAAAATAATGTACATTGGTCTGAAACAGATTTTCAAAGAATGCTCTAATGTGATACAAGGCAATGTTTGTTGAATCACTTGCAATCTTGTGCAGTACTTAAAATAGCTTGCACTGCAATTGAGAGCAAAAGGAGATTAAAAATAGGAAAATTCACCCCATCAAGCCTGTTTCCTCCACCAAATATGTAAAACCTGTTCAACCATGGAAATGTTGGCGGGAGCCGAGGAGGTAATTTGCTATGTCATTAACACTATTCATGTTAAACTAGGAGAAAGTGAGGCTTTTGAAAACAGACGACAAATTGGACTAAACATCATTGGATCTAAAATCAAAAGTGGAAGTAGAAAAGTAGATTTATGTATCATCCACAAAATAACAATCCTTGCATTTGATATAGCGCTTTTCACGTCTTCTCGATGTCCCAAAGTGCTTCACAGAATAGACTGTAAAGTGAATTGACTGTATATTTGTGGGCGAACGCGGCAGCCAATTGCGCACAGCAATGTCCCACAAACAGTCGTGGATTGAAAATGACCAATTTATTATTGTTTTTTTTTGGAGGGATTATTATTAGGCGTGTGGCATAAGGAAACTTGCCCAAGGTTTCGCCCTGCCTGGAATTGAACTCAGGTCTCTCACTTGCAAAGCGAGTGCTCAACCACTGAGCTACAGGACACATTCAACAATAACAACAATTGCATTTATACAGTGCACTTTACAAGTATTGTGCCTCAGAGTTACAATAATAATAATAATCATTTTTGCATTTGATTTAGCGCCTTATCAAATGCAAGGATTATTATTATTATCATGTCTTCGAGATGTCTCAAAGTGCAAGTTCATTCACCACCATTCCCTGCCCTTCCTTATATTGTGTACAATATTATACTTGTTACTTTTAAATGAGCCAGACTAACACTGGTAAAGATTCAGGTAACATGCACAAGTTGCTGGTAAAGTGAAAAAATGTCTGGAAAGCAAAATAGCCAGATGATTAGTAAGAAGAGATAGTTTTCTAAGATAGAGCTATCACTGACTGCACAGTCTATGTTTTGTAGCTCATGTATTATGCATGATTTATATGAGATAAAACAACCCTTGTGTAATAGTGGGTCTCTGCCAGATATCAACTGAATGATTTGCCTTCTAATATTCAAGAGAGATCTGAGATGGGATCTCTCTGATGTCCTCTAAAAGGTTTAACAAGGTTAAAAATATACTGGAGGCAAAAAAGCAATTTCATTCATCGATAGTATCTGGCCTTCTCATTAGTAACTCTGAGTCTCTAATTCCCATTGTGAAATGCCACTTTTTCCACTTAATTGTTGAAACATTATAGAGTTATGCCTTTGTCTCCTCCCTCACTTCATATTACTTTGATAGTGGACGATGAGACCTTAAACCGAGATCCAGACTGCCTGTTCAAGTGGAGATTAAAGATCCCAAGGTACTACTAAAAAAGGAAAAGAAAAGGCAACTTCTTCTGGTGCTCTGTTTAACAATCCTCTTGGTAACATTGATTATTCATTTCATGACTGATGGTGCTGTGCGCAAATTGGCTGCTGCATTCACCTACAAAATTCAGTCACTAAACTTCACAGCAAACAGTTCTGTGAAGACATTTTGATGATGTGCCAAGGTTCTATATCAAATCTGAAGGTGGTGTTTTATTACTTATTGAGTTTAAAATTCTGATATTCCCAAACTCATTCATTTTTTAATTATCACTGGGGATTTCTTGACTGGAAGCTGTGCTGAATATTTGGGGGTGGCGGAAGGGCCATTAACATGGTGTTGTTTGGGAGAGGAGGTCAAGGTGGAGAAAATTATCTGAGTAAACTTTTTGAACTGTCTATTGCTCCATATCAACCTAAATAAAATTGTCCCATGAGGTAAAGAGAGGTAGAAGTCACCAGAGGGAGCCAGAGACTGAGCAATGATCTTACAATCAGCGAGTGGTTTTTGAACAACGAGGCAGGAAATCTCAGAGCTACTTGAGAGAAGTGCACAGTTACCAACTATATTTTCAAAATGAAATTTCCAGGTTTAAATAGTTAAACGTAAATAATATAAATAGTGTCCCAGATCGATTGTGATTTGATAGAAGACCCGCCCCCTCCAAGAATAATACAATAATAACTTGCATTTATAGAGTGCCCTTCACACAGGGAAGCGCTTAATAATGGCAGAGCTTGACATCGAGCCGGGGAGAAGGCGAGGTGACTGTAAGCATGGTCGAAGAGGAAGGTCTTCAGATGTGATCTGAAGACAGGCAAAGAGAGGGTAAAGCAAAGGGATTGAGGCAGAAAGTACCATAGTTTTGGAATACGGTGACAGAAAGGATGGCTGGCAATAGTGAAACGGAGAGTCCAATGACATACAGGAGGCTGGAGCCAGCTGAGCAAAGGTGGTGGGAGTAGAGTAGAGTGTAAGCAGGTTGGAGATGTAGAGAGGTTCCAGGACATGAATAATAATAATAATAATAATCCTTGCATTTGATACAATGCTTTTCACGTCTTCTAGATGTCTCAAAGTGCTTCACGGAATATGCTGTAAAGTGAATTGACTGTATATTTGTGATTTGTATATGAGTGTGAGGATCTTGTAATCTTGTAATGTTTTGCAATAGAGAGACAGAGGAGCCTGGCAAGGACTGAGTTTGGTGTGGGTGAGTATACAGGCAGTGGAGTTTTGAATCAATTGGATTTGATGAATGGTGAGATCAGTGAGAAACACATTGGAATAATTGAGGCGAGAGGTGATGAAAGTGTGAATGAGGGTTTTGTCTGCGTGAGAAGTGCATACAGGTTCAGTACGTCTGAGGGTTAGGCTGTGGAGGTTAAGGAGATTGGAGCTACAAGTGAGAAGACATTGATGGAAATAAGGAGTATGGCTTCCATCTTATCAACATCCTGCTGCAGAAAGTTGGCACTCATCCAGGAGTTGATGTCGGACAACCAAGCTGACAGGTTATCGGTGGAGCTGGAGTTGCAGCTGGAGGAGAAGTAGATTTGGGTGTCGTCCACATAAATGTGGAAATTAACCCATGTCTGTGGATGACATGACCGAGAAGGACCATGTAAATGTAGAAAAGGAGAGGTCCAAGGATGAAGGGGGCGGAGGAAAAATTTTGCGTAGACAAAGTGATGGCAGTTGGTTAAGTGGGACTTGAATCAGCAGAGTGCAATCCAACTAAATTGGATGAAGGAGGAGAGGCGGTCGAGGAGTATGACTGTGTTAAAGGCAACGGAGAAGACCAGGAGGACAAGGAGGTAGACGGAGCGAGAGTCACAGAGGGAGAGAGAGAGAATTATAATAATTATAATAATAATAATCCTTGCCTTATAATATCATTAAAATATCTCAAATGACTTCACAATATTTACTGCCTGTATATTTGTAGACAAATGTGACAGTCTTCTTGCACACAGCAATGCTCAACAAACAGCCATGGAGATTGTTGGCCGGGACACCAGAAGAAACTCCCTTCTCATTTTGAATGTGCCAGAGGATCTTTATTGTCCACTTAATCAACATCAACAACAACAACAACAAAATTACATTTATAGAGCGCCTTTCACGTCGGGAGGATGTCCCAAAGCGCCGAACAGTCAGGTGTCGGGGCCCGAGCATGGGGAGGGGAGATGTAGGGTTGAGGGAAGGCAGAGGGAGGGCGACCAAAGGCACGATCGAAGAGAAGGGTCTTGAGACCGGCCTTGAAGGACGCAAGGGAGGAAGCGAGGCAAAGGGACCGTGGGATGGAGTTCCAGAGTGTGGGGACAGAGAGGCTGAAAGCCCGGCCAACGATGGTAGGGCAGATCGGGCGGGAGATATGGAGCAGGCAGGTTGGTAGGGAGTCAGCAGATCAGTGAGCTAGGAGGGGACAAGATCATGGATGGCCTTGAAAGTGAGGACGAGGATCTTGAACTCGATCCTCTGGGGGATAGGGAGCCAGTGGAGTCGGGCGAGGGTGGAAGTGATGGGGTCGCGGAGCCTGGTGCGCGAGAGCACACGAGTGCAGAGTTTTGGATTATCCGCAGCTTGTGAAGGGAAGAGTTGAGAAGGCCGATGAGGAGGAAGTTTCCGTAATTGAACCTGAGATGACGAATGCGTGGATAAGGGTTTTGGCAGCCTGAAGGATGAGGTAGTGGAGGAGTCTGGCAATGTTGCAGAGGTGACAGTAGGCAGTGCCGGTCATAACGTGGATGTGGGAGAGAAAGGACAGTTCAGGGTCAAACAAGACACCCAGGCTGCCGAAACCCTCACCAACTCATTCGTCACATCAAGGCTCGACTATGGGAACTCCCTCCTCATCGGCCTTCCCAACTCTTCCCTTCACAAGCTGCAGATCATCCAAAACTCTGCAGCTCGTGTACTATCACACACCAGGATCCGTGACCCCTTCACTCCTACCCTAGCCCGACTCCACTGGCTTCCCATCCCCCAGAGGATCAAGTTCAAGATCCTCATCCTCACCTTTAAGGCCATCCATGGCCTTGCCCCATCCTACCTCTCTGACCTGCTGACTCCCCACCAAACTGCCCGCTCCCTCCGTTTGGGAGGTCCTCCCCATATGAAAAGAGCTCTATAAATGTAATTTTGTTGTTGTTGTTGTAGGACATGAACCAAGTGGACAGGATTTTGATTTTCATTTCATCCCAAGGACTTCAGATTCCCCATTACTGGAATGGAGTGTCAGCCAAGATTGTGAGGTCAAAGTCACTCCGTGTGGCTTGAATCTACGACCTTAGGACACAGAGTTGAAAGTGCTACCATCTTTCGCCCACAAAATGTACAGTCAATTCACTTTACAGAATATTCTGTGAAGCGCTTTGGGGTGTCTCGAAGACGTGATAAGGCACTACATCAAATGCACTGATTATTATTATTATCTAAGCCAGATTGACATAGTAAACAGTAAATTAATTGGACAACATTTCAGTTTTACCTTTGTCCCTCTCGAAATACAAGCCAAAAAATGTGCTTGGTGTATGTAGGTAAGACTACATATGTCTGCCATGTTTCAGGAGGTGCATCCTCCTGTTGCAATCCCACGCTTGTGAAGTTGGTAGCCATGGTAACGTGTACCTCATCGCAGAAATGTCTCAATGAGAACTCAGCAAGACATGGTAAGGGATTGTTTGGAGAATGGGGCAATGTCGAGACAATTCTTAATGTAACAATTGGAGCTTGCCTGTAATGTCCGAGCTCACAACAAATGCATTTAACTATATCTGAAAGTACACAAAATAATCTCATGAGGAGTAGGAAGCTAGAAGTCACCAGAGGGAGCCAAAGACCAAGTCATAGCCTCATGGGCAGAGAGCACAACAACATTTGAATGTGTAGACCATTGCAGTCAAAATGGTTGGTCCAAAGATGATAAACCACCATATGCTACTCTCTAATATGGTTGAAATGGTTCTTTCACAAACATTTATCCAACTCCTCTTCAGCAATACTGGATGAGTTGAAGCACCTATACCGAGCTTCATAACAATCTGCTCAAATCTGCTAAGTCAATGATTTTCCAACTGAGTCTGTACTTTGTTGAAGCATTTTGAGATATCCTCCTGATTTGAAAGGCTCTATATAAATATCAAATTGTTGTTCTTATTATCGTTGAGTTTTTCCATCACCAAACATCAAAACCTTCCACCCTTCTTCATTTCTTCTTGTTTTAGGTTTTAATAAATTTTTCTTTGCTTGGGAAACCGGGCATAGGTCTCAGGGTTATTAATGGAAAAAGCAGAGGAGAGATTAAAATAAATTCCTTCACTCAGAGGGTTATGAGCATTTGGAATTCATTCTCACCAGTGGCTGATGAGTCTTGGATAAACAGAAGCATTCAGAAGGGAACTTGATAAACACTTTGGCAGTAAAAACATTAAGGGGTATGGAGAATGAGCTGGAATGTGATAATAATAATCATAATCGTTGCATTTGATACATTGCCTCATCACATTGTCAAAATGTCTCAAAGTGTTTATTACTGTAAAGTGTAGTGATTACAAATTTATAGACAAACAAGAGGAGATGATTTAGAAAATCAGATGGAAAGCAGTGCTACAGACACAATGGGCTGAATGGCTTCCTGTGTTGAAAATGTTTACGTTTTTATCTACAGCAAGGATTTTCTGATGAGCTACAAGGAACAATAAACTGAGATCTTCAGCCATGAAAACAGATGCTTCAAACCTTCAAGCTCCCCCTCCTTTATTCCCTGCTCATTGATCCCCATTGTATTTGTGAAGATATCTATCCTATGTAGTTGTTAATGCACATTGCCTTAGAGGGTCCTTTGGAGGAATAGAATAAGATGCTCAATGGGACTGGCCTCACCTATAAACATATTTTCAGATACACTAAGTAGCAGAACAAGAGGGCATCTGCGGCCGTTTTGAACAGGCCTCGGGTGCCAGGGTCAACCGCCAGAAAAGCGAGGTGATGTATTTTGGGAACTGGCAAGACCGTAGATGCATTCCATTTGCGGTGAAGCCAGACTACATCAAGGTCCTCAGCATCTGGTTTGGGGTGGCCAGGGCATGCCAAAAAACTGGGAAGAGAGTCTAGATATGGTGAGGAAGAAACTGAGGATGTTG
Organism: Callorhinchus milii; assembly: GCF_018977255.1. Taxonomy (NCBI): domain Eukaryota; kingdom Metazoa; phylum Chordata; class Chondrichthyes; order Chimaeriformes; family Callorhinchidae; genus Callorhinchus; species Callorhinchus milii. The sequence goes on from NW_024704743.1 coordinate 12,840,124, forward strand.
CACCAGGACTCGCTGTCCACCACTGGGAAAAATCTGGTATAAAGTATGAGGTGCTCTCGGTGTTACTGTACGTGGCCCAGATCTGGCCTTTGAGCAGCAGAATGAGGAAATGGAGAGGGCCTGCCTTAGGCTAGCACATGCTAGGATCAGGGACTATATACTGAGGGATACGCTGAAGCTCGGCTCAGCCGTGGTAAAGGCTGGATGGGGCCTGACCCCAGCCGTAGCTCCTCCTATGCCCGTCTTGCTCACATTGGCATCACATCCCCATGCCCCAGGATCTCTACCAGTGAGAGGGAGATGTCAGGGTGTGCTCACCGGGTAATCCATAAGGGTTCTCAAAACACATGGATGTAGAGCATGCAGGGGCAATTCCGGACTGTCTTAAAGGGAGAGTCTGAAAAAATATGTGTGCATTACCTGTGTGCTGTGAAGCTGTCCGCACTCCCCACTAAGAGGGGAGAGATGGGGGGGGGGTTTACAAGAACCTCAATTGTAACTGCACCTTACAAAGGGTGGCAGAACCCCAAGGCGGAGAAGTCTTGGCCCCTTCACCAAAGTGGAGTGCACAGAGGCCACCCCCGCCACAGGGGGTCGAGTCTGTTGCGTCCTGTAGCAGAACAATAACATGCTGCATTCTTTTCTGTAATGGGTTTGATAATAATTATAATCCTTGCATTTGATAAAGCGCCTTATCACATCTTTGAGACGTCTCAAAGCGCTTCATAGAATATACTGTAAAGTGCAGTGACTGTATAGTCTGTGGGCGAAACATGGCAGTCAATTGTGCACAGCATCGTCCCACAAACAGTCGTGGATTTAGGGATCAATTTATTATTTATTTTAAACAATTATCATCCCCAGAAAAGTGATTTACCAATCGTCTAACAACTGGGGTCCTACTTACTGCTAGGTAAACAGGCGTGTGGAGTAAGGACATTTGCCCAATGTTTCACCCTGCTGGGAATTGAACCCAGGTCTCTCGCTTACCAGGTGAGTTCTGTAATCACTGAGCGAAAGGACTCCGTTACTGATACTGTCTGAGATAAGCGTAAATATATATCAATAAATATATATATTTTGTTTAAAAAAATCAAGTTGGCACAGGTTCAAGTTTATGAAAGACAATTTCAGGTCAGATGCATGAAGTATATCTTAACACAAAAGTAAGTAACAACTGTACCAGATTACCAGGAAGTGGACCAGGTGGAGGGCGGGAACGGATATATTTTTTTAAAAAAGCTTGAAGCTATAATGGTGAGATTGTCAGGTGATTGTTCTGGAAGAATTAGATCAGATGGGCTTGAAGAAATTTGGTCAGCCAAGTGAGCTTGTGAATTTTATAGTTAGGGGTTTAATCATAATAACAATAATAATCCTTGCATTTGATATAGTGCTTTTCACGTCTTCTAGACTGTAAAGTGAATTGACTGTATATTTGTGGGAGAAATGTACAAACAGGGATTATCTTTTCTCTGACCATCATAGTGACCCTCATCAGTCTTATATCCTCACTGATGGGGGGAAATAAATAAGATTAAGCCGCACGACTGGTCAGTCAGTGTTCAGCAGTGAGTGTTAGTGTTCCAATAAGGCACGGAGATTATGATGTGGCAGGTCTAAAGTAATAATAATAATAATCCTTGCATTTGATATAGAACCTTATCACTCCTTTGAGGTGTCTCAAAGCGCTTCATGGAATATGCTATAAAGTGAGTTGACTCTATATTTTATGGGCAAAATGTGGCAGCCAATTGCGCACAGCAATATCCCACAAACAGTCATGGATTGAGTGACCAAATTGCTTTTAAGTAACAGAATACAATCCTTGGAAACCCTCATGCTCATTCAATACTAGCTAGTCACTAGCTGTTTTCAGATTCTAATCAAATCCCCGAAGCATTCTTTGAAAGACAATCATACCACTTGTATTGTAAAGTTGCTACATTATCTAAATAATACCCAGATTACACACATGAAAGCAAATCAGCTTCCTCCTAATTTATTACCTATTTTGAATGGTATTTCATTGGCAAACATTAATCACACAGCTCAGAAGAGGAAACAACATGAGAAATACCTCCGTGTTCAGCACCTCGACACTGGAAAAACAGGAAAGAATTTTAATCAGTCAAATATGAATGAGTGTGTAAGGGCAAAGTATTTGTTGTGTTGTGAGAGAAATTCAAGGATGTTGTTATATTACCTCAAAGTCCTGCCAGGACAGGCCTGGAATGATCCGGGAAACGGACCCTGAGTCAACGTACCCTAAGAACAATAATAACTGTAATAGAGGTCATTGCCTCCTCAGCGTATTATTGGCAATTGTAATATAAGGAGGAAATGAAGAGTCCTGAATGCTATGATTGTACTGTGGTCAATATTTCTAGAGGAAACACGTCTCATATCTCTTCAAATGGAATCAGCTGAGCATTGCATGGATCCCACCTTTACCCTCATTATTATCTTATTTCTCACTGGCACAAATGTGAGCATACAACTTGTATGAGAATGGAGAGTCCATCCAGTGCCTCATAATTTGGTCTGTTATTTAATAATAATCCTGTGGAGTCCTATAGCTCAGCAGATAGAGCACTTGACTCGCAAGTGAAAGATCTGGGAGGGCTAAACTTTGGGCAAGTTTCCTTACTCCGCACCCCTCTGTTTACCTAGCAGTAAGTAGGAGCCTGGCTGTTAGTCGATTGACGGATCGCTTATCCGGGGGTAATAATTCCTTAAAAAAAATTAGTCACCCAATCCACGACTGTTTGTGGGACATTGCTGTATGCAATTCGCTGCCGAATTTAGCCCACAAAATACAGTAAATTCACTCTACAGTATATTCTGTGAAGCGCTTTGAGACGTCTTGAAGATGTGATAAGGCTCTATATCAAATATAAGGATTATTATTTATTATTATTATTTGATATAGTGCCTTTCGTGTTGAATGGATGTATCAAACTGCTTCAAAGGATTTAGTATAAAATGTATTTTGTAGGCAAATATGGTAGTCAATTTGCACATGACAATGTGTCGTGGAATCTTCAACTTCCATGTGGATAGGCAGATGGGACCTTGGTTTAACATCTCATCTGAAGGACGGTATCTCCAGCAATGCACCACTCTCTACATTGGAGTATGTATGTATTATGTTACGACGACTGCTGTTAATTCCCTGAAAAAGTAAGGGATGGTGACGAGGTGCTTTGGGCAGTGTACAGAATAATGGGGAATGCAGAGCTGGCAAACAGAAGCAAAAGGGAATTAGCTAAACCCTTTACTCTGTGATGCTTGGATACCAAATGTCACAAGATCACAAAATTGTTTTGGATATAAAAAGGCCCTTCAGCACATTTGATCTCATCCTTCCAGAATACCCATGAGACTATCTTCCCATCACAGCATCAAGCAATGTTTTAGATGTTCTATCATTCTGTCTTGCTCCCTATCTGAGATTATTATTAAAATATTATTATTTTTCTCTCAATAATAATAATAATTATTATTGAGATGTCTTGAACATGTGATAAGGCGCTATATCAAATGCAAGGATTATATTATTATTATTATTATTATTATTCTGTCTTTAAGCCCTATCTCAAATCCTGCTACTTTCAACATGCCTAACAAAGAAGGAAGTTTCTCCTGGTGTCGTGGCCAACAATTGCTCCCCCCCACAAAAACATTCATTTCCTGGCTATTTGTGGGACACTGCTTTGCAAATTGGCTGCCACGTTCGCTCACAAAACACACAGTCACTGCACTTTATAATATATCCTGTGCAGCACTTTGGGACATCTTCCCAATGTGAAAGGCACTATACCAAATGTAAGGATTAATATTATTTTATTATTATTATTATAGTGAGTGCCTTTGAATGTGATCCCAACGTGAAAGACCTATAGAAATGTAATTTGTTGTTGAGTTAACTGGTTGTCATGTTTATTGCTGCCTCGCACTGTTTTGCCATAGTGAGTGACAAATCAACCAACACCCCTAGATCACTTTCAGCTTCCCCCTTGCGAAGGTTTATCCGATCCACTGAATACATGTGTTTTCTATTCTTATTTCCTTAAGTATAGACCTTACATTTATCAGTATTAAACTTCACTTGCCAGAACTTCACTTAACATAGCTCCTATTTTGACCGAGCTCCCCTAACAAGCTCTGCTTCCTTCCCTTCAGCCAAATCTGAATCCAGAGCTTTGTTTTGCCCTCGATACTCAGTGACCACCGTTTGTGAAGGAGTCTTTCAGGTACTTTGGCAAACTGTGGATTTGGAAGTCTAGATACAGTAGTAACGGCAGAGGAGGGCATCGTCTTGGAAATCATGGAACACTAACTGAGTGCAAGATGGTATGTGGGGTTTATAAAAGATTTAGAGGAGTCAAATGAGTCAACAAGTTTCTGACCAGCTTCATGATGTGGAGTGAGCATCCCTGGAGGTCACTGTGGTCAACGCCTGAGGTGAGAAGGCTGACCACATCGCTTGTTGGCCTATTTGCCCGTTGGAACCTGACATGCACAATTAGCATATCTAACAGGATTGACAGAGCCTAATTCTAAAATCTGCTATTTTGGATTTGCCGGTTAGTCATTCTCACTTTGAATTGTACACGCCACTCCTCTATTCACAGAGATTTGAATTTCAGCAGCTTAAACAGTTGCTGAAGAAGAGGAAAACACTTAGCATTGTAGATGTGTCATTATTGGCTGATAGTCCTTTCTTGAATGGTATTTTTCCCAAACAATATTTCAGAATCCTAGAGGTTCATGTGGGATTCAGTTAGATTTCCATTAAAACATCACAGAATGGTTTATCCTGTTAATTATTAATCTTTGGTAAGTGTTCCCTTCACCCACTGCAACGCTGAACCTGGTCACCATCACAATACAACCCCCCTAAAAAGCCATTGCCAGACGCCAAGATTATTTTTAACAAAGAATTCTTTCTTTTCCTTCTCCCTTCATTGTTTTGTATGTTGAACTTTGGTCCAATGACAATGTTAAATCATGTTGTGAGCCATTTGTATGAAATTGGTAGAAGCACGTGGATCCAATGGCTGACTGAGAATTGCTCTTAATGTTCGGCTTGTCAGCTTTCAACTGCGGCCGTATTGTTAATCAGCAACAAATCAAAGGCAATGTAATTAGAGCTGAGAGAGGCCAACAGGTGTGCCAGAAAAGTAGCGCACCTCTCCTCAGGCTTTAAACCTCAACAAGCACATTTGAAGAGATTCCCAATCGTTCTGATAAAGATCCCAGTGTCCATTCAAACTGAGCGAATTCTATATATCCATAGATTTGCATTTGTTTCTGTCACAGAATATTATTTATTCACTGATTTCACAAAGACCTCTAAAGCAGGCAACTTTTATTTTAGTAAATGTATTACACATTATTACCATTAATAAATTGATAGCTGGAATTAGGCACCTGAAGTTAGGAGAAGAAGTTATGGAAGCTGGGAATGCTCATATTGGAGAAGAGAAGGTTCAGTGGAGTTCGTATCAACGTATATTACAAATTTACATTTAGATAGAGCCTTTCACGTCGGGAGGATGTCCCAAGATGCTTAATAGTACTGGCTTAGCACCTGAGCTGGGGATGGGAGTCAAGGGGCTGGAGAAGGGAAAGAAGACCGAAAGCATGGTTAAAGAGGTAGATCTTGAAACAGAATGTAATCATTATTCTAGTAGATGAAATAACATAGTGATAATTATCTATGCATTTGATATAGCGCTTTATCACTTCATTGAAATGCGAAAAGCATTTCGCAGGATTTATCGTAAATTGTAGTGACTGTTTTATATTTGTTGGGAAATCCAGCAGCATATTTGCAGACAGCCATTAAGTGAATGACAAATTTTATTTGATGATTGTTGGCGAGAACACAGGGAGAAACACGCCTATTTTCAAATAGCACCATGGGATGTTTAATGGACACCTAACAGGCAGATGGGACCTCAGTTTAACATCGCCCCCAAAAGATGGCACCTGTAGCAAAACAGCAATTTCCTAGCATTGCATCGGAGTGTTAGCGTCGACTATATGAGTTCAAAGTCCTGATGTGGGGCTTGAAACCACAATCTTGTGGCTCAGAGGCAAGAGTGAGACCAACTGAGCCAGGTTGATACCACCAGTTAAACCTTCTCTAAAAATATGTTTAACACAAACAACTAATTTGCAAGCGTCAGAAATTAATTTGTAACCAGAGAATCCTGCAGCCACCTGGGCATGTCAAAGACTGGCCTTCTGGAATTCTGTTCCCAAATTGATTGAAACTGATCTTCTGCTAGGCAGCAAGAGCTTTCTTTAGCTATATAGTGGAGTTTGTTAATCTGGAACAGAGTGGAGAGAGTTAAAGGAACCCATGGAGGTTTTCCAAACTATGAATGGTTTAAATAGGGTAAAATTAGAGAGACATTGTCTACTGATGAGTAAAATCACTAACAGGATATGAATTGATGATAATGAAGAAATATGTATTTTACACAAAAGGATGTTAAAATATGGGATGCCTTACCACAGATGACTTCTATCCAAGTCCATTACAATTTTAAAATGGATAAAGAGGAAATAATATTCATAGATATAGGGAAAAAGCAGGAGAGGGTAGATAGGACCAGTGGCGGAGTTAGCACCAGCACACACCCAATGGAACAAATTACAACCTTCTGTGCTGGGACTGTTCTGTAAATCTTGTTGGTGATAATTAAGCCATGTTACATTTTCCCCTGACCTTTCTGTTTGCTCACAAAAAAAACATTCATTCCACTTTATAACATAGCCTGTTAAGTCCTCCTAACTGAAAGGTATATCTTAAACATAAGGATGATTATTGTTATTGCTAACAAATACCTGACCTGCTAAACACTCCCTTCTATCCCCTTAGTGATGAATGTTGTTGTGTTAAACAAATGGGTGAAGGTGATCCTGGTTAATGGCTTGCATAGGGATAGCAGTGTCCAGTGAGGGTGTGTTGTGATGACCTGTTTGTTTGACAGTGGTGAGCAAACTTAAATTGTATGTGCTGTTGCTAAGGCAAAAGTCAAATTTCGTGCTTCCCATTCCAAATCAAAAACAGTATGCACATGCATCTTCAAAGTTGCTCAGTGTTTTGAAATAGCTGTTATAACTCCTTTTGAGGAGTTCAGAAATTGACCTGAAATTCCACCTTGTTTTAGCTAATAAGATCATTTTATCTTAATTTTAAGATTGAGCAAAATTGTTGAAAATGTTTGGATTCAGTATTAATTCTAAAAACAATTTTCCACAGCTTTTAAAAAGCATCAACTTCAAATTCAGACTGAATTTCAGAATTTGTATAGGTGGAATTTCGGGCCTCAGGAAAAGTAATAAGATGGGACACCTTCACATCTTCATGGTGTTTCATTTTAATAAACAATAAGGTGAAATATCAGCTTCACCTACAGGGTCTGCTGCAGATAACCTTATAATAGCAGCTGACACCTTGCTGGGTCTGAGGAGGCTATGAATCAGCTGCTGTAGGATGCTGCTGGTCAGAATCTCCACAATAAGGTGTTAATGGCTTCTGAAATCTTACACTAAGAATGCAACTCCCTGGGTGTTAAAGACGTTCCAGAATGCAGACAATGTCTGTTCGTGGGTTATTAATCACAAAATCAACAGCCAGATACGGTGCCAAATTGCTCCTTGATGCCTGACATTGCTGTGTCACTGCATATACCTGTTCTGATGCCCTCCCCACAACCAATGCTCACTCCAGCAGTCGAGCTCCCCTGCACAGCTCTCCTGTGCATTTTTCCTCCTTGGGTCCAGACTATTAGGTCATACAAAATGAATTCAGGTTTACTGCAATAACATTACCCTCAGGCTGCAAGCATGAATGCAGAAGTAGAAGGTACAAACTGAGCCTAATCTAGTTTGATTCCTTATATAGAGATAATATCTTATCATCTATATTTTAGAAACTGAGTATTATGGGATCTAAAATGCAAGATTTCTAACAGCATTCCTTATTATTGATAAGATCAAACAGACTTCATTCAAACCTCTCTTGTGATCTCTAGAAATTCTCGACAACCCACGGGAGTTCTGGAAGTAGATTTACTGTTGAGCATGAATATGAGAATGATTTTACCTGGTGGCATTTGGAAATGGGTCAGCAGGAGCAGTTGTGAAGAATTGGATTGAGTATGAGAGATGGAGCAATGTAGAGTTATTAGTTGTTTCTTTGGGATGGGCTAAATTAACTTCAGTGGTCTCTTCTGGTCCTGTATATTCTTTTAGATAAGACCTTGAACCAAGGCCATGTCTGCCTCATCAGATGGACACTAAAGATCCCATGGCACTATTCAAAAAGGGAACAGAGTTTTTCTGGTATCCTGGCCAACAATCCTTCAAGTAAAATTGGTCATTTACTTCATGGCTGTTTGTTGACATTGCTGTGTACAAATTGACTGTTGAGTTCGTCCACAAAACACATAGTCACTGCGCTTTACAATATATCCCCTGACGTGCTTTGAGACATCACTCTATGGTCTAAGGGCAGAAACAATGAAGCAGAATGACTTGATGACGCCTTGTTTAAATGGTCCAACTCTCACACTGGCAGGAAAACTGCAGCTCTTGGCTAGCACTGAAATTTCAGGAACAAGGGTTTGTAATGAAATGTCCATGTCAGAAAGGTGAATGTTAATTTGAATAGTATCAGTCTGTTCACCAGCACAACACACGTACTTCTAAATAGAGTTGAGGGAGTGTGTGACCTAATATAGACATCAATTTTAACTGTGCCAAAGCCAGTATAACACTCCTAATCAATCCTGAATACAAGGTAAAGAAAGTAGCATTAACTTTGTGCATGACACTGATGTGGCTACAGTTGGGACATTGCGTCCAGATTTAGACACCACTTTGCGGGAAGGACCTTACGGTCCTGGAGAGGGCACAGTGGACATGATATCATAAAGAAGAAGATACAATTCTATGGAGAGACTTGAAAGATGGCAATCTTTTTGATGGAGCAGATTATGAGGAAATCTTATAAAGATTTGTAATATCATGAATGGTTAAAAAAAAAAGAGAGTCTGTTCCCATTAATCATCGAATCAGCAATGGGAGGGCATAAATAGAGGATTATAATAGGATAAAAATTGGGGGAAGTTTGAACAATTTGTTTCCTCAGATGGATGTTACAATGTGAAATGCCAAATAGCTGTCGAAGTCCACAAGAGATTGAAGTAAATAATAAAAAATGTTAAAATAAGTATAGATATGAAGAAGAACAGGGAAATGAGATGATGGTGGATAGGTTCAGTGGTGAAGGTAAAACTAGCAGAGCCATAATGATCAAATGGGCTCATTTTGTTTTATGCTGCAAACTATCTACGATTCTCATTTCAGGGATTAGTGTATTTGCATCAATCGTTTAGTAGCTGATACATTGCTGTGAGCAAATTGACTACTTGCTCTGCCTACAAATGCACAGTCATTACACTTTAGAGTAATTTCTGCAGAATGCTTTGAGATGCCCCGATAAGGCACAATATCAAATGCAAGGATTATTATTATCTGTCAGCTTAAATCTGAGCAGTCGAGCTTTATCTGCATCCCCCTGGGCACCACAGGATTACTGCCAAGCAGTGTTCACTGCCGTTGTGATAAATAAATAATAATGAATGGAATTAATATAGTACCAATAGTATTCCAAAACCCTCACATAGTTTCTGTGTATTTTTATGCAAACACAATTTGGGAAAAGCAATACCCCACAAACAGTTAATAAACCTTGCATTTGATGTAGCACCTTATCACATCTTCATAATGTCTCAAAGCTCTTCACAGAATATACTGTAAAATGAATTGATGTATATTTTGTGGCCGAAACGCGGCAGCCAATTGCGCACAGCAGTGTCCCACACACAGTCATGGATTGAGTGACCTAATTTTTTAAAATTTATTTATTTATTTTTGAAGGGATTATTACCCCAGGAAAAGTGATCCACCAATCAACTAACAACTGGATTCCTACTTACTGCTAAATAAACAGAGATGTGTGGTGTAAGGAAACTTGTTCATCATTTTGCCCTGCCTGGGAATTGAGCCCAGGTCCTCCTGCTTGCGAGGCGAGTTCTCTAACCAATATGCTACAGAACTCCACTTAATGAAATGAATGACCAATTTTATGTGGATGTTTGTTGGCCAGAACAAACTCATTTCACTTTTAGAATAGAGCCATGGGATCTTTTAACATTCATCTGAACCAGCAGGCAGGATCTGAGTTTAATGTCTCAACCAAATGGCAGTATCTCCGACAGCTTCCCCAGCACTACATTAGAACTTAGACAATATGAGCTCAACTTCTTGAAGTCAGGTTTGAACCCACAACCTTCCACCTCAGAGACAAGAATGCTATCAACTGAGCCAGGCCACCCAGTTCTGGTTACACAGAATCTTTTAATATAACAGAATACATTAGAAGTACAAAAATGCAAGCATTTGCAAGATACTAGACACCATGAACAGCCAACATTGAACAGAGACTGAGGTTTTGAAGCAGGCTCACAGTATCAGTCACAACATCCTTTTTAATTAAAATCGATTAAAGTTTTTATTTATCTTCAGGAAAAGAAACAAACCAACCTATGAATGAACACAGGTGCTCTCCTCTATCCAGCAAGCCCTGAGAGCACCCAGTCTAATTATTATGTGTTACTGACCACTGACCGTGGTCTGATTTCACAGAAAGGACCTCAGGACATGGGTTTGATTCCCAGTCAGGGCGAAGTATTGAGTAAGTTTCCTTACTCCACACGCATCTGTTTACCTAGGAGTAAGTAGGAACCCGGTTGTTAGTTGATTGGCAGATTGCTTTTCTGGAGTAATAACCTTTTCAAAAATAAAGAAATAATTTGGTCACTCAATCCATGACTGTTTGTGGAACATGTTGTGTGCAATTGGCTACCACCTTTTGCCAACAAAATATACAGTCAATTCACTTTACAGTATATTCTGTGAAGAACTTTGAGACGTCTCAAAGTTGTGATAAGGTGCTATACCAAATGCAAGAATTATTATTATTACTTTTGGTGCAGGATATTTTCAGATTGACATGATACATGTGTCTCATTAAAAAGCTGTCACACTTGTATTTCTTAATTAAGAAAGTTGTTAAGAAATCACGGAAAGTTGATGCCAAGTTTTTGATTAATAACTAATCACATGGTATTATTGGAAAAGAGAAGGAAGTTTCTTCTGGTGTCCTGGCCAACAATTCCTCAGATAAAATTATTCATGCACTTTATGGCTGCTTGTGGGATATTGCTGCGTGCAAATTATCTGCTGTGTTCTTCGACAAAATACACAGTCACTATACTTTACAGTACATCCTGTGAAGTAGTTTGAAGCGTACTCCCAATGTGAAAGACTCTATAGCAAATGCAAGAATTATTATTATTCAAACTTTTCTGTGCACCAGCACAATGGACCATTTAATGCAGCACTGGGCAGTGATGAAAAGTTGCATTAGGTTGTGCATTTGCTGTTTGAGCAATGTAGCTTTCATTTCTTACCATTATGAAACCCTGCATTCTTTCTGAAATGTTTCTATAGAAACAAGACATGACTTGACCTTACAGGCTACAGACATCTAGCAGACCACAAGGCCACTTAAAAGTGCAAAAACTTCCTAGAATTCTTGGGTTAGCTAAGCCGGAGCCATGCAGATCCTGTTTTCTTCTCATCGTTTCCTGTATGCGAGTATAAACAGTCTGCTGTTGTTACCATGGAATGGTTTCAACAGCAGCCTGCAGAGTCCAACCCGGGGCGAACGACATTGAGTTATTGCATGTTTTGATGGATAGATTTGTATAACCTGAAAACCTTAATACCTTCTCCCTCCTAATCGGGATTCTAAACAAAAGTTTAAAACACAGTGTTCAGGGGACAAATTGTTTCATTCAATCTGTAGATTTATGGAGGAGATATTATCTTTAGGCTTGGAATGCCACCAAGGGATTTGTGCCAAACTTTGCTGTGTTCATTTTAATGGACAGCCCAGTTGAGGTAGCTGAACCTAGTACCTGTGCAATGATTTGACTGTTTGACCACCGCCTGCAAATCAGCTGAGACTCCTACTGTATTTCCACACAGTAGGAGTCTTAGAAAATTTTTGCCAATTTTCTCCCTCCCTCCATTGAAGGTGTTGATTCTTTGCCAGCATAGAGTTCTAGAAGCATTGACCACCCTCCAGTACCTCACACAAGTGGCCATTTTTCACGCTTTATTTGGTCTGACACATGTGGCAACCCATCACTATGTTTAAGATCAAACCAAACTGAGAGTTCCATGTATCCCACCTACACAATAAAATTCCAGAGATTTTTCACATGGGAACTGAGGCAGTGGATGGGGGTGGGGATCACAGCTCAAATCTGATTCTGCCCTCATCCCACATCCCAAGTCCATCTTCCAGCAGGGGTCAATGGATCGTGATTAGGAGTGGGCATCATGGATTTTCTCTTCCCGAGCATTGAGGCTAATTGAAGCTGCCCAAAGATTGGATCTATAGCCCTCTTTTCTCTGTGGCTCAGACGATGCCTTTACTTACTTTTGGGCAGCTGTATTTCTGCCAGTTATGTACATCATATTAAATATTAATTGAATGTACTTGGTGCAATAAAGTTAAATATGTTTTGTGTTGCTGCACTGTGGCCAGGTCACTGAGAGCCTTGTATCATTGTGCCTGGCAGGTTACTGGCATCAAGCAATAGTTCAGTATTTGGCATTATTACTGCGCAGACTGGATGTAGCAATGAGAACTGAGTGAGAACTGGTAGATTGAGTACTGTGAAGGGAACAGATCAAGTGGGCCAAACGCCTGTCTTCGCCTAAATCTCCCTCTTTTATGTCAATAAACCACTTAGAAAAAACTCAGGGTAAAACATCTGCTTCATTGCTCCATTCCCAGGTGCTAAGCAGTCTAATTTAAGTCATTGTTTGCATTGTTTTGACGCAGTATGAATAGTGCAGAACTTACTTGACAGAATTCAAATTGTATGGGTATTGGCTGGACTATCGCAGACCAGCTGCTGAAAGGCAGCCATGCCTTAGAATTTATAGATACCATATCAATGTTATTGGTGGCAATGTTTTCATAGATTGAGATGTGATTAGGAAGTAGAGCGTTATAGGAGGGGGAATGGGATAGAGGTTTGTGTGAAGTATAAATACTGGCACAAATAATAATAATAATAATAATAATCCTTGCATTTGATATAGCGCTTTTCACGTCGGGAGGACGTCCCAAAGCGCTTCACAGAACACACTGTAAAGTGAATTGACTGTATATTTGTGGGCGAACGCGGCAGCCAATTGCGCACAGCAATGTCCCACAAATAGTCGTAGATTGAAAATGACCAATTTATTATTGTTTTTTTTGGTTTTGGAGGGATTATTATTAGGCTCTGTGTGGAGTAAGGAAACTTGCCCAAGGTTTCGCCCTGCCTGGAATTGAACCCAGGTCTCTCACTTGCAAAGCGAGTGCTCTAACCACTGAGCTACAGGACTCCAAATGGCCTTTTTCCATGCTGTATCATTCTGTGTAATGCTATGAAATGTTGGGTGACATGTGTGGGAGGGGGTTAACAAAGATTTAGCATGTCACATTAATAATAATAATAATCCTTACATTTGATATAGCGCTTTTCACGTCGGGAGGACGTCCCAAAGCGCTTCACAGAACACACTGTAAAGTGAATTGACTGTATATTTGTGGGCGAACGCGGCAGCCAATTGCGCACAGCAATGTCCCACAAACAGTCGTAGATTGAAAATGACCAATTTGTTATTGTTTTGTTTTGGAGGGATTATTATTAGGCTCTGTGTGGAGTAAGGAAACTTGCCCAAGGTTTCGCTCTCTGCCTGGAATTGAACTGAATCACATTTTTATTTTAAAAACATGTTTTTATTGCTGAGCGAGGTTAGGCCTGCTCACTCCCATTAACCAAATTAGACCAAAACGTTCCACTTTGGGAACGAGGTTTGTCCTCACAGACAAGCCATCACATGCTACAATGAGCAGCAGTCAGACTGCCATATCTATGTCAGAGTCTCAAGTCACCTCTGCTTTACCTAGGGTAAAACCTCACCATATCAGATTCTCAGTGCATAAAATACTATAGAAAGAAACTGCAGCGTGTAATAATAGCATAGCAGAGCTAGGTTTGACCCCATAGACTGGATGTACCTACTTGCCGTGAATAAAGAACTGCAGACTCAGGCGATGAATTTTGTAGCAGCGTAAATGTTTTGTTAAGTTGTTTTATTATATGTTGTGTCTAAAATATATGTATATACTGTATTATTCTCAATATAATATATATATTTTGCAAAACAAATGACCTATTAGGTATTAGTTTGGCTCAGTTAATAGCACCGTCTCCTCTGAGTCAGAAGGTCCAAGACCCACATCAAAACTCTGAGCTCATAGTCTAAGATGACACTCTAATGGAGAGCTGAGAGAATAATGCATCTTCTAGGGTGTCATCCTTTGGATAAGACATTACTAGTATATTAACCCTTGCATTTTGCATATTGTTTACTGTAGATTTGTATCCGATGGTAACATTGTGCTACTTCAGGTAATAATTCTTGCATTTGATAAAACGACTTATCACATTGAGGAGATGTCTCAAAGCGCTTGATGGAACTTTACCTTTCCTCCTCTACCCTCAACTCCACGCCCACCGATGTCCTGACAGCTGCCTGTCTGACATTGAGTCCTGGATGAGAGACAACTTTCTTCAGCTCAACGTGCGTAAAACTGAGGCCCTCCTGATTGGCTCACGTCAGCGCCTCTGCACCTCAGGCGCTGACAGCATCAGCATCCAAGGCTGCACTCTCCACCTCTCAAAGCCAATCAGGAACCTCGGGGTTCTGTTCGACCCTGAGCTGTCCTTTCTTCCTCATATCCGCACCACAACTGGCACCGCCTTCCATCACCTCCGAACCATCGCCAGACTACGGCACTACCTCACCCCTCACGCGGCTGAAACACTGGTCCACGCCTTCATCATCTCAAGGCTGGACTATGGGAACTCTCTCCTCGCCGGCCTTCCCGGCACCTCCCTCCACAAGCTGCAGGTCATTCAGAACTCTGCAGCTCGTGTACTGTCCCGCACCAGGCTTCACGACCACATCACTCCCACCCTCGCTCGCCTCCACTGGCTCCCCATCCCCCAGAGGATCGAATTCAAGATCCTCACCCTCACCTACAAGGCCATTCACGGCCTCGCTCCCTCCTACCTCTTCGACCTACTATCCCCCTACCTACCTGCCCGTACCCTCTGTTCCTCTGGCTCCGGTCTGCTCCACATCCCCCGCCCCAACCGCCCTACCATCGGTGGCCGGGCCTTCAGCCTCTCAGCCCCTAGGCTCTGGAACTCTATCCCCCAGTGCCTTCGCCGCCTCCTCCCTTTCCTCCTTCAAGGCCGGTCTCAAGACCTTTCTCTTTGACTGTGCCTTCAGCTCCCCTCTCGACTCTCTACCCCCTCCTCACTCCCTCCTTCCCTCCCCTCACCCTGACCATTGCCCCCCTGCTCGGGCCCTGACCCAACTGTCCAGCGCTTTGGGACGTCCTCCCGACATGAAAGGCACTCTGTAAATGGAATCTTGTTGTTGTTGTTGTTGTTGATAGAATCTATTGTAAAGTGAATTGACTGTATATTTTGTGGGCGAAACTTGGCAGCCAATTGCTCAACAGCAGTGTCCCACAAACAGTCGTGGATTCAGTGACCAAATTAGTATTACCATTTTTTTTTTAAGGGATTATTATCACCAGAAAGCAATCCGTCAATCAACTAATAACCGGGTTCCGACTTACTGTTAAGTAAACAAAGGCGTGTAGAGTATGGAAACTTGCCTCAGGTTTCGGCCTGCCTGGGAATTGAACTGGATCCTTTTGTTTGCGAGGCGAGTGCTCTAACCAATACGCTACAGGACTCCATAGGTACTTAAAAGCAAATTTCAACATTTAATTTAGTGCCTTATCGTGTCGTTAAGATGTCTCAAAGAGCTTCACAGAATATACTGATTGATTGTGTATTTTGTGGGCGAACGTGGTAGCCAGTTGTGCACAGCAGTGTCCTACAAACAGCCATGAAGTGTCGGACCTATTTTACCTGGGTCAAACTCAAAGGCACCAGGAGAAAGACTGAAGTATTCCTGAGGGAATAAATCTGGGCCTCACCTTAGGAAAGAATCCACACAGGCGCCAGTGTTATATAACTGAAATCAACTTCAGGGAGTTCTTTGACTTTTATCATAAAATCATAGGACATGGAAATTTCAAAACAGGAGGTCATTTGGTACATCCTTTCTGTTGTGTTATGATAACTTCCCACTGGCGCTCTCTGCTCTAATCTCATTTCAATACCAATTCTACACAGCTTTACCTATCTTTAAGTGTTTACCAGGTTAATTTTCCCCCTTCTTCCCCACGTTCAAAGGCTGCCTCAAGACCTATCCCTTTGTCTGCATTTTTGGTCATCTGTTCCCTCCCCACCGTCTTCGGCTCTCACTCCTCCAGCTCAAGTGCCCAACTAGTACTGTTAAGCACTTTGGGACATCTTCCAGATATGAAAATGCTACACAAATGTAAATTATAATGTATTGCTATACACTTTCATTACATCAAGGCTTGACTGCAAATTCCTTGCTTGTCGGCCTCCCCAACTCCTCCCTCCATAGGCTGCAGATCATCCAGAACTCTGCAGCCCATACCCACCCGCACCAGGCTTTGTGACCCTATCACCCCTATCCTTGCCCACTCCACTGGCTTCCCATCACACAGAGGATACAGTTCAAGATCCTGGTCCTCATCTTCAAAGCCCACCATGGCCTTGCTGCTCCCTACCTCTGAGACCTCCTAACCCCCTACCATCCTGCCTGCTGCCTCTGCTCAGCGGGCCCTGCTCTGCTTCACATCCCCCGCCTCACTCGGCTTCTGCCACTCTTCCCCCAACCACTGGAACTCCATCCCACAGTCTCTTCACCTCGTCCCCTCCCTTGGCTCCTTCAAGACCCATTTCAAGACCCTCCTCTTCGATCGTGTTTTCGATTACCCTGCTCTCTGTCCTCCACCCTCCCCGATCCCTACCTCCAGCTCAGGTCCGAAACTCTGTGTCCAGCGTCTTGGGACATCATACCGACGTGAAAGGCGCTTTACAAATGTAATTTTGTTGTTGTTATATTGTAGTAGGATTGACTTCAATAGCCAATTGTTGTAATGTTGTTGTAATAACAACAATAATTGTTGTTATTACAACAACAACAAGATTACATTTGTAAAGCATCTTTCACATTGGGAGGGCATCTCAAGGCGCTGGACAGTGTACTGCATTTCAGACCCAAGCTGGGGTCAGGGAGGGAGAAGGGAGGGGAGGGGAAGGGGGTAACCGATGGCATGGTCGAAGAGGAGGGCTTTGAGGCGGGACTTGAAGGAGGCTAAGGAAGGGGCGAGGCAGAGTGATTGGGGGATGGAATTCCAGAGGTTGGGGGCAGAGTGGCTGAAGGCTCTCCCACCAATGGTGGGCGGGTGGATCGGGGGACGTGGAGCAGGCCAGAGCCGGCTGAGCGGAGGGAGTGGGCGGGTTGGTAGGGGGCTAAGAGGTCGGAGAGGTAGGGTGGGGCGAGGCCATGGAGGGCTTTGTAGGTGAGGACCAGGATCTTGAACTGGATCCTCTGAAGGATAGGAGTCAATGGAGTCAGGGGAGAATGGGGGAGATGGGGTCATGGAGTTTGGTGCGGGAGAGGCTGCAGAGTTCTGGACTATCTGCAGCCTGTGGAGGGAGGAGTTGGGAAGGCCGACAAGCAGGGCGTTTGCATAATCAAGCCTGGAGGTGATGAATATATGAACAAGCGTTTCAGTGGTCTGAGGGGTGAGGTAGTGGTGGAGTCGGGCAATGTTACGGAGGTGAGGGAAGGCAGAGCGGGTCATGGCTTGGATGTGAGGAAGAAAAGAGAGTTGAGTGTCGAACAAGACACCCAGGTTCCTGACTGGCTTAGTGAGTTGAAGTGTGCAACCATGGAGCCTGAGGTGCTGAGGCACTGGTGTGAGCCAATCAGGAGGGCCTCAGTCTTGTTCACATTCAACTGTAGGAAATTTGCCCTCATCCAGGACTTGATGTCTGACAGGTAATCTGTCAGGACAGCAGTGATCCTGGAGTTGAGGGTGGAGGCAGAAAGATAGAGTTGGTGTCATCCGCATACATATGGAAGTTGAACCCGTGTCTGCGAATGATGTCACCAAGGGGAGCATGTAGATATTAAAGAGGAGAGGGCCAAATGTCTTAATAGCACCATATATTTAATTTTTGTGCCTAAAATAGACGATACAGGATCAATTCATACAGCATTTGTTTGTCCTTTCCCAAACAGCTTTGGACAACCGACTTCACACATTCCTGTTCATCTTGTGATCATTTGATCTCTGTTGCAGGGGTCTTCGAAACAGCTGGAGGAGCTATGGTCACAAGGCTACAGTACCATTGTTGTCCAATAGTGGGACCCCTAACTCCCAAATACATTCAGCTGAAGTCCACTTCCCTTGTTGTTCAACCTTAGTCTGGATAGGACACCAATGATGACTGGAAGGTGTGCTTTCTGAATAACTTGACATTTAGGTTTGGTTCTGGACCAGTATCTGTCATTTTGGAAACTCTTATCTTCCTCCAATTAACTAACCAATTATCTTTAACCAATACTTTCCCAACCATATTGGCGTCCAATTTGCTAAATTCACCACAAATTTGTGAACAGTGAAACTTCGATAAGTCTGAGGTCATCCTTGCAGAATTCTGCTTTCTTGCTGTCAGGAAATTGGCTTCAATTGGCGTTTGAGTGGGGTTCCAGATGGTCAGCCTCAGAGGCATTTTGTTTTGGTCAGCTGGGTGTCTGACACACTCAGAAATCCATCACTGGGCTTAAAAGTCTCCAAGATAAACTATAAAAAGTTTATAAGCAATATGTCCCTGTGCCTGGTATGCAGGGATCCCTCTCTCCTGGTTGGATGCAGGTTGACATGACAGACTGGGTACCAGCGGGATTCACATATTCCTTTGCAAATCTCGCACATTGTGCCTCAGCCCTCCTGATTGGCTTGCACCAGCGCCTCAGCACCTCAGGCTCCGGCAGCATCAACCTCCATGGTTGCACACTTCAACTCACCAAGCCAGTCAGGAACCTAGGTGTCTTGTTCGATCCTCAACTGTCCTTTCTTCCTCACATCCAAGCCATGACCCGCTCTGCCTTCCCTCATCTCCATAACATCGCCCGACTCCACCACTACCTCACCCCTCAGGCCACTGAAACTCTTGTTCATGCCTTCATCACCTCCAGGCTCGACTATGCAAATGCAATCTTGTTGTTGTTGTTGTTTTGAGGGATGAGATCTCTCCAAAGTTTCCTCTAATCTATGTCTGTCCAGGCCTGAGAGTGCTGAGTGATGTGCTGCCAAATCAGTACTATTTTCATACCTTAGCACCCCAATGACTCCTCAGTTGATTCCCCTTTCACCTGCTCTGGGAGGGTGTCTGGTCTCTACTTGGTGCCAGTTCATAGCAGCACATAGGCTCTCCCACACTCACAACACAGTAACTCATCCAACTGGCTACACCATTGCGGGATTCCAAGATTTGTTAGTGTAATCAAATGGAAATAAAAGCAGCCAGGCTTGAGATAAGACATTTCGGAGTTTGCTACAATCACTTGCCTCACTGTTTTGGCCACTGGAGGGCATTGTGTGAATAGGGAGCAAGGTATGGAATGCAGTAACCATGAAAGATGCTGTTGCAGTAATTATTAATCTTTGGATTTGATAAAGCCCCTTCTCACATCGTCAAAACGTCTCAAAGTGCCTCGCTGTTTTGTACTGTGAAGTGCAGTGATTGTGGATTTGCAGCCAAATCTAGTAATCAGTTAGTGCACAGTAATGTCCTGCAAAGTGCCATGAAGTGAGTAATCAATTTTATCTGAGAAGTTATTGGTTATGATACTGGGAGAAACTCCCTTCACTTTTTGAGTCGTGCCGTGGGATCTTCAACATCCACCTGAACAAGCAGACATCTGATGATTTAACATCTCATCCGAAGGATGGCACCTCTGACAATGCAACGCACCCCAGCACTGCATTGGAAATTCTGTTACTGCACACTTTTATGACAATTTTTTCCCTTCCCCTTCTCTGCCCACCAAGAGGTTTGACTGGGTTACGGCTCCAAAGTGCTGATCACCCTCGTCTAGGTCTCCATCATTCACGTTGAATGTTGAATTTTGTTAGACAACTCGACCACACACGGCATCACAGCCAGCACAATCCTGTCCTCACTGAACATTCACTCTAACAGCCATGATCTCAGCATAGCAATAAGTGTCCTGCTATTTGATACTTCACCCAGGCTTATCTTAGAAGGCCATTTTACCTTAAGACTGCACTGAATGGTGGAAATTCTTAAATTCAGGCTTAATTTGGAAGACATTCTTTTAAAGAACTGGCTAACATCAGCTTCCAAATTACGACTTTTACAATTGTCCACTGTTCTCCGTAACCTTAAATGTTACAGGATTTCAGGACCAGGCGAAGGAACCCTAACTGGTTTTATTCCCCCTGACCTGGGGCACTTAGGCTGACTCAGGGGGAATAAAACCAGTCAGGGTTCCTTGATAGGCTGAGATCACATATTTCCAGGATTCCAACACTTACAACCTTATGATGTGTATTTTCCATGTGGCCAGGTGTTCTGACCAAATTAAATTGGTCATTTACTTTATGACTGTTTGTAGGACATTGCTGTGCACTATTCAGTTGCCACGTTCACCTACAAAATACACAATCACTACACTTTATAGCATATCCTGTCAGGCTTTTTGAGACATCCTTCTGACGTGTAAGGCATTGTATCAAATAAGGATTATTGTTATGTATAAAGTGCCCTTTATTCACTTCCAATTCTTTAATTATTATTGATTTATAAATTATAATTATAAAGTTACTTAATGATAACAAGTCCAGTATAGACTGTCTGGAGCCTTATTATTGCCGTAACCTTTGCTGGCTTCACCCTCTGACCAAAAATCTTTAAGTGTGAACAATACTATCAGTCAGAGGACATCCAGCTGGACTCTGTGATTCCACACTGCACAGTTGGCGATCAGATCACACAGCAACATTCTGCACAGTCTGGATTGTACAGAGACATCTCCCTGTGCTCGCATAACCAGGACAAATACCTCTCGTCCCATGTGTTACTTCACAGACAGCATCCCTTCCTTGTGTAGGTCAAATATTAGAACTGAACCTACCTCTAGTCCATGAATAAAAAAGGTACAACAGGTGAGGCATCAGGTTTCAGAGTAAAGTCTGCTTAAAAAAGACACAATTAATCCAATCTCTTTAAAGCAGTGTTTGAATGAGCCAAACAAACACAGGCAACCTTCCAGAATAACCTCAGCCCAAAGAAATGAGCAGTGTTATTTAAGAGCACGTCAATAAGGACACAATGGCAGAGCGTATGTGCTGCCCGTGCTGACGTTCGTGACTGGCAGGCTTTTCAGTTCTTGGCAATGAACTTGGCCTCTTTGTGGCCTTGAGGTAAGAAGTGTGAGACGCTTTTATCTCTGAGTCTCATTCGTGCCCCAGGGGAAGAATTCCTTATCAAACTAATTTCTAGCTCTGCCAACTGCTGACCCTTTTACAATTGTCAGTGAAGAAGGATTGGATTCGGGGCTGCACTGAGCCACCCTGTGGAAATCCCCCATACTGATGAGACAAGTGTTCTACATTGTAGAAAACACTGTGAAATTAGTGAAGCTTAATGCCTTCCCTTGTCGCTCCCTGAGATCTGTATACCTTTACCACAGCTTAAGGTTAATATTAAATTCTCTTTGCTTCTGGGACTCAACAGTATATTCACAGCTTTGCAAAGATTAAGTTAGAAATGTAAAAACAGGAGGAGGACAGCCAGCTGATGAGCCTGCTCTGCCAGTTTATTTGATCATGCAGTTCACTTCATGTCTTCTACACGCCTTTTCTCCAGGCCTTTGGTGGGGCGGGGGTGGTGGGGGGGGATAGGAAGGTCAGAAGAGCCTCTATGGGACATGCTTGACAAAAAAAATCCATATGCACAAATTCATATAAATTTTAAAGTGAATTGAAAATTTTCCACACTTTTCTGCACAATCTTAAATTGTAATACAAAATGGTCTTCAAGGTAAGACTGGATGAAATTTCGGGGCCATGGAGTACTCAGTACGCATAGTCAGAATAGGATATCTCTTTACCCCACCACTGGGTTGAAATTCCACTCAGCATTACACATTGTGTTTTGGTAATGTTGTCCAATAATCGAATTTCCCCCCATAAAAATCACACATCACCCATGTTTAATGCCAACCAGGACTTCAGCCCACAAATTTGTACACACTGGGCTCTCCCTCAGACTCACCAACCCAGTGCGCAACCTAGGCGTCCAGATTGAACCCCAGCTGTCCTTCCTGCCCCACATCCGGTCCCTGACCAGGACCACCTTCTTCCACCTCCGCCACATTGCCCGCCTCCGACCGTACCTTATAATAATAATAATAATAATAATCCTTGCATTTGATATAGCGCTTTTCACGTCGGGAGGACGTCCCAAAGCGCTTCACAGAACACACTGTAAAGTGAATTGACTGTATATTTGTGGGCGAACGCGGCAGCCAATTGCGCACAGCAATGTCCCACAAACAGTCGTAGATTGAAAATGACCAATTTAATTATTGTTTTGTTTTGGAGGGATTATTATTAGGCTCTGTGTGGAGTAAGGAAACTTGCCCAAGGTTTCGCCCTGCCTGGAATTGAACTCAGGTCTCTCACTTGCAAAGCGAGTGCTCTAACCACTGAGCTACAGTACCTTACCCCAAATGCAGCCCAAACCCTCACATCCTCCGCTCCACCATCGGAGGTCGTACTTTCAGCCTCTACGCCCCAAAACTCTGGAACACTCTCCCTCAATCCCTCTGTCTTGCCCCCTCTCTCCCCTCTTTCAGTCCCACCTGAAAGCTTACCTCTTCGACCGTGCTTAAGGCCACCTCCCCCCCGGCTTGGAGTCAGGCTCTGCCATAATTAAGCACTCTGAGACACTACCCTGAGTGGAGGGCACTATATAAGTGCAAGTTGTTGTTGTTGAATGACACTAGGTAACTTGAGGCTAAGGTCTTTGTAGATTTACAATCTTAAAAATTACTAGAGCATTCTCTTTCAAGGTTGGGTTTTCCTACACTTCTTTCATTTCCTGCAATTCGTCACACCTGGTCTCGGAGTGCGGGCAGTCTTCAGAAGCTCCTCTCTCCGTATCTTTAGCAACACTGCACTGATAAAATGATATCTTATAGAATTGGCAGCTCATAAGGCTCAGTCTCACCTCACTGGGAGTGAATTTTGACGAGCATCCAACTTATAGGTGATATGATCAGTAGTTGGTTTAGAGCAGAGTTGCAGTAGCACTCTAACCCTGCTCAGGTGAAAGAATCTGGGAAAGTGTACTGCTTGAATGAAACATTCTTCGAATGAGAGATTAAGCTGAGGTCCCGTTGCCCGGTTCGACACCCAGCTGTCCTTCCTCCCCCGTTAGGTGGATGTTAAAGATCCCATTCCTCTTCTCTTCAAAAAGTTTCTCCTGGGGTTCAGACCAACAATCTCTCAAGTTTGCCCACAAAATACACTATCACTCCTCCTTACAGCATATCCTGTGAAGTGCTTTGAGACGTCCTCTGGATGTGAAAGGTGATATACCAAATGAAAGGATGATGATTATCATTATTAGAGTTTAACATTGCTGGTGGCAATTTAACCCATCTGTATTTCCAATACCTCCAGGTGCTGGAATTGTATATTTTACCTTGGGCCCTTGAATGTAGTCTTTCTCATAATGCTGAAAGAGAGACTTAAAGGTTATGTTGTAATTCCCATTCGAGTATGAGAGTCCTTTCAGGGGAGTTGTTTAATTTTAATGAAGTCCTGTAGCATAATGGTTAGAGCGCTCACCTCGCAAGCGAGAGGACCCAAGTTCGATTCCCGGGCAGGGTGAAACCTTAGGCAAGTTTCCACCTCTGTTTACCTAGCAATAAGTAGAACCCGTTTGTTAGTCAATTTGTGGATCGCTTCCTGGGGGTATTAATCCCTTCAAAAAAATAAGCAAATAATTTACTCACTCAATCTGTGATTGTTTGTGGGACGTAGCTATATGCAATTGGCTGCCACATTTCACCACAAAATACACAGTCAAAACACTTTACAATATATTCTGGGAAGTGCTTTTACACGTCTCAACAACGCGATAATATGCTATATCAAATACAAGGATTTTGGTTATTATTTATTATAATAATCAAGGTTCACTGGCTGCACATTAAACTTAGGGATAGACTCAAGATATAACATAGAATCCAGTCAATTTGGTAAAATTGTGTGAGAGTTATCAAGTAGGATGTTTTTTTCTAGAAGTTATTTTAAAATGTGAGCCGTGGGGATGGGGATCGGTTACAAATTGTTCTATCTGCCGGGAGCTGACCCTGTCAGTCAACAAGGCAACAAGGCAGAATGGTCCTGAGGGGAGAGGCTCAGGGGAGGCAGCAGAGGGGAGGCGTTTGCTGTCTCGGACGCCTCAGTTATTACAAAGCAGGTTGGTACATTCTTTCTTAACTGAGTGTTTTGTATTTTTAAATGAAACATACAATGTTATCTTTCTTTGTGCTATATGTAATATATTAGGAATGCTGAAGACTTTTCCTTCCTGCCCCTGCATTCAGTGCATTCATTCGCCACATCAGCTGTTTGTGGCCTGGAGGTATTGTGATCTGGACATGGGCCGGATACGTGGTCGCATGAGGTCACTGATGTCCAAGTCTACGACTGATAACTTGCATTCAATGCCACAGGAGGAAGGGATTGAGCCCGATTGTCTAATGGTTTCCTGTACAGTAGCTGCACAGATACCGCAATGCTCAAACAACGCTGTTTTTCATTTAAGCTTCCTTTTGTTCTTCCGAACAAAGTGGTTCGGATATTCCCCTATAATGTGTGTGTAATTTTTTCTAAGTGTGCCTCACTCACCAGAGAACAAATAGTTTGCTGAGAACTGACACCAGCTGTAAAATTCCAGAAGTGCCAATCAAATGTGGCAAAATATTATAGTAAAATGTCTTATTCCTTGAAGTGAAATAAAGCCCTTTCTGTTCTATCTGAAGCCTGAAATAACTTCAAGACTGCGGTATAGCAGACTTGCATTTCCACTGTCCAGTAGTATATGCTGAGAGTCGCAATACCATTTGGATTAACTGATAAAGAAAAAAAAGTTACTGATGCCACCCACACCTGGATTGTTCTGAACAAGTCAACAACAACCTCATCAACAACAACGCCCTCCACACCGGGTAGCATCTCGGAGCACTTAACAGTGGCGGAGGCTGACTCCGAGCTGGGTGGGGATGGGGGGGAGGTGACTGTAGGCACCGTCAAACAGGAAGGTCTTTAGGTGGGACTTGAAAAAGGGGAGAGAGGGGGCAAGGCAGAGGGATTGAGGAAGAGTGTTCCACGGTTTTGGGGCATAGTGGCTGAAAGTGCAACCTCCAATTGTGAAGCGGAGGGCACGAGGGACGAGCAGGAGGTCGGTGCTTAGTCGAACGGTGGTGCGAGGAGATCGGAGAGGTTTTTTTAGAAAAAACCCAATAATCTCAACTGTTGTTTAGATAGTTCTATGTTTAGAATTTCCAAATGATTCAAAGTAATACATTTAAATGCTGATTCTGCAACTTTATTTGTGGAATTTGACAATTTTCTTTAACATTTGCCGGCAAATGTACGTCACTACATTTTACAGTAAAACTTGTGAAATGCCAAAGAAATGTTTGATGATATAATGACTGTGGATTCCTATAGCTTAGTGGTTAGAGCACTTGCCTCACAAGCTGGAGAACCTGGGCAGGGTGAAATGTTGGGCAAGTTTCCTTACTCCAAACGCCTCTGTTTACCTAGCAGTAAGTTGGAACCTGGTTGTTAGTCGATTGGTGGATTGCTTTTCCGGGGCAACAATCCCTTAAAAAAAATTGGTCACTTAATCCACGACTGTTTGTGGGACACTGTTGTGCGCATTTTTTGCTGTATTTGCTGTATTTTGCCCACAAAACATATAGTCAATTCACTTAACAGCATATTCTGTGAAGTGCTTTGAGATGTCTGGAAGATGTGATAAAGTGCTATATCAAATGCAAGTATTATTATAAAATATCGAAAGTAAAGATTATTATTAATAATAAATAAGAAACAGGTAAATTGAGAATTCAAGTAAAATGGAAAGTCCATTAAGATCATAACTGTAAATCCCATATTTAATTTTTTAATCTTCACATTTTATATCGCGCATTTCACATTGGAACAATATCTCAAAGTTCTTCAAAGGATTTATTGTAAAGTGTAGATACTGTGTAATTTGAAAGTGAATACAGCAGCCAATTTGCACACAACAATGGCCCACAAACCGCCATAAAGTGAATAACCAATTTTATCTGAGGGATATTTATAGTGTCCACATGCAAGCTTTTTTTTTAGTTCTCTAAAGATACCAAAGTTAAATTTAAGTTACAGATCTTTCTAAATGTATAATTTTCCATCTCTGGAAAATTATATTGGCCCCCAGTCTACTTTCAATAAAACAATAGAAGACCCTCTGTATGCCCTAGAAGTACACCAGTTAGGTTTCTTCAGTGGATTTTGAATACAATGTGACGATTGTTGTTTTTGAATGTAAAACATTAAGGAAACATTTAACAAAGCCAAACTGTCGATTCTCCAAAATTGTTCTTTCCCGTAAATAAAGTTGTTAAAGACTTTAATGTTGTGCAAGTCTAATAGGACCTCCTGCTAAATTTCCTAGCATATGGGCTATCGTAGCTTGTTATCTGTAAATCTTTCCCAGGTTGAAGCCCACATTTAACCTCCTCAACATCATGCTGCTGGAAAAGTAAAAGAGCAAATGTACAAAACACGGTAGCCTTTAAATAACAACAGCAGCAACAAAATTACATTTGTAAAGCGCCTTTCACGTCGGGAGGATGTCCCAAGGCGCTGAACAGTCAGGGATCAGGACCCGAGCATGGGGGGCTGGGGGCAGGGATGGGATGAGGGAGGGTAGAGAGATAGGAGTGCAGCTGAAGGCATGGTCGAAAAGGAGGGTCTTGAGTCATGCCTTGAAGGAGGCAAGAGAGGAAGCAAGGTGAAGGGATTGTGGAATAGAGTTCCAAAGGATGCGGTCACAGAGCCTGGTATGGGAGAGGATGTGAGCTGCAAAGTTCTGGATGATCTGCAGCTTGTGGAGGGAAGAGTTGGTGAGGCCGACAAGGAGGGAGTTTCCGTAGTTGAGCCTTGAGGTGATGAGTGCGAGTATGAGGCTTTCGGTGGCCTCAGGGGCCACTGATAAAATACTTTGAAATCAGTCTGCAATCTATTTCAGCCAGTTTAAAAATAAGGGAGAAATGCTATTTGGGCCTAGCTTTACTCTATTTCTATATCACTTTAGAGCATACAGACATTGGCAAATTCTTAAATTCTTTTAAAACCTACAGGAAGAATAACTTCAAGGTTAAGACTGCATTTGCCTGCTTCTGAACAGCTCTAAGATGTTTCATAGAGTAAATCTCGATGCAGGTGAAATTTCTCCCCTAGAGTGTTAGAATAGTATATGTTTTAAAACTGAAGGTGCTTATTCTGGTTGTAACAGTGTCTAATCTGTCATATCTGTTAATGTCAACTCCTGGGAATTCCATTCTGGAAGTAGATTGGATCAGAATGGTGTTCATGCTGCTCATATTTCCAACGTGGGAAGAATTTCCATATGCTTGACTTGGATTTCTTATTAAAGCTTCCGATTATGAAATATTGCAAATTAGATCCTGTTATTTGTGATTTTAGTTGTTGGGTATTGGTTAGATACTAATTTATCAGAAGATGAAGAGAAATACTGAGGTAGTGAGAGTCTTTTTGGCTTTGTGACTTTGAGCTTGACTGTTTGTGAGACATTGCTCCGCGCAAATTGGCTGCTGTATTTACTTAAAAAATGTAATCACTACAATTTACAGGAAATCTTGTGAAGTGCTTTGAGATGTCCCCCTAAAAGGTGTTGTATCGAATGCAAAGGTTATTTATTCATTTATTTTTGAACTACAAAATATTATATAAATAATTCAGGATTTTATCTGGACAAATCTAAATTTGTGGTCACCTAGTCTAGTACAGATATGGTGAAAATAAATTGTCATGTCAAATTTCTTGATTACATTCACCCAACATTTCTGCTGTAGTCAGGCAGCATATTTGGCTATACAATTCCATTCATGATTTAACTTCTCCCCAGCTCAAACTAAGGAAAAATTAAGTCGCTATAAACATATAATTTTAACTTCCCAGTGTTGAAAGAATTCCTCCTTAAAAGATTTTTTACAAATGTTTAAAAACAGGCTTAACCCTACTATTTTAACTGTGTATTTCGTCCACAAAATACACATTCAATCCACTTTACAATATATTTTTTGAGACATCTCAATGACATGATAAGGTCAGGTGCAAGCATTATTATTATTATTATTATTATTATTATAGCATTCACATCCACGATCTTCCAGCATTCTCCTTCTGTTTATGTATTTCAACAAGTTTGTTGCAAAATTAGCGAGTGGAGGAATATCAATTCCTATATTTACACAATCAGGATAATTCCAGGTGCAATACTTCAAAGCAAGACCATTGAATCAAAGCCTTCCCTTGAACTTGGTGTTTCGTGAAAGAAGGAAAGCCATGTCCGGGTGTATAGGATGCTCCAGTGTAGCCAAACCTGGACAGATATTGCAATTAAATAGAAATGTTGCATCCATTCCTCACATAGTCTAAGTCAGAGCCTCATGAATTTAGCCTTAAGACAATTGTCTTAAAACAGAAGATCATACAGAATTGTGGAGAATTATTACATTTTCCAGATTATCCAGAACTCTGCAGCTAGTCTTCTCTCCCATGCCAAACTCCGTGAACTGATCACCCCCATCCTCACCCCGGCTCCATTTGTTCCTCATCCCTCAGAGGATGGAGTTTAAAATCCTTGTCCTTACTTTGAAAGCCCTCCATGGTTTTGCTCCCCTCTACTTCTGCAACCACTAACATCAAGCTGTCCACTCCCTCCATTCGGCGGGCACTAGCCTGATTCATTTTCCCAACGCTTCCTTTCACAAGCTGCAGTTCATCCAAAACTCTGCAGCTCGTGTACTCTCAGGCACCAGGCTCATCACTCCCACCCTCGCCTGACTCCACTAGCTCCCCATCCCCCAGAGGATTGATGTCAAGCTCCTCGTCCTCACTTTCAAGGCCATCCATGACCTTACCCCCTCCTACCTCTCTGACCTGCTGACTCCCTACCAACCTGCCCGCTCCCTCCTCTCATCACGCTCCAGTCTGCACCATGTCTCCCGCCCGACCCGCCCTATCATTGGTGGTCGGGCTTTCAGCCTCTCTGGCCCCACACTCTGGAACTCCATCCCACGGTCCCTTTGCCTCACTTCCTCCCTTGCCTCCTTCAAGGCTGTCTCAAGACCCTCTCTTCGATCGTGCCTTTGGTTTCCCTCCCACCTCTCTGCCTTCCCTCACCCCTACACCACCCATCCCCCATGCTCGGGCCCCGACACCTAACTGTTCAGCGCTTTGGGATGTCCTCCCGATGTGAAAGGCACTCTAGAAATGTAATTTTGTTGTTGTTGTTGCCTGCCCTGCCCATCCCACCATTGGCGGTTGGGCCTTCAGCTTCTTGCCTGCAACCTCTGGAACTCCATCCCCAAACCTCCCGCCTAGCCCTTTCCCTCGCCTCCTTCAAGATCTTCCTGTTTGATCTTGCCTTCGGCCACACTCCCACCTAGACTCCCCCTACCCTCCAACCCTTTTGATTCCAACCCCAGCTCAGGTGCAACTGTTAACTGTCCACCACCTTGGGATGTCCTTCTAACATGAAATATATAAATATAATTTGTTGTCGTTGAAAAGTTAACAGCAAGATTCTGCAATGATACAGCTTAGGATTGAGTTGAAAAGACATGTATATGTGCTGATGTCAAAGAAAAAGGTAATAATAAAAGCAACCTTCACCTTTTATATTCTCCATATTTATAAGTGACTGTGTGACCTGAGGCAAGTTACCTTCTCACAATGTTATATCACATTGAAGCTTGAGCTAGAACTGAGTCAGTCAACCATAGCACCTTGTCTGAAAAGCTTTTTTTCACATTTTTACTTAAATTTATTTTCTTTAATAATGTGATATTGCCCAATTGCTAAAGGTCCACAGATGCAAGTATAGAATGACGCTGTCTCTGAGGCAAATCATTGAGTTTTTCCTTTGCTGATAATTTTCGGATACCTTTGCATATCCGTCTGGCGGGCCATTGAGCCAGCAGATCCTGTGGCGGGGAAGCAGGCCAGGGAGAAAAACAATCATACTGATTCTTTCCTGTTTTGTGTAAAACAGAGATTAGAGCATACTCAACAAAGTGATAAGGCTTTCCACATTCCTGGTGAAATGTGCTGCTTACATTTGCTCCCATGTGCATACTCTTACAGTTCCTGTAAGCTTCATTTTCCAATAACAGTTAAGACAATCTAATGCATTTGACTATAATGATCATGTTATAGTTGCTATCTTTAGCTCAATCCTTTCCCCATGTGCAGTACTAATACTACTACCACTACTATTAATCCTTGCTTTTGATATGACACTTTATCATGGGGTCAAAACGTCTCAGAGCGCTTCACAGGATATACTGTAAAGTGGATTGATTGTGTATTTTGTGGGTGAAATGCGGCAGCCAGTTTCCGCATAGCAGTGTCCAACAAACAGCCATAGAGTATGTGACCAATATTTTATTTGATGGATTGTTGGGAGAATCCACCAAATAGAGGACATTGTTGGGAGGACATTGGGAGAAACTCCTTTCTCTTTTCAAATAGTGCCATAGGATCTTTAATGTTCACCTGAGCAGGCAGACAGGTCCTCGGTTTAACCTCTTAACCAAAGAACGGCACCTCCGACAATGCAACACTCCCCAGCACCTCATTGGAGTGTCAGCATAGACTATGTGACTCCATGTCCCGTCAAGGGGTTCGAACTCACAGCCTTCGGTCTCAGAGGTGAGAGTGTGACCAATGAGCCAGGCTGACACACCACATAAAATGTGGTCAATTGCCCATGCCGTGTACAAGTGAAATTGTTGATTCTCAGGGTGTATAGAGCAGGGTATATATTTGAGAAATGTTCTGTTCCTAGTCAACATATATAGATACAATCAGAATAAAATACACGTGGCAGGACCGTTGACCTCAACATCATTTATTTGATGCTTATTATATTTTGTTGTTGCCAAGCAGTGAATGCTAAATAATTTGACTATTACTAATAATATAATAATAATCCTTGAATGTGATATGATATATTCCCCTCCCTTCCCCCCCCACCCACCTCCCCCCCCCGGCCCCAGCTTGGGTCTGAAATGCTGTACTCTGTCCAGCGCCTTGGGACGTCCTCCCAACGTGAAAGGGGCCATACAAATATAATGTTGTTGTTGTTACATTATTAATCCTTATCACATCGTTGTGGTGTCTCAAAGGGCTTCACAGAATATACTGTAAAGTGAACGGATTGTATATTTTATGGGCAAAACACTGCAGCCAATTGCACGCAGCGGAGTCCCACCCCATTGAGTGACCAAATTTTTTTTTTTTGAACTGATTATGCTTGGTAAACAGAGATGCCTGGAGTAATGAAGCATTCTTGAGGTTTCGCCCTGCCCAGGAATCAAACCTGGGTCCTCTCGCTTGCAAGGTGAGTGCTCTAACAAATGTGATACAAGCCCAGGTAAGCCAGCTAATGAAAAACTAGTTGAAATATTCAAATATTGTGCTCTGATGGACCTTGGTCTTCTTTCGCCTAACAAATTCTTATGTTCTCTAAAAAGTAGAAATGAAACAACTGACTCAACCAAATTAGAGTGACATTTTATAGTGCTCAGGTGGCAAAGAGCCACCAGATTTAACCAGATTACAACCAGATTTAAGCTGAATTGTTAGTTTCAGTAAAACAATGCATTTATTGAAACTGGATTTCATGTAAAGAAATACCCAGCTGAGTGCAAAAGTGACACGTTGGGTAGTAATATTAATAATAATAATCCTGGCATTTGATATTGCAATTGTGAAAGAGTTAACAGTTTTTAAAAAAAATTCAAAAGGCAGAAAACAGCAGGAAACAATCATAATATGAAATAAATAAAATGAAATTCAAAATAACACACAACCATAAATAAGAATCAGTGAGGAAATGTTGCTGCATAGTCTCACCTCACCATAATACCTTAAATGGTCACAGAAAACATTGCAAATGTTTATAGTGTTCTGTGACAGGGAGAGAAAGAGACAGCTGACCTATGAAAATAAATACAAATTAGATACCACATTCACCTGCAAAACACAGTCTCTACTTTACAGTGCATCCTGTGTAATATTTTGAGATGTCCTCCCTATGTAAAAGGCTCTATATTCAAATACAAGGAATATTATTATAACATATGATCCTTGCAGTATTGCTGTTTTTTAAAGCAATTCATTCACTTTTGCCTTGTAAATCTCATCTATAATATTCTGTACCAATAATTGTTGCTTCTATGTCTTCTGGGATAGTCTTGTTATGTAAGTTAAGATGTAAAACAGATGTTTGTTCCTAGAGGTAAATCATGTGATCAAAAAGATCCAACTGCTGCTTAAGCACTACACCTCTATTTGGTGGAACCATTGCCAACCAGGAAGCTCGCAGGGAGTTCCTAGTACCTACCATACACCTAGTGAGGGCTGAATCCCATGCTAGCGAAGGCTCAAACCCGCACTTGTCAGATGTGTCTGTCAGACATCAAGTCCTGGAATGAGAACCAATTTTCTACAGTTGAATGTTGACAAGACCAAGCCCCTGTTGCTGGCTCTCACCAAGCGGATTTACTCACCTCAGGCATTGACAGCATCAATGTTCATGGATGCACTCTCCATCTCACTGAACCACCTCAGAACCTTGGTGTCTTGTTCAACCCTCAACTGTCTTTTAAACCCCACATCTGTGCCATGATCCATTCTACCTTCCCCACCTCCACAACATTACCCGTCTCCACCACAATCTCTCCCCTATCTTAGGTTGTTGAGAATCTCATCCAAGCCTTCATTACATCCAGGCTTACGTGGCAAACTCCCTGCTTGCCGGACTTCCCAACTCTTCCCTCCACAAATTGCAAATTATTCAGAACACGGCAGCTCATGTCCTCTCCTGCCCCAGGCTCCGGGAGCAACTCAACTGTATCCTCACCTGCCTTGATTGGCTCCCCATCTTCCAGATCGAATTTAAGATCGTTGCTCCTCTACCTCTGTGACCTCCTAAATTTCTACCAACTTGTCCACTCCTTCTGTTTGGCGGGCCTGCTCCAACATGGGCTGTCGGGCCTTCAGCCTTTCTGCTCTCTGAAATTCCATCCTGGAATACCTCTGCCTCGCACCCTCCCTTGCCTCATTCAAACCCCTGTCTCAAGACTTTCATCTTTGAGCATGTCTTCAGTCACCTTTCCATCCTGACGCCTCTTGCTCTCAACTCCTCTTGATTCCAACCCCGAGCTTGAGTGCAAGTGCCTAGGGACGTCCAGGGCCTAGGGACGTCCTCCCGATATGAAAGGTGCCATATCATTGCAATTTGCTGTTGTCAAACGATCAACTAATGACTATCCTCCTTGTGTGGGAGGTAAGTAAGATCTCATGGAGCTGAACTGGATCCAAGGTGATATATTTGGCAATGGAATGTTGTTCTTGGTAGTCCAGTTCCTGAGCCAGGTGGGTCTGCAGTATTCCAGGGCATTGTTGATGACAGCACAACCAGGCTGCTTATCAGCAGTACTTGGAAAGGTAGACCATTCACTGGGGGCAGGGACTCTTCCCACTCAGCTCTCATTAACCCTGTAAGCCAAAGCCCTAACGGGTAGTGTGGTCCGCACTAGACAAGCAGTGGGAAAGCTTGGGCAGTACTCTGAGTGGTTTTAGCTGGTTAGACTCAACAGTACCGACACACGCACTAGGTTTCCCAAATCCTGATTTTTGCCAACCTGCACCCTCCAGAGAGAGAGTGCACATTTTATTCCTGTAAACATCTTTGGAATTTCCACATATAGGTGGTAAGCTTGGTATACATTCCATGTATGGGTGGGAGGAACTCTTAAGCATGGTTATGGATTTCTGCATGAGTCAGACATCCAGCTGACCAAAAAAAATCCAATGGAAAACACCTGAAGGCTTAAAAGCCCTGAGAGTGAACTGAAAACAGAAAGAGAAAGTAGGCGGTAACGGCTGCTGTGAACTTAGAATAAAGTTGAAACCTCTGAACCTTGGAGGGAAAGTGTTTTTGATCTTATTTGAGCGGTGTCACACAACCGTCTGATTTTAAATATAGTGCATTAGATCAAGACCTTCACTCAGCCTCTCTGTTTTGTCCACTTTTTTAAAAAATATATATTTATTTACAAATATAATATTTAGTACAACAGAAATCCAAAAGAAACACTACATCTTTTGTTACAATTTTTTTCTTTTCTCCCAATACAAAAAACATTCTGTTGTTTACGGTACATTCCTTCTCTGCACATAGGTTGTGGACACGTTTTTGGGACCTTCCCTTTAGCACAGTCGGGAGTTGCCCCTGTGTACGCCACATCCATGTGTGGGTCCGCGCACACTCTGATAAGGCGCGCTTACCACTTTCGGAAGGCGCCCTGATGTGCACCGTACGTGCACATGTTTACCGTACATACATTTTTGGGACGCTCTTTGGTTACATCTCAAGCATCCTTCTATATCCTTACTTCAGTCGGATTTGGGTGCGCTCGTGGGCTACCTAGTGGGAGCGCCCTGAGTGGGTTGTGCAGAGCGGCTCCTGCCAGGGTCAGGCCCCATTTGCGTTTGCCATGATTGAGCCAAACTTCAGCTTGTCCCTCAATATATAGTCCCTGATCCTAGCGTGCACAAGCCTGAGGCAGGCCCTCACCTTCCCCTCGTTCTGCCACAAAACACCTGGTTTTGGCAGCCAAAGGGCCTCCTTTACCAAGTTTATGATCCTCCAGGTGCATTTGATATGGGTTTCGCTGTGAGGGCCCGGGAACAGGCAGTACAGCACCGAGTGCTGTGAAAGCGGGTCCCCAGGGACGAACCGCAAGAGAATCCATTCCATCTCTTTCCAAACCAACTTTGCGAAACAGCACTCCAGGAAGAGGTGGTCCATGGTCTCCTGGCCTCTGCAGCCGGCCCAAGGGCAACGTGCTGACTGGCCCAGACCTCGCCTGTGCATGAAAAACCTGAGGGGAAAGGCCCCTTTTATCACCAGCCAGGCCATGTCCTGATAGTTCTTGGTCAGGCCTGGTGACGAGGCGTTTTTCCAGACGTCTGGCAAACTCCTGTTACCTGCAGGGTAACTCCTGATCAGGTCTGCCCTCTCCCCCTTTTGAACGTTTTCGACTACCTGCCTCGTGGACCATTCAGTGATTGCGCGGGGATCTGGGATGGTGTTCTTCAGAAATTTCTCAATTGTGTGGAACGTTTCGAGGCAGTTCTGCCAGACCCACCCTTCTTACCATTGGTTACAGGTAGAAACCCAGCACGTAGCGGCATTTGTTGCCCACATAGCGGGGCTTCAGGCACAGCCTCAGGCATCTACACACAAAGGATCAGGGCTATGTTAGGGACCCCTTTCCCCTCCCTTTTCCGGGATTTTGTGTATCGTGTCTCTGTGGACACAATCCATCTTGGACCCCCACATCAATTGGAAGACCTCTCTGATGACTGCAGTGGCATTTTTCCTGACAATGCCACGGCAGTCACCAGAAAGGCCAGACCTGGGCCACGTACAGTAACACTGAGAGGGCCTCACACTTTATCACCAGATTTTTCCCGGTGACAGCAAGCGCTGGCGCCACATCTCCAGTTTCTTTCCGTTTTGTCCACCAGATAGCAGAGGTGATCCACTAATCTATTCATAGCAAGAGCACAGGTTCTGCTTTTGAAAGTGACTAAATTATTCCACTCCCTCCTATGCAGTGCTTTACGAGCGATTCTTTTGATTAGATGAATTGCCTCCGCTCCCAGGTAACTGACCCTGTCACTGTTGTTTAAACTGGCCATATTAAATATGTGTAATGTGGCACATGCTACCTGACACTAACCAACCACAGAACCTTTACATCCCAGATAGATATCACCCACATGGCTTGGCTGGGTAGCTATAATGAACCCCTGCTGGTACTGTACTTACATAATTTCGCCCACAAATATACAGTCAATTCACTTCACAGTATATTCTGTGAAGCGCTTTGAGACGTCTAGAAGACGTGAAAAGTGCTATAACAAATGCAAGGATTATTATTGTTATAAACATGTACACATACAGAAGAGACACACACAGACGCACTCACAAACACATACATACAGAGGAGGGAGAGAAACAGACACGAGAGGCCTGGGGCCAGAAATCACATTGTATCGCGGGTTTGTAGCGGCTCCTGCGAAAAAATTGTGGTCGTACTTTTCCATTGGTTCAGCTCATCGCCAATTTTTTAACAGCATATTTAATGTCAACAGTACTGGTGCATTACTTTGGGTCCTTTTTTAATAAATATGAATATTTATATAACACCTTGGAATGTCCTCCTTTCAAAAGAAAAATAATAAAAATTTGATCACTCAATCCACAACTGTTTGTGGGACACCGCTGTGCGCAATTGGCTGTCGCATTCCGCCCACAAAATGTACAGGCAATTCACTTTACTGTATATTTTGTGAAGTGCTTTGAGGCGGCTCAATGACATGATAAGGTGTTCTATCAAATGCAAGGATTATTATTATGATTATTGTTATTATAATCTTTGAAGATGCGAAATGAAAGATTGATTGAATTTGTGAGAATGAAATTCAGTCTAACTCATTTCCTTCTGCCGGAACAATACAGAAAAAGAAGAATATAAAAACTTTGATATCGGCTACATTATAATTCTTCCCCAAGAATTTTCTATATTTATGTTTTTTTTCTGAGTGTGAGGTTGAATTCTACAGACAAGTGCTCTTATCGTTACTGGGTTTGTGTTTTTGCCAGAAGTTATATCAGCTTTTTAACTTGGTATGATTAAATAAAGCAATGTACTGTCCTTATCACCTCAGTGGTAAAACATTTTTCAAAGTGAACGTGAATTGAAATCCATCAAGAATTTTGTGGGTTTGATTCTTTTTCCAGTTGCAACCACTTGTTGATAAGTTCCTGTGTCCATTTGGTTAATGTGGTTTTGGGCTGCAGATTGCCAATGCCTTTTCTCCTTAGAATTGACCAAACATTCATGATGGATGGGCACCAATCGCATTGTTCTAGTCCTAATGTCAAATAAATCATGCTGACCATTTCACATTCAATTCACATTCAGTTCCCTGAAATTTCAAACTTGCAAATTTGGTAATACCCTTTCTACTGAGTCCTCTTTGTTTCTAAACAGATCGTCGTGAAATGGGGAGTGTGATCAAGCCTGGCAGTACCTCCACTCACCGATCTCTGGTTATGCCCACTGGAGCCATGTAAATATTATCAGTCTGGGTATAAAAGTCCAGTTATCTAGAAGTACAACAACAGGTATGTGTGTGGTGATGTTTTGGAATTGGTCCTGCCAATGGACTGGGTGTAGTGTTTGAAACTTATCTGCGCATAAAACAGAATGTTGAGGTTGGTCTCCCCCTGTCCAACTGGGGAGGTTAACAAAATCAAAATCAGAGCTATGTAGGTGCTATATTGTTCAGCTCTTTTTCTCTGATTGGGCCAGATCCTGTTAATTATCAGAAAAATGGCTGCCTCCAAACCAGGAAAATAATGAGGAATCAACTTTGGCTACCTTGCTACAGCCTTAGATGCACACCCAGAATAGAGGATAAACCTGAGGAGCAGAGGAGTCCATCTGAGGGTGACTGAAAAAACTAGAGGAGAAAAGGATATGTAGGCAAAGGCAAGAGTGGCTGGAGGGCAGTAATAGAGAAAGAGGTGAGGATGGGACAAATAATAATAATCCCTGCATCTGATATAGCGCCTTATCACATCTTTGAGACGTCTCAAAGTGCTTCAAGGAATTATTATCCCCAAATCCACCAATTGACTATTTTTGAAGCGATTACTACTCCTGGAAAAGCGATCCGCCAATCGACTAGCAACCTAGTTCCTACTTACTGCTAGGTAAACAGAGGCGGTGGAGTAAGGAAACGTAACTAAGGTTTTGCCCTCCCAGGGAATCAAACCTGGATCCCTCTTGCTTGCGGGACAAGTGCTCTAACTAATACGCTACTGGATCCACGTAGACCTGCTGGGAATAAGAGCAGGAATAACTGAAGGCTAATAACTGGCAAATATAGTGAAAAGTGTAAGGGGGAAATGCAAAATCTCTGGATTTCAGCAACAAGATTGGGGGAGGGTGGAGTAGAGTGTAGCAATGGAAAATCTTGGTAATAGTTCTGCCCTGTTTCCTGGACCCATTGCAGCTCTGCTGTTTCCCCAACTTTAGGGGAGTGTTTTTTAATTGCAGAAGGTGGTAGACCTAGATCATGTCTTAATTTACCATGGCAATCTGCTTGAGTATAAATAAGGCAGATGTCGTCAAGGTTGGTTTCCATTGTTTGATTCTGAACTCCATTTTGTACGTTCACCTTCAGTAAACTATGACGTCAGCATCAATATTGATCTGTAAAGGAGATTGTTGGGATGGCAGATGTGAATAATGTAAAATTAATTCCATTTGGAGTCTAATACTATAGTGGCAGCTTACATTGGAATATTACAGCAACAATTTGAATTCCCTGCAGGTGATAACTGCAGTCTACTATTCATACAATGAGGAGTATCTAAACGCTTTCATTCTCTAAAATTGAATTATCACCCTCACAGTACATATCTCAACAAACAACAGACTGCTAAACTTAATCTTTCTACTTTATTTTTTAAAGATAGTGAACTTAGGTAGGGTAGTTTCAATTCCAGTTGAGTGAAATGGTACTGAAAATCATATGGGTAACTTAGATATCAATCACGTGCATGCACATCAGCTGAATGGAACAGTTTGCAGAATTATTCCTGGCTAGCAGTATCTTTATGTCGAGAACCAGCTCTTTGTCCCCCTGACACACAGCCTCTCCCACTGACTTGGGTATGCTGCAGGCAGAACAGATCAATTGTTTTGTAGACCAATTCCCTGCTTCTCGTTGCATAAACTGTATGTCAGCCAATCTCCCCTGCTAACTTTGGCCCAGACTGGCTGACATTTGGCTGGCACCTGCAATATTGTGGGATTTAATGACTAACTTTTGTGTAGTAAACCTGCCGTTTAGATTTCAAAGGGGGATAACTGTTATTACTTTTATTGCTATATCAATAACAATAAATGTATTGAACCCTGGAGTTTATTTCTTCCACAATGTGGTTTAGGAACTGTGAATTATTTTTTCTACATATCTGCTACGTAAAGCTTCATGGATGAGATTACTTTCTTAGCAAAGAATCATGGAAACTGAGGCACAGAAAGAGGTCATTCTTGCCTATCTGCAAATTTCTCCACAAGAACTATACACTCAAATCCCAAATCCTTATGTCCTTTTCCGGTACCTTTTTATTATCGTGGTGACCTGTAGTATATTGGTTAGAGCATTCACCTCACAAACAAGGCTTGATTCCCAGCAGAGTGAAATGTTAGGCAAGTTTCTTTACTCCATAAGCCTCTGCTTATTTAGCGGTAAGTAGGAGTTAGCAGTAATCAGGTTGATAGTCTATCGCTTTTCTAGGGGTAATAATAGTGTTTTAATTAATAATAATAATTTGGTCACTCAATCCACAACTGTTTGTGGGATACTGCTGTGCACAATTGGCTGCCACGTGATACGGTTCTATATCAAATGCTAGGATTATTATTATTATTATTATTCCTCTAAGCACTAAGTTTCACATGACCATCACCCCTGTCCATGCCAGACTCCACTGACTCTCTAGCTCCCAGCGGATCAAATTCAAGTTCCTCACTTTCACCTACAAATCCCAACATGCCTTCAACCTTCTCTACCAGTGTAATCTTTACCAGCCTCAATATCCTGCCTGCTCCTTCTCTTAACAAAACCGGACCTGCTGTATGTTCTTTGTCCCCTCTGTCCTACCAATAATGTCTGAGCCTTCAGTCACTATAACCTACCCTCTGGAACTCTCACTCTAAATCCCTTTACCCTGTTTCTATTTGTATTAAACGTCTCTGGAAAACATACCCCTTTGAAAGTCCCTGCTGTCCCATCCCCAATCCACCTGCTCAAGAGTCTGGCACTGACTCTGACAATCACTTTGCGATGATACCGTATGTGAAGGGAGCTATATAAATGGAAATATTTATCCAATTGCATCTTAAATAATGTTATTATAGGACATTTGCATGCACAATTACCACTTGTGGCAAGCATTTCATGCTCTAATAACCCGCTGTGTGAAAGCAAACTTCGAGTCTAATTCTTCCAGTAATAATCCTGTCTTTATGTCCCCTTATTATAGAGTCACCAGTCAGTGGGAATAATCATTTGTTATTTATCCTCTCAAAGCTTTTTTCACAATTGTGAAAATCTCTCAACATTCCCTGTTTCGGTGGAAACCTCAATCTGTTAGGCCTATTCAACAACAATTTTCATTTATATCATGCCTTTCAGGTCGAGAGGAATTCTCAAAGTGCTTCACACATTTGACAGGGAGTCTGAGTTGGGGGGCAGCTGAGGAAGTAGTGGGGGCAGGGGAAGGTGGACAAGTGTGAAAGATGTATCTTATTCCCATAGCAACAGCCCCTCATTGCAAAAGTCAGTCATGAAACGAACATATAGCTGAAGAGTGCCATTTGTCCCATTTGATCTCATTCTTTCAGAATACCACCTCTGCTTCTTCGTAATGTAACATCAAACTGTCTCTTAAACGAGTTCTAGCTTCTGATAACCCATTCCAGGGTTGGTTATCCTCTGCGTAGCTCAGTTAAGCGCTTTGGGACGTCCTCCCGACGTGAAAAGCGCTATATCAAATGCAAGGATTATTATTATTAAGTACACGTTAATTAACACAATACTCCTACCAGCAAGGAGAAGCCTAGCGTTAGGTCAGCATACCAGGAAATGTTTGTCAATGTTCTGCTTGCTCCTTTGCTGAATAAGCAGCCCATTTTATTGAACAATATTATTTATGCTGCTTGTCAATAGCATAAACAATGGCTTGTAAACACTTTCCATCAATTAGTTAACAAAATGACAACTTCGGGGCATGAAATGTACCTAAGAACCACAATTGTCGGTGCACCTTATGTGCTAAAGCATAAAATATGCACTGACGCACAGAGCTGCTGGAGAATGCACTATACTAGGAACAATGGTGCATGTCATTCCAACATTCAATGGAATAACATCAAATCCATTAACTTTGCAGGTCAGAAAATATTGATTATTTGCAGAAGGTGGCAGAGTGAAAGCACTTAAACGGTGCAGTTTTTTTACAATACATTACTTGATGATGGTAGTTCAATCAGAACTTCTTGTTTGCTAAATGCTGACTTTATTAATGGCTACATATCTGTGGCTTTCCAGTTATTTCAAGTATGTAACATGGTGCTCTCAGGGAGGAATGATTTCTCATGTTGTGGCAGGTTGAGTAACTTTATAGCCCTCCCAGACTGAATATGATGACTTAGGTAGATACAATGCTATTCAGTGCGTGAGACTGTTCTCTAGCTATTCATCAGTCAGGAAAATAGCCCTCACTTGAGCTGATATCCTACCCCCATGCTTACAAAGATTACAATATTATGACACAAGCCTCTGGCATGATAGTGATGACAAGCATTGGTAAGGTTCTATTACTGCCAGCTCTTCAGTCCTGCATTAATTTATCTATTCAATTAGCTATTTCTGTCTTACTTGTGGTAGTTAAAGGGCTTCTAAGGTTTGACAATGCTTGCTGCAGTCCAACAGTGGAGAGAGTTAGCTACACTCGAGTGCTTCACAAGAAAAAGTACGTATCACTTAATAATAATAATCATTGGATTTGATATAGCTCCTTTTCATGTCTTCTAGACGTCTCAAAGCTCTTCACAGAATATACTGTAAAGTGAATTGACTATGTTTTGTGGGCAAAACGCCAATTGCGCACAGCAGTGACCCACAAGCAGTTGTGGATTAATTGACCAGTTTATTATTATTATGTTTTTAAGAAATTATTACCCCAATCTCACTTAAGGTTGGGATAGCTATGCGTGTGCTAATGATCAACTCCAGATTAGATAATAAATTGTGATTCCTCTTAAGGGGAGGTAAGCAGGGTTTCTTGGAGATGAATTGGCTCCAAGGTGACACACTTGGCAACGGAATGTCGGAATCGAGTCAACTCTCTGTGGCGGTCTCGGTAGTTGGGTTTCTGAGCGAGGCAGGTCCTCAGTACTCCCAACCACTGCTGATGACAGCATACTGGCTTGGCTCATTGCAGGGGCGGTGGGGGAGAAGGGTGGCAAATAGATCACTTGGAGCAGGGATTCTTCCACTCAGTTCTTATTGACCCTGCAAGCCAAAGCCCTAATTGGTAGCAGTGGGAAAATTTAAGACAGTGCTCTGGATGGCAAGCTATGCAGTTTCAGTTGATTCAACTCCAGCTGTACCATTGTGGAGTCCTGTAGCTTTGTGGTTAGAGCACTCACCTCGCAAGCGAGAGGATCTAGGTTTTATTCCTGGCTAGGAATAAAACAATGGGCAAGTTTCCTTACTCTACAGACCTGGGTTTTATTCCTGGTAAGGAGTGAAACATTGAGCAAGTTTCCTTACTCTACAGCCCTCTCTTTACCTAGCAGTAAGTAGGAACCCGGTTGTTAGTCGATTGGCGGATTGCTTTTCCAAGGGAAATAATCTCTTCAAAAAAAAATAATAATTTTGACGCTCAATCCGTGACTGTTTATGGGAGACTGCTGTGTGTAATTGGCTGCTGTGTTTAACCCACAACATATATAGCCAATTCACTTTACAGTATGAAACGCTTTGAGATAACTCGAAGACTTGATAAGGCACTATATCAAATGCAAGGATTATTATTATTACTATTATTATAATAATACATGCTAGAGTGCTCATGTTTTGGCTCTTGTCAGGCTGTATCCAATACTTTCTGGAATTAGGTAAACAGAATGTGGCCCTCCAGAGAGATATTGTGCATTCCATTGCAATAAACATCTCCGGAATCTCCATGTATAGGTGGGATGCACGGTACTCTCAATTTAGTTTGAATACCCAAACATTGTGATGGGTTTCCACATGTGTCCAAAAGTAATAACAATCAATTGCTCAGTGTGGTATCTAACATGGAATCCAAAGTTTCAAATTTGGTATCCTGCCAAATATTTCATTATTTGTGTTGGCAGAACATGTCCAGTGTTTACCATTGGTTTGGTTGTATCAGCTGGTAGCACTATTGCCTCTGGATCAGAAAGTTGTGCATTCTAAACTACATGTCAGGACTTGAGTTCATAGTGTAAGCAGGCAGTTGGGTTCAGTATAGGGAGAATGCTACATTCTCAGAGATACTGCCCATTGGGTGTTAAATTGAGGTCCCATCTACCTGTTTCTGTACAACTTAAAAATCACGTGATTCAAAAAGTGAAGGGAATTTTTCTTGCTATCCTGGCCAACAATCCTCCAGATTAATTCATTATTCACTTCATTGCTCTTTTGCGGGACCTCTGTGTTGCAAAATGACTGCCACATTTGTACACTTCACAGTATACTGTAATGTACTTTGAGACATTTTGACATGATAAGGGGCTACGGAAATGCAGTTTTTCTTTCTTTAAATGCCTGTGGCCTCAGGATACTGGTTGTACTTGAGAAAAATTCCTATGTCAAAATTTGCCTTGATGGTAAAGACTGAGTGCAACGAGATGAGGATATTGAATGTTCAGACAAGAAAAGTGACACCTACAAGGGTTATTATAAAGGTATATTGTATAGAGATTGGTCACTCTGGAAGGATGAGAGCAACTGCTTTCAATGGCAATGGTTAAATTGAGGCATTTCTGCCACAAAATACACAGTCATTTCACTTTACGGTATATCCTGTGAAGCACTTTGAGACATGATAAGGTGCTATACCAAATACAAGGATTATTATTAAGTGGGGGAAA
Source organism: Callorhinchus milii (assembly GCF_018977255.1). Taxonomy (NCBI): domain Eukaryota; kingdom Metazoa; phylum Chordata; class Chondrichthyes; order Chimaeriformes; family Callorhinchidae; genus Callorhinchus; species Callorhinchus milii. The sequence continues at coordinate 12,884,497 of NW_024704743.1, forward strand.
GATAGCCTTTTTGTCAGAACCAATCTTACAAACCTGTGAGTTAAACTATATGAAGTACTCAAATTACAAATCGATTGTGATCAGAAAACAATGATGATATGAAAGGGGCAATCCAAAGCATGTAAGTTAAGAACACAAGGCTTTTAAGACCAGCGATCATTAATAATAATAATAATATAATAATAATATAATAACAATAATAATTAAGGATCATTAATACATTTGTGCTGCTTTATAATGTGTTTCATATGATAATTACCAAATTGAATAATGTAAATTTCACAAGCTCTGCAGTATTGAAGATTTGAAACTTGTCCAAACCCAAATTTTCAACCCTCTTTGTGATCATCTCTATCAAATCCCTCTCAGTTTAAGAGAGATAAGTACCAGTGCAGCACTCTTTACCACATTGCTCTGCAAAAGCGTCTCAGGATGTAAAGTACATCTCCTCGAGCGAACCTCATTGTATGTCACACTGACCTTTAAAACTTCAAGCACTGGCACAAGATCTCATCGGATCAGAAGTCTCGCAAGTTGCTGTGATGTATAGGAGATTTCTCGGAAGAGGTTCACTTCATTCTCAGAGCTACTTTTTCCAGCATTAGGCACTATTCATGCTGTTATTTTCCACATTCACTATTTGTGCAGATATGTCATGGTATTGGTAGGAGGATCAGTGGAATGTTTAGAAATGAGGATAACATGCAAGAATTATTTCAGCAGTTTCTATGTTGGGTGAATGAAAATGGCTGAACCATATGACCTGTATCCATTGTAGTAAAGCATTCCAGTAGTTCAGGCTGACGTTGCCAATTACAGGAGGGAGGAGATTGACCCAAAATGTTTTCTAGTCCCAGTACTGACTAAATCTATCAAATATGAATAATTTGGTAACAGCTTGTGAGGTCTGTCTGCTGTCAGTTGTAAAAGAACAGTATCTAATGTTAGACGCACAATTACAGTATAGGTGTAAATGTATAGACATTTTAAAAAAAGCGAAGTAAATAAGCAGGATAAAATTTGGCAATTGCTACATTAAACAAGCCTATTGAGGGAGGATGAACTTAAATACTCTGAACAGGTCAATAAAAAAGTTTCTTTTTTCTTACAGAACTTTATGATTTTTGAGAAGTTTAAAACCTGTAGCATTCTCTGAAACAGTTTTGAAGCTGGTTTTCTGTAAAGTAAGAACTACCGAAAACCAACTTCAAAGTTTAAACTGAATTCAACAATTTGCCAAATTCTGGACACTTAAAATACTCCATAAATAGAGTAAATCTAAACCCAGATGGAATTTCTCCGATTTGCTGTGTCCAATTGGCTGCCGTGTTTCGCCCACAAAATACAGTCACTCCACTTTAAAATATATTCTGTGAAGCGCGTTGAGACATCTCAATGACATGATGAGGCACTATATCAAATGCAAGGATTATAATTGTTATTTGTTTGCCCACCGAAATTTCAATCCCTATTGCTTGTAAGATAAATATGTATAGATTTCATAAAATCTGTAGATTTCGCAATCTGTATTACCATAGGTGAAACAAATGAATAGATGTGTGACATCACACCTGTGCAAGTCTTTACATTTTTAAGTGCTGGAAGGAATTTTGAAGTGACCACAGGATAAGAACAGTTAAAAAAAATTGAACAGTTAAAAAAAATTGAACCGCTTCCAGCAATTTGGAGATTAAATCAGTTTTACACAATTCATTGTGATGACAGTTCCAACTTGCCTTTAACATGGGCAACTAAATGAAAACTGGTGTGGTTACCTTTTACAAAATACAGAGGTGCACTGGTTATGTATCATGCATCACAGCTGGCACAGTCAGCATCACATTATTCATTCAGGGAGAATGGGATGAATTTTCTGTGCTAATGTATAGCCTTTGGGCATGTGTTTGTGTTTATATATTGGGGTGGGGATTGGTTTTGTGTAGTCAGTCAAATGACATCTAGAATTACAAGGTTAGATTTTCACTTGCAGACATTGCAAGTATCACCCAATTTTCCAGTGAACTGAAGCTTCAGTCATCACTGATGTTAAATTAGACACAGAGGAGTGTAGGGTTATGCAAGACCAGAAATGAGCATTGTAATCAATATGCCTGACCCCAAAGTAAAATTTTAAAAATCCTATATTATTCTATATCCCTCAAATGATTCTTCGCCAAATAGTAAATTAATCCCTATAATCATTACTCTCAGCGTAAAGTACTAGAATTGCCATCATCTGTTCACTTTCCCTCTTCTGAGGTTGAGTCAGTGTTCCTTTGGTCTAGATTTTTTTTTACGATGTAATACATAACGGGGCCTTCACTTCAATAAAATAACAACAAATGGTAAATAATAGTTGAAAACTGAATTCCATTTTGTTTGCTGACAATTTTTTGATTTGCTGATTTGGGATTTTCTAGTCAAGAATTGTGGAGTCCTGTAGCATAGTGGTTAGAGCACTCAACTCTCAAGTGAGAGGACCTGGGTTTGATTTTCGGGCATAGTGAAGTTAGACAAGTTTCCTTATTCCACACACCTCTGTTTACCTAGAAAAAGGTAGGAACTTGGTTGTCAGTTAATTGGCAAATCATTTTCCGGGGTAATAATCCCTTTTTTAAAAAAAATTGGTCATTCAATCCCTAACTATTTGTGGGACACAGCTGTGTGCAATTGGCTGCCGTGTTTCACTCACAAAATATACAGTGAATTCGCTTTACAGTGTATTCTGCGAGGCACTGTGAGATACCTCAACAAGATGATAAGGTGCTGTATCAAATACAAGAATTATTATTATTAATATGGGCTGCTAGGTTCACCTCCAAAAATACACAGTCACGACATTTTACAATAAATCTTTGAGACATTTTGATGACATGATGAGTTGCTATATCAAGGCTCATTATTAATAATTACAATGCAATCTATTGTTTGGGCTCCACTGAACGATCATAGGATTCGCTAATATGAAATTGTTATACATTAGAAAGGAATTTGTCACATAAGACTTACAAATGCACTGTACAGTGCATTCAGCCGCTTGTCAGCATTCAGCAAGTGCTGAGCATGTTTGTTCACACTACTCAGGGAAGAAGTAATTGGTAATTGAAGCGAGACTATTCTTGAGAAAGTTTAAAGTATGATGTTTAATAATGTATTTCATCTGAGGATGCCTAGCAACCAAGTGGTAAAGGCTACCCGAAGCTAACAATGGAGATTTTCACAAAAGCCAGTGGTATTGCAGTAATGCATTGAGGGAAACTGCAGACAGTAATGTTGCATTAAACATACAGGGACTGTTGTGCTATATGATATAACAGGGAACAAGAAATGTGTAATAAGGCAAGAATTTTCTATTATAAAATCCACCTCCAAGGGATTCATTATTTGTTTACTATTCAAAAAATTCTCAAGATGCTCCAAATATTTGAATTCAAATGAACCATTGTACTGTGCTCAGCTATAATTACACCTGGTTCTGTTTTAAGCTGCAAGGCAATCATATTAAGTCTCAGCAAAAAGCTCCTGCTGGAAATTACTCAGGATTGCTTTGAGACCACTCACTCACAGTCAGAGAGAACAAAAAAATTAAAGTGTTTACATCTACAAACAGCTGATATGAAATTACTCCTTCAAAATAATTCATGCTCTTAGAGTGGAAAATTAATGAGATGAAAACAGACCTTTTTTTNAACATGTGCCCAGGTCTGGGGTCATTACTGAGCACCTGTATTTGGTTTTGCAACAGTGGAATTTCAGCCATTAAACCAACTAGTCCAACCATCAGGCAAATAGAATACCCTCTTAATTGCTATCATGGCCCCACTATTATTTTTCAATAACACTGAAGATAGCAATCTGAATCCTTGTCTTTAAAATAAAACTTTTTTTAATGTAACAAAATCTAACACTGTATTTCGCACACCTTATCAGAATGCGACGGTGCTATTAATATTAGGACCAGGCTGAATTTCACCGCTCAGATTCCCGCTATACAGTAACTACTTTTGTTTTGCTTCATTCAACAAGCAAAAATAATAACTCTCTTATTCGTCATTTGTCATTCAGTCGAGTAATGATACACAGAGGATGTTTGAAGACCACATAATGTGTATTATATCAAGGGACAGACCATGTAGGTTTGAAATAATCTACCAAACAACAAACACTTCTGACCTTTAAACAAATAAATATAAAATTATTTCATTCAAATTGCAGTTTTACTACTGAATGATTGAATTACCATCATAAATTTTAGGACCAGCTTCAGCAAACCTATATCAACAAGAATAACTTGCAATTATATAGCAGCCTTCATATGTCCTTTACGCAGGACAGCTAATCAGTGCACACATATTCTTACATATGTACTGCTCTCTGGAAATCACTCATTATTATCTATGATTTTATAAAAAGCATTCTTCCACCATTACAGAACAATTCTTCAGATCTCTGTGAAGCACCTCTCAGACCTGCTGACCCCCTATCAACCTGTCCGCTCTGAGACGCCGTCCAGCGTGGAGGGCGCTATATAAATCCAAGTTGTTGTTGTTGTCTGCTCCCTCCATTCAGCAGCCTACTCCATGTCTCCTGCCCGACCCGCCCTACCATTGGCGGTCGGGCTTTCAACCTCTCTGCTCCCATCCTTTGGAACTCCATCCCACAATCCCTTCGTCTCGCTCTCTCTTACCTCCTTCAAGGCATGACTCAAGACCCTCCTTTTCAACTGTGACTTCAGCCATCCTCCTACCTCTCTGCCCTCCCTCATCCCAACCCTGCCCCCACCACGCTCGGGTCCTGAGCCTCGATTGTTCAGTGCCTTAAAACATCCTCCTGACATGAAAAGCACTTTACAAAATGAAATTTTGTTGTTGTTTATATGACATACAGTATTACTATACTTTTGTGAGTGTCTTATATTGTAAAACAAAATATCACATGAAAGTATTAAGACTTTTTGGTTTCATTGACTTCACGAGGGCACGATATTAATATATAATGGTAGAATATCTATTATATTCAATACATTTGAATTAAAGTCGCTTGGATAATTTTTAGAGATTTTGTGACATTAGTGACCTAATATAATTCAGTAAGATTCTCTGTAGTCACAAGATGAACAAAGTCTTTCAGCCCATTTGATTTCATCATTCCAGAATATTCACTCTGCCATTTTCCCATAACAACATTAAATCATTTGTTAAACAAGTTCAGCACCCTGGCCTCTACCCCTTTCCTGGGAACCCATTCAGCCTGTTATTAACGGTTTGTGTAACAAAGTACAAAATATATCCTGTCCTGAAAGTCTCCTGGGCAAAACTGAACTTGAACCTGCTTAACCTGCTGCCTCACCTTATCTATTTGTCCTTCATGGCTCATCCCTCCAATACTGGGGATCATCCTTGTTGCATTTCTCTAAGCTACCTACAGAGCCAGACCTCTTATGTCAGAGTGAGCAAAACTGTATGCAGCCCTCAAGTTGCAGTCAAACGAGAGCACTGTATAGTTTGAACATGACCTCTGGGGGTCTGAAGACCTGCAAATTGTTTGCCTTATTAATTACTGCCTTACACTGTTTGGAAATAAATCAACTAACACCTTACATCTCTTTCAGCTTCCTCTTTGGTGAGTTGCATCCCATCCACAGAGCCTTCTAATTTTACTTCCTGTAAGATTCCATTAGTTTTTTTCAAATATTGCGATTAAGTTAATGGGTCCACAATGATGAATTTATGGAGCTGTAGAATGGATGCTGGGGTCTTTATCAGAACAAATGTGCTTGTTGAGGTTTAAAGCCTGAGGAGAGGTGCGCTACTTTTCTGGCACACCTGTTGGCCTCTCCCAGCTCCATTTACATTGCCTTTGATTTGTTGCTGATTAACAATACGGCCGCAGTTGAAAGCTGACAAGCCGAACATTAAGAGCAATTCTCAGTCAGCCATTGGATCCACGTGCTTCTACCAATTTCATACAAATGGCTCACAACATGATTTAACATTGTCATTGGACCAAAGTTCAACATACAAAACAATGAAGGGAGAAGGAAAAGAAAGAATTCTTTGTTAAAAATAATCTTGGCGTCTGGCAATGGCTTTTTAGGGGGGTTGTATTGTGATGGTGACCAGGTTCAGCGTTGCAGTGGGTGAAGGGAACACTTACCAAAGATTAATAATTAACAGGATAAACCATTCTGTGATGCAGAATAACTACTAAATGTGTTTAACTTTACAAACACTGAACATACAACAATCGAATATGCATCTCATTTTGAAGAGATATGTTCTGAAACTTTTCCATCTTAAAAAACTATCATAAATATTCACAGTGAATTCATAGCACATGCATCATTAACCAGAGTAATGGAACATGCAGGCTCTTTCTTCTTTTCTAAAATGATAGAAATTGACAGCACAGATGGAGGCCATTCAGTCCACCAAATCTGTGCTGGTATGAGCAACCCCCTGCATTTATCTAATCTAATTGTATTTCTCTTAACATAACTCTTCCACAACTGATTCTCTTTAAACAATCATTTGTAGTAAAACATTCCACATTATAACATGCCTCTGTGTAACAGACAATAGAACCATAGAAATTTACAGTGCAGAAGAAGATTATTCTGTGAAGGACATAGAGGGGAGTCTCTATATCAAATTTTGTCAATTTTAAAACTTTATTTTTTAATTTAGCACAAATGCGCCATGCCATAGTGCTGCAAAGGTGTGTGACACAATGAGACACAGACAGATAAGAGCTGTAAGATAAGAGATAAAATTGGTACAATAGCATGGATTCAATGACTGACTGAGAATTGCTCTTATTGTTCGGCCTGTCAGCTTTCATATAGTTCAGTCTGATGGGTATTTAGAGGAGACTTTTGAGAACCTCACTCGAGCAGAGAGCCCAACGGAGCGAGCTGTGAACAGAGTGAGACTTTTGTGAAGGAATTTGGTGAGAGTGGGAATTCGGTGCAAAGGGGTAAGAAGATGCTAGATAAAAAAAATTAAATAAAGAGTAAAAAATGGCAGCGCAGGCAGTATGCTGAGACTGTAAAATGTGGGAAATTGTGGACAGTGAGACTGTCCCAAATGATGACATCTGTGGGAAATGCCTATGTCTTGACTCACTCTGGCTCAGAGTCTTTGAGCTGGAGTGCACATTAGAGACACTCCAACACATAATGTAGGGGGAGGAATAATAACAATAATAATCCTTGCATTCGATATTGAGCCTTATCATGTCTTCGCGACATCTCAAAGCGCTTCACAGAATATACTGAAAGTGAATTGACTGTATATTTTGTGGACGAACGCAGCACAACAAATTGCACACAGCAGTGTCCCACAAACAGTTGTGGATTGAAGTTGCCAATTATTTTTAAAAGGAATTCTTACCCCCAGAAAAGTAAGCCGCCACTCGACTAACAACTGGGTTCCTACTTACTGCTAGGTAAACAGACTAAAGAAGTAATTATCAATTAGATTGTTGGTAGGCCCAATCCTTCACCTGTTTCAATTGAAGAATATGGTATTATTCACAATATGGACAAGCAGACCAGTCACTGAGAGCAGGGATTCTTCCTACTTGGCTCCCCTTAACCCTGAAACTCAAAGCTATAATGGATACAGTGATTCTAGCTGGACAAGCGATGGGAAGTTTGGCAGACAGTTCTCACTATGGCAAGCTATGTGGTTTAGCTGATTAAACTGCAGCATATATCCCGATGCACAATCTGGTGTACCCAAAGCTTTGACTCTCGCCAATCTACACCTAACACTCTTCGAAATTAAATAAGCAGGGTATATCCCTTCAGGGAGAGAGTGCACATTTTATTCCAGTCACAGGGAAATATCCATATGTAGAAGGCATACATATGTGGAACTCAGTCTAGTTTGGATGCTCTTAAGCATGATGATGAGTTTCCGCTTATATCAGACATCTGACTTAAAAAAAACTCTGACTTAATTACTCAGGATATTAAAAATAATTTTGACAGGCTATATGTTTGAGGTCTAATAAATTCTGGAATACACAGAAACGGCAGGAAAAAATCCTTTTTGACCGACAAAAATTTGATTTCATTTGAGAGAAGAAAAGGAACAGCAAAGGTTTCTGTAGAGATCCTCCAGAATTCTATCTTTTAATTTTAATCAAGCAGAAACATATTTAAAAGGAAGGAATTTTGCATCTTGCTTCTTGCATCTTAGCACTCAGGATGTCAAAATACCTCAAAGCACTTTGCAGTAATTCCTGCCACGTGTAGTGACATTTTTTTTATAACTAGTCACAGCAGCTGTTTGGTACACAGCCATTTTGCACTCAGCCCAGTGCAACAAACAGCCAGAAGTTGAGTACCTAAATAATCCAGGGATTGTTGGTCAGGATACCAGAAGGAAGCCCTATCTTTTTTTGAATAGTGTTATGGGATCTTTAACGTCCTCCTGGCAAATAGGAACATGGTTTCTCGCCTCATCAGAAGGATGTCTAACAGAAATGTCACAGTCGGACGGTTTAAATAATGTGCACAAATGGAAAATGTGCTGTATAGGGAGTGAACGGCTCCAGGTAAAAGTATTTAATGGTCAGCACAGCACTATCAAATGTCTCTTTTCTGTATTGCTAAAGAAATTGAACAGCCCCAAGAGGATGGAAGCCACACTGCCACACTGCGGCTGAATGTCACCCCCAATGGTAGTTTTCATGCCAAGTCTCTTACAGTAAATCTGGCATTGGCATGGCAATCCCTCACTTCATTGACTGTGAAGGAGCAAATTAATAGCTTAACTTTCCAATGATAGAAGAACCAGCACCAGTTTTACAGGATAATGTAAATGTAAAATCTGTAAAGTCACCCGAGAGGGTTAACTGCAGTATGATTGTTTCATTCTGTCTAAATTTTAGGAAATGTACAATCAGTTTTGTTACTGAGGCCGGTGTAAATATGTTTTCTTGGACATGAATGAAAGCTGGTATTTCTATATGGCTCAAGCAAAGCATACACTGTTTTCAATCTATAGCCTATTAGCCTTGCCTGGGCTCTTATCAACAGTCCTGCAGGAATGTGACTTAATTTCCTGTCACTCTAATCAAACGACTGGCATTTTCTCTATCGTAAGCTTTGTTTAGTTCTTTGGCTGCCTTTATTCCGGAGCTTGGAAAAATATTTTCTTAACAAAACAATCACAATCAACCAAACAATAGTGTTTAGTTGTGCAAAACATGCAAGGTTATTGTGGCAGAGTAAGGAATGTTACAATGTGCGAAGTGAATTCCAGTAAATTCAAGTGCTATGGACAAAAACAATGTGGATGGAAAATTCCAATATACTGCAAATTCTTAACAATTAAACTAAAAAGGTGTTTGCGAAATATTTGGTTGATGTGTACTTATGTGACATGCAGCCTACGTCGGTGTCTGGCATTCCATGTGTATCCTGTTTATGCCCTTATCTTAGGTGGAAACAAGGTAAAGATAGACAAAAGGGTCTGTATTTTGTAAGAGATTTCTTAATAAGAAATACGCAATTGTCAAATTTCTAAAACATCAAAGGAACTGAAGAATGCACATTCCATGTTTTAAAAATATTCTAGTTGCTCACTTTCAAACTAGGAAATTTCTTAAGAAATGCCATAAATTAGACATTAATTTGTCAAAATAAGTCCAACCTTATATACTACTAGCTGTACCTGTTGCAGCTACATTTGCAACCAAAGAATCCGATATGGAATGTAGATTTCAGTATTATTATACATAAATGGCATCCACAAGTTGCACTCTGGTGTGGTTGATCCCTTTCCCAGTGCTCACAAAATGAAAACTGTATTTTTTAAAAAAAATTGTATTCTGGCCACTTTCAAATGCTACAGGTTGTGGGATCAAACCCCAAATCCAGATTTTTGAACTCACAATCTAGGCAGATAATCCAATGCAGTGCTGGGGGAGTGCTGCATTGTCAAGGGTACTTTTCTTCAGATGAGACGTTAAACCAAGGTCCTGTCTGTCCGGTTCAGTTCGATACTAAAGATCTCATGGCACTATTCAAAAAGTGAAGAGAGTTTCTCCCAATATCCTGACCAAATTCACTTCATAGCTGTTTGCGGACATTGCTGTACACAAATTGGTTGCTGCATTTACCTACAATAACCACAGTGAACAGTTCACTACACTTTACAGTAAATCATGTGAAGCACTTTGAGACATCCTCTTGTCATGAAAGGCATTATATCAAACAGAATGATTACCATTAATCCCAGAAAAAAAAGAGGGGAACATGGGAAACATTTTTCACAAGAAGGATTTGTTAGAATCTGGCATACTTTACCACAAATGGTTGGTGAAGCCAAGTTTATGACAGAATTTTAAAGAGCATGGGATATATATGTGAGGAAAACTGATATCGCTCACAAAATATACAGTCAGTTCACTTTACAGTATATTCTGTGAAGCGCTTTCAGACATCTTGAAGACGTGATGAGGCGCTACATCAAATAATAATAATAATAATAATCCTTGCATTTGATATAGCGCTTTTCACGTCGGGAGGACGTCCCAAAGCGCTTCACAGAACACACTGTAAAGTGAATTGACTGTATATTTGTGGGCGAACGCGGCAGCCAATTGCACACAGCAATGTCCCACAAACAGTCGTAGATTGAAAATGATCAATTTTTTTTATTATTGTTTTTGGTTTTGGAGGGATTATTATTAGGCTCTGTGTGGAGTAAGGAAACTTGCCCAAGGTTTCGCCCTCTGCCTGGAATTGAACTCAGGTCTCTCACTTGCAAAGCGAGTGCTCTAACCACTGAGCTACAGGACTCCACAAGGATGCAAGGATTATTATTGTTAAATATTTGCTTGCACAACAGTATTCAGGACACTTTAATCCAACTCTTTTTTATGTGCTTTGAAATGTAATTTTGATGTAACAAGACATTACACAAAATGCAAGTATTATTATTATGAATGTTTTGGGGTAAGAGCAGAGCAACGAGGTTGATGTAGATTGCTTCAGTGAGGGATCTGGCACCATCACAGGCGTGCTGGGCTGAAAGGCCTCTGTGCTGTAAGCTTTCTAAAATTCTATGAACATGGTGGTGCTGATGAATTATTCTGCACAACCTTATTGTACAATTTTACAGGACATTTTAAAACCTGGGCTTATTAATTAACATAAAACATGGAAATTATTTAAAACCATTAGGCAGGATACAAACAATCCTTAGATTTGATGTAGTGCCTTCACATTGGGAGGATGTCTCAAACCACTTCACAGTATATAGTGTAAAGTGTAGAGACTGTGTGTTTTGTAAGTGAAAAGCATTCACTCACTTTCATTAAGTATATTATATTTAGTTACATTCTCCAGTATTTCACATAAGAATTACCAACTTTTAGCAGTTTGACTTCCTGCACAGCAAGGAGTAACTCTCTTCAAGAACTTTACTTCAGAGTCGCACTATTACTGTGGGGTATGATATCTTTTGAAGGAAAACAAAGTCTTGCTGTGTTTTGTATACTGCTGTCTTCATTTTTCACTTTCAGAACTTCTGAGCTCTAAAAGCCTTGTATTTTATCATGCCACCAATAAATACTGTGTTAGTGATAAATTGTCAGTTTAGGCTCTCAGCACTGTGCCAGCAGATACCAACAGAAACAGCCTTGCACACTAAACATGCAGAGATTTCTCTTCCTTAGAAAGACTGCAATAACCATTACTATTATGCTGGCCTGTGGTATAGCTCTTTCTGCTATTTCCCATAGTTTGTTGCACATACCCATCACAACAATATACTGTACTCAGCATATAGCTGACATACTCAATAATCAATTGCTTCTCCTATACTCTGGGAATAACTAAGATTGTCTTACAATTAAAGCTGCGTAGCTGTATATTTTAAACTCATAATTCAATCATAATTGAAGTGTCAGCCTCGCTCAGTTGCTAGGACTCTCACCTCTGAGTCAGAAGATTGTAGGTTCAAGTCCCACATTGAGGCTTAGAATCATATAGTCTAAGCTGACACTCCAATGCAGTGCTGAGGGTGTGCTGAATTGTTGGAGGTGCTGTTCTTAACTTAACATAACATGTAGGAGCAGGAGTAGGCCATTCGGCCCTTCGAGCCTGCCTTGCCATTCAATCATGGCTGATCTTCTAATCTAACTCCAGCTAATAACCTGAACCTGCCTTATCCCCATATCCCTTAATCCCTTTTGCAATAAGAAATCTATCTATCTCAGTCTTGAATATGTTCAAGGACTGAGCGTCAACAGCCCTTTGGGGTAGTGAGTTCCATACATTCACCACCCTTTGAGTGAAGAAGTTCTTCCTCAACTCTGATTTTAAGGTTGTGACCCCTGGTTTTAGTTTCTCCAACCAGGGGAAACAATCTCCCACTATCTACTCTATCATGCCCTTTGATGATCTTATAGATTTATATAAGATCCCCTCTAATTCTTCTATATTCTAGAGAATATAGGCCCAAATTGGTCAGCCTATCCTCGTAACTCATCCCTTCATCCCTGGTACTAACCCAGAAAATCTACGCTGCACCCCCTCCAAGGCAAGTACATCCTTCCTTAAATGAGGAGACCAAAACTGCAGAGGAGATTTAACCCGAGGTCCCATCTGCTTGTTCTAGTGCATGTTAAAGATCCAATTGCACTATTCAAAAAGATAATGGAACTAACAATCCTTCAGATAAAATTGATCGTTCACTTCATGGCTATTTGTGGGATATTGAGAGACCTGAGTTCAATTCCAGGCAGGGGGCGAAACCTTGGGCAAGTTTTCTAACTCTACACGCCTAATAATAATCCCTCCAAAACAAAAAACAATAATAAATTGGTCATTTTCAATCTACGACTGTTTGTGGGACATTGCTGTGCGCAATTGGCTGCCGCGTTCGCCCACAAATATACAGTCAATTCACTTTACAGTGTGTTCTGTGAAGCGCTTTGGGACATCCTCCCGACGTGAAAAGCGCTATATCAAATGCAAGGATTATTATTATAATAATAATAATAATAATCATAATCCTTGCATTTGATAAAGCGCTTTTCACGTCGAGAGGACGTCCCAAAGCCCACAAACTCCATTATTATTATTATTATTGGCTGCCGCATTCGCCTATGAAATACACAGTCACTACACTTTACCAATAAAATATTGAAGAACTTTGAGACATTTTCCCAATGTGAAAGGCACTATATCAAAATATCAAGGAGTATTTATATAGTTAAAAGGATCAAACTATTAAACTGTTAAGAGGATTAAACTTGAGCATAGAGCCCAGCAGCATGAGAAGGGAACTGAGTGAGATGGAACAGAATGAGAATTCTGTTAAGGAATTTGGTGAGAGTGGGAGTTCGGTACAGATGGGGAAAGAGGTGCATAATTATAAAATATATAATATTTATATTAAAATAATATAAAACATGTCTGGGAATATGGCAGGGTAGCTGAGGCCGGTTGGTGTGCCATGCGGAAACTCCAGGATGTTTTGCGTGTCCTGGACAGACACATGTGTAGGAAGCGCCTCTGGCTTGAGCTCAGGGTTTCTGAGCTCGAGGAGAAGCTAGTGTCACTACATTGCAGACGGGAGGCTGAAGAGTTCATGGATCAAGCATTTCAGGAGGTGCTTACCCCACAGCCACAGAGGGTTCAGAAGGAGAATGGTACGAAGAGGGTACAGGTAGTGCAGAAATCCCCTGAGAGAGTGGCACTCACAAACCAGTTCTCTGTACTGAATGCTGGTGTGGGTGACACCTCTGCGGAGGGGAGTCCAAAGCAAATGGATGCACAGGGGGACACAGGGAAGAGTATCAATGCAATTGTCATTGGGGACACAATGGTGAAAGGAGTAGACAGGTGTTTCTGCAACCAAAAATATAACGCTCACATAATATGTTGCCTCACTGGTGCCAGGGTTGAAGACATCACGGAACAGATGCAAAACATTCTATTGGGGAAGGGGAACATCCAGAAGTCATGGTCCATGTTGGGATCCATGATGTAGGGAAAAAAAGGGCTGAGATCCTACAGTGAGAGTATCATAAGCTAGGAAAAATGCTAGAGTAGGACCTCAAAGGTAGTAATCCCTGGATTACTCCCAGTGCTGTGTGTAAATGAGTATCAAAACAGCAGGATCAAACACATGAATGCATGGCTGGAGAAATGGTGCAGAAAGGAGGACGTCAGTTTTCCTGGATCATTGGGACCAGTTCTGGGGCAGATGGGACCTGTACAAGGTCGATGGGTTACACGTGAACAGGGCTGGGACCAATGTCCTCAAAGGGAGGTTAACTAATGCTGTGGGGAAAGGTTTAAACTAATTTTGAGGGGGGAAGGGAATCAGGATGTAGCATCAGGGAGGACAAACAAGTTACATAGAGGTCTGGGAGAGACGAATAGCAATGCAATAAGGAGTAGTCTGACTAGTATTTGGACATCAAGTCCTGGATGAGAGCTAACTTTCTTCAGTTGAACGTCAACAAGACCGAGGTACTCCTGATTGGCTCCCGTCAGCGCCTCCTCACTTCAGGCGCTGACAGCATCAGCATCCATGGTTGCACACTCCACCTTGCTAAGCCAGTCAGGAACCTTGGCATCTTGTTTGACCCTCAACTATCCTTTCTACCCCACATCTGTGCCATGACCTGCTCTACCTTCCCCCACCTCCGCAACGTCGCTCAGCTCCGCCACTATCTCACACCGCAGGCCACCAAAACTCTCAAACATGGTTTCATTACATCGAGGCTCGACTATGCAAACTCATTGCTTGTCGGCCTCCCCAACTCCTCCCTCCACAGGCTGCAGATCATCAGAACTCTGCAGCCCATGTCCTCTCCTTCACTAGGCTCCGCGACCCTATCACCCCATCACACAGAGGATACCGTTCAAGATCCTGGTCTTCATCTTCAAAGCCCTCCATGGTCTTGCTCCCCCCTACCTCTCCGACCTCCTAACCGCTACCATCCTGCTCGCTCCCTCTGCTCAGCGGATTCCGGCCTGCTTCACGTCCCCCGCCTCACTTGCCCCACTATTGGTGGGTGGGGCTTCTGCCACTCTGCCCCCACCCTCTGGAACTCCATCCCATAGTCCCTCTACCTCGCCCCCTCCCTTGCCACCTTCAGGACCCATCTCAAGACCCTCCTCTTCGACCGTGCTTTTGATCTTCCTGCTTCACCCCTGCCCTCCACCCTCCCCAATCCTGACCCCCAGCTCGGGTCCATAACTCTGTATGTCCAGCACCGTGGGACTTCTTACCGAAGTGAAAGATGCTTTCCAAATGTAATTTTGTTGTTGTTGCTGTAGTCCAGGAAAAGGAGGGATTAGATGGGGGAAAAATACAGAGCAGACGCAGTCAGTCTAGGAGTGCTTGTGCGTAAATGCATGGAGGGTGACAAATAAGATCGGTGAGCTACAGGTTCAAGTTGCTACATGGCGTCATGATGTAGTGGCAATAACGGAGACCTGGTTCAAACAAGGACAGGAATGGGAGCTAAATACTCCTAGCTACAATGTATTCAGGAGAGATAGGGAAGGGAAAAAAGGAGTACAATATTGATTAAGGACACGGTTACGGCCCTGGAAAGGGTCCAAAAACAGAATCTATTTGGTTAGAGTTAAGGAGCAGGAAAGGAGCTGTTACTCTGTTAGGTGTAAACTATAGACCACCAATTATTGGGAAGGAGATAGACGAGGAAATCTGTAAGCAGATTTCAGAAAGATGTAAAACCAATAGAGTAGTGATAATGAGGCACTTCAATTATCCTAACATAGACTGGCAAAATAACAGTATAAAGGGCCAGGAGGGGGAAGGATTCCTGAAATGTGTGCAGGATAACTTTCTGGATCAGTATGTTTCCAGCCAACGAGGAAAGGAAGCAGTGCTGGATCTAGAAATGAAGTGGGGCAAGTGGAGCAGGTTTCAGTAGGAGACCATCTGGACAACAGTGATCACAATATCATTAGGTTTAGAATACTTATGGAAAGGGACAAGGAACAATCAAAGGTGAAGATACTCAACTGGAAGAGGGCTAATTTCAGTGAGTTAAAAAGGGAAGTAGCCCAGGTGTACTGGAAAGGAAGATTGGTAGGTAAAACAGCTAACGAGCAATGGGAAGCCTTCAAGGAGGAGATAGTTCGAAGACAGAATAAATTCATTCCAAAGGGGAAAGGTAGGCATCCAAACCTCCCTGAATGAATAAGAAAATTGGGATTAAAATAAAACAGAAAAAGGAGGCTTATGATAAATGTTAGGTCCAAACTACGGAAAATAATCAAATAAAATACAGAGGAGAACTGAAAAAGGAGATGAGAGGGGCAAAGATATTGTATGAGAAAAGGTTAGCAAGTAACATAAAAGGGAACCCTAAGGTATTTTATAAGTATCTAAAAAAGAAAAGGTTAGCCAAATGTAGGGTCCAATTCGGGACCAAAGAAGAAATCTTCTTGTGGAGGCTGACGTACTGACGTACTGAGTGAGCACTTTGTATCTTTTTTCTCAAAGGAAAAGAATGCAGTCAATGCCACAGTATCGGAGGAGAGGGTCGAAAAATTGGATAAGATAAAAATAAACCAAGTGGAGGTACTAAAAAGGTTGACAGTGCTCAAGATAGATAAGTCACCTGGCCCGGACGGGAAGCATCCTAGGTTACTGAGGGAAGTAAGGGGGGAAATAACAGAGGCTCTGGCCACAATCTTTCAATCTTCCTTGGACACCGGGGTGGTGTTACTCCCCTGTACAAAAAGGGGCAGAAGAATAAACCCGGGAACTACAGGCCAATCAGCCTAACTTCAGTAGTGGGGAAACTTCTAGAGACTATAATCCGATACAAAATAGCAGCCAACATGGGTTTGTTAAAGGCAAATCATGTCTCACAAACCTGATAGTTTTTTGATGAAGTAACGGAGAGGGTGGATGAAGGTAGTGCAGTTGATGTAGTTTACATGGATTTTGAAAAGGCGTTTGATAAAGTGTCACATAAGAGTCTTGTAAGCAAAATAGAAGCCCACGGTATTAAAGGGACAGTGACAGTATGGATACAGAACTGGCTGGGAGACAGAAAGCAGAGAGTGGTGGTGACTGGAGGGAAGTGTGCAGTGGTGTCCCCCAGGGGTCAGTATTGGGACCACTGCTATTCTTGATCTATATAAATGACCTGGACTTGGGTATAAGGAGTACAATTTCCAGGTTTGCAGATGATATTAAGCTAGGAAAAGTGGTAAACAGTGAGAAGGACAGTAGCAGACTGCAAAGCGACATAGACAAACTGGTAAAATGGGCAGACACATGGCAGATGAAGTTTAATGTGGAGAAATGCGAAGAGATGTATTTTAGTAGGAAGAATGAGGAGAGGCAATATAAGCTGATGGTACAATCTTAAAGGGGGTGAAGGAACAGAGAGACCTGGGGGTTCATATAGGTAAATCTTTGAAGGTGGCAGGATAGGTAGATACATCTGTTAAAAAAGCATACGGGATACTAGGCTTTATAAATAGGGGCATAGAATACAAAGGTCAGTTTATAAAACACTGGTTAGGCCTCAGCTAGAGTACTATGTTCAGTTCTGGGCACCACACTTTAGGAAGGATGTCAAGGCATTGGAGAGGGTGCAAAGGAGAATTACCAGGATGATACCAGAAATGAGGGACTTCAGTAATGAGGAGAGTCTAGAGAAACTAGGATTATTCTCGTTGGAGCAGAGAAAGTTAAGAGGAAACTCAATAGAATTTTTCAAAATTATGAAGGGATTTGATAGGGTGAACAAGGAGATACTATTTCCACTGGTGGGTGGGTCGGTAACCCGAGGACACCAATTTAAAATAGTTGTTAAAAGAAACAGAGGGGAGGTGTAGAGAATTTTTTTCACACAGCGCGTTGTTTGGATATGGAATGCATTGCCTGAAAGGGTGGTAGTAGGTGATTTAATAATAACTTTTAAGAGAGAAATAGATAATTATCTGGGGAGGACAAGTTTGCAGGGCTATGGGGAGAGTGCGGCGGAATGGGGATTGATTTGCAGCATGGATTTGAGCTCTTATTTGGGTTTTAAATGATAATAAATTAATTTTTGCATTTAGAACCTTTATAGCTCTATAGAGTTTGATATTGGGATTTAATTTGCTGTAGTCCTTAATAAGGTATCCCATTGCACAAAGGAATTCCAAAAATAAATTATGCCAGAGTGGGGTTTCTGTAGTTATGTGTGGCATACAGTAAAACCCCATTATAAACCACTTCATTGTAACATGATTTCACCTGTAGCAGTGTGGACCCTGACATTTACTTACTCGAAACTCAAAATATGTGCCCTGGCTCCAAGTGATGTAAATGGAAACCTAATACCCTGAAAGTTCTCTCGACATGAAAGGTTCTATGTAAATGACATTTGTTGTTGTTGTTGTTGCCCAATTTGGCATCCCGCACGCTCACTGGCTCTTTAAAGATTTGTTGGAGACAGCCATCATTCTCTGTACATGTGTATTGAGTGAGGAAACACTGACTTGTGATCAAGCTCTATTGTAGCGCCAGTTAGGATTTTATGGAACTGCCCCAACCAACGTGTTATATAGGGAGCTATTCTGCATTTCTGATACCGTGAAGTGACTGTATTTTTGTGACTAAAATCTTTAATGAAGGAATCCCATCAAAAAACACTGCCAATTAGACCTTAAATGCTTCCCACTTAGCTACTACCTTATTATCAGTGGAGGTTGGGTTATATCTGAATAGTGATCTTTCCCTCAGGTTTGTTTCTCTCTTGAACTATTTACGAAGAAGACATTCATGGAAAAAAAAGTCATACATTCTGTGTATGTGTGGTGTGCAATATGTCATTGTGTAAGTTACACAAAGATAATGCTCTCACTTCCAAGGTTCAAAACCCTCCCCTGCATGATGGAACCGCAGCAACTTTGCTGATCACTTCTTATGCTAAGTAAAGGTATTGGGAAAACAATAGTTTCAGAAGTGAACAAGTTGCAAATTAAGAATCAGGAGGAGGCCATCCAGCCCACTGAACCTGCTCTGCCAATTATAGTTAGATATTTTAATCCCATTTTCCCCACACCTTTATTAGCTTTACTTCTCAAGTATCTATCTACATGCCTTTTATGCATTCCAATCAATTATGCCTGTCAGGCCTCTGGGGCAATGCATCCTACATTCTCACAATACTCTATGTAAAGAAATGTTTGCTGATTTGATTTCTGACAATCTGGTCTCTAATGTTATGGTTACATCCCCTTGTTTTGGATTTTGCACACAAAGTACACACTAAATTGACTTTACAGTATATTCTGTGAAGCGCTTTGAGATGTCTCGATGACGTGATAAGGCACTATATTCAAATGCAAGGATTATTGTTAGCAGTAGTACTGCACATGAGGAAAGGATTGAGCTAAAGACATCAACGATAACACCATTATAGTCAAATGTACAGATTGTCTTAACAGTTATTGGAAAATGAAGCTTATTCATCATTATTATTATTATTGTTTCGAATCCCTCTGCTATTACCTGCTGTAATCAATTCTCCTCATTAGTTTGATTCACCTTTGCCAACATTGGCTGTTCAACTTGTCTGGTGCCTGGCAGAGGAGCAGGAGATGTACAGTGGCTGCTGGCATCTCACAGTAAGCTGTCTCTTTTTCCATTCTGATTCAATAAAGGAAAACAAGAGTGTAACAATAACATGCCTCACATCTGGTATAGTGCCTATAACATCAAAACATCTCAAAATGCATTACAGGTAATTGCTGTCAAATGTACAGACTTTGTTGTTTGGTGAGCGAGGTTAGGCCTGCTAACCATCATTAACCAAATTAGAATGAAACATTCCACTTTGGGAACGAGGGTTGTCCCCAAGACAAGCCCTAATCACCACACCCCCACACCCCACCTCCCCCGCCACCCCCCCATCCACCAAACTCTTCTAGGCCTCAAGTTGTCAAAGGACAATGTGGACCTGAACCATATCTTCACGACTGCCTGAGCAAGTCAGGTGACAGTATCGTCTCTCTGGCAGGGCAAACCCGTCCTGAGCCTAAATCACTTCTCAGTCTTTTCACTTAGATCAAGTATAGTATCTATTATAATTTGCTCCAATGCTGCAAAAGTTCTCCTGTTCAGATTCACTTGTTTTTGCCCTCATGACTGAATCTCGCCATAATTGGGTCCTGGATGAGCATAAATTTCCTGCAGCTGAATGTCGGCAAGACGGAAGCCATATACTTTGGCTCCCATCAACGTCTTCTCCCCTGGGAGTCTGAACTCTTCAATCTCCCTGGGTTCTCCCTCAGACTCTCCGAACCCAGCTTCGATCCCCAGCTTTCCTTTCTACCACACATTCATTATCTTACCAGGATCACTTTTTTCCACCTCCGTGAAATTGCCTGCCACTGTCCATACCTCACAACAGCAACAACAACAAAATTACATTTATAGAGCGCCTTTCACGTCGGGAGGACGTCCCAAAGTGCTGAACAGTCAGGTGTCGGGCCCGAGCATGGGGGAGGGGTGGTGTAGGGGTGAAGGAAGGCAGAGAGGTGGGAGGGAGACCAAAGGCACGGTCGAAGAGAAGGGCCTTGAAGGAGGCAAGGGAGGAAGCGAGGAGAAGGGACCGTGGGATGGAGTTCCAGAATATGAGGGCAGGGTGGCTGAAAGCCCGGGTTGGGCGGGAGACATGGAGCAGGCCGGAGCCTGATGAACGGAGAGAGCGGGCAGGTTGGTAGGGAGTCAGTAGGTCAGAGAGGTAGGAGGGAGCAAGGTCATGGATGGCCTTAAAGGTGAGGATGAGGATCTTGAACTCGATCCTCTGGGGGATGGGGAGCCAGTGGATTCGGGCGAGGGTGGGAGTGATGGGGTCACGGAGCCTGGTGCGGGAGAGTACACAAGCTGAGTTTTGGATGATCTGCAGCTTGTGAAGGGAAACGTTGGGAAGGTAGATGTGGAGGGAGTTCCCGTAATCGAGCCTTGATGTGACAAATGTGTGGGTGAGGGTTTCGGCAACCTGTGGGGTGAGGCAGTGGCGGAGTCTGGTAATGTTGCGGAGGTGGTGGTAAGCAGTGCCAGTCATGGTGCAGATGTGGGGGAAAAAGGACAGTTCAGGGTCAAAAAAGACACCCAGGTTCCTGACTGGCTTAGTGAGGTTGAGTATGCAGCCATGGAGGTTGATGTTGCCAGCGCCTGAGGTGCGGAGGCGCTGGCATCAGCCAATCAGGAGGGTCTCAGTCTTGCTGACGTTGAGTTGGAGAAAGTTGGCCCTTGTCCAGGAGTTGATGTCGGACAGGGAGTCAGTCAGGACGCCAGTAGTCCTGGAGTTCAGGGTGGAGGCAGAGAGGTAGAGTTGGGTGTTATCAGCATACATGTGGAAATTTACCCCATGTCTGTGGATGATGTCACCAAAGGGGAGCATGTAGAGGGTGAAGAGGAGTGGACCAAGGACAAAGCCCTGAGAGACACTGCACGAGATGGTGCGGGGGCTGGAGGAAAAGCCGTTTGCCACGACGAAGTGGAGGCGGTGTGAAAGATAGGACCTGAACCAGTCAAGGACAGAACCTTGAAGGCTGAGGTGGGAGGAGAGGCAGTGGAGGAGGATTGTTTGGTCCATGGTGTCAAAAGCGGTGGAGAGGTCGAGGAGAACGTGGAGGCAGAGGGAACCCTGGTCACACATAGTCAGGATGTCGCCACACAATCGACGCAGCCGAAACCCTCGTCCATGCCTTCGTCACTTCCCAGCTGAACTATTCCAATGCCCACCTTGTTGGTCTTCCCAGCTCCACCATACACAAAATTCAATTAATCCAAGACACTGCTGCCCGGATAATGACCCGCCCGAAACACCATACCCCCATCACACCAATCTTTGCCAGGCTCCACTGGCTCCCAATCACCGAACAGATCGATTTGAAGATCCTTTTGCTAGTTTTCAAATCACTTCATGCCCTAACATCTCCATACCTATCCAATCTGCTTACCCCCCACTCCACTGTTTGTCCCTTGTGCTCCCCGTTCCATCATCGATGGCCGTGCTTCAGGCACTGTGCCCCAAAACTCTGGAACTCTTTCCCTCAATTTTTAGCCTGAACACAAAGAAAACCCCTTCTGTTCTCCATTTGCGTCAGGAGCTCTTTAACATCCACCTGAAAACAGGAAGATGAGGCCTCCGTTCAACATCTCATCTCAGCTTTAACAATGCACCACTCCCACAGTATTCAATGGAATGTCAGCCTAGACTGTGAGCATGAATGCACAATCTTGTGAGTCAAAGACAAGAGTTCTACCAACTGAGCAAAGCTGACCCACTTCAACATTAAGCTGGTGATTTTAGCAGAGTCTAGAATTCACTCCTCATGTTGTAATTGCATGGTAATGATTACAAGGCTATCACCACGTTAACAGGTAAACAGTGAGTAACATGTGTTCTTGGAAATTTGTAAAGGAAAATAAACACACCCTTCATATACTGTTGATTCATCACAGAGAAAATCCAGGAATGTAGACTGTGTTCAAACAATATCTTCAATCCAGTTATTTTACCAACCGAATTTAAAGGGATAGAAATGTCTGGGAGGATACTCTCTGTTAAAGTACTCCCCTAAGCTAAAGAACAAACTAATATACAAATAAAGATATATACTTTACTGAGGAATATACTGAGTAACATTGGGATCCATCTGTTACGGGATTCGGCTGTTCCGGTGACGTCAATTCGGGGTTGAACGATATACATCCTAGAACAGTTTATTGCATTAAACAGCCTGGAAGCTGATTCCAAGCTGCTGATACATTAGAAATCACAGCGCTAGTAATGAGGCGGCAATGACTGGTCAGTGCTGTGCTGTCCTGGGTCCAGTGGGTTCACACTGGCTCTCTAGTTGGTCTGAAACACTTGTGAGTTCATAAAAATAAGATGTTCCCATTAATAGAGCCGCTCAGAGTTAGCAGCACCAGAGTCCAGAGTGTAGCAAACGTGGATTTTTTAATAGATGTATAATATTCTTATACGGTTTCTTTCTTCTACAACATGTTGGTGTATTTAGTAGCGAGGAGAATTTTCAATAGAAAGTCCTTCCCTAGACTATCCTTGCTCTTTAAGAATGTTTGGACAGGATATCCCTTTTATAACTTGTCTGCCTCATCACATTGAAACATGTATATAAATAGCTTAGACGAAGCAACATTGCGTAACAGCATGGTTATCTCCTGATTCATGGTGTCAGAGGTCTGAACTAGTTTCGCTGAAAATGTTCAGATAAAGTGTTCTGTTTTATTGCTGGAGCGAGTTTCTTCACATCTTTTAAGTTCATGGATTAAGTATTATCAGTCGATCACGCCATCCCCCTCCACCGCCTTTCCTCTGTCATCCACCTCAGTGGGACTGCACTCGCCTGGTTCGAGTCCTACTTCACAAACCGCCAGCAGTACATCTGCACAAACGGCTTCTCCTCCCGCTCTCACCCGGTTACCTGTGGGGTACCCCAAGGATCCATCCTTGGCCCCCTCCTCTTTCTGATCTATTTGCTCCCTCTTGGGGATGTCATCCGCAGACATGAGGTACATTTCCACATGTATGCGGACGACACCCAACTTTATTTTTCCACCTCACTTCCCGACCCCCAGTCCCCTGATGTTCTGTCAGCCTGCCTGTCAGACATCAGGAGCTAGATGAGCGCGAATTTCCTTCAGCTGAACGTTGACAAGACGGAAGCCATACTCTTTGGCTTTCGTCAACGTCTAAAATCACACGGTTCTCACCTCCTCCACCTACCCGACCTCCCCCTAAAACTTTCCGAACTCGTACGCAACCTAGGCGTCAGGTTCAACCCCCAATTATCCTTCCTCCCCCACATCCGGTCCCTCACCAGCACCACTTTCTTCCGCCTCCGATGCATCGCTCATCTCTGCCAATACCTCACTCCAAAAGCCGCTGAAATCTTGGTCCATGCCTTTGTCGCCACTCGGCTGGACTATTCAAATGCCCTCCTCACCGGTCTCCCATCCACTATTCACATTCATAAAATCCAGGTCATCCAGAATTCTGTCGCCCCCATTCTTACCCGCACCAAACTCTGCTCTCTGATTACCCCAGTTCTTGCCAGACTGCACTGGCTGTCTATCCCAGAGAGGATCGACTTCAAGATCCTCACCCTTGTCTTCAAATCCCTCCACTTTTCTGCACCCCCCTTCCTTTCTGACCTCCTCTCTCCTCACAACAGTGCCCGCTGCCTTCGCTCCACCGGGTCTGGCCTCCTCCTTGTCCCCCGAGTCCTCCGTTCCGGCGGCCGTGCCTTCAGCCACTATACCCCAAGGCTCTGGAAATCCCTTCCTCACTCCCTTCGTCTTGCCCCCTCTCTTCCCACTTTCAGGTCTCGGCTGAAAACCTTTCTTTTCGACAGCGCCTTCGGTCACCTTCCTCCCCCTCCCCCTGACTCGGCCCCGGGATCCATTACTGCGAAGTGCTCTGAGACGCCGTCCGGCGTGGAGAGCGCTATATAAATCCAAGTTGCTGTTGTGTTGTTGTATTATGAATAGTTTGGAAAATTTCTTCACAATGAGGACAACAGGAGAAAATGGGAAGCAGAGGAATTTTTTTTAATTAAAGGGCAATAGCCATGTGGATCACATCCTTCACAGGGGGTGAAATTAATTTCACCCACAAAATACACAGTAAATCCACTTTACAATATATTTTCTATGAAGGGTTTTGAGACATCTCAACAAGGTGCCTTATCAAATGCAAGAAATATTATTATTATTATAAAAAACTTCAAAGGGTTTAAGAAAAAGAACAAGACATTTTCCTGTCAATGAAAAGGATTCAGTCATTGAATGATGGGTAGTTATAGTGAGGGAGTTTTGTAGGAAATTGGATGGATGAGTGGCCTAGAAGACCGATGGTCTAGTCCTGCCTGAAATTGTTACTTTGTCTAGCCCTGGTATAGTGCAATGGTTGAGGATTTAAAATGATACCTTACATTTAACATGGCATGTTATAGTGGAGACACTCTTCTTTACTTGTAGGGTTTCGGGAGTTGCCAATGATATCACTGAGGCCTGTGGCAATTGTGCAGAAAGTTTGAGGTCAGCAATTCCATGTAATATTTGAAACCACTCTAAAATAGAACTGGACTGGATGGAACTGCAGCACAATAGTGCTATTGCTAGGCTGAGTGAGAAGTTGACAAATTATGGTGTCAAAAGTAAGCAAATTCCCTCTTGCATACATTCTAAAACTTTAAGAAATCATTTCTGTAAATAAATAGAGCTTCCTTTCTCCCATGGACCTCAATTAATTTTTTTTAAATCACTTTACCTCTATCATTCCAGTGGATTTTACAGTTTCATTGGGAATTGTGAGTGCCAAATTGCATTAAACTCACCAATTCATAGTCTGAATTATTTATGAATCAGCACTTTGGGACATCCTCCCAACTTGAAAGGAGTTATACAAATGTAATTTGTTGTTGAATCAGGAATTTGTCATACTGCTCAAGTCAAGAAAAATAATGGGGAATTTAGATAAAAGCATTTTGTTCCAATGAAAGCTTTCCATAGCCTTTGTACCTGTCCTGAGCAGTTACCTACCAGTGCTAGGGTTCAGGTTGGCACCCTTCCACTGGGCCATATTCCAGCCCTACAACCTCCACCATTTAAGAGAACAAGAATACAAGAATGGTAGCACAAGACCACCACTATCTCCAAATTCTCCTCCAAGGCACTCACGATCCTAACTTGGTACATTCATCGCCATTCCTTCATCCTGGAATTGTCTACCCAACACTATGTTGGGAGTACCACAAGGATTGAAGACCTTATGATAATACTAATACTACTACAACAACAACAACAACAAGATTCCATTTATAAAGCGCCTTTCACGTCAGGAGGACGTCCCAAGGCGCTGCACAGTTGGGTCATGACCCGAGCAGGGGGGAAATGGTCAGGGGAGGGGAGGGAGCGAGGAGGGGGGAAATGGTCAGGGTGAGGGGAGGGATGGGAGGGAGCGAGAAGGGGGAAGAGAGTCGAGAGGGGAGCTGAAGGCTCGGTCAAAGAGAAAGGTTTTGAGACCGGCCTTGAAGGAGGAGAGGGAGGAAGCAAGGCGAAGGCACTGGGGGATAGAGTTCCAGAGCCTCGGGGCTGAGAGGCTGAAGGCCCGACCACCAATGGTAGGGTGATTGGGGCGGGGGACGTGGAGCAGACCGGAGCCGGAGGAACGGAGGGTACGGGCAGGTAGGTAGGGGGATAGTAGGTTGGAGAGGTAGGAGGGAGCAAGGCCGTGAATGGCCTTGTAGGTGAGGATGAGGATCTTGAAATCAATCCTCTGGGGGATGGGGAGCCAGTGGAGGCGAGCGAGGGTGGGAGTGATGTGGTCGCGAAGCCTGGTGCGGGACAGTACACGAGCTGCAGAGTTCTGAATGACCTGCAGCTTGTGGAGGGAGGTGGCGGGAAGGCCGGCGAGGAGAGAGTTCCCATAGTCCAGCCTTGAGGTGACAAAGGCGTGAACCAGGGTTTCAGCAGCGTGAGGGGTGAGGTAATGCCGTAGTCTGGCGATGTTCCGGAGGTGATGGAAGGCGGTGCCAGTTGTGGTGCGGATGTGAGGGAGAAAGGACAGCTCAGGGTCGAACAAAACGCCGAGGTTCCTGACTGGCTTTGAGAGGTGGAGAGTGCAGCCTTGGATGCTGATGGTGTCGGCGCCTGAGGTGCGGAGGCGCTGACGTGAGCCAATCAGGAGGGCCTCGGTTTTTCGCACGTTGAGCTGAAGAAAGTTGTCTCTCGTCCAGGACTCGATGTCGGACAGGCAGCTGTCAGGACATCGGTGGTCGTGGAGTTGAGAGTAGAGGAGGAAAGGTAGAGTTGGGTGTCATCCGCATACATGTGGAAGTTAACTCCATGTCTGCGGATGATGTCACCACAGGGGGAGCATATAGAGGGTGAAGAGGAGGACAGAGCCCTGAGGGACTCCACATGAGACAGTACGGGGGGTGGAGGAGAAGCCATTCGTCGAGACAAAGTGAAGACGGTGAGAAAGGTACGACCTAAACCACTCAAGGACAGTGCCTTGAAGGTTGAGGTGGGAGGACAAGCGGTGGAGTAGGATAGCGTGGTCGACCGTATCGAATGCTGCCGATAGGTCGAGGAGGACGAGGAGGCAGAGGGAGCCCTGGTCACAGATGGTCAGGATATCATTGGTGACCTTGACCAGGGCAGTTTCTGTGCTATGGGCAGCACGGAAACCTGACTGAAGGGGTTCGAAAAGAGAATGGGTGGAAAGGAAAGAGCGCAGTTGGGAGGCGACAACTCTTTCCAGGACCTTGGAGAGAAAGGGGAGGTTGGAGATGGGCCGGTAGCTTGATAGCTGCGACGCATCAAGGGAGGGTTTTTTCAGGGTGGGCGTGATGGTGGCAGTTTTTAAGGGAATGGGGACAGAGCCAGAGGAGAGGGACAGGTTGATGATGTCGGTGATATGTGGGGCAAGAAAGTGGAGCTGGGAGATAAGGAGTGGAGTGGGGATGGGGTCAAGGGAGCAGGTGGTTGGTTTTAGGGATAGGATGAGTTTCGTGACCGAGGGTGGGGAAACGGGTACAAAATTACTAATAATAATCCTTGCAATTGATATAGAGCCTTAACATGTGGTCAAAAAATATCAAAGTGCTTCACAGAAATTAATGTAATGGTTGTATTTGTAAATGAATGTGACATAGCAATATCTCACAAACAGCTATGAAGTGAATGATCAATTGTATGTGGGGAATTCTTGGCCAGGACACTGGGAGAAACTCTTTTCTATTCTCAGGGAAAACAAGGACAGACAATAGGTGCTTGTCCTTGTCCACACTATTCATGGCTGCTCTCCTCACCTCACCAAACCAATACAAAACCTTAGTGTCCTTTTTGACCCCAGCTATCCTTCAAAACTCAAATTTGTGCTGTAACCAGTTCGATCTTTCCCCTCCTCCGCAAAATTGCCTGCCTCCTCCACTGCCTCTCACCACAGGCCACCGAGACACTGATCCACGCTTTCATCACGTCCCAGCTTGACTAAACCAGCTGCCTGCTCACTGGACTTCCCAACTCTTTCCTCCACAAGCTCCAGATTATTCAGAACTCTGCAGCTCATGTCCTCTCCTGCCCCACGCTGCACGAGCCAATCACCCACTTCTTACCCAACTTTACTGGCTCCCTGTCCCTCAGAGAATTGAGTACAAAACCCTGGTTCTTACCTTCAAAACCCTTCAGTCTTGCTCCTCCTTTCCTCTCTGACCTCCTAACCCCATTTCAGCTTGTCCACTTCCTCCACTAGCGGACACTGGCCTGCTTCAGGTTCCTGCCCCACTATTGGTGGTTGACCATTCAGCATCACTGCCCCACACTCTGGAACTCTATCCCGCAAACCCTCCACCTCACCCCCTTTCTTGCCTCCTTCATGTCCCATCTAAAGACCTTCCTCTTCGACCATGGCTTTGGTCACCCTCCAACCCCCATCCCTCCTGCCCTCCATCCATCCAGAACCCAATTCCAGCTCGGGTCCAAAAAAACTCTGACTGTCCAGCACCCTGAGATGTCTTACTGATGTGAAGGCTATACAAGTGTAAGTTTTTGTTGTTGTTGTTGTAGTACTGCCAGCATTGCCTTATCCTGGAATGAGAAAAAAATCCACCAAACATTGCCTGTGCACAAATCGATGATTCAATTAAGTTAAAACTAGAGAGATACTTACTAAGGAGCTATATATTTAGGTGATGTAAAATAAGGAGGTATACACCAAGGAGAAATAACTAAGGAGCCATGAATAGTATAAATCTAGAGATTTCAGGTTTAATCAACCCATTGATAAAGTGAAATATCATGGAACAGTAATTCATTGGAATATAGTGAAAATAATTTGCTATTAAAAAAACTCCAACAATCTATTTAAAGCAAAATGAAATTCTGTGCTAGAATAATCAGATTTTTTAAAATTT
The DNA here is from genome assembly GCF_018977255.1 of Callorhinchus milii. Taxonomy (NCBI): domain Eukaryota; kingdom Metazoa; phylum Chordata; class Chondrichthyes; order Chimaeriformes; family Callorhinchidae; genus Callorhinchus; species Callorhinchus milii. The sequence goes on from NW_024704743.1 coordinate 12,913,463, forward strand.
GCAATTCCCCTATATTGCTAATTTCTGGTGTGCTTGACTGCATTCTGTAGACTTGTAACTGTGCCAAGGCCGTATTAACAATGCTCATGTAATTCATTAACTAGCTTGTAACATAACAGGACATTTGTTGTTTAGACTCAAGACTCGCTTTAGCAAAAACTACATTTCAGTTTCTTGAAAACTGTTTTTTTACTCAGCTTTTGGGGGTATTCCAGTTAAGGTTGAGCACACACAGTACATTCAGACTTCCCTTTATTCTCTAGTCAGTGTCAAATCATGATTAGTGTATTCCTGTGTAATGTTCCATTTCCACAAAAGTACAGACACGATTGAATGATCACATGAGATATCCTCTAGTTACGTAACTGTTTATACGTGACAGTCATTGCTGAAGATCATTGAAGTGACCTTGGGTAAGTGTTGATCTACAGATTTACTGCATCTAAAAGAACCAATTTAAATCCTAGCCTTGAATTGCACCAAATTATCAATACCTCCATTCATTCAATAGACATCATGGATGAAACTGTCAGTTCACGTAAGCTATACCAATTACTAGAGCAATGCATGGATTTTTTGAACCAGTTCTATCTCCATCTTAATTGCACATCTTAAAAAGAACTTTGGAAAACTGGCTTCCAAATGACATCCTTCGAATGAGTCTTTGAACTGAGGCTCCCGTCTGCCTGAACAGGGGGACATTAAAGATCCCCAGGCACTATTCAAAAAGAGAGGGAAATTGCTCCTAGTGTCCTGGTCAAAAAATCTCCCAAATAAAATTGGTCACTCACTCCATGGCAGTTTGTGGGACATTGTTGTGCATAATGTGAGATGTCTTGACGTATACCAATTACAAAAATTATTATTACTGTTGTTGTGCACTTATGCAAATAAAAAAAATACACATCAAAGCCCAATTTGACTTCTGCATTTGAAGACTGATATGGACAGTTAGATGGGAGAGTAGTCGGCATTCTACTATTTCATTAGTTTTAATTGGCAACAGGCTCTTAAAATCTGGAAACCTTCCATGAATGATCAATAATCGCACCCATATCTTTGCTTCTCTATTGTGAATGCAAGTTTACTCTTGTTCAGTATATATTGCCTTGCATTTATCTACATTAAAATTCATCCACCATTCACTGATCAGTTTAGTTCTCTGTAAACATGATTTATTCTCCTTATATCATAATAATAATAATAATCCTTGCATTTGATGTAGCGCTTTTCAAGTCTTCTAGACGTCCCCAAGTGCTTCACAGAATATACAGAAAACTATATATTTGTGGGCAAACGCGGCAGCCAATTGTGCACAGCAGTGTCCCACAAACAGTCATGGATTGAAAATGACCAATTTATTATTGTTTTGTTTTTTTGGAGGGATTATTATTAGACGTGTGGAGTAAGGAAACTTGCCCAAGGTTTCGCCCTGCCTTGAAATGAATTCAGGTCTCTCACTTGCAAAGCAAGTGTTCTAACCACTGAGCTACACCTACCATATAACTAGGCCTCTTAAATAAATATGATAATACAATATTCTCCCTTCAAACTCCCTTCTCTCTCTAATAGTTCATGGGTTATATAATTTTCACCTCACAACCAACCAGATGGAACCTCAGTTTAACAATTCATTATAAGAAGGACAGCTCCTCTGCCATTGCAGCTCTCCTTGTTGCTTTACTGGAATGTGGCTTTAACTATGAGCTCAAATCTCAATATGAGACTTAAATCTCCAACCTTCTGACTCAAAAGCGAGAGTGCTACCAAATGAGCCAAGCTGTCACACAGTTGCATCCAGAGGCACGTAAAGTTAACAAAGAAGTGCAGAGAAAGGGGCAGCCAAGAAACACAATCTTATCTGAGTTCATTATTATAAGTTACTGTAGCTGTTACTTTTCTTTATCTAAACCAACGGCTGCATATCAGCACATTCCAAGAGTTTTGAAATAATAACTTGACAAAGTTCAGAATCAGTGTTGATGGCATGGATTATCCGACAGTAGGAAGCGAAGGATAACTTTTTCTTTTGCTTCCTTGCAATTTGTCCTGGATTTAACCTGAACATTATGATACATCGGAACATGGTTTTACTCCTGCTGCAGTCTGGACCCATTAGATTGCTTTCTATCATTTTTTTCTGATCAGAATAATTCCTGAGTTTCTACCTACAGGAATCTTTGAGACCTCATCAAAATCTAAAAACTCATCTTAATGCTTGCTGCCAGATCATAAAATAGTATTTAATAGTATATTAAATATTAATAGTATATTACATAGTCTTTGATAACGTAGATTCAAAGTAAGGCGAGCAAAAGCAAACATAAAGTGCAAAAGCATTTTATCAGTAAAGGGTGATTAGCAAATGGCACATCTAACATTAGCATAAGTGGTCAAACAAGGGACTAAAAAGGGGTCCAAAAAGGAACTAAACAAGATCTTGGAAATTTGAAGAAGAAAGATTTGGAGTTATTAAATGTATGTGTTGAAGGAATCTTTTAAAAGGAGCCAAGGGAATTGTTTTCTCTTATTACAATTTGCCTTGAATTTAACTTGAACATTGCATTACATTGCAGCACACATTTTACTTCTTACAGTGTATCGATGTCAGCATCGAATAACCCTCATTTTTTGGGATGTAAGGTGGGTAGACCAAGTGGAATAGTGATTTATCCCTGCATGAAACTGTTACAATGTTACTGCTGTATGGCCATTGATACTATGTTCAATGTTGCTGTATACCTAGCTCCATTTCATTTTTAGAAAATAATTCCTGATGCTTTGAGTTGTCCTTCTGACATGAAAGAAACTATATCAAATGTAAGGATTATTATCATTAATAAGCTTGAGTAAAACAGCTATGCTAGGTTTATCTAAGTGGAGAATGAGTCAGGGGGCTCAGGAGGCATTAGATGCTCAAAACAGTTACAACCACTGGTGGCAGATTAGCTGCAATACACCTTATGTGACATTTAAAAGAGGTACTGCTATAGTTTTGCATGTGTAGGTGGGATTCATGGAATTCTCAGTTTGGTTTGGATAATCTTAAGCACGGTGATGGGTTTCCGCATGTGTCAGACACTCCGCCAAGCAAAAAAACCCGGAAAATTTGGAAACTTCTAATGAACACACATGTATTAGAGCTGGGCTGATACTCATTTCTTATTCTTACACCATATCAATATGGGATAGTTTCAACTGCAGAGCATAATGGCAGAAGGATATTATGTAAACTGATTTCTCATTGGCCAAACTCACTGTACCATCCCAGCCCTCAATACAAACCTTTCCTCTTTCATTAACTATAAACTACACCCTTGCACACATTGATAAATTGTTCCCTCCAGGTGCATTTAAGTCTCATAAATCTCATAGTCTGTTTTATGAGTGATAATTAAACATTCCAAAATGATAACATGTAAGAATTGTTGAGTAAGGTGACACTTGAGCTCAGCTTAATCTTCTACATATAAACCATTGTACATTCTGACCTTGTTGAACAGCTACAAACCAAGATTAAATAATTAGAATAGCAAACAATAGGAAAAAAGAAAGATTTACAATGCAGTGTACACTTGTACAGCACCTTTCAGAGGGTTTCACAAAGAGTCTCAAAGTGATCAATGCTTTAAGTTACTCCACTTTACCATATATTTTGTGAAGCTCTTTGAGATGTCTCAATGATGTGTTGAGGCACTATATCAAATGGAAGGATTATCATATAAATACATGGGTAGTATATATTTATCAAAAATCTTGCTCTCATTTTATAGGGTGACCTATTGAGCTGACAATTGGCCTGTCCATTCACCACCTATTGAGACATCAATTTGGTATCCATTTCATGTCCAAAGAACTTTTGGTCTGCCCAGTGCTCTATGCGTTGTGTTGCCCATTGAACTGTTTATTGGCCTGTCCATTAATCTATTCATAGCTCTATTCATTGAGTTGTCTATAAGGCTATCAATTCTTCTATCCATTGATTGCCCTTTGGATTATTCTTTGACCGTCAATTAAGAAACATTAGGAAGTAGAGCCAAAATTGATTTAATTCATTTTGTTTATGCTGCTCTTCTTGCAACTATGTTATGGTGAAATTTGGATGTGAATTATGGTGATCAACACAAATGCTGTTTTATGGAGATTCACTGCGGAAAATGCAGTGCAAACTACATAATTCTGGAGTCCTGTAGTTTAGCAGTTAGAGCACTCGCAAGCGAGAAGACCTAGGTTTGATTCCTGGGCAGGGTGAAACTTTGGGCAAGTTTTCTTACTCTGCATACCTCTGTTTAACTAGCAGTAAGTAGGAACCCGGTTGTTAATCGATAGGTGGATCGCTTTTCTGGGGGTAATAATGGCTTCAAAATCCCTCAATCCATGACTGTTTGTGGCTCATTCTGTGTGCATTTGACTGCCATGGTTCACCCACAAAATATAAAGTCAATTCATTTTGCAGTAATTCTGTGAAGCACTTTGAGACACCTCGAAGACATGTGAAAGTGCTATATCAAATACAAGAATTATTATTATTATTAAATCTTTGAACGCAAATGTTTCTTGCCATAATTGGACACAATCGTCCCATAAATGATCTCAGAGTATTTTTTTAATTGCCTTAAAGGCAGTTCCTTGAATGTCATCCGAAGAATGCCTCCAACTGTCCTCTAGCATTGAACTTGTGGCTGCCTTTAACTTACACAAAGCGGCAAAAATCGAATTGAGTACACTATACCCAGAAACACAAATTAGGCCTTTTATTTATCCATTAACTCTGTTAATGAGACAACAGCTCACAACTCTGCACCACTTTGATGTCATTTAAAACTTAGTCTAGGTTTCCAGACTAAGTTTGGCACAGTCAACATCGAGCGCAGCACAGAATAGGCCTTATGCTAAGACAACGACAATTTGTATAGCTGTTATATTTCAGTATAATGTGCCATTTTCATTAATCATCAGAGTGAAAGGGCAATCTTTAAGTGCTTGTAAAGTTATAGCTGTCATGACACCAGAAACCCTTAACTAACACAATCTGATGTGTTTTTGTAGTAAGGGCTGAGGGGTCGGCACTCACTGTGGCTGGTATGAAATCTGAGGTTTCATTATATCAGTGCTTTTTCTATATATCAAATGCAAGGAATATTATTATTATTAAAGATAAAATTTCCCCATATTTTGGAACTCCATTCTGGAGTGCCTCTGAATTGCACTCTCCCTCCTCACTTTCAAAGCCCACCTCAAGACTTACCTCTTTGACTGCGGTTTTAGTCATCTTTCCTCTCTCCCCCCCCGCAACACACACACTCTTCAGCTCTCCCCACCTCAGCTACCCAGCCAGTTACGTAAAGCTCTTTTAGACATATTCCCAACCTGAAAGCTGTTATATATTTATGTATTGCATAAAATGATATTCATCAGTTAAAATATTGAACATACATCTTGTGCTAGTTTGTTAAAGTCTGGAGATGAGGCTTTATTACCACACCTACCACCTGTACTAGCAGCAGTACTCAAGGGCACTGCTGATGACTGACTAGCCAGCCTGGTCTTATCAGCAGGACTTAGAGAACAGTCATTCAGATCAGGGACCATTCCCACTGAGCTTCTGATAACCCTGCAAGCCAAAGGCTTAATTTAGTAGGGTGGACCTAACTGGACAAGTAGCAGGAGACTTGCCAGGCAGTGCTCACAATTGCAGTTTGTCTAATCTGCTGTACAATACAACAATACCTTGGGATGTCCTTCCGACATGAATGGCGCTATACAAATGTAATTTCTTGTTGTTTTAGATGGTTATACTCCAGTATAACTCCAACACACATGATTTGGGTCTCGCCATCCTGTACCTAATACCTTCTGCAAAGAGAAAGCAAGGTGCATGCCACCAGCAGGAGAATACATGTGACATTCCAAACACAAGGAAATTTGAATGAAATGCTCAGATGCTCCAGCACAAAGTGTATATGAATATCATTTTATTGCAAGCTAAAATGCTGGATGTGTAAGCATTGACAAGACCTATTTTCTCATCTGCTGTACTAGCACTCATTTTTTTAATATACCCTTAGTCCTAAATGTGGAGATGTACAGCTCAGCCTCCTACAGGAATGTCAGATCATAGAGCATTCCTTAAGGAGCATCAGCTGCATTGAATAATGTTTGGCTCAGTGTATGATGCAATAACATATTTCAGAAGAAACATATCATTAAGCAATGGAAACAACACTAGTTTCTAATCCATGATATTGCTGTCATAAAAATGACACATAGTGGTTTTACACCTCACCTTTGAAGAATGCAAAGTACAAACACTCAAAAACAAATATTGTCATTTATTCTGTAATTCACAAGCATTCAATCACTCCACATTGTTACAATCAAATATATCGAATCAACATTTACACACCTTAAGCACACATATTTCAGTAATTCACACTGCCGCATACTATTCCCAGCTTGTTCTACAGCCCACAGAAAGCTTCAAAACCACTGAACCGAAGTATTGCTGTGCCAGGTGTCACTAATAAAGATATTAATCACTGTTTAGATTCTCTTGAAACAGCACACCCATAACATATCAACTAAAGGCTGCAATCCATTCTAAATTCCTTCTTATTTGATTAACTGACTAGCTCAATCATGTTTACAGAATTATTATAGGTTCATTATTCTCTACAAGTTCAGTTGGTAGCACTCTTGTCTCTGAATCAGAAAGTTGTGAGTTCAAGCCTCACATAGGACTTTGAACTCACATAGTGTAGGGCACTGACATACCAATTTAATGCTGGGGTGCATTAGTGGAGTCTTGTAGCTCAATGGTTAGAGCACTCGCTTTGCAAGCGAGAGACCTGGGTTCAATTCCCGGCAGGGTGAAACATTGGGCAAATTTCCTTACTCCACACGCCTGATAATAAACCCTCAAAAAAAACAATAATAAATTGGTCATTTCAATCCACAACTGTTTGTAGGACACTGCTGTGCGCAATTGGCTGCCGCATTTCTCCCACAAATATACAGTCAATACACTTTACAGTCTATTCTGTGAAGCGCTTTGAGACATCTAGAAGACGTGAAAAGGGCTATATAAAAAAAAATACAAAAAAAAAAGCAAATCCATTACATTGTTGGAGGTGCCATCATTTGGATGAGACATTAAACTCAAGCATTTATCTTCTCAATGTGAAATGTGTTATTTAAATGTAAATTGTATTGTAAAAGTAGATTAATTGAAACTTTGTATTGTAAACCAAGGTCCCGTCTGCCTATTCAGGTGGATGTTAAAGATCCCATAGCACTAACTTGAAAAGAGAATCCCTCAGATAAAATTGGTCATTAACTTCAAGGCTGTTTGTGGGGCATTGCTGATCACAAATTGACTGCTGTGATCATCTACAAAATAAACTGGCATGACACTTTACAGTAAATCCTGTGAAGCACAATGAGACGTCCTCCTCACATGAAAGGGCCAATATCAAATGCTAGGATTATTGTTATTATTTATAATACGGTACTATTGTGGTATGGTACTAATGTATCTGGAAACGGATTCTGGGCCACTGAACACATAACAAAACTGTGTTTAAACTGTTCAATGAGGCCTCACAAATAGATTAATTGAAACTTTGGGTCCACGGAAGCTCAGATACATAGAGTGTGACTCATATACATTAAGTATAACAGGGTACATTAGGACTTCATATACATGATCAAATTGTGGGACTTCACGCATGTACATTGAAACTGCATCCACACTGTACAATGACCCTTCATCTACATATAGTGAAAGTGTGGATACACTGTACACTGTAGATTTGAGTAGAATGGAACAAAATAGTTTAAGGTTCACTCACACTGAATCCCATCAAGATATATTGTCTGGACAATTCCCATAAGTATACTGTGTTCCCTCATAGATGCACTGGGCTGACATACTGGCCTCAGCGTCCCTGGTTAGGGAGGCAAAAATAACTGGTGTTCCTACTTCTGATCAGAATCAAGAATCCTCGTGCAAAGGTATGTGGAGGTTGGGTAACGAAACGACTGAGCCCAGCTGTCATATCCCAACAGTCGAATAACCTACCAACATCTACCATCAAAGAAGTTTCTCTCAGGGTCCTGGCTGACAATCTGCCAAATACAATTGGTCATTCACTCCATGGTTGTTTGTCAGACATTGCTGTGCACAAATTGGCTGTCATGTTCACCTACAAAATACACACAGTCACTACACTCTACAGTAAATCTTGTGAAGCGCTTTGAGATGTTATGTTAAGGCATTGTTTGCAAGGATTATTATAAGTCTCACATACATGACTAATGGCCACTTGAGCGAGGTACAGACGGGTGACTGATGACTGTGGAACCAGTAGAAAGAAAAAGTTGAAACAGAATCAACAGAGGAGAAAAGTAGAGGAGAAATAATTGATGGGAACAAAATCCAAAAATCCTCAGTGGGGGGTTTACATGCCACTTGGTCTGTGCTCCTGCAGGTAGACAAAGTACCTGAATTATTAACAAAGGTCAAATAGGTCATTCCCAGTAACAGAGTTGTCTAATTTGCATTATGATATCCAACATTCCTTGGGATGGTTTAATTTACCATCAGCAGTAATTTAAGATGTGAAAACACAGTAACTCATGCATCAGTACTCAGCCTGTAAGCACAGCTAATTGTCCTGGGCTTTCTGCCCAATCAACCACAGTGGTTGCAAACAGGAGATTTCTGCTGCTCAAATTATTTTATCAGCACGGTGCCATTTTATAATTCCACATAGTTTTTTTTAAAAAACAAATAATTTTTGTTAATGTATATTTCAGCAGCATGTATATATCGGCTTGGCTGGCTCTGGCCTCCTGTTTGTCTCTCGTACCTCCCCTCCACCATTGGTGGCTGCGCTTTCAGCCACTATGCCCCGAAGCTTTGGAACTCTCTCCCACAATCTCTCAACCTTGCCCCCGCCTTCCCCTCTTTAGATCACGACTGAAGACTTTCCTCTTTGACCATGCTTATGGTCACCTCCTCCCTCCCCCAGTTCAGCGTTAAGCTCCACCATTGTTAAGTGCTTCGAGATGCTGCCCTGCATGAAGAGCGCTACATAAATACATAAATATTGGTGTTGTTGTTGTGTTCATGCCCTGGCATTATTAAGGGAATTGGGGAAGATTCATACACTTTTAGCATATGATATACCTGGATAAGCTGATGGTTATTTCCTGGTTATATCCTCTCCTCTCATCCCCCTTTCCCCCCCCTCCCCCCAATATTTCTTAGTTACTAGAGATAAGCCTTCCTCCGCTGGAATTTCTTCTTCCCAAAAAAACTTTCCTGAATGGGTTAATGGTTATCTGTTCATAGTGGTGTAAGCAGCAAACCAGTGGCACACGCTTGGTCATGGGCCAGATCATTTGTAGAGAGTCATCACCCTGAAATACCCGGAAATGTGTACAACTGTTGAAAGAGAAGGAAAGAGCATCAACGTTCCTGCAATGTAACACAACAGAAAGGTCAAAAACGCACCATCACTGACACAGTCAGAGAAACCATTGCTTAAATATCCCAGCTGAGGTGTGAACATCCGCTGATGTTCTGTTAGCTTGTCTGTCAGACATCAAGGCCTAGAGGAGCCCAAACTTTACTAATGTAGTATTGTGCTGCCAGTTGTTATAGTTATGTGTGATAGTTATGTTTGCTCCCATTATTGTATATCTTCCATTGTTGTGTTCCTTATATACAAGGTAGCCTAGGGTTGCTAGGTTTTAATAAAGAGCTATTGTTTCTACTAAATGTATCATGTACTAAATGTGTGTTTCTCTGACTTGGTTGAGTCACCTTTGAAATAGGGACTCACACCAACAGGGTTAGAAGAGAAGCAGAGACTACTATTTGAACAGACATCATGGGGTGAGAACCATTGTAGTACCTCACATCCAATGCAGACAAAATCCTCCTGTCTTGACTACTCCAATGTTCTCCTCAATGGTCTCCACTTACCCACAAACTACAACTGATTCAGAACTCTGCCTCCCGTATACTCACCCACACTAAACTCCATGCCCCCATCACATCAGTTCTTGCCAGGCTCCACTGGCTCCCTATCATAGAACAGATTGATTTCAAGATCCTCTCACTCATCTACAAATCCCTTCATGCCCTGTCACCTCCCTACCTTTCCAATCTGCTTTCTCCCCAATCCATTACCCGCTGCCTCCGGTCGGCTGGCACTGGCCTCCTGCTCATCCTTTGTCCCCTTCACCTTCAGCGACTGTGCTTTAGCCATTATGCAATGAAGCTTTGGAACTCTCTTCTTCCCTCTGCCTTACCCCTCTTTAAGATCAAGACTGAAGACCATGCTTACAGTCACCTACTCTCTCCCCCTGGCTTGGCATTAGGCTCCGCCACTGTGAAGCGCTCCGAGACATTGCCCCGCATGAAGGGCGCTATATAAATGCAAGTTGTTGTTGTTGTCCATCCAAACTACTAATGGATGTTATTGATCTTGTGGACTTATTGCAAAATAGAATGAAGTTTCCATTATCCCAGCCAACAATCCTCCAGGTCAAATAGGTTATAAATAGGCTTTTGGTGTGTGAAACATGTTTGCTGCAATGGTGCTTCACGTGACAATGATTACTGTGAAGTGTTTTTTGATGAGGTGCTATAAAAATGCAAGCTGCTTCTTTCTCCTAGTCGATGTGCAACCTTACATTAAATAACTCGAGTGTAACTCATGAACATGTGTAGAAAGCCTTAATGCTTCTTGCACAAAAAGAGCTTCATAAATAACATGAAGAAACACAAATAGTAGTGGAAATCTCAGTCTGTCCAGATGCATTACCAAAGCAGGAACTGCTGCATGGTATTTGTTGTTTTTTGGAATTGTTTTCCAGAAATTCTGGAATAAATCAGCAGATGGCATATGCAGATGACTGATTACAACAACAATGCAGGTCACAGCTGGGGGCGATCTTCCTTTGCTTGGAACATTCTCCATGTGCTTCTGTTTGTATTAAACTGCACTTCAAGTGACCTGTGACATTCCATGTGCACCTATAAATTTCACAACACAAACTAACCACCTAAGTTGTCATAAAATGCATATAAATGCATGATAATTACAGTTTATAAATGCACTATATGTGGGTGAAAAGGCAACATTTCATTGTATTTCTCACCTCGTATTTTCAAAAGTGCTATGGTACTTGGTTCTGAAGAACACAATCTAGTTTCCTAAATGAATAGGAATTTTATCTTTTTGTGAAAAAAATTGGAGACATGCCATATTTTGCTCTGTTTTAACGATTAAAATCTGACCCCCTGCCCATGCAGACTCCATCCTGTCTGCTTAGCTTCACTGTCAACCTCCATTAATGAAAACAAGTTTGCTAAACTAGTTCATTTCTATCTCACATATAAAGTTCCACCAATGACTGGTTTCTCAATGCATTCCAAGGGAATTGTGCACAGGTAGCTGTATTCTACAAGCTCATCCATCAAGTATTTTGCTTAGAATGTTTTATTTATCTTAAAAAAGACAAAAAAAACTTATGATAATCTTTGCTTTTGATATAGTACCTTATCATAACACTGAAATGTCTCAAAGCGCCTCACGGGATTTGTTGTAGAGTTTAGTGACTGTGTATTTGTTTGGCGAACTAAGCAGTTAATTTACACACAGCAATGTTCCCAATGAAGTCAATGACTAACTTTATCTGGGAATGGTGGCCAGTATATTCGGAGAAACTCCCTTCTCATTTTGAATCCAACTTAACAGTCCATCACCAGATTTAGCTGGACCACACTAAAATCTATTGCTCCACTTTTGCCTCATCTAAATCGTCTTTCTACTCCAGGATCATCCTGGTGCCCAAGGACAAGCTCAGGCTCCTCTTCTTCATCAAAACCCAGCTCCTTCCTTCCAATGCCCTACCCATCTTCTCCTTTAACTCCAAATGTAAGGAGATGATTGACTTCTTCAAGTCCAAAATCAAGAAGATCTGATCTGCTGCCTCTGCCCTTGCTACAGCCACCCATTTCTCTCTTCCACTCCGGCCTCCACCCATTCATCACTGACCCACCCGCTAGTGGAAATAGTTTCTCCTTGTTCACCCTATCGAATCTCCTCATAATTTTGAAAACTTCTATTAAGTCTCCTCTTAACCTTCTCTGCTCCGAGGAGAATAATCCCAGCTTCCCTAGCCTCTCCTGATAACTGGAGTCCCTCATTCTTGATACCATCCTGGTAAATCTCCTTTGCACCCTCTCCAATGTCTTAACATCCTTTTCTAAAGTGTGGTGCCCAGAACTGTACACATTACTTTAGCTGAGGCCTAACCAGTGTTTTATAAAGGTTCATCATAACTTCCTGACTTTTGTATTCTATGCCCCTATTTATAAAGCCTAGTATCCTGTATGCTTTTTTAACAGCTTTATCTACCTGTCCTGCACCTTCAAAGATTTACTTATATGAACCCTCAGATCTCTCTGTTCCTTCACCCCCATTACAATTGTACCATCAGCTGATATTGCCTCTCCTCATTCTTCCACCCAAAATGCATCACTTCACACTTATCCACATTAAACTTCATCTGCCACGTGTCGGCCCATTTTACCAGTCTGTCTAACTCCTCTTGCAGTCTGCTACATTCCTCTTAATAATAATAATCCTTGCATTTCATATAGCGCTTTTCACGTCGGGAGGACGTCCCAAAGCGCTTCACAGAACACACTGTAAAGTGAATTGACTGTATATTTGTGGGCGAACGCGGCAGCCAATTGCGCACAGCAATGCCCCACAGACAGTCGTAGATTGAAAATGACCAATTTATTATTGTTTTTGGTTTTGGAGGGATTATTATTAGGCGTGTGGAGTAAGGAAACTTGCCCAAGGTTTCGCCCTGCCTGGAATTGAACTCAGGTCTCTCGCTTGCAAAGCGAGTGCTCTAACCACTGAGCTACAGGACTCCAAAAGGACTCTTCACTGTTTACTACTTTTCCTAGCTTAGTATCATCTGCAAACTTGGAAATTGTACTCCTATACCCAAGTCCAGGTCATTTATATAGATCAAAAACAACAGTGGTCCCATTACCGACTCCTGGGGACACCACTGCACACTTCCCTCCAGTCAGAAAAACGACCGTTCACCACCATTCTCTACTTTCTGTCTCCCAGCCAGTTCTGTATCCATGCTGCCACTGTCCCTTTAATACCGTGGGCCTCTATTTTGCTTACAAGTCTCTTATGTGACACTTCCTACGTGTCCTCTCCCGCACTAGGCTCCGCGACCCTATCAACCCCATCCTTGCTCAACTCCACTGGCTTCCCATCACACAGAGAATTCAAAATCCTGGTCCTCACCTTCAAAGCCCTCCATGGTCTTGCTCCCCCCTACCTCTGGGACCTCCTAACACCCTACCATCTTGGTCGCTTCCTCCACTCAAAGGGCTCTGGCGTGCTTCATGTCCCCTGCCTCGTTCTCCCCACTATTGGTGGGCGGACCTTCCGCCACTCTCCCCCACCTTCTAGAACTCCATTTTGCAGTCCCTCCATCTCGTCCATTGCTCACCACTTTCAAGACCCATCTCAAACCCCTCCTTTTTGACCGTACTTTCGATTTCCCAACTTTACCCCCCTGCCTGCCACCCTCACTGACCTCTGAACTCCACCTCGGGTGCATAACTCTGTGCGTCCAGCGCCTTGAGACATTCTCCCGACATGAAAGGCGTTTTACAAATATAATTTTGTTGTTGTTGCTTATCAAATGCCTTTTGAAAATCTATATAAACTACATCAACTGCACTAACTTCATTCAGTCTTCTCCGTTACTTCAGGAAGAAACTCGATCAGGTTTGTTAGACACGATTTGCCTTTAACAAGTCCGTGTTCGCTGTCCTTTATTAACCCATATTTTTCTAAGTAAAAATTTATTTTGTCCTGGAATATAGTCTTTAGAAGTTTCCCCACTACTGACGTTAGACTGACTGGTCTGCAGTTCCCAGGTGTATCCTTTTGCCCCTTTTTGTACAGGGGAGTAACATTTGCAACCCTCCAGTCCTCTCGCATCACCCAGGTGTCCAAGGAGGATTGAAAGATTGTGGCCAGAACCTCTGTTATTTCCATCCTTACTTCTCTCAATAACCTAGGATGCATCCTGTCTGGACCGAATGACTTCTCTACCTCGAGCACCGTCAACCTTTTTAGTACCTCCTCTCGGTTTATTCTTATCTTATCCAATTTCTCTAGCCTCTCCTCCGATACTGTGGCATTGGCTGCATCCTCTTCTTTTGTGAACACAGATGCAAAGATATAAATTTCCATGTGGTTAATTTCCACAGGTATGTGAATGTCAACCAACTCTACCTCTGCCTCGATTCCAGGACCTTTGTTGTTCTGACCAATTGCCTGCCAGACATCAAGTCCTGGATGAGGGCTAACATTCTTCAGTCAACAAGAATGCCCTCCTGCTTGGCTCCCATCAGTGCTTTCTCACCTCAGGCGCTGACAGCATCAATGTTGACAGCATCTAAGCAGATGCACATTCCACCTCACAGAGTGAATGTGGAACTTCGGTGTCTCGTTCATCTGTCCTTGAAATCCCACATCCATGCTCTGACCCTTTCAACTTTCCCCCACCTGCAAATATTGTCTGCCTCTTCCACTGCTTATCACATCCAGGCTAGATTATGCCAATTCTCTGCTTGAGGGACTTCCCAACTCTTTCCTCCACAAGTTGCAGACCATCCAGAATTCTACAGTTTGTGTCCTCTCCCGCACTAGGATCCACTAGCCCATTAACCCCATTCTCGCTTGGCTCCACTGGTTCCTCATCCCCTAGAGGATTGAGTTATAGATCTTCATACTCAATGTTAAATCCCACCATGGTTTTGCCTCACCCTAACTCTGTGACCTTTCTTAAGTCTTACCTACTGCCCGCTCCATCCATTGTCCTGCTTCACGTACCATCATTGATAGTTGGGCGTTCAGCCTATCTAACTCCACTCTCTGGAACTCCATTCCCAAGTCCCTTAATGTTGCCCCTACCCTTGACTTCCTCAAGGTCCGTCTCAAAACCTTCCTATTTGACTGCAGCTTTGGATATCTTCCTCCCTACCCTGCCCCCTTGGCCTTGACCCCTCAGAAATCCGGCCCCCAGCTCAGGTACAAACCTTGACTCTCCTCTGATCTGCATTGACTGCAAGAAAGCGACTATGATATATGGAAATCGGAGGGAAGCTCACAATCCCAAAGCCTTGTGAAGGCTGTTAAGCAGTCAGTGATTTCTTTCTGTTCTTTTGTTTGACTTCATGTGACTTTTAATAAAATTACAACTTGAAACCAGAATACCAGGGTGAATCGCAAACTGGAAGCCACTATTTGTGCCATAACCCATACTTTGTAAACCCTATATTTTTCAACTTCAACTGAAATAGATCTTATCTTGCGAAACATCTTGCAATCAGGATGCAATTGCAATATGAATTCTAAATACATTTTTTACGTGCTTTGTGGTCAGCTCATGTTATTGTTTTTCATGTCATATATTACATTGAAATAGATAGAACATTACCTAATGGAAACAGCCCATGGGATAATATGCTGATGACAGCACAGCCGGCCTGGCTCTTCAGCAGGACTCGGAAGGGTAGATCAGTCAATGGGGGAAGGGAATCATCCCACTCAGCTCCTGTTAACCCTGCAAGCCAAAGTCCAAACAGTAGGGTGGTCCTAGCTGGACAAGCAGTGGGAAAGCTTGCCAGACAGTGATAACAATGGCAAGCTACGAGGTTTTAGCTGGTTAGACTCCAGGAGTATCCCAACGCACACTCTGGGGTCCCCAAGCCTTGGCTCTTGCCAACCTATGCCTATTACCTTCTGGAATTAGGTAAGCAGGATGCATCCCTCCAGGAAGAGAGTGTGCATTGCATTCCAACAATCTATCTCTGAAATTTCCATGTGTAGGTGGGATGCATGGAATTCTGAATTCAGTTTGGATTCTCTTAAGCATAATGATGGGTTTCCACATGTATCAGACACCTTCTGACCAAAAAGAAACAGCCCATTCGCCCCACCTAGTCCATGTTAGTGTTTATACTCTACATACATACGACCGTCACCCCTCCTAATCCCCTATCCTATACCCTTCTATTCCCTTTTCCGTCATGTATACATCAAATTTCCTTTTAAATACATTGATGCTTTTTGCTTCAACGACAGCTGTCTGTAGTGAGTTCTGTATTCTTACCACCCTCTACATAAATAAGTTCCTCCTAAATTCTCTAGATCTACTGGTGGCTATCATATTTATGCACCAACTTTTTGGGCTCACCGACGAGTTACTTTATAATGTGATCAAAATATATCAAAAAGTAAGCACTCAGTAGACATGTTCTCGGTCACAAAATGGAAAAACACGGATACTTTCCTTTCTGCAACAACTATTAACTTGTTTTTTTTAAAAAAACAATGTTTCCCTGAGCAAGAACTGAACATAATAGCTTCAGTTCAAAGAATGGTGGGGTATAATGTTGCAGTTGAATAAACAATTTAAATGGCTCTGCAGAATTACTTAGAAATACATTGTGACCATCACCTTCAAAGAGTCCGAGCACCCATTTTGTTTCTATGTTTGTTGTCACTTGTTCAGGTTCAGTAGCCTGAAATGCAGTGGTAATCGATGCTGCTGAAAGAATTTTGTAACATGGTTACTCCGTTGCACGTTTGTTTGTACTGCCTTCACTCATTTACCATGGGAGACTGACAGCTGAAGTGAGACAGATTATCTGACAAGATGCCTTTTTTTTGCTCGAGCTCCTTTGGACAATGTGACGCAAGAGGCGATGAAAGCTGCAGGCAGAGTTTCAGTAACTGAGTGCTGAACAACTTTCCCAAAGTGTTAAATGTGCTCTCAGCCTGTGCTGAAGTACTGACAGAGAGTGCTGATTACTGGGATGTCTTGTGGGGTCGCTCATTCAATGCCAGTGTCATTCTATGACACTGACATCAGCTAGTGATTCCCTGTTGTGAATGGAAACCAACCCAAAATGGTGAAAACTAATTGAAAGTTCATTTGCTGTGATGTCATAGAATCTTAGAATAATAGATTTACACAGCAGAAGGAGGCCATTTGGCTCATTGTGTCTGTGCCTGTTCTTTTAAAAGAGCTATCCAAATCAATCCCACTCCACCGCACTCTCCCCATAGCCCTGCAAACTTGATCTCCACAAATAATTATCTACTTCAATCTTAAAAGTTGTTATCGAATCGGCTTCCACCGCCCTTTCAGGCAATGCATTCCAGATCCAAACAACTCGTTGTGTGAAAAAATAAAGCCTAGTATCCTGTATGTTTTTTAACAGCTTTATCTACCTATCCTGCCACCTTCAAAGATTTACTTATATGAACCCTCAGATCTCTCTGTTCCTTCACCCCATTTAAGATTGTACCATCAGCTTATATTGCCTCTCCTCATTCTTCCTCCCAAAATGCATCAATTCACATTTATCCACATTAAACTTCATCTGCCACGTGTCGGCCCATTTTATCAGTCTGCCTATGTCCATTTGCAGTCAACTACTATCCTCCTCACTGTTTACTACTTTTCCTGGCTTAGTATCATCTGCAAACTTTGAAATTGTACTTCCTATACCCAAGTCCAGGTCATTTATATAGATCAAAAACAGCAGTGGTCCCAATATCGACTCCTGGGGAACACTATTGCACACTTCCCTCCAGTCAGAAAAACAACCATTCACCACCACTCTCTGCTTTGTCTCCCAGCCAGTTCTGTATCCATGCTGCCACTGTCCCTTTAACACTGTGGGCTTCTATTTTGCTTACAACTCTCTTATGTGGCACTTTATGAAACACCTTTTGAAAATCCATGTAAACTACATCAACTGCACTACCTACAACCACCCTCTCCATTACTTCATCAAAAATCTCTATCAGGTTTGTTAGACATGATTTGTCTTTAACAAATCCATGTTGGCTATCCTTTATTATGTCCATTCACCTTTCCTAAGTAGGGGAATACTTAGGCATGTGTACCTCATCCACATAGAAGGAAACAGAAGTTAGAAGAATATATTTGCACTGAGCATTGTTGGAATGTGAGCTGCCAAACTTTAATTTGTCTGCTGACATCAAATCCATAAAATGTTGTGCAAGTGTTTGTCCAATTCTAAAAGGGAAGTGGACAAATACTTGAGGAAAAGTAATATGAAAAGGCACAGGGAATGAGCAAAGGAGAGAGTTTTGAGGAGTAACTTCTGTCATGGTGCTAAAGTTAACTGAGGGAGCTCCATCCCCTATGCTGGAACTACTTGTTGGAGTTAACCCACCCTCACAACAACTTAGTCTGTACATCTGACCGATCTGTAATTACTTGTGAAGTACTTTGAAATGTCCCAATCCTTGACTGTCCAGTGCCTTGGGACACCCTCCCAACGTCAAAGGCGCTTTACAGATCTAATTTGTGGTTGTATCAGAATGATGAGTAGCTGTAGAATGCAAGTTCTTTCTTTCTTACTCATTTTCTTCAATCACAACCCAAGTTAAGTATTCTGTTCACATTTATAATGAATCCTCTCTAATACACCAATGTCATTATGCAGCGGGAAAGGAGAGTAGCAAGATATTTTGGTTAACTGTAATGACATATAGAGAACCCTATCTCTATGTTTAAGTGTATCCAAACCAGACTGAGAATTTCACATATGTATGCCACCTACACATTGAAATTTCCCTGTAATGGAGTGCACACTCTCTCCCTAGAGAGACACATCTGCTTACCTAATTCTGGAGAGCATAAAGTGCAGATCACTGAGAGCCAAGCCTTGTGGACCCTAGAACACGTGTTGGAATACTCCTGGAGTTAAACCAACTAGAATCGCATAGTTTGCCATTGAGAGGGCTGTCTGATAAGCTTCCTGCTGCTTGCCCAGCTTGGACCACCCTACCCGTTAGGGCTTTAGTTTGCAGTGTTAATGGGAGCTGAGTGAGAAGAATCCCTGCCCCCCAGTGACTGGTCTGCCCCTCCAAGTCCAGCTGATGAGTCAGGTTTGCTGAGCTGTGATCAGCAGTGACATGGAGTGCTGCAGGTACAAGGTCTCCTCTGGCTATGTTGAAATACTCATGATACTATATAAAAATGAAGGGAGTTTCACCTGGTGTCCTGACCAGCAATTCTCCAGTTAAATTGGTCATTTATTTCCAAGCTGTTTGTTGTATGCAAAATTAGCTGCAGTATTCGCCTACAAATATATAATCACTGTACTTAACCGTATTTACTGTGAGATGTTTCAACGTGACGAGGTTTTGCTATTGCTATTTCAAATGCAAGGATTGTATTATTCCACTAAGTTATTTCTTCATTAAAAGCATCACTTGTAAAACTTTCTTAAATGCCTTTGAAAATCCAGTTATATTAGATGTTGGTTAACAATGCCCACTAATGTGACTACCAACTCAAAGAATTCCAAAAGATTCATGAGGCATGATGTACTGCTTCTTAAAATATATTGGACACTCTTTATTGGCTGCTGTGCTTTTTGGATGAATATTGATAGAATGTTGTATAATATTCTCAAGCATTTTTCTCAATTTAGATGTCAGGCTTACCCATGTTTGCACTGAAATTAAATTCCAATGAGGAGAAGTCAGATATTACATTGAATGAGATCAACTTCCAATTTATTCTGAAAGTCAAAATGCGAATGGTAGCTATTGGATTAGAGACTCTTTTGACCCAGAGACAGAGTGGAACCAATTGAGCTGAGCCAATACTAGCCACAATCCCCCAAATAAAATTGATCGCTCACTCCATGACTGTTTGTGAGATATTCCTGTATGCAAATTGGCTGCTGTTATCGTCCCCAAAATACACTGTAACACTACTTTGCAATATATCATGTGAGGTACTTTGAGATATCTTGATGATGTGATACAGGACTAAATAAAATGCAAGGATTGTTATTTCTACCTAACAGCCAAAAGGAAACATTACTGAATCCTTGCTCTATTATTTATATAATTAAGGGCAACAGTTTTTTTTGTCAATTAAAATTGCTTACAATTGAGCTCATAGTCTACGCTAACACTCCAGGACAGTGCTGAGAAATACACATTTTGGAAATGCCATCTTTTGGATAAGATGTTAAAAACACATATTTTTCCCTGTTTATGTTAAAGATCCCATGACCCTGTTCCAAAAGAGAAGGGGTTTTAGTATGATGTCCTGACCAACAATTCTCTTGATAAATTGGAAATTCATTTTATGGCTTTTTGCGAGACTTATGCACCTGGTAGCATATACAGTAAACTCCTGATAACAAGACCCTGTCTTATTTGTTGCATTTTGTTTTAATGACTCAGTTGACAATAGGACATTAACAATAAGAAGTGAGCAAGTATAAAAAGGATTCTGGGAAAGTGACTGAGCAGATTGTGGAAGAGAGTGGAAGTGTAAGGTTTAAATAAAGGAACAGTGAATCTAAGACTGTGTTCTGGATTTACAAACATTACATTAACAACAACAAAATTACATTTGTATAGCGCCTTTCACGTCCAGAAGACTTCTCAAGGCGCTGGACATAGTTACAGACCTGAGCTGGGGGTCGGGGTGGGGAAGGGGGGGAAGCAGGGAGATCGAAAGCACGGTCGAAGAGGAGGATCTTGAGGTGGGTCTTGAAGGTGGCGAGGGAGGATGGTCTGCAGGATGGGGTTCCAGAAGGTGGGGGCAGAGTGTCAGAAGGCCCGCCCACCAATAGTGGGGCGAGCAAGGCAGGGGACGTGGAGCAGGCCAGAGCCCACTGAGCGGAAGGAGCGAACAGGATGGTAGGGGGTTAGGAGGTCGGAGAGGTAGGGGGGAGCTAGACAATGGAGGGCTTTGAAGGTGAGGACCAGGATCTTGAACTGTATCCTCTGTGTGATGGGAAGCCAGTGGTGTTGGGCAAAAATGGGGGGGATAGGGTCACGGAGTCGAGTGCAGGAGAGGACACGGGCTGCAGAGTTTTGGAGGAGTTGGGGAGGCCGACATGCAGTGAGTTTGCATAGTCGAGCCTCAATGTAACGAATGTATGTATGAGGGTTTTGGCCACCTGTGGTGTGAGACAGTGTCAGAGCTGGGCGAAGTTGCGGAGGTGGGGGAAGGCAGAACGGGTCATGGCGCAGATGTGGGGTAGAAAGGATAGTTGAGGGTCAAACCAGACCCCAAGGTTCTGGACTGGCTTAGTAAGGTGGAGTGTGCAACCATGGATGGTGATGCTATCAGTGCCTGAGGTGAGAAGGTGCTGACAGGAGCCAATCAGGAGAGCCTCGGACTTGTTGACGTTCAACTGAAGAAAGTTAGCTCTCATCCAGGACTTGATGTCTGACAGATATTCTGTCAGGACAGCAGTGGTCCTGGAGTCAATGGCGGAGTCTGAGAGGTAGAGTTGGGTGTCATCCGCATACATGTGGAAATTGACCCCATGTCTGCGAATGATGTTACCAGGAGGGTGTATATAGATGTTGAAGAGGAGGGGACCAAGGGCAGAGCCCTGAGGAATGCCACACAAGACTGTCCGGGAGGTAAGGAGGGGTGTAGGGATGGGGTCGAGGGAGCAGGTTGTAGGTTTCATCTGCGTTATGGTGGTGATGAGAGAGGAGGGGGAGACGGGTTCAAAGGTGTGGAGGGAGGGATGGGCAGGCGCCGGGATGGGAGGAGGAGATGGTGGACGGATAGCAGTTGCAGTGGCAGAGGCAGCTGAGTGGATTCCCTCGACTTTGGATTCAAGGAAGTCCAGCATCGCCTCGCAGTTGGCATTTGAGGTGAGGATGGGTGAGGCATGAAAGGATGGGCGGAGGAGTCAGTTCGTGATGGAAAAGAGGAACCTGGGGTTGTCCTTAGCCTCCAAGATTATCTTCGAGTAGAACAACGATTTAGCGGAGGCGTGGGCGGAGCGGTAGGATTTGACATGGTCCAACCAAATCTGCCAGTGGACAGTGAGGTTTGATTTAAGCCAGGCTGGTGTACCAAGGTGATTTACATGAATAGGAGACAATTCGGGAAGAGAGGGGAGCAAGGGAATCGAGAGTGGAGGAGAGGAAGCTGTGGAGAAGGGTGACAGAGGAGGATAGGTCATTACGGGAGGATGCCCAGAGGGGAAGGATTTTAGATGACACCAAGACAGCCGAGAGGGAGGGGGGGTAGATTTTTTTCAAGGGGCGGTATGAGATGGAGGTGGGTTGGGTAGCAGTGGGGAGAGGGATTGAGGATTAAGGGAGATTAAGTGATGGTCCGAGATTGCTTTGTCGATGATGGTGAGGACCGAGACGGTGAGGCCCCGAGTGATCATCAGGTCGAGGGGTGACCGCGGACGTGGATGGTGGAGTGGCTGTGAAGGGAGAGATTGAAGGAGGAGATAAGAGAGGGAAAGTCAGCGGAGGTAGAGCAGGAGGGGGTGAAGTGAAGGTTGAAATTGCCAAGGATGAGGAGGCATTCAGAGTAAAGGGAGAGGAAAGATAGGAGGGTGGAGATGTCGGGGATGAAGGTGGGGGAGGGCTTGTGGGGGGGCGGTAGATGAGGAGAATTTTGAGGGAAAGGTTGGAGGGGTGATAGAGGGTAAGGTGCTCTAAGGAGGGTAAAGTTCGAGAGGAGTAAGGGGATAGGCCGAGCGGGGATCGGGAGAGGAGAGTCACCCCACCACCACGACAGTTAGGTTCGAGAGGTGTGATGAAAGGTGTAACCGGGTGGTGAGGCCTCAGTCAGGGGGAAGGTGTCGCTTGGAGTGATCCAGGTTTCAGTGAGGACGAGGATGTTGATGTGTTCATCGATGATGAGGTCTTGGATATTGTGTGTTTTGTTGGAGAGGGAATGGACGTTTTGTAGACCGATGTAGAGGGGATAGTTGGTGGCGAAAAAGGGGGGGCGAGGTGGTGGGGGATGGGACTGTTAGGGAGGGTAGGGATATGGATCGGGGAGGAGATATTGGCCTCTGTGGTCGAGGACTGGTGAGCTTTGTGGCGACAGAAGGGGATAGAGCAGTTAGAGTGGCTGCTGTTAGACGGCCAGCGATGGCTCCCATGGTGGGCCCGACGGAGGATTCGCAGGTTGGAGCAGAGGGAGGCAGTGGAACGGTCGAGCAGGGATAGGAATTAGGGAGGGCGGTGGGAGAGGAAGACCGAACGGGAGTAAATGAGGGTAGAGGACAGGGGTGGGGGCATTGTGGGAAAGCAGCTCGGGTTTGGTGGCGACAGCCATAACGTGCACGCCAAGACTAAAAGCAAGCAGCGGGGGTGGGAGGTCAGCGAGGCATGGTTAGCCCACTGGTGAGCTTACATTACACCGGTAATGTACAAGTTACATTAACTTACAAGTTAATGTACAAGTTACATTAACTTGTAATGTTAATCAGCCATTCTGTCAACATCCTGGCCACTTCCCATGCAAAATGTTAATATCGCTTTAATAGCCATTCTACTCCAATAGACCAGAGGCCTCTGTGATGCATCTGCATCAGTCACAGCACCCCTTGTGGCCCTGGAGGACCTATGTCTAACTCACTATTCCAGATGACTAGCTGCTGAGCCTGTTTTCCTTGGAGTAACGAATTATCAGGAATTTACTGGACCTGTGAAATGCTTTGAGATGATTAAACATTCTAAGCATTTTATCAATTGCAAAGATTATTATTTATGCATTTACACATGACTTATGCAAGTTGCAAATTAGATCTGACCAGATGCACAGTGAACTGATCCTGTCAGACCCCATCTTTGTGGTGCATTCCAAGTCATTATCTTACGTGAAGGAAGCTACACAAATGCAAGTTGTCATTGTTGCACAGTTTAATGCCACATCTGTACCAAGGTAAAACATCCAAACTGAAATGATATCTGAGTAAGAGAAATGCACTGGACCTCTCTGATTGATAACAAATCACAACATTTCTGCACAGTGTCTTGGACATTTTCTTCTGCCACTGTCAGCAGGCTCATACGTCTACTACTTTTTAAAAAATTCCACTCCGTTCAGATTGAACGTATAAGAAATTATTAACCTATCTTTAGTGCAGCATTGAGCTCAGAAAACCACAATACATGGCCATGTGAATAGGATCAGAATGTAACTGGAGTTTTATTGCAAGGAGGTCAAAGTGATCATAATATTTTACTGCTGTGTATTGTGCTCCTAAGCAGTACCTGCACTTTACCATACAGAAAGGTGATGCAATAAGCATTCTTTGCAAGCAATATGTATAATGCTTGCTTAGAAATACTCCAAATATATAGCCAGGTAGTGTTCTGCTGTATTAATAGGATCATTATGTCCCCTGCAACATAAATGTTCTACAGTAGATCTATGTTTGTCTTATTTGTTCTGCTATTTTTAACCCCAAGATCAGTCACAATATGTTTTATAGCATATGTACCAGCAGCTGTTTGTTCTAACATGTTCATGGGCAGAAGGCTGAGAGCAAAATACACTAGTTCAGTCCTGTGACATTATTGTGGGAAAGGAGGGGAAACAATTTGAGAATACAAAATTGAGGGATATAAGAACCAGATCTTCAAAATGAGGAGTCGTACAGACTCCAGATAAAATTGGCTATTAACCTCCTAGCCATTTATGGGACTTTGCTGTGTGCAAATTGGCTGCCACTTTCTCAAACAAATACAGAGTTACTGCACTTTACAGTAAATCCTATGAAGTGCTTTGAGACCTTTTGCTGACATAATTAAGAACTACATCAAATCCAGGGATTATATATTTCTATTTTATGATCTAGATGTAAGCAAACTACAGTGGAATACGCTTTTGCCGGACGCCAGTTAACCCCGGACATCAGGTAAATCGAACAAAACTCCTGGGCCTGACTCGTTTGTATTGTTACCTATTTTAAATATGCCGACTGATTCGGACGAAAATCCAGTTAATTCAGGCAAAATGCCGTGCTGGTCACCACTGAATGTACTCACTCGGGCCTTCTGTGTGTCCATTGAACCGAGAGGGACTCCTGGATGTAGATGGGAGGAGTCAAATTGTGATTGACAGTGGACTCCAGCCATTCACAAGCAGCTGGAGTTGTGCTGTCATTCAGTGGAGGAACAGGGAAGAACAAGGGAGGGAATGGGAATCACATAGTGATTGATTGACAGCTGAGCCACCTGTCAATGGCCGAGTCCAAACATTCACAAGTGGCTTCAGTCTGTCAATCACCTCGAAGCCGCCACTAATTGGTCTCCTTCCCATCCAATGGGAACGGCAATGGGAGGGAGGAGGTGCCGCCACTCCTCTGGGGGCGGGAAAGTACTCTTTTGCTGCCAAATAAAGATAAATATATTTTACTGAAATCTGTGAGTATTTTAACTTTAACTGGTTAGTTAACGTTGCTTCAAGTGAAACAACATTATTACATATTATTATAGTGCGTTGGCAGAGCTCCTCTGCTGGGCGGGAATGGTATTTTGGTTAACCTTGGACACCTCTTAAGCCGGACAAAACAGCTGTCCCCAATGTGTCCTGCTTAACCGGCTTCGACTGTATTTGATTTAGATCGGAATGAGAACAAAAACTAGCAAACTAAGCAAGGTTTGATATTAGTAAAGAAAATTATTTTCTGTAAATTGGATTGACTGTGTACTTGTGGGTGAAATGTAGCAGCCAGTTGCGTGGAGTCATGGAATGCGTGACCAATTTTATGTTGGGGATTGTTGGCCAGAATGCCGGGAGAAACTGCCTTCCCTTTTCGAATAGTGCCGTGTGTTCTTTATCATCTGCTTTAACAGGTAGATGGGACTTCGATTTAACATCTCATCCAAAGGACAGCACCGCTGACAATACAACACCCTCCCAGAGCAGTGTCATCGTGTAATTCCAACTCCCAACATGGGCCTTGAACCCACAACCTTCTGACTCAAAGACGAGAGCACTACCACTGTGCCAGGCTGATACAGATAATCGAACACTAAAGAAAATAGTTCACACTGTATAATTAACTCCTTCAATAACAGCTTCGTTATAGGATAGGTGTAGACTGCAACATTCAAACACTCTGTATGGCTTACTGATTCCTGTCCAGTGTGGATGTTTGTACAGTGTTGTTTGTGGAAGTCAGTAAATGCAGAGCTCAAGAGTAGATATGTGCTTGGCTGGCTCAGCTGGTGGGGTCCAGTTACGAAGAACTTTGTCTCAAGAGATTCAATTGTTGGGGTTTATTCATGATACAACAAATTGTGCATGTTCTGTGGAAAAAGTCGGCATGATGGGCCAACTGTCTTTTCATACCCTGAGTTTATTTTTGTTTCTGAGTGTTGTGGTAATGAAGATAAAACCAACTGCAGTGATACAGGAGTAGTGAGTCTTTTTTCCATCTAATCTACAAAATACACAATCACTGTACTTTGCAATTTAATGGTGTGATAAAGTGCTGTATACAATGTAAAGATTATAATAATAATAATAATAAACATAAAATAGGGTCCCATTACCAGAGAGAGAATTATCACCAATAGCAGCACCTAGATCTGCAGATAAAATTATGACCATTCAGTTCTCAATACTAAAGTTATTGTTCGCTAGGGGAAATAATTGTAACATGGATTTCTCTCACTGTTAGCAAGAGTAAGAGAAAAGCAATCCTAAAATAGAAGCAATTTAGGCAATATGGAAAAAGCTCTCTTTAATCAGTTGCTCAGTCACACGCAACTACAATTTATCAGTTCAGAATTTTTCAAGAACATTTAAACGAATTCTGTATCGAAATTCCAAGATCTTGTGAGCGATGCCCTGATAATTTGGCAAATTTCAACTACTGTACTGATTTTATAAACCAGCTCTCTACATGTCTGCAGTCTGTCTATGATTACAGTGGTGAGACATCACCTTGTTGACGAGTATCAACAAGATAATAATAATCCCTCCAAAAAAACCAAAAACAATAATAAAAAAAAAATTGGGTCATTTTCAATCTACGACTGTTTGTGGGACATTGCTGTGCGCAATTGGCTGCCGCGTTCGCCCACAAATATACAGTCAATTCACTTTACAGTGTGTTCTGTGAAGCGCTTTGGGACGTCCTCCCGACGTGAAAAGCGCTATATCAAATGCAAGGATTATTATTATTATTATTATTATCAGATTAAAAACAGCAGCTCCGCCAGCAGATAAAGCTAGTTGGGATGTTTGTTTTTGTGGTACATTGGTGTGAATCTACTGTGACAGCCAAAATACATTAAAAGAATTGCAGAACGTTGTTTTGTTTGGGGTTTCCATGGTACCTTATAGTGTATGTGTCAGTTTCACATTTGGTGAAACTACATGGGTTTGGCAATTGCTCCATTAAATAGTCATGTAACTATCTCTTACTTTAGAAAAACAGTAATATAATTGTTACTAAATTTATAAAATGAACTCCCCTCAACCCCAACTGAAACAAAAACCACCTGTTTGGCTGTATCCAATAGAAAAATAACTAAAAATAATAATAATAATAATAATAATAATCCTTGCATTTGATATAGCGCTTTTCGCATCGGGAGGACGTCGCAAAGCGCTTCACAGAACACACTGTAAAGTGAATTGACTGTATATTTGTGGGCGAAAATGTTCAAACAGATCAGTCAAAATCAATATAGAACATTTGTCAGAATTTGGACTAAGAGTAAGTGGTTCGATTTCATCACAACCATACAGAGGCAAAGCTGCATGCAAAGCAGACAACATCATTATTCACGGTATGCTTGCGTGTGCCAGTGAAGCAGAATAGGTTCAACAACAACAGCAACAAACAGGACAAAAACGCCAGCAGTTTGGATAACAAGTTTCAAGCAGAGAAAGAATGTTATCTAAGGAAAAACATTCAGTATTACATCCAAATTTTATAATTTTGCTTAGATTACCATCCCATTTTTATTGTGTTATTCATTTAGGTTCTTTCTGCCTTGTGGTTCAGGTGAATGTAAAGAGACCACCCTGCTGTTGGGATACGCTTTTCCTGGTCATCATGGTTTATATTCCTCTCCTAAACTACATTTATCCCCATCTATCTCAGTATTGCTAATGGGACATTACTGTTGAGGTGTCACATCTGCCTAAATAACAACATTCCCTTTCAGTTACTAATCAATTGTATATTATGAAGCATTTTGAAGCTTTTTTTAGTTGAAAGGTGCTATATAAAAGCAAGTTAGTATTATAGATTCATATTTTTAATGTATACTTATATACATTGTATGTAAGTGATGTATAATGATTTTTTAACATCTACTTATGATTATAATCAAATCAATTTTCATAACTGTTAAGTTATTCATTTGAATTAATAGTCAGAGGCCTCTGATATCCCTGGTCCTTATCCACAAGGAGTTGATGTCCATAGAAATTTTCACAGCTGGAAAAGAAAACTAAGTTCCATATGGTTCATACCAAAGTTTGAAAAATACTTTACATTTGTCTTTTGGCAGTTTGTTTTCCTGTAGAACAGCTTTTTAATTCCCGGACAGCACCATTTCAATAAATTAATATAATTCTTTCTGTCTTTATAGAGACTTCTTCCACATTGTTAGAATGGCTATTGAAGTTAAATGCATTCAAAATGGAATTGGATAAGTATTTGAACAAGTACAAGGGCATGACACCAACAACAAAATTACATTTGTATAGCGACCTTCACGTTGAAGAAAATGGGGGAAGCAAATGAAGGAAGAATCAATATATTTCTTCAACAACAACTTTATATTTATATAGCACCACTCACAGAGTGCTTCACAGTAGCGAAGCATGACTCCGAGCCGGGGGAGGTGACCATAGGCACGGTCGAATAGGAACGTCTTCAGGTGCAATCGGAAAATGGGGCAGGAAGAAGCAACGCGGAGGGGTAGAGGAAGAATGTTCCTGAGTTTTGGGGCATAATGGCTGAAAGCACGGCCACCAACGGTAGAATGCAGATGTTCCTCCTATTTTTAAGAAAGGTAACAAAAGTGACCCAGGAAACTACAGACCAGTAAGTCTGACATCCATTGTGCATAAAATTATGGAGACTTATTAAGGATAAAATCATGGAGCATCTGGACAGAAATAAAATCATAAATGATAGCCAATATGGGTTCATGAAGAGAAGGTCTTCCCAATCTAATTTATCGTTTTTCTTTGATGGTGTGACAAGGGAACTTGGTAAGGGTAAGGCTGTGGATGTTGTATATCTGGATTTCAGTAAGGCCTTTGATATAGTTCCTCTTGAGAGGCTGGTACTGAAAGTAATAAAAGTGGGAATCAGTGGAGGTATATTACAATTGATTGACCGGAAGAATCTAGAGGGTGATGGTACTGGGAATGTCATCAGACTGGGAAAATGTTACCAATGGAGTTTCACAAGGGTCTGTTTTGGGACCTCTTTTGTTTCATATTTTTATAAAAGATCTGGAACTAGGAGTGGCAAGCACAGTGGCTAAGCTTTCAGATGACACCAAGCAAATGAATGTGGTAGATTACAAAGCTGAACAAGATATCTTACAGGAGGATTTGAACATACTTGGGAATTGGGCAGATCGGTGGCAGATGAAATTCAATGTGGAGAAATGTAAAATACTTCACAAGGGGACAAAAATTCCTGGAAGGGACTATCATTTGAATGGAAGGAAAATAATATGTATGGAAAATGAAAAGGACCTGGATGTCCTGATTGACAATTAATTGAAGCTCTCACAACAATGCTCTGTATCAGTGAGAAAAACAAACCAGATTTTGGGATCTATCAAAAAATCAATAGCAAGCCAAAATAGTTGGGTAATCCTGCCACTGTATGAATCATTGGTGAGACCATACTTAGAGTACTGTGTACAGTTCTGGTCTTCACAGTACAAAAAGGATATTGGAGAAATCAAGAAGATACAGAGGAGGGCAAACAAAATGATTGAAGGAATGGAAGGACTGGACAATGTATGAGGAGCGATTAAATAAATTGGGCATGTTCATGCTGGAAAAAAAAAGATTGAGAGGCGACATAATTGCTGTCCTTAAGATTCTAAAGGGACAAGACAATATAGATCATAACAGGCTGTTTCAACTTGTCCAGAATAGTAAAACCAGAGAACACAGCCTGCGATTGAAGGGGGATAAATTCAGAATGAAGCTACACAAACACTCTTTCAATGAGCGAAGAGTGAATATGTGGAACAGGCTCCCTAGGGAGACAATTGAAGCAGGAAGTGTTGATTCTTTCAAACATGGATTAGATAGTTTTCGTTTAGGAAATAACATTATGGAATATAGTACATAGGTAGTTTGGGACATATGTGCATGCGACCACCAGGAAGGTGGAAGGTGAATTAGATGCTCGTTGGTCTTTTCTCATCTATCATTTCTTATGTTCTTATGTTCTTAATAGAGGGAAAGTGGGACATGCAGAAGGCCAGAGCCAGTGAATTGTAGGTTGGTGGATATGCAGATTGGAGAGGTAGGGAGGTATAAGGGCACAAAGGGATTTGAAAACGAGCATGAGGATCTTGAAATCGATCTGTTCGGTGATGGGGAGCCAATGGATTTTGGCTAACACTGGTGTGATGTGGGTACGGAGTTTAGTACGGCATATGCGGGCAACAGAGTTTTGGATCAGCTGGATCCTATGCATGGTGGAGCTGGGGAGATTGGCAAAGAGGGCATTTGAGAAGTCCAGTTGGGAGGTGACGAAACCATAGACAATTATTCAGGCTGCATCCAGATCTTCCTCAGATAACAACCTGAACTCAAATTGTACAATTAAAGGGGTGTAAAGTGCAATATTTCATAACAAATCCAATGTATATCAAGCATGTTATCAAAATTATAGCGATTAAATAAGGAGATTACATCCCCCTAAAAACAGCTCTCATTACCCCCCATCCTCAAAAACCTTCCCTGGACCCATCCCTACTCTCCAGCTATTACCCATCTCCAACCTCCCATTCCTTTCTAAGGCCCTGGAACAAGTTGTGTGTCCCAACTTCACACTTTCCTCACCCGCCATTCCCTCTTTGAACCACTCTGATTGGGTTTTCGTGCTGCCCACAGCACAGAAACAGCCTTGGTCAAGATCTGTCTCAAGATCCTCCTCTTCAACCGTGCCTTCAGTCACCCTCCTTCTCCCCCACTGCCTTCCACCCTCTCCAATCCTGACTTTCAGCTTGGGTCCAAAACATTGATTCTTCAACGCTTTGGGACTCCTCCAATGTGAAAGGTGCTATACAAATGTAATTTTGCTGTTGGTGTTATTACACTGCATTTTTCACCCCATTTACTCAATCTGTATTTGACTAAGAGATTTAGATTATTTTTATGTGGGAAAGGCAAAGTCCTCTCTCTTTCATATTTATGCTTCACATCCAGTGAGGTGTATGTATATATATATATATACTAGCTGCATCTGTTGCAGCTACACTTGTGACCAAAGGACCCAATATAGAATGTAGATTGATACACAGACAAACACTTCATCTTTATCGATACTCATCTGGGAGGACGCCTGTGGGAGGATTCCTTTTGGAAGGACTCGGTTGGAGGACGCGGTAGTTTAAAAATGTAACTTTGTTGTTGTTGACATGGCTTAGTTTTGTCTGTGTTCTTTATTTTGTTCCTGTCGCTTGGCTACATATGTGCTCTGTGACGCAGGATGCCACAGCGCCATGGTCAGCCAGTACGGCCAACAGGTGTAATTGAGGTGCATGTGTACATGCGTGCTATATAACGAATGATGCCACAGCATCACTTTGACTCGGTGGACACCAGGTATAACTGCAGTGAAAAACACAATACTGAAAATAACTCATGAATGATACGAGATACCCCAAAACAAATATGCCTATGTCACTTCCAGGGAAAGATTTTTCTGAGGAGATATAAATCATGTCTCTACGTCAATCGGTTATTGAGATCCTTCTTGAAGCGCAGACAGACATTGTCAATCTATATATATATAATGATAAGTAGATAGATAGATAGATAGATAGAAGATATATTATACATATATATTATATATATATATAAAACTATGAGCTACACTGGAAACTAACCAAATGGAGCTGAGGGAAAAACCACCTTGATCTCACAGATAAAAAGATGAAATATTAATGTATCTACTCTTGCATTAAAAAAAGTGTAATTTTAACTACAATATCTTACTGTCAATGCAAAAAAAATAATGAACATTTTGTGTAATGAGAACACTTTCCAACAACAGTCAAATGTGTTCTGCAAATGCTATTGTCTATTCATCATGGGCTTCATTTTAAGCCTCACTTTTTATCATACAATACAATTTACAATATAATGTACATGTATGTAGCACCTTTCAAGTCAGGAATACGTCTCAAAGCGTTTCACGGTACTTTATGGGTGTGGAAGCTAAAGGGGGTGGGGAGAGCAAAGATGACCAAAAGAACACTCAAAGAGAGTACATTTTATAATATGCCTTGAAAGAGGGGATGGATGGAAAGATATTACATATTGTGAACTAGACCCAAAACCTCTTGATTCATCTTGCTGACATTTACAAAATGTATGGCCAGGTCCCCAGCACACCAATTTCTCATCAACACTCCAAAGAACACTGGAAGCAAATTGACATATCTCTCATGCTTCATTAACAGATAGCAGTAAATCTACTGATATGGTTGACAGATTAAGACAGAAGGCATTAGTGACATTGAGAAGCCAGATTTTAGCAGGGCATTATTTGCAGATTTTTCAGGGCTCTGATCTTCGAGCAATATTATATGTCAGCTAATAGACATGCACTCTGCACAGTTTAGCCCTGTGTTAGCTAACAATATGGCTCCACAAGCAAAACTTTTTGAACTCTGTGGTATTTTCTGTGCAGATTACAGATTATAAACACATTCTTTTATCATGTTGTATAATCACCCTGCATTACGTATCACAAGCATTCGCCTGCACTGTAAACTTGGAGGATTGATTTTTTTAAAAGTACACTACCTAAAAAGGCAAAGCTGGACATTATAAAAACACTTTTTTCACAATGTAGTGTTGAATTGTTTGGGTGACATTCCTAATGATACATTTGGGTGTAGGTGGATAGTTTTCTTTCTCCGCATTTCGTGAAACCAGAGTTTGTCAGGAGGAAGTATTATTATTAAATATTACAATACAATACAAATTTACATTTATATAGTACCTTTCAAACTTGGAGGATGTCCAAGGCATTGGATGGTCTAAGGTTTGCACCAGGTTCCAAGGCTTGGAAACATATGAAGATGGTCACCCCCATGATCAGTCTGAATGAAATGCTCTGTATAAGCTCTACTCATGACTCAGTTGATAAGTAGAATGAATCTAAACCATGCAGACTCGAAGGTTTCCAGGTTTGAGCACTGATCAGTGCTGAGTTAGCTATCCATATTCAGGGCACCAGAAGAGGCACTGCAATAGGGCTCAGTGAACCTAGGCTAAGGGTTGTAAAATCAACCAAGGTTTCCCACTCCTGTGACTGCTGCTGAGATTGCTAAGCAACATTTAGGACATATTGCACCTTGACGATTTTACCACCCATGGTTCAATAAGTTTGTGTATTGCGGTTTGGAATCTTATTTATTAGGAATGGGGCTAACAGAGCTCAGCCTAGGCTGCCTCATGCTGACCCAGTTGAAAACTGCAGTCTACTTCTTGGTGTGTTTGAGTGCAGTTCCCATCGGGTCAGCATGACATATCTCTGGTTACCAGCAGGAATCCTTACTTGCAATTCAATCAATATCAATGAGTCAGTTATAGACAGATTAGTTGATTTATCAGAACAATGGAAAATTAAATTTAATGCAGATTAATGCAAGGTATTACATTTTGGGAGGAACAATAAAGAACAAATATGTGTTAGGTGAAAAAATATTTTAAAAGCAGTGGCAGAGCAGAGGGACTAGAGAATAACATATTTAAATAAGATGGAAAGGCAAGAAAGCTGCCAAGAAAGCAAATGTAATCCTATATTTTATATATAAGGGAAAAGAATATAAAAGCAAAGAAGGAAAGAGGTAGCTCAGTGGTTAGAGCGCTCCACTCGTAAGTGAGAGACCTGTGCGATTCCTGGCAGGCGAAGCGTTGGGCAAGTTTCCTTACTTCACATATCTCTGTTTACCTAACAGTAAATAAGATCCCGGTTGTTAGTTGATTGGCGGATCACTTTTCCGGGGCTAATAATTTCTTAAAACAAAATTTGTCGCTCAATCCATGCTTGGCTGCCATGTTTTGCCCACAAAATATACAGTCAATTCATTTTACAATATATTCTGTGAAGCACTTTGAGACGTCTCGAAGATGTGATAAGGCCCTATATCAAATGCAAGGATTATTATTATTAAGAGAATTGTTTTCACATACACAGTAGTTAGGATATGGAATGCCCTCTTGGGAGCAGTGGTTGAAGCAGAATCCATATTAGCCTTCAAAAGGGAACTAAATATTAGATATATCTAGCTATAGATAAATCTAAATATTTTATTTACCTCAATAAAATATTATTTATGTATCATAACTTATTTATATAAGTTTAACATTACCACTTATTAGATTACCAGATATTAGATATTTTTTACCCAAAATAGGGTATGGGGAAAGGGCAACTAAATGGTCCTGAAATAATTGCTATCCAAAAAGCCAGTACAGATGTGAAGGGCTGAATGGCCTTCTTCTGTGCAGTAAATGTTTATGGTTTCTATGGCATGAAACGCTATTAATGACATCCCAATGTCTTGATTCATTGATTAGTGAGATCCCAATATCTTGGTACAGTCACATATGTATGGTTGTGTATCTGTGTTTTCAGGAAAACCAAGAAAATTGTACTGATAAAAAAGAAAAGTCTGGTTGTCATCTGGAAACACTGCATATTTCCTTGTTCAAAAGAATTCACTGATAATTGCATTGCCACCATAAGAGTACATACCTTCTTAACTGGACCACCATGGATCTCACAGACAGCTGCATAACTATCAGAAGACTGTACACCCTTTCTGTTAAGCTAGTGATAAGAGTTTAGGAAAAGTAAATTAAAGCTTTAGTTGTCATAATAATGATTGAAAAAAGTTAGACAGTCAAATTAAAATAGTGTTGTAAATCTGCAGTTTGGATTCTCTTAAGCGTGGTGATTGGTTTCTGCATGTGTCAGACAAAGTTTCAAAGGGTTAATGAAAACAGATTTTTTTAAGGTAAAAATTAGGTGGGTGGGGAGGTTTGAAAAATGTTCTTTTTCATGGCCTCACTAAATTAACTCTCCAATCAACTTGAATATGTATAGAACATCTTTCATCAGTCATAGTCTTGTTGCTTATTTACTATATGCCAAATAATCTTTTGGTGCACTCTCGCCTCTGAGTCAGAAGGTTGTGGGTTTAAGCCCTAAATTGGGACTTTGAGCTCATTGTCTATGCTGACACGGTAATGCAGTGCTGGAGAGTGTTGGATTGTTTGAGGTGCTGTCCTTCGGATGAGATATTAAACCAAGGTCTTGTCTGTCTCTTCAGGTGCATTTTAAAGATCCCCAGGCATTATTTGAAAAAAGGAGGGAGTTTTTCCAAGTGTCTTGGCCAACAATCCTTCAGCTTACACTGGACATTCACTTCATGGCTGTTCGCTGTACATTGCTGGCAAACAGGATCTTGGTTTTACGCACTATCCATAGGATGGCACCTCCAACAATTAATCATTCCACCAGAGCTTCATTGAAGTGACAGCCTTGACTGTCAGTTCAAACGTCGTCACCACAACCTACTACCTTAAGGGAAGATTGGTACCAGCTGAACCAGGCTGACATCATTGTGAGGGGAGGCTGAAAGAACACACTGCTGATAGAGGGTAGCAGTTCGTAAAGTCTTACATTTAAAATCTTACATTTAAAATCTTACTCTTACATTTAAATGCTCCGTTTTTGTACCTCATGCATGAAAGTCACCATTGAAATGTTCTCCTCATTGACCTTTACAGAAATAATACTGGAGGCTGGAAGATGAGCCTGAATATAAGAAACAGTACAAATACATGTAAATAGTGTCTTTCCCGGTGGGAGAACGTTTCAAGGTGCTTACAGATGACTTTTGGCCTGGAATTTTTTTTCAGGTTCTGCTGCTATTCTATGTGATAGTGGTCGATTGGAGGAGGGAGGCTATCACAAAGATAATGCATGACAAATAAGACAGTCAGTAAGACACCTTTGCCTCCGCAGCTGAACATTTCACTACTGCAAGCAGTGCCGATGCCATTGACAGAAGATAACAGATATAGCAGAGGGTTGTGGGTAAATCAACAAAATCAAAAGTAAAAAAGTAAGTTTTTACTTTTTTGGTCGTAATGTCTGTCATTGGTAAACCTGTGGTGTAAAAATGGTATTATCTACTTCATAGTCTATGCCACAAAAAATGTCTTTCAGCTGAAACAGTATAATTGGCCCATGTGCAACGTTTCCAAAAGTGTGCTTTTGAATCTACTATGACTTTATTTTAGCATCAGTTGTAGCACTATTTATTTGCATAGTTATATAGAGTGATAAGGCACAGAAAAAGGCCATTCAGTTCAACTAGTCCATACTGATAACTAGTCTATGCTGGTGCACAGACTTTGTTGAACCTGGCTAATAACAGACTAAATAATAGATTCTCAGTAGAATACAATAACAAGTCACCAGAGTGCTCTGCTCAATACAGTTGAATCTTTCACAATTGTAGCACCTATTGATTCAGTGACATTAATTTACAATTGAATAGGAGACCCTTCAGTGAATAGATGTAATGTGGTATGAAATTCTCTACGTTAATTCACTTAACTGTTGAACTGCAAATCACGGTAAATATCAACATAAATGCAGCAAATATTCAGGTTCCAATTGTACATGAGAGTTCCTACTCATGTCCTGCCCAACAATCCCTTAGATAAATTGATCATTCACTTTATAGCTGTTTGTGGGACATTGCTGTGCGCAATTGGCTGCCGCGTTCGCCCACAAACATACAGGCAATTCACTTTACAGTGTGTTCTGTGAAGCGCTTTGGGACGTCCTCCCGACGTGAAAAGTGCGATATCAAATGCAAGGATTATTATTATTATTATTATTATTATGTTCGTCCACAAATTCAGTCACTACACTTTAGTGTACACTCTGTGAGGTGTTTTGAGTTGTTTCGATGATGTGATAAAGTGTTGACTGAAATTGTATGGCATGAGCATCAGGTGTCACTTTACTGTTACAAGCATATATTTAAGCAAGCATATATCCTATATGGCCAAAGGTTCATAATTATTCCCGCAAAACGCATCATATAATGAACTGCAAGCTACTTTGCTTCACATATTGTTTTAATATGTGGCACTTGTTATAGTCCACTGCCAGCCAAGTGCCAAGTGTTCTTGCCAATTGTCGATTGGCAGAAGCATGAGCATGAAGGTCATCCCCATGTCCTTGCCAACCTTCAGGTTAGAACACTTATGGCTGGTATTCAGATTGCTTGCTAAAGCAAATCATCGGCTATAGAGTAATTATTGCCATAGAAGTGGACAATGCAAATTTCAGAATACTAGAGACCAAATCATTGGTTATGTTCAGAGGCCCTGTTGAATGCAATGTTGCTGAAGTTATCACCAAAGGAAACTAATTCCATGATGGACCCTGGCTGTCTTTTGATTTGGGAAGGAGTGAGGAGAGTCTGAAATACTACTGCCTCATCGATTACCTCAGAGATGGACATCAAATCCCTAGATATCTGACGCTTGGCTTCCATAGTTGAGGAGGAAGGGCTGGCATACCAGTGTTGGGAGGGATCAGTCTTTTTTCTCTTTGACCGTGCCTTCAGCTCCCCTCTCGACTCTCTACCCCCTCCTCGCTCCCTCCCTTCCCTCCCCTCACCCTGACCATTTCCCCCTTGCTTGGGTCCTGACCCAACTGTACAACGCCTTGGGACGTCCTCCCGACGTGCAAGGCGCTCTATAAATGGAATCTTGTTGTTGTTGTTGTTGTTTTGCTGGAACGTGGTACCTTTTCTCTAACTGTTTAGTGTTCTCTGCTTGTCTAGTGGTCAGTTACTTCCCCTGGAGCAAAGTTTGTAAAATAGGTGAAAACGGCTGTGGAGCTTATTCAACGGAGTAAACTCATGCCCACAGAGGCTTGTCAATGCTACTTTTCTACACTAAAGGAATGCTGTCTCACCTAAAAATAACTGAGGAGATCAGATATCACTGTTATTGAAGCCAAATTCCTTCCTTCAGCGAAGTTCACATTCCTTACAGTTTAAGTACGGAAGTGTTTAGCTCTCTGTTACGTTTTAATTTTTTTTTGCTATCAATGTGCACTGCATTAGTCCTTAAAAATAGAAAGCACCTCCACATGTGGAACATTGTCTCAGTGTTAGGCATTGCCAGAGCAGGTGTAGCTCTTACAAATACTGTACCAATGATGTTCCCTCTAATATAAACTATCTCAACCCTTAAAAGAGGTCTTCTGTTGTACCAGTATTCATTTTCAACCTGCCAACTAGCCGACAGACATTAGTAGCCAAATTGAGTTTTAATTAATTGAAATTATTATATTTCACACAGGATGTCACAGCTTCCAGGAACTTTCATTTTCTCATTTTCTCAGTTAGGACTGGATTCAAATTCTCGTCACTGTAAACCAACTCATTGCATTCGCTACCTATATGGGACCTGTTGAGTGTGAAAGGATCTAAGCCTGTCTCCTCAGTGGGACAGGTCTAATCCATGTCTGTTTAGAGTATTTGTGGGGGGTGTATTCTATGTCTGTTCAGCATGTGTGTATGTGTGGGCGGGTGGGTAATCTGTGTCTATTGAGCATAAGGGGCCTAAACCCAAACTAGTTAATGTGAGTGTGGTGGGTCCAGATCTCAGCAATGATTTCCTGTGAAAGTTTGTATTGCTGAATTTGTAATGTTTGTAGTAATAAGCAGCCTATATAATATCTATAACATTCAATTAATTGAATGAATCCATACCCAACATATGCAATATTACTGCAATCGTTTGCACAAAAGGGAAGCTGTCTTGTTACATGAGAACCAGTGGTATTGATCAAACATCAGAGACTGAAGTAAAATTCCTTTTGTGTGGGTCTGCACCACAAATCAGTAGCACCATTTATACCGCGCTGTAGTATCAGAGACAGCCTCCAGGGAATTCATGCAGAACCTGCTGCTTTCTCAAAGTGACATGTCTCAAATAAATCACTGATAAATTACCGTAGCTAATTGGTGCCTAGATTGACCTTTGTCATTGTCAGTTTCTCAGTTTAAAAGATTAGACTGAGGTGTGCATTTTGTTCAGTCAACCCAGTGAAGATCAGTGATCTAAGATTTCTGAGAGTTTCAGCAGGCGTTCTTCATAAATTCTTTATCTATCTTCAAGAAATTACTATTGCCTGACAGCTTCAAACAACCAGTTCGTTTTGGATTTGGGAGGAACTGAAATTGTTAATGAATCAGAGAACAGAGTCAATCAGCACAAGTAATCCCAGATTAACAGCATTAATCTTTGTTTACCAGTAACACCCCTGTCACATGTCACTTCTTTGCATGTTCGAAGTTTGCAAAATGCCAGATCACTTTTAAAGAAAAGTTTGTTTGCTTTGGAAATTGTCTCTATGCTTTTAACAATTGTAAATCCCTTTTCAAAATAACTTATCAGGAATTTTGTATCTTAGTGGTTAGAGCACTCGCCTCGCAAGCGAGAGACCTGGTTTGATTCCCAGCAGGACAAAACCTTGGGCAAGTTTCCTTACTCCACACACCTGATAATAATCCTTGAAGAAAAAAACCCAATAATAATTTGGTCACTCAATCCATGACGGTTTGTGAGACACTGATGTGCGCAATTGGCTGCCGCGTTTCCCGCACAAAATATACAGTCAATTCGCTTTGCAGTATATTCTGTGAAGCGCTTTGAGACGTCAGGAAGTCATGAAAAGCACTATATCAAATGCAAGGATTATTATTATATCATAGGTCTAAATCCTCAATATTGTTTATAAGTCTGACTTGTACCAATAGTTATTTGATAAAAGTAAATAATAATCTTCACATTTAATATAACGTCTAATCACATCATCGAGATGTCTCAAAGTGTTTCACAGGCTATACTCAACCTCCCTAGGTTCTCCCTCCGACTCAGGGAACCAATGCGCAACTTAGGCATCCGGTTCGACCCCCAGCTGTCCTTCCACCCCCACATCTGGTCTCTGACCAGGGCTGCCTTCCTCCACCTCTGACTGTACCTTACCCCAAATGTAGACAAAACCCTTGTACATGCATTTGTCACCTCCCACTTGGATTACTCCAACGCACCCCTCGCTGGCCTCCCCAGCTCCATCATTCACAAGATCAGCTCATTCGAAACTCTGAGCCCGCATACTGACCCGGACCAAACTCTGTACCCACATCTCACCAGTTCTGGCCCAGGCTCCATTGGCTACCCATCACCGAACAGATCGACTTCAAGATCCTCACATTCGTGTTCAAATCCATTCACTCCCTGGCACCTCCCTACCTATCCAACCTCCTCACTCCCCAATCCACCACCGGCCTCCTGTTCATCCCTCACACCCTCCACCCCACCACTGGAGGTCGCTCTTTCAGCCACTATGCCCCCAAACCATGGAACACTCTCCTTCCAACCCTCCACTTTGCCCCCTCTTTTCCCTCTTTCAAGTCCCGCCTGAAAACTTTCCTTTTCAACCGTGCTTACGGCCACCTCCCCCCGGCTCAGAGTTAGGTTCCGCTCTGAGATGCTATCCTGCTTGAAGGGCACTATGTAAGTGCAAGTTGCTCTTGTAATATGTTGTAATTGTGTGTATTTTGGGGTGAAAACAGAGTATTTGACAAACAGTGTATCCTTACATTCAATGCCATGTTGTGAGTTTTCAAGGCTACCTTAAATTCAGAACTGGAAGAAGCTCCCGTTTATTACATTAGTGTTATCTGCCATCACTAATGCAGGGTGACCAAAAAGTTGTGATACCATTACAATGTCTAATAAGTCTTAAAGAAATGATATTTTTGTTTGTTTTTATATAATAAGGTAGCCTCACAACTTTTAGGTCACCCTGTATATGATCAACCAGACATCCTGTTTCATGGAATCAATCTAAGATTACTTTTTCATTAGTTTGAGAAGAATGGCATTTGGGACTAGTGAGTTTTTCATTCTGCAATTATATTGCAGTAAAGTTCTTTTTTCGAGAAAGGATGTGTGGGTGAGTTTTAATCTTTCTGTGTGTTATCTGAAGGTATTGCATAAGAATACAATACAATTTACATTTATATAGCATCAGGAGGACTTCCCAAAGCATATTCGCAGTGCTGGATGGGCACCCAAACTGGGGGTGAGAACTGAATGGGGTGGGGAGGGGAAAGGTGACCAAAACTGAAGAGGTACGTTTTGAGATGTGCCTTTAAAGAGGGGAGTGAGCAAGTCAGAGGGATCCTATA
The DNA here is from genome assembly GCF_018977255.1 of Callorhinchus milii. NCBI lineage: Eukaryota > Metazoa > Chordata > Chondrichthyes > Chimaeriformes > Callorhinchidae > Callorhinchus > Callorhinchus milii. Next base: position 12,954,907 of record NW_024704743.1, read on the forward strand.
ATGCAGTTCCAGAGTGGGGTAAATTGACTGAAAGCCCACCTGACAATGGTGGGGTTAATAGGGTGGGGGGGTGAAACAGGGCAGTGCTCACTGAGTAAAGTGGCCTGTTCAGGAGGGTGGGAATACTCAGTCACCTGCTGCAACAGCTGAAGCAATCTATCTATTACAGACACCAGGCAATAACTATTTGTTGTGGTAGAGTATGACCATGAGTGGGAGGTAGAATCAACGAGAGGGTATAATTAGTTTGTCAGGACCATACTGTTCCTGTTAAGTGAATATCAAACCTGTGAGTTGTGAAATTATGGACACTCATTCAGAATTCAGACTGCTATTAAATATGAATTTTCTGTTGCAGAATTTCTGGCATAAAGTTCCAAAAAAAACTTGTACTTTTTTTAATAATCAGTGCAGTGTGGTGTGCAGTACAAAGTGGTCAACACATTAGAGAGGAGAGAAAGTGTTTGTTTACACCAAGCTGGTAAACTACTAGTTTAATTTTTTAAATAACTATTAAAAATATTAAAAATAAAGCTACAAACCCACAATGTGATATAAATGCACAGCAACTCAATCAGGATCTGAAAGAGAACAGTAGGTTTAATGTTTCAGATTTGACCCCTCATCGGAACTCTGAATTTCAGTCTCTTCTGCTTTTACTTCAGGTTCCAGTATTCAGATTTTCTTTTTATCTCTGGCATTACATAAATCACCTACCACAGAACGTGATACATAATAAAGCACAATTCAGTTGTCAAAAGACTTTATCCTCAATCTGAAATCTGACTACCTTCCCAATGTTCTTTCTGATTGTCCTTGATGTTCAGTTTCTCATGGGATTACTGTTGCTTTTGGGTGGGTCCAGTAATGCCAAGTGAGCCATCTCCCCTACACTGTTTCAGCGTTAAGTTTCAAAGCAGATCTTACTTGAAGAATCCACCCACAAACCATAACAAAACACAAAATCAATTATTAACATGCCAAACATTGCACAGAACAAAATGGAGATGTTGAGATCAGGTACAAACACATTCCACGGTGTAATAGATACACTGCAGCACGTGGCCTGAGAAGACAGCTCTCCAATTTATTAACATTTTATCTTTAGCTTGGAACTTGACATAAAAAAAATAGCTTATCCACAAGCTACAACTTAATACACACTAACACACTGCAAACCAAGGTTTCAGAAGGAATCGCTTCAGACAAGTGATTTACTAAGCGGTAAAAAAAAATTCACCTCCCCTAAGGGAAGATCTTGTGGTTATGGTCATCAGCAGTACAACCATATTGTGAGGTCGGTGGGAGGAGTGGACTGTGTGCATGTGTGAGTATTTGTGTGTAGGAGCCAGCTCTGTTATCGCTGGGCTGAGGGATGAAATGGGTTTGGTGCATGCTGAGCAGGTCAATATGCAGAGGATCGCCAGATCCTTTTATGCCGATCTATACTGTGAGAAACCCATGGAGAGCACAGCCTCCAGGGATTTCCTGTCTGCCCTCACTGAGGTGCTGGATGAGGAGAGCCGTGGGCACTTAGACAGACATCTTCCTAGACGAACTAACCAGGGCCACTAAAGCCCTCCAGACCGGCAAGACCCCTGGAGACGACGGCCTCCTGGTGAAGCTCTACTCAGCTCTGTGGGACGTGATAGGCCCGGACCTGCTGGAGGCATATAACAACATGCTGCTAGCAGGGATCATGGCAAAGTAGATGAGGAAAGGCAGCATCTCTATTTCTAACCTGCCCTTCCTTGCAAAAGTCCTAGAACACATTGTTGCCAATCAACTTTGCGCACACCTCTCCTCCCACTCCCTCTTCGAACCCCTCCAGTCCAGTTTCCGCCCTGCCCACAGTACAGAGATTGCGCTTGTGAAAGTCACAAACAACATCCTCTCTACCTGTGACCAGGGCTCCCTCTGCCTCCTTGTCCTCCTGAACCTCTCCATCGTGTTCGACACAGTCGATCACACCATCCTCCTCCACCGCCTTTCCTCTGTCATCGAACTCAGTGGGACTGCACTCTTCTGGTTCGAGTCCTACTTCACAAACTACCAGCAGCACATCTGCACAAACGGCTTCTCCTCCCGCTCTCACCCGGTTATCTGCGGGGTACCCCAAGGATCCATCCTTGGCCCCCTCCTCTTTCTGATCTACATGCTCCCTCTTGCGGATGTCATCCGCAGACATGGGGTACATTTCCACATGTATGCGGATGACACTCAACTCTATTTCTCCACCTCACTTTGTGACCCCCAGTCCCCTGATGTACTGTCAGTCTGCCTGTCAGACATCAGGGGCTGGATGAGTGCAGATTTCCTTCAGCTGAATGTTAAGAAGGCAGAAGCCATACTCTTTGGCTCTCGTCAACGTCTAAAATCTCATGGTTCTCACCTCCTCCACCTACCTGAACTCCCCCTAAAACTCTCCGAACCCGTACGCAATCTAGGCGTCAGGTTCGACCCCCAATTATCCTTCCTCCCCCACATCCGGTCTGATGTGGAGGGCGCTATATAAATCCAAGTTGTTGTTGTTGTATTTCCCTGCCGTACAAACAAAAGGGGGAGAAGGAGGAGATAAAGAATTAGTGACTGATCTCGCTCCTGAATGGGGACTGTAAGATCCTGGCAAAGGTGATCTTCGATCAGATAAAGATTGTTCTCGGGCAGGTAATACACCCAGACCAGACCTGTAAGGTTCTGGGCCAAAGGATTTCGGATAGCCTTGCGCTGCTCAGGGATACCATCACCTACTTGTAGGACAGGGGGTGAAGGCCTGCATGATAAGCCTTGATCAAGAGAAAGCCTTTGACAGGGTATCTCACATGGATTAAGTACACTCCAAAATGAGAAGGGAATACGTAAGTGGATCCGACTACACAGACATCTGTAGTGCATAACCTGGCACAATCTAGCACCGGCCTCCAGTACAACTTTGGCACAAACCGCTCAGGGCGCACCCACTGGGTCGCTCACGAACGCACCCAAAACTGACTGAAGTAAGGGTACAGAAGAACGCTTGAGATGTAACCAAAGAGCATCCCGAAAATGTATGCACGGTAAACATGTGCACGTACGGTACACATCAGGGCGTCTTCTGAAAGTGGCAAGCGCGCCTTATCAGAGTGTGCGTGGACCCACACATGGATGTGGTGTACACAGGGGCAACTCCCGACTGTGCTAAAGGGAACGTCCCAAAAATTGGGTGCACGACCTATGTGCAGAGAAGGAATGTACCGTAAACAACAGAATGTTTTTTGTATTGGGAGAAAAGAAAAAAAAGTAACAGAAGATGTAGTGCTTGTTTTGGATTTCTGTTGTACTAAATATTATATTTATAAATAAATATGTTTTCAAAAAAAAGTGTGTGTTTATGTTGCGGGGGATGGGGTGGGAGGGGCGATCTCCCAGGAGTGAACTTGATCTAAATCTGCGCCTTGGCCTTTTCTCGCTCCCTCCCATTTATGTATCGATGTAAACGTTAAATAATGGAGCGTCCGAGATTGTCACACAGGATAGTCTCATGTCTGCCGACCACAATGTGGCTGAGATCTCAAAATTGTTGCAGGCAAGATCTAACCTTCAAATACACTTGTGGAGAGGCAGTGTCACAAAATAGCTGATTTGATAAAAATGTTTTAAACTCAGTGGCCTTTCTTACAGTGCCTATGATACTGCTCCAATATGCTTTCACTGCACCTCCGGGTATCCTCAGTGATATTCAGTTTTAAACTATGGGTCAGATTACACGGGAAATCCTCTAACATGAAAAGAAAAGACATTCGCTTTGGATAGCTCTGAGAGTCTCAGCACTTAAAAAAAGCCTTAATAGCATTAAGCAGAGGCTGATACATGACTTCTTTCCTTCAGTGTTTGCCTCCACTCTATCCAAGCAATAATCTTTGAAGAGGTGGTGAATCTGATGTGGAGGAAGCAATGTTCAGCTCTCATTTACAATGTTTCACATATACATTTTTTAGCACATTTCTATTTTACTGTAACACATCCATTTTACTCAGGTACAGAGTACTGTGTGGGTTGCAATGTTTTTGATTGAATTACAGATGGCTACAGTGATGACCTGTAGCTTAATGGTTAGAGCACTTGCCTTGCTAGAGAGAGGACCTGGGTTCAATTCCCGGCAGGGCGAAACTTTGGGTAAGTTTCCTTACTCCACACACCTCTGTTTACCTAGCAGAATCATGGAATCAGAATTATGCAGCACAACAGGAGGCCATTCGGCCCATCGTGTCTGTGCCGGCTCTTTGAAAAGAGCTATTCAATTCAATCCCACTCCCCCGCGCTCTCCCCGTAGTCCTGCAAACTTGTCCTCCCCAAATAATTATTTACTTCTCTCTTAAGTGTTGCTATTGAATCGGCTTCCACCGCCCTTTCAAGCAATGCATTACAGATCCAAACAACGCGCTGTGTGAAAAAATTTCTCCTCACCTCCCCTTTGTTTCTTTTAACAACTATTGTAACTCGGTGTCCTTGGGTTACCAACCCACCCGCCAGTGGAAATAGTTTCTTCTTGTTCACCCTATCGAATCCCTCATAATTTTGAAAACTTCTAGCAAGTCTCCTCTTAACCTTCTCTGCTCCAAAGAGAATAATCCCAGCTTCTCTATCCTCTCCTGATAACTGAAGTCCCTAATTCCTGGTACCATTCTGGTAAATCTCCTTTGCACCCTCTCCGATGCCTGACATCCTTCCTAATGTGTGGTGCCCAGAACTGAACACAGTCTCTAGCTGAGTCCTAACCAGTGTTTTATAAAGGTTCATCATAACTTCCTGACTTTTGTATTCTATGCCCCTATTTATAAAGCCTAGTATCCCGTATGCTTTTTAACAGTTTTATCTACCTGTCCAGTCACCTTCAAAGATTTTCTTATATGAATTCCCAAATCTTAACCCCCCTTTAAGATTGAACCATCTAGTCTATATTGCCTCTCCCCATTCTTCCTCCCAAAATGCATCACTTTGCATTTATCCACATTAAACTTCATCTGCAACGTTGATGTTTATTTTACCAGTCTGTCTATGTCCAGTTGCAGTCTGCTACTATCCTCCTCACTGTTTACTACTTTTCAAAACTTAGTGTCATCCGCAAACTTGGAAATTGTACTCCCTATACCCAAGTCCAGGTCATTTATATAGATCAAAAACAGCAGTGGTCCCAATACCAACTCCTGGTGGACACTTCCTTCCAGTCAGAAAAACAACCGTTCGCCACCACTCTCTGTTTTCTGTCTTCCATTTTTCTGTACCCATGCTGCCACTGTCCCTTTAGTACTGTGGGCTTCTATTTTGCTTACAAGTCTCTTATATGGACTTTATCAAACAACTTTTGAAAATCCATATAAACTACATCAACTGCATTACCTTCATCCACCCGCTCTGTTACTTCATCAAAAAATTCGATCAAGTTTGTTAGACATGATTTGCCTTTAACAAATCCATGTTGGCTGTCCTTTATTAACCCATATTTTTCAAAGTGAAAATTTATTTTGTCCCGGATTATAGTCTCTAGAAGTTTCCCCACTATTGACATTAGGCTGACTGGCCTGTAGTTCCTGGGCTAACATTTGCAACCCTCCAGTCCTCTGGCACCACCCCAGTATTCAAGGAGGATTGAAAGATTGTAGCCAGAGCCTCTATTATTTTCATCCTTACTTCCCTCAGTAACCGAGGATGCATCTCGCCCGGACTGGATGGCTTATCTACCTTGAGCACCAACAAACTTTTTAGTACCTCCTCTCGATTTATTCAAATCTTATCCAATTTCTCTACCCTCTCCTCCAATACTGTGGCATTGTTTGCATCCTCTTCTTTTGTGAAGACAGATGCAAAGTTCACATTCAGTACATCAGCTATGCCCTCTGCCTCCACAAGAAGGAGGTCCCTAATTGGTCCCTAATTGGACCCACCCTACTTTTGATTATCCTTTTATTCTTTATATGCTTATAAAATACCTTCGGGTTCCCTTTCATGTTACCCGCTAATCTTTTCTCATAGAAGCTCTTTAACCCTCTTATTTCCTTTTTCAGTTCTCCTCTGTACTTTCTATATTCTATTTGATTATCTTCTGTATTGTGGATCTGACTTTTATCATAAAATAGGAACCTGATTGTTAGTCAATTGGCGGATTGCTTTGTGGGATGTAATAATTCCTACAAAAATAAATTTAAAAAAATATTGTCACACAACCCACAACTATTTGTGGGACACTGCTGTGTGCAATTGGCTACCACGTTTCGCCCAATAAATATACAATCAATTCACTTTACAGTGTATTCTGTGAAGCACTTTGAGACATCTCAACCAGCCTAGCTTCTGACCATCCATATCTCTTGTAGCATGTTTTCTTTCCTGTGCCAGGTCATCACCCCCATCCTTGACCAACACCCTATCTCCCAGCTGATCAACGTTAAGATCTTTGCCCAGTGTTTTGGGACATCCTCCTGACGTAATATGTGCTATATATTGTTTTTCACCTTCAGATGCCTCCACAACCTTATCTGCAATTTCCTGTGATTCTAATCCATCCTAACACTCCTTTCACTCTGTTAACTCCACCTTGCTTTATCTGTCTACTTCACGGTCCCTACCTGCCAACCAACAGTGGACGAACCTTCAGCTACCTTACCCCTAGCCTCTGGAACTCTCACAAAATCCCTCCTTCTCGTCCCTTCTTTTCTGTTCTCAAATCCTACCTGAAGATTTACTTCTTTGATTGTACCTTCTGTCACCTCCCCCCAAATCCCTAGCTCCCTCGCACTCAGACTTTGTAAAGCACTTTGAGATGTTCTTCCAATGTGAATGGGCAATATAAGTGTAAATTGCTGTTGTTAGATGCAAACTCTATTTGAGGCATTTGTTAGAATTGCTTTTGGTCCACAGAAACTAGATAGGATGTTGACATGGCATAATTCCAGTTACCGAAAGAAGATCTTGTCTACACAGTTCCTTATTATTGATCCTCATTACAAACTACCACATATAAGACGCCACTATCATCATCAGACAGACAGTACTACAACGGCAAGTTGCATGTATATAGCACCCTTTAAGCGGGGTAGAGTCCCGGAGCAATTGACAGTGGCGGAGTCTTACCCCGAGCGAGGAGGGGGGAGGTGACCATAAGCACAATCAACAAGGAAGGTATTTAGGTGGATTTGAAAGTGGCGAGCAAGACTGAGGGATTGAGGAAGAGAGTTGCAGAGTTTCGACGCATAATGGCTCAAGGCATGGCCATCGGTGGTTGAGCAGAGGGGATGAGGGACAAACAGGAGGCTGGAGCCAGCCAAGCAGAAGTAGCAAGTGGTCGAGTGGGCGGTAAGCAAATCAGATAGGTAGGGAGGTGCAAGAACATGAAGGGATTTGAAAATGAGCGAGAGGATCTTGAAATTGATCCATTCAGTAATTCGGAGCCAGTGGAGCCTGGGATGGACTGGTGTGATGAGGTCCGGAGTTTTGCTACCTCTGCTTGGCTGGCTCCGGCCTCCTGTTTGTCCCTCATCCCCTCTGCTCGACCACCGATGGCCATACCTTGAGCCGTTATGCGCCGAAACTCTGGAACTCTCTTCCTCAATCCCTCAGTCTTGCTCACTGACTTGCCACTTTCAAATCCTACCTAAATACCTTCCTTGTTCCTTGTGAGAATCCAGGCAATGGGGTTCTGGATTAGTTATATTTTGCATATTGTGAAACTGGGGAGACCAGCGAGGAGAGCATTGGAATAGTCCAGCTGGGAAGTGCCAACGAGGATTTCGGCTGTTTTTGTTGTGAGGCAAGGTGATGGAGTTGAAAAGAGCGGTCCTATATTGTACTATAGTGCTGCTAGCGTCTCCAATGCTTGTTCACTCTCTGGTTCAGAAGCAGGAAAGAAAAGGGGCAAAAATAGGGATCCTCTAGCTGTAGATCTTCAGATGAGACATTCAGCCTCTCTGCCCCCACGCTTTGAAACTCCCTCCCACATTCCCTTTGCCTCGCTCTGTCCCTTGCCTCCTTCAAGGCCTGTCTCAAGACCCTCCTCTTCGACCGTGCCTTCGGCTACGCTCCTAAACTCCCTGCCTCTCACCCTCCCTGATCCCAACCCCGCCCCCATGCTCGGTCCAAATCCCTGACTGCGTAGCGCCTTGGGACATCCTCCCAATTTGAAAGATACTGTACAAATGTAATTTTGTATTTGGATTAAACCAAGGTCCCACATGTCTGGTCAGGTGGATACTAAAGATGATATGACTCTATTCGAAAAGAGATATTTCTGTGCATAATTATGCTGCTGTATTCACCTACAAATACACAATCACGCCATTTCACAGTAAAATGCAGTGAAGTGCTTTGGGACATCCTCCTGGCATGAAAGGCGCTATACCAAATATAATGATTATTGTTATTATTATTTTTATCTTGACAACAGATCCTTCAAAGCACAAACCTGATTCCTGATTACCAGAAAGGAAATTTGCTTCTCCTCAAGGAGAAGCGGGATCATCTCCAGTTTTTGTTTTAGCCCTATCGTTCAGATTGTTCCAGCTTCCCCTCACTTCTTTTCATTTGCTGCAAGTAACACTTATATTAACCTCACTAAAATGTCATTTGTTCTAATAGTCCCTTAACCATCAATGCAAATAATTATAGCTGATTCTGTAGACCTTTTCATTGGTTACTTATACAATTCAGGACTGTATGTGTTTGCACACGGTTGCGCCCCAGGGGCTGTTAAACCCAACTCATATCAATAGCAGAAGGTAGTGAACATCAATAGATGTTTATGTGGGCCAGGCGTGCTTTGTGTTAAACCTCGTTGAAATATTTTCAATCAGGGATTCTTTTGTTGAAAGGTGTATATTGAGATCAGCGATCAGGAAGATTAATGCAATCAGAGTCTCCTGGTTCATTGCTGAAAGTGTGGACAATATGGGTATTTGTGAAGTGATGGTTGAATTACTTCTATCAATCATTGTGCAGCCTTATTAAAACTGTGGTTCTTGAGATACATCATTGTAAACCTGATGTCATGGATAAGTCACAAGCTGTACAAGCAATGACCAGAGAACAAGGCTGTGTACAGTTTAGGGTCTTATTATTATTATTATAATTATTAAGTGTCTCTGATCAAGTAGGACCAAAATACTTGGCATCAAAATGCAAAAGCACATTTGAGACTTTCCATTGTTTCTCTGCACAATTTACCTCAAAGCATATTTGTTTAAAAGAATTACAGAAAATCTTCTCTATAATTGATCATTTGGGTTAGAATCATGCTGTCAGAGAGTTCACATCTACAGACAATGCAACATACATGGTCTCACTTGGCTTACAAACCCTCTTTAAAATTAGTACTGGAAAACCCAGTGATATTTTATAGCAAGTCTCACAGAATCAAACTGAAAGAAAAAAACTGATTTAGTACATTGCCTTCTTTCTTTTTTCATATACAGCAGCTCACAACAAGGTGAGCCAGTTCAGTCAGAAACAGAACACTTTGAGATGTTGTGGTGTACAAGAGGTGAAATTCCATTGCACGTTAAATCAATGCTTCAAATCAATTGTACGTTTTTCAAAGCATGCCTTCTATATTGTATACAATGGGTTTTGTTAGTTATTTTTGCCAACTTGAAATGGTCAGTGAGATGGGGACATGAAAAATATCTCTTTGGCCCCGGGTGAGCATCAGGTCTTGTGGGTGGTCATGGATGTGGGTGGCAGAGTTGATTTAGAAGGAGAGGCTGTGAGAGGAGAGCAGGAAGCAGATGTAGAAGAAAAAGGAGTGAAGTGGCAGTTAAAGTCAAGATAATGAAGAGTTCGCAACAGATGGAGGGTGGAGATGTCAGAGAGGAAAGTGGAGGAGGGTTTGGGGGTAATATAGATAAGGATTTTTAAGGAGAAATTGGAGGGATCTTAGAGAGTAAGGTGCACAAATGAGGAAAGGATACAGAGGAGTGAGGGGACAGACCCAGTGAGGACCTGGAGATGAGGGGCACACCACAACCACCACCACGGTTGGTGGTGGTATTTTTCCTGTCTGCCTCTTAACGGCCACCTCAACAGGCAGATGGGATCCCAGGTTAACATTTCACTGGAAGGATGACTTCCAACTATGCAACACCCTCTTAGCAATGGACTGGAAAGTTAGCGAAAATTATGATCTTAAAATCTCGATGAATACTGATCCTTATGATATGTGAGGCACATGGGTTGAGTGAATGATTTCTTGAGTCTTTTATTTATTATTATAAGTAGGATGAGGCTACCGCTGACTATACATGGCTGAGTGAAGAGATGCGATTAACCTCCAGATCCAAGAATATTGTTGTTGTGATTTCTAATTGTTTCCTTTCCTATGGGTTCCACCATCTTTCACTAATCACTGAACCAAAACATTTCTCCTTTGATTCTGGATGGCTGAAGTTTGAAATTAGTTTCTGATATTTGAAATCTATCACCTAGCCACTGTGCATGATAATGAAAGACTTTATATATACAGACCAGGCTCTGTGATTATTTTATTCTTATTATATGAATTGCAATTGTTGGACTTTATCACACAAATTATCCACAAATGCCCTTGTGATTGAAATTGTGGATAACTATTCTAATGATACATCCAAGTTGTTGCTCAGGCATCAATATGTTACAGTGGTTATTTTATAAGTAGGAAAGATAACTCATGAATGCCATAGAGTAAATTATTGTTCCATTTGACTGAATATTGCTGAAGATTTTACAGTTGCATTATTTATTCTATGCAACATTTGACATGAAGGCCAGTAACTGGGCTTTTGTCTTAATGCAAACATGATCCTATTTGTCCAGTAATCTATCCCTAACAAATTTACTGAAGAAATTAGAGGACGAATAAGGGTAGTGTGATCAATATTAAATGTCTTGACTTTCAAAGAGGATGATTTCCCAAATGCTGTAGTGGTATTTTGTACAATGATATTCGACTGCATGTTGAATGATATGCCAGTTGAGAGGTATTAATACCAATTTCAATATAGGTTTTATACATAGTTATACCAGTGGAGAGATAATCTAACAGGCAATTATTGATCATGGTAGTGGTGGTGGTCCAGGGAAAGGTTGGGGGGTGGTGGGGTGAGACTCGCACAAGTCCAAACACCTTAAGCAATGTTGTCAATTGTTAATAATTCCCTGGCGCTCTCTGCTGGAGTTAAACGCCTGTTTAACATCCAAAATCTACATGACAGATTTTGTTACAAAAATACCTATCAGTTAAAATGAATGTACATACAAATCTGATGTGTGCTAAGATTGATGGGTTTTGCAATTAAATAATGCACATAGCAAACCCTCTTTGTTTCACATTATTCTGTAAGCACACATCAGACATGCTAGTCAAGTGGATTAGTTACACAGACAAGTAAGATGTTGCAAATACACAGGTCAAGACATTATATACATTGGTAACATAATTCCAACAAGAAGAACAACAAATTGCATTTATATAGAGCCTTTCACGTTGGGAGGACATCCTAATGTGTAGGATAGTGAAGGGTTTTCAGTGAATGACAGTATATTACTGATCCTAAAAAGTGCATTGTGACTGAACTTTCCGGGAATAGTAGCAGGTAATCCTGGAAAGTGAACAGACATAGTGGTGGCCTGGCTCCCTGAAAGGCTCAGGATTTTCTAGTAAAATGAGGGCACTGAGTCATGGACCGCTGAGGGCAGGATCTGGACAGTGATTGACTATCGTAGCTTTCAGTCATCGGGGAGGGCAGGCTCTGAGCTATGATTGACTTGTTCCATGCTACACTCACCCTTCGGACAATAATTGCAGGGGTGCTCGGGAACCATTCATGGGAGCACTCGGGAAGTTTCCTGATTTCCCGTATAGCCAGTCAACCCTGAACAGACAATATCCGAAGGGGGTCCAATCCCAATCATAAATGAACTGTGAACAGTGTATTTACTGGGACTGAGAACAGAGTTTTCTTCTTTTTAACACTTTCTGGATTTCTAACTGTAACCTTGATACAACAGTTGCATCTGTCAGCAGTAGAGTATATTAGCTTACAGAAATCAGGTGCCTTGCAAAAAAAACTTACACATTTCCAATTGATAAATCTATGGCAGAAAGTTTATGAGTCAAGTAAATCAATTCATTAAATGTACTCTTGTTCACAATAACAGTAACTTGAGCTTACATTGCATTTTTCATGTAGGATAATAATAATAATCCTTACATTTGCTACAATGCCTTTCATGCTGGGAGAGTGTCTCAAAGCGCTTTACAAGATATATTGTAAAGCCTAGTTTCAGTGTATTTTGTAGGCAAATATGACAACCAATCTGTGCACAGCAATGTCCTCAAAAGGCAGTGAAGTGTCCTATGACTTGTAATGTTTGAAATAATTTTACTGTATGGTAAAACAGTTGCCCCCGTGTGGCCTAGAGGAAATTAAACTAATTAGGTTTAATCTGGGATTTGGTGACCAAGATAACATTTTGAAGCACTTTACAAACCAATGAGAATCACAGAGCAGGAAAACTGGGGTTTGAAGATGTTGACCAAGCACCTGGGCAAACAGATTTGGTTTTAAGAGGGTTTTGAAGGTGCCCTTTTCTGTAGTCTCCAGCACCTTCCCCAAATAAGAGCTCTATTTTGGTTTTCTACCATGATAATTATCGAGCTAGCCTGTAGTGAGAGGTACAAGATAGGACCTTCAATGTTCTTTTGTTCATTGTGAGGATCTCCTTGGCTGAGATGAAAACAATTCTCTGTGAGCAATTATAGGAGAGAAGACGCCTCTCATCCTCCCAAGGTGCACCATGTTGGAGTGCCAAAACATTTCTCCATGTGGTGCCCTTAGAAAAATAACTTTTATCCATGCCTATGTCCAATACAAACTTTGAATGAAAGGATTTAGTCTAAGTAAGTTCCTCTTCAATGAATTAGAGTATATTTAATGAAAATTGGTTTGTTAACGGTATTTCCTTAAATATCCCCCCAAAAATGTATTTTGCAATGAATGCTTTATGCTTCCTGAAAAGTCATCCACACAGATTAGTCCATGTCTGGAACATGAATGTATAATTGAACAATGAGTTTCCCAAGTCTGTCTGCACAAGCACTTCTTCAGTATTGAGTGCTGATTCCTAAAGTGTGTGTGTTCTGCAACACTGAAAACATCGTAATAAACCATTCCAAATAAAAGTTGTCATGGACAGTAATCTGTTGATGTCGGTAAATTATTGGAAAGCCATAGGAAAATGACTAGAAGATGAAAATAAATGTGCATGCTGTGTGTTTTTTTTATTACCCAAGGCTATGACTGATGGGATTTAGGTTCATGCAAGCATTCAGTTCTTTTTCACAAAAAGAGGTTATATTGATTTTTCTTCAAACAAAGGATTGTTACAATATTGAATGCTTTAACACAACTGGCTATCAAGCTGAGTTCAGAATACTTAAATTGGAATGGGATGATAACTTGAGGATAAAATATCATTATAATAATATAATAATTCTTGCACTTGATTTTGCGCCTCATCACATCATCAAGATGTCTCAAAGTGCTTCACAGGATATACTTTAAAGTGGATTACTGTGTATTTTATGGGCAAAATGCCCACAAATCAGAAGATATGAAGAAATCCTATCTTCTGATTTGTGAATAGAATTAAAAGTAGACAGGTCCAGTGGAGGAGGTTGCACCAGCACTGACATGATGGATTGAAGATTTCTTTGCTGTAAATCTTCTATGATTCGAAGATAACTTCCACTATGTTATAACTGTTATTACAGCTCTGAGTTTTACTCAACTTAGATGCTGCTGTTACAACACACTTCAAAATTGTTCAATATTGTCTGATCATTCAGAAAGATTGAAATCTACATTTCATAGCAGAGGTGTGAGCTACACCAAATAAACATTTAACTGTGATGGAAATATGCCTACCAACTCTCCAGTTAAAAAGCTAGTTACCATAATTTAATATTTGATTATTATTTTTTTCCATAGCAAAGATGAGGTAATGATAGAATTCAAACACAACTGTTGCTTTGTTTATCTGAAAAAGAGCAATTCCATTCATGCTTTGTCACTTATTTATGCTCAAAAGAAGCATGAAATGAGATAAGCATAAAGTTAGCAGGAGGCACCTTGATTTAGGTCAAATTTCTGCTTTAAAAATGCTTTGGTGTGAGTTTCCTAGCGTCAGTGCTATCAAGAGGATATCTTTATGAAAGAGATTTGGGCTCTCCTTTATTTGTTCACAGGTAAATGACATACCTCAGTCATGTCCAGTGGAGGAGGTGGCGCCAGCACTGACATGTTGAAATACAATTTAAATCATTTACTTGTGTGATTGTCATTGTGACATTGTAAACATCTTCATCCTCAAGCTTAGGAAAATGTTTTGAAACACTTTTTTTTAATGAAGACCAGGCCCATTTAAAATGCTTCCATTTGTCTATCCTTTGGATACAAAACTCACCCAATCATCATTCGTTCAAATAGCACTAAAGCCAATCTATTGTCTAGAAATAAATCGCATGTCCATTGTAATAGTTCTCTGCTTTGTATTTGATGGAAAGGGAGGCAGAAACAATAGCTTTAGTTTTTGCTGCTGGCCTTTCCTCATTTTATAGTTCATGTAATGAGCTACTGCACATCGCTCTTTTGATGTAAATGATGATGTTACTACATGCACTGAAGGATCTATCACTGCTGACAAAGACAGAGGTTCATATATCAAATCCCAGTGGAGATATAGTGACTGTCATTGCTGATAGGACAAAAGCTATTACAAAGGCGGGGAGGTTGCTTGAAGCTTGGTAACATTTCCTTTTCTGTTGTCTCACGGCAAATGATTGTGACTTTATAAATCTGCCATTTATGAGATAGTACTGGTGTACACTTTCAAGTGAATTCTTTTCATTGTTGAAACAAAATTGTCACGTAGGGGCGAACTAAGCAATCTAGGCAGTGTGTATTGTTGGGATTCAATACCAACTCTCCTGTGAATCATGTGCAATATTGTCATACTTTTGGAGCCCTACATTTCTCATGAGCTTAAAATTTCTTAAATTGTCTTAAAATGCAAGCTTGTGCAGAATATTGGAAAACAGTCTTAAAATCAGTTTTAAATTGGAAGCTGAATTTCCACAGTTCTTTTTCAATACTATAAAAAATCATCTTCCAAATGAAAACTGAATTTAAGACTGCCTTTCTAAAATTTTGATAAATTCTTAAATGTTCATTAACATTTTAGGTCTCGAGTCTGCAAAGATGAAAACATTTAGTCTCCTGAGGCATAAGGAACAGAGATTTTACTTGTTATTTTTACACTATACCCATTTCTATTTGACCTGCCTAGTGAACCAAGATGCTGTTAGGTCTGATTTAGTAATCTGGGAATTGCCTCACTCCAAGACTGAACTATTGCAACAAATTGCTTTGAGATGCCAGTGCTGTCATGTACAACAAACTTCTCACGCAGCAGCAAGGAAATGGGAGATTTCTGATAAGAAGAGGACTTTTGACCACACAGTTACAAACTTACATTTCAATGATTAATAAACTAGTTTTCTCAACTGTTCAAAGTACAAGCAGCAAAAGTCTGTGCAATTTAGTTTTGAACTCCAAGCATCTATGCCGCTGTTAGTACAAATTTTGGCTCAACTTCCTGCATAGGTGGATAAGGCCGTAAAGAATGCAAATAGATTCATGGGCTGTATGTCCAGAGAAATAGAATTCAAAAGGAAGGAAGGAAGGAAGGAAGGAAGGAAGGCAGGCAGGCAGGCAGGCAGGCAAACAAGCAATGTTAAACTTGTATAAAACTTTGGGTTTACCACATTTGGAGTTCTGGTGACCATACTATGAGAGGAGAAGGATATACAAAGGTGAGAGTGCAGATACATTTACCAGAATATCACCAGGGGTGAGAGATACAATGATCAGGAGAGACTGGACAAGTTAAAGGTTTTTCCCAGGAGTGGAGACGGTTAAGAGGGGGACCTCATGGAGGCGTTAAAATTATGAAGAAGTTTCCTATGGTGAACATAATTGGACTGTTTCCATTTATTCCACTAACTCACATGAAGGGCGTTATACAAATGGAAATTGTTGTTGTTGTTAATTAGTCATAACAGAAAGGCATAAATAGAAGATAGACAAGAGTCGAACTATAAGGAGTTTTGGAGGATCTTCTTTACACCGAGAGTGGTGAGAATGTTGACCTTATTGCCAGAAGCCTTAGTTGAAATAGAAAGCACAATAACAACATAATTAGCTGTGAAGCACTTTGACATGTTTCAGTGTGATTAAAGTGCTATTAATTGTGAGTTCTTTCTTTTTTCTATTATGGCTCATGCGATCAAAGTTTCCTTATTCAGAACAATTTTAGTTTACACATAGAGTTCTTGGTATTTTACATAATATAATTTACACAGAGAGGTTCAAAATACAGTATTTACAACAAATTTGAAATGGATGAATAAATATTAAATCCTGCAGGTAACCAGATGTATATTATGCTGACCCATAGAAATTTACAGCACAGAAAAGCCAATTCTGCAAGCTCTTCAAACCCTAAAGACCCAACCGCTCCTTTCACTCAGCCAGTGAGCACCAGTCTGTTTCACACCATTAGCTTTTGGGTTTTCACCATCAGTACACAGCAATCTAGAACACCATCCTGGAGTTCCTCTGATTTATTTCCTCCTTCACCTCATTTTGCAAGTGTAAATTTGTATTGTATTGCATTGCATTGTATTTGACCTATTGTGTCTGTGCTGTTTCTTGGGTAAATTCATTCTCATTTACCAATTTTTACCCAATATCCAATGGAAACTCCACTTCAAAGTAATCTTCTGTGTGTAATGAAGTGGAGTATCCCTGGGTTAGCATTTTGTACATTTGGGGAATTTGCAGGATTCAATATTTACTAATCATTTTTAAATCCTACTGTGCAAATACTGTATTTTAGACTTTAGTGTTTCATTTGTCAACTATAACATTCAACAATTAATGTTGATCTGTTAAAAGTGCTCCACTCAAATGGTCCCAAGTTCTAGTAAGCAAACTCTCAAAGAGTTAATGTTAGTTTGCAATTTTTACTTGTGCCCGTTCATAGTGCTCAGACATTCTGGGAGAGGTATCTATCTTCCCAAAACGGGGAAGCACCAATCACAGCCTGGCATCTGAGAGCGGCTCTGACAGCCTAGTTAGGGAGATTAAGTGAATTAGTGAGATTAACCAGGTTTTGTGAGCCTACCAACCCCATCCTCATTCAGCTCCATTGGCTCCCCCTTCCTCAGCAGATCGAGTTCAAGATTCTTGTGCTCACATTTAAATCCTTCTACAGTTTTGCCCCATCCTAACTCTGTGAGCTTCTTCAATCCAACCGACCCAATTGCTTCTTTCCTTGCATCGACCTGTTTCATGTCCCCCGCCGTACTGGCCCCACTCTCTGGAACTCCATCCCACAGTGAAATACTGACTTCTGACTCGCTCTCTCCCTCATCTCATTCAATGTCCATCTCAAGGTCATCTTTCCCCTCCCCACCTTCTCAGCTCCCATCCCCAGCTTGGATGCGCAGCCAATAAGGTGCTAAATAAATGTAAATTTGTATTGTGTTAAGGAACTCACATCCGTTACATTGACACAAGGCGGAGGAGCTTCCCGAGGCCTAAGAGAATTATTCAACCCGATCAGGAACCAACTAATTAGTGGAATGTGGTATGCTCAGTTGCCTTCAAAGGCCATGTACTCTGTCCACATCTTCTTTATCTGGTGGATTGTGCCAATAAGAACATACCGTCTTGTCAATCTCAATTGTTTGCCATTAAAATTCTATTACAAACCATGGAACAATTCAAGGATTGATACATGAACTGCTGATACAGAGCCCTTTTGCTATATCAGTAATAGTCTCAACAGCATGTGTACTGTATAGAGAAGATTCTACAATATTGTGATCACCCCATCAAAAGCAATCCAGCTATTGTACCCGGATATGCTTATACTCTATTATTTAATGGTGCACTCGGAAAGCTTGCAATGTGAATGCACATTTTATGAATGGGTTTAATTTGTGGTATTTCTTAGCGGGATTCCTTAATCCAAGTCATGTAAATGGAGACTTTTTCTGTAAATATATCATGCTGTCCATGGGAACTCTGTTTCAGTGCGATCTACCTTAAATCTTAGATGCTGCAGAAGGTGGTATATTTGTCCAAATACATTCTGTTATAATTATATGGTAAACTGAAGCATACAACTGAACAGGAATGCCCTCTGAGACACACAACAAGGTCAATGCACAGAGCTAAAAGAATACCTTTTTTAAACCGGACTTCCAGATCACCTCACAGTTTTAGAGGAGCACCTTTCAATCCAGTTTATTTAACAGAAAAAATATAAATATGAATAGATAGGCCTTTCTAGTTTTTTAAAGAAAGTAATTGTAAAATATAAAAATACTTCTGGCATATTTTATTTGTAGGTGAATGCTTCTCTTTGTTTCATTTCCTCAAAATGTTGGAAAAGAAAAAAGTTTGCTACTTTAGGCCACCCGAGTCTCAGCATCAAGCAATGCCAGGTCAGTGTAGCACAGGACAGATAGATAGTGAAGATTATTTGTCTCTATCTAACCAACATAACTTCTCTCCCACCCCCTAAAATCAGTAGAGCATATATGTGAATTTCCCATACACTACACTCACCGACCTTATGAACTATTTCAGTGAGACTGCAGATTCTGTATTGAATAATGGATAATACTGTTCTGTAAAACAGAGTAGAAGAAGCCCAAGCTAATTTTATATAGTGACTCTTACAGCCAGTGGAGTGATTACTGTCGGCCAGACAAAGGATATTACATAAATCATTTCCCAAGACTCCACTTTGATAGCTAGTGTCCAAAATATCTGTCGAGTTCAGTTTTCATTTTCCACGCCCCATCGTAAAAAAAGCCATGTACTTTCATATTCATATTAAATAAGAAGGTTTATTTTCAAGCAAACTACTTTCAAAGAAATGAAGTAGAGCAAACACATTTCTGTATAAAAATACATACTGACCATACCGCACAAAGACCAATATGGCCTGTATGATACATTCATTATGGCAATGTTTAAAATACAGTCAGTGAACCAAAGCTGTGAATGTAACAAAATAATACGAGCAATACATTAAATATTTAGATAAATTCATGACAATAGTGACTTATTCTGAACAGACAGCTTGTTTGCAATATCCATCAAACCTTTATCAGCTCATGCTAGTGTTACTTCACAATTAGTTTAGGGTGGTTGTCAACCTTTTGCCTTTGGTCTTTAAGACTTTCTAAAATGTAATCTTCCTTATAAGTAACCGTATCACTTTAATTTATTAAATATCATATAGCAATAAAATTTCCAATGGTTTTATGAACAACAAAAGCACCAGCTAAAAGGTAGTGGTATTATGTTACCCAGAGAGTCTAACACTTACACAACCATGGTGTCATAATATACATTCGAACCATACTACACTCAAACACAATGCCAGTTCGTACATTCAGATATTGGGATGCCAACATGATATAATCCAGTCTCTCTTGTGCTCAAACCAAATGTGTCAACGAAGGGTTAATGCTGTGTCAAAAGTCTCTCTCTTGACATCGTAGGGAATATTTGTTACTCAACAACACTTACAAAAGTGAGGTAGATTCAAATTTTAAAAAAGTTCTATAACTAGGTTGAATCATTTTTCTTTAAAAAAAAGTCTGAAATATATTAAACTGAGCATCTGCACTTTGTGATAATTCTATGTACAGAAATGTCTTGAATGCGTCTTCCGAAAACATTGTTTCAGCTGATGTATTGAATGTCACTCCCTGTCTTTAAGGGAAATCTTTTGACCGTATGACTTTGAAATCCGCTTTGTCCATCCATTTAATCTTCTTGAGTGGGGATCCAGTGACAATCCAGTGACAGTGGGGATCTCTTTACTCCATTATACGCATCTGAGGCCTTTCTAACGACAGACACACTCCTTTCCAGCAGCTTGTGAACGGAAATTGCAGAGGTTTGTATCTCAGCTTACTTTAAGTAATCATGTTCCATTTTTAAGATTCATTTTTGTAAACTCCTTTCTGCTGTTGAATCTCCCTTTGTAAGGCTGAGTTGAGTGGTAGTCTAGGCTCCATCAGTTCTGGCAAACTCCACACTGAAGTGACACTCCCTGGTCCCTTGCCAGAACAGAATGGTAACCTATCCCATGGAAGCAGCCAAATACGTGCTGCTTTCTTTGACTGCAATAAAATCTCTACTAATTGAGAACCTGTCAGCGCTTGCAGTCATTGCATTCTGTCATAGAGTTTGCCTTGGAAACCTGTAAGTGCTTCATGTTGATGTGGTTTTCTTGCATTAATTTCCTTATTTTGCTTATCCATTTCATCGATGTAGGCAAAATGTTTCCCTTTCTTGGCTTCAACCTTTAAAATTAAAGCATAAATTACATTATTCTCTGCTCAGTAATGAAACTGTGTTGGCAGATCTATGAATGTTTGTCTTACAATAATTGCACACAAATAATTGAATTCTACTGATTATATATCAGAATTAATCCTGGCATTTTGAACCAGAAGAGTACTTTCAGGTAAGAATTATAGCAATCTTTGAGAACCATCGGGCTGGACTTTGACAGTTAAAATGATTTTTACATATGGCATTATCGCAGTTATTTATTTCATACGACTTTTGATTCAAAAGCTTACTTTTTTGTGATGTTGCGGAGATGTATATAAGCACATTTTAGTGGATGACCTTTGCAGTCCTGTGTTGTTTGATGAATGCTACCTGGGTCTGCCTCTAGGCTGCGTTTTTGGTCTTTGATTTGAAACCTTGAGAAGAAAACAATGATTTGTTTAAAAATCAATACGTGCTTTGTATCTTTACTTGAAGTTACATTGAACAATAAATCATACCTCGACCAGCAACACATACGAAATAGCAAAAGAAATAATAAAATTAATGTGTCCCTTTAAGTGATGCTTTCTGGTTTAAAAACAATCTCACTGCACTAATTGCTTTGCTTTCGTTGTCATCCAGTAAAACTGAATGCATCATATTTTTTCCAGCAAAACATCTTCCAGCTGAGACTATGCAAGAATGATCTAGCATGCTCATTGCGTAATGCATCCTTCAATGCAGGGTGGAGCCACAAGGTAAGAATGTGTACCACAATGATCATACCTATTGGCAAGTAATGACATGCTAGGTATCAGCCTGATTCAGTTGGTAGCACTCTTGCTTTCCTTTTATTAGAAGGATATGGGTTCAAATCCTGCGTGGGGAATTGATTTAGTCTGAAGGAGCACTACCATTGTAAGAGGTGCCATGCTTCAGATGAGATGATAAATCAAAACCTCATCTACCTGTTCAGGTGGATATTAACGAACCCATGACACTATTCGAAAAGAGAATTACGCCTGTTGTCCTTGTTAACAAATCCTCCATTTAAATTATTCATTCACCTCCCGCATATTTATGGCACTGTATTTGCCTACAAATATACAATCACTACACAATAATTACTGTAAAATATTTTGAAATTTTTTGACAATTTCAGGAAGGTGTGAAATCCAGCGACAAGTCTCAAGTATTTTCCCAAAGGGTATAAGTTACAAATGCTAGATAGAGTGGGCAGAAGACTTGTTTTCTTTTAACTTTGTTAAATATTTGTGCCATCATGAAACTGGGTATTCCATGTGATTGCCGATTACATTGGTTTACAAATTACAAATGATGCTGTTGTTGTTTAGATTCCTAGATATTGCAGTCACGGAAAAATGACTTTTGCTAATTCATGTATGAGACATATGGGGGAGTCTAAGGGGGGGNTGGCGGTGAGAATGGGTAGAGGCTCATGTGACATATAAACATCCACAAGAAACCAATTGTGCAATGGCCTGTTTCGGTGCAGTACACATTATGGAATGCGACTGCGAAAGAGGTGTTGTACTACATACCATCGTGCCTGGTGCCCATCTTCGCAGAACTGCCAGCACGAGCTGTCTTGCTGGTTGACGCATTTACATCTGGACTTTGAGACTGACGACATTGTCAAAGTGTTCTTCACCGATCGCCTGACTCGCGGAGAACTTCCCAGACCATACGGGACAATCCGCCTACAAAACAATAAAGCAATCCCCCATCAACAAACGTCATTGGCACTGAGACTATTAATAAACAATATCAACAAGTATCTCAAACTAAATGAATGCTGCAGGCTAACCTTTTATACATTAGCCTGCAATATTTGTATTTTTCTCCCACAAAATATACAGTCAATCCGCTTTACAGTATATTCTATGAATCACTTTGAGACTTCTCAATGACATGATAAGGTGCTATATCAAATGCAAGGATTATTATAATAAATGTAAATGTTTTGATTAATCTACCATGAACCTGACTGTTTGGCTCCAGTTATCGTAAATGAAGCATTTTGTAAAATCTGAAAATGTTCCCCCCCTTCTCCATCAAATCTTCTTGAAGTTTTTTGTACGGGTGAGGGCTGGGAGACAGCCAGCCTTAGTGCTGCCTAAAATCCTGGGATTGCACATTAGCCTTCTCTGCACCCTTCAATTCCTCAACACTAACACAGACTGAGAAACCCTTTTGCAGCCCTCAGTCTCCTGTCTTCTCTTTAGATCTAACACGGTTCTTTCCATGGAAATGGTTTTAAGTGTCACTAGGATGACAGAACTGCCCGCAAGCCTTTTTTTCTGGAGAATTGCCCGCATGCTTTCTTGTACTGGGATAGGTTTACACTATACATCAACCTCAGGCGTGAGGACTGGGCAGTTGCACGCTACATAGGAATTCATCCTGACAGGTGTACATCGGTCTTTACAGTGAAATTGAAAATTCTAGAGAGATTTTATGAGATATCGGATATACCTTAGATCATATCAAATGTCACTGCCAGTTTACAAAGTATCTCAAACTACATGAATGCTGCGGGTATTACACATTATTACACATTACACACTAGCCTGCAATATTTGTATTTTTCTCCCACAAAATATACAGTCAATCCGCTTTACAGTATATTTTACAAAGCCCTGTCTCTGAACTCCTGACATGACTAAAATAAAACTTTTACTTTCATTTCATTTGCGGTAAGGTGCAAAAAAAAAACTTGGAATTTCACACTGTAGCTTCCTCTACACATAATAATATAATAATAATAGCAATAATAGTCATTGCATTTGATATAGCGCCTTACAGCGTCTTCGAGACTTCTCAAACGCTTCACAGCATAAAATACAAATACAATACACAGCATAGAATAAAATACAACCGACTCCACTGGTCATCCGATAGTCTCTGAAGGCGCGGTGCAGTCACTTACTCTGGTGTGTTGATCCAGATGATGTCCAGGTGACAGAAGTAGATGCACTCCTTGTCCAGGAATGATGAGCAGGAGCAGCGCTTGGAGCGGCTGAGCCGCCGGGGAGCGAGGCTCACTGTGGGGTCGCCAGAGGGAGCGGCTGATGCGGCCACTGCAGCGCCTGACACCGGGGACCCTGTCAGACAGAGAGGGGGGAGAGGTTCAGTCTCGGGGGGAGAGAGAGAGAGAGAGAGAGACGAGTAGACAGAGACACAAACCGAGAAAATAAGACGATTATACCCGAGTGTGGAGTCGGGCAGACAATCACAGGACAGGGGGGGAGCGGACTCTGCATCAGATGGTTTCATTGTAACTTGGATTGGAAATCAGAGATGGGTTTGAGGTAACTTCTGATGAAGAGCGTTTTGACAAGTTTTAAAACTTCGATGTTTGTGAGACATCGAAGTCCATCAGCTTTTTCAGCTGATGACAATGCTGCTGATCCTTTAACCTCACAAAGCTGGTGAAATGGTAACAAATTCACCATTATATATGCATATATGTGTGTGTGTGTGCATCAGTTTGTTGTCCAGGTAAACCAGTCGAGAAAACGCCAGCACTATAGGTTAAACGATGAATAACATCATTTTTTAAAAAAAGTTAGATCTGAGATGGGAGAACTTTGCCACTTTTTGCTTTGAATGGAGATGGTGTGAGAGGGAGAGGAGAGGCAGTAGCAGCCACAGCATCAATCAATCAATCAATCAATTAATCAATCAATCAATCAATCAATCAGTGTGTCTCACTGCAGCTCCCCGGCTCCTACCATCTGGAGTGGCCCCAGTTAGCAGCGGCTGTGTATTTGGGCAACCAATACACAGCTACAATCACTTATAACAAAAGCATGAAATAGTAATAATAATAATAATAATATTAATCCTTGCAATCACGGCTTTGAATTCACTGTTTATTTTCTGGGCGGAACGCTCTGTTGAATTTCTGCCGAGAGTTTGGGGAAAGTTCGGTCCAAAAGATAACAGCTGTTATTCTGAGAGGAGAGAGAGAGAGAGAGGGAGGGCACTGGGCAGGACATCAGTACCTTGGGCTGCTCTCCCTCCTGAAATCACAGTTCCGTTGATCGGCCAATAAATCATTGAAATAAGCCTCGAATATGAATCTACACAAAGACAAAGTCGCTGCGCTCCGGTACAGTGGGAGTGGGAGACACATATACGGAGCATTCGCGAGGCAACTGCACTGATTCCCACACAGTGAGCTCCGGGTCCGAGTGGGCGAGGGGCGGCCTCGGTGTGTACAGCGCACACACAGCGCTGGTCAGTGACCGCTGAAGCCGCGGAGGTGGTGTCATAAAACTTTGGGATCAGATCGCCCAGTCCTGATAAAGTGAGTTTCTGCCCCATTTCACCCTCGGGGTTGCCTCGGGTGTGTACGTCTCCATCAGGTAAAGCGGTGACAGTAAATAACACGCTTTGCCGAGAATAAAAACAGCCGTTCCTCTCACCAGCAAACTGGCACACAGTACATACTGACCTCCTTTTTTAAAATAAAATGTTTCACAGATTTGTATTATCAAACGATTTAAATGCACAGTATGTTTAAACATTTCATTTAGAGGTCGCTGGAAGGGGCTGTAAATCACCCCGTGCCCAGGTGTGACAATTGACAACCCGCAAATCCTCAACAGATGAATGTATTGAGTGTAACACTGTTTAAAACGTTATGGACATCAGATGAACAGGTAGATTTGTTAAATCCCTGTATTCCCCCGTGTGTTCAACAACAACAAGAAACCCATACCTGTTGAGAAGGACAGTCCCCACATGACGACCAGGAGACAAATGACGTTAAACTCCATTGCACGAATTAAATGAAGAAGTTATAATAAGTTTCTTTCTGTTCTGCTCGTTCACGGAGCAAAGCGATGGAGAGTGAGTCTGTGCAGGTGGAGCAGGCGCGGGGTGTGAGCTCTCTGAGACTGTGCCTTTGCTGCTTCTGCTCTGCTGTGCTGTAGGTATCGGCCACTTGTGCCTTTTATACAGCGCCGACTGATCTGTAAACAGCCCAACGTGTGTTATCCCGAAACAATGTTATTAGTCACCCAGAGTAGCTGTAGACTGAGATAAGCAACACGCTTGTCTTCAAAATAAACTCCCTCACAGACGGGGCGAGGCTAGTGCACAATATATATATATATATATATATAAAACCTCCCTTTTACCAGACTTCCTATGTGAAACGTGCCAACAGAGCCACACTTGCTACTAACTGAAGTGCCACACACAGCAACGTGCAAACAGCCAATTAGAAACTCCAGACATCTAATATATTCCGAATCCCAAGAGCTGCCTAACTCAAAGGATCAAATGCAACGTTTTCTTTCTCTCCCGCTGTACAGAAACCCGGTCGCCTTTCCAGCCGCACCACCATTCGCTAACCACACGATCCCCCGCTTTCTGATCAGTCTGTTATCGCATCAGTTTCCACTGGATCCGCAACATCAACCAGATCAGCACCTCTACCTGTATCTGTCCGTCTAACTCACCAAACGCAATGCAGATCGCCGACCTGGGACATTAAAGGTCGGCTTTGGGTGTGCGGCAAGATCGATAAACCCCGCCAGGCCAAAAAACATAGAAAGCGCTGCTGTGTTGCTCACTCGGTGTTGTTGGTTTAACACCTTCAGAGCAGAGCGAAGCGAACAGCTGCAGCACAGCTCACTCTGACGGATCTGTGTGTTCCTGGGAACACAGGGCACAACTCTTCCTCTGGGTAACGGGTTTCATCTGATGATGATGATGATAATAATAATTATACGAACATTAAATATATGTTATGCTGTTCAACGCGGATCCTATTTCAACCTTATACACCTGAACGCGACGTTTGCACCTTATCCGACGCTCATCGCCAAATGACAGCAAACAATGCAAACTCTGACCATCTGTAAACCGATCAATCCCTCGCTGGACGGCGCGGGCACTTACACGGGCTGCAGGCTTTAGCCATGGGCAATATGTCTTAATCCATTAGAACAGTAGCTATTTGCCAAGTGATTACATGTCAGGAATTAGCCGGCGTTTCATTCATGTGGGTGATCTGAGGGTAACTAATAAATAACCTTTGCTCTCCATCCATCTGCGGGGCTGTCAGCTGAGATTGACTGCATTAACGCTGCACATACTCTGGAGAATTGTTCTGGATATATATTTTACATATTTTACATGTATCTGATGGAGTCACAGGCTGTGTTACTTGGTACACGAACACTCGGGGAACAGCGAGAAAACCATGGGAATCTGGATTTTAAAAATCAGACAGGGCATCACAATAATAATAATTATTATGGAAAAGCACATACTGGAAATCTACCGCTCGTCATTTCACATCTGAGCTCAAAGGTTAAGAGAACGAGTTAGGTACAGAGGTGTGAGGTGCCCAGTGCAATGTCACCACAGATCATCAATATCATCACAGTTCCCAAAGGGAACGTTAGCCCATCTTTGCCATCACATGCTGTACATTTCTACCATTTATTTGTGTTTATTTCCCCTTTTAAATTTTAGATTTCACAGCATCCGCCCTTTTCTTAATCACAGTTGTGACATTAACAAGGCAGGAGTGGAAAGGGAGGTGTATTGGGTGAGGAGTTGGTACAGTCACAGGATTGCCACTTTCATGATTTGCTAACCCCCCCCCCCCCCCCCCCCCCCCCACTCCACACACTCACACACACTGATAAATGGTTCTGTCTCCCATCTGGTCAATGCAATATTTTCCTCGGCAGTTTTCGCTTAAAGAAGGAAAGGTGTAAAGAGATGCTCAGAGAAAGGAAATGCCAAATAAAGAACAGGTCAAATAACAGACATTCTGGTGTAGTCGCCTTCTGATGGCAACGTCTGATAACTAACTCCTGGAGAGCAAACAATTTCAACACAAGGCAAAATACTGCAGATGCTGGAAATCTGAAATAAAAACGGAACACGAAGCAGGTCAGTCGGGCAGCATCTATGGAGAGAGGAACGTGAATTCTGAGAGGTCATCGACCTGAAACGTTAGCTCATTTCCCTCTCCATAGATGCTGCCTGACCTGCTGCGTGTTCCCAGCGACTTCTGTTTGTATATTAAACGATTTCAACCGGCGTTTCACCATCGGTTCGTAACATCTTTCATACGAATTTGGAAGAGCGAGTGATGTTTGATGTGCTCTCAAGCTAAATGTTACCTCTGAATACATCTTTCCTGGCCACAGCTTCCTTCCTGATCACTCATAGCACTGAATTCCTGGGTAGGGTTGTGAGATTTGCCCGTTCAAAATGACACATTGCTTTGGCAATTTGAGACCAAGTTTAAAGTGAAAGTAATTGGGGTTAATGTGGTTTGGTTTCGCCTTTGAGAGGCTGTCACTGTCTCCCAAATGTCAGCACCTGTATCCACTGTGGGGGAAACACTGCCATCTCGCCGCTTCGCCACTTTCCGAGACTCTTCAAATAATTAGCTTTATTCTGTAGCTATTCTGAGTCAAACAAACCCCAGTGATCCTTCACCAAATTCCGTGTGAGGTCGCTCCACCACTAGAGGGCATTGCATATCAAGGCAAAGTGTTAACCTGGGGTGTAGCTGTGTCCTGTGCAGACATTGCTGTGGCTCAGGGTGACAGCTCGGGTTCTGCTGATTGAGATCCTCCATCGAGTTTGAAGAGTGCAACAATCAGCTGATCAGAATAGCTACAACTCAGTAGGTTTAAAAAGCCCCCTAACATTCCCTGCGAAATCAATTTATATAGATCTTATAAGTGTTGAGGCAACTGTTACCTTTACCTGATCACATCAGCTTGATGCTGAACCCCGCTGCTCACAGCTCCAGTCAACATTCCTGTGTTTCGGGATCATTAAACAAGGTTCGCATTAGCTTCTGAGAGGTAAAAACACTTTATGAAAAGGGACACTGAAAAAAAGAGGTAGCTGTGCCACAGACCCATGGGCTGAATAGCCTGCTTTCTGAGGAGAAAATGTTCCATGTTTCTATCAGGCTGCTGTGAAACACTGAAATCACTGATACTGCCTGCAAAAAAATAAACATTTTATCATTCATTTAATGTCTCGGAATTTCTTGAAGCAAATCGTTAAGGTGTGAGCTGTTCAGGTGTTAAGACATTCCACAGGGGGTTGTAGGTGGGAGGAAAGCATTTGAAAAATGGATAGTATATAAATAAAGCTTTTCAAGGTCAAACCTCTAAAGCCTCATTCTTCACTATGCTGACCTGATGTCTGACTTCAAACTGTATATTGCTCCATTATAAACCATTGCTCGACCAGCACACCACACAGTGGTGGGGGTAGAGAGTCAATAAGTGAGTTTAACAATATTTAACTATCCAATATGATTGATCCATGCCTGATCTGAGTTGAGTAGCAACAGTACCAGTCTTTTTGAGTTGACACAATGTGATGAATGGCAGTAGCAGTTACAAGCATTCATTCTTTGCCCTAGGGTCTATAATGGAGATCCAGAATGACAGTCCAGGATGGAGAACCTCATCCACATGCACATGCATATGGGAATCAATGTCTTTCAATCACTAGCATGAATACAATAAGAGATTGTGTAGCCAGGTCACCAGTCCCATTTGCTTTTTTAATAGAATCATAGAAATCCAATATGTTCATCTACAAAACATACAGTCAGACACTTAACAGTAAATGCTGATATGTCCTCCCAACACGAAAAGTACTACATCAGATAATAATAGAATACAACGCAATACAAGTTACATTTATAGTACTTTTCATATAGGACTCAAAGTGCAACTAATATCTAATAACAATAATTATTATTTATTATCTAATTTCTTTTACAAAAAACTGATTCATTTTAATCTGTTTGAGGATTAAAGGCCCTAGATAGCCAATAAATTATTACCGTGTCTTAGAAAGTCAAAATCCTGAGCTCTTGACTGAAAACAAATAGGCAAACTTTCTTTCCTTGAAATCAACATGACAAAGTTTCACTCCAAGAGAACTATCTTCACAACAATCCATGTCCTAGTGAGCTACTCTCTGGAAGAAAACTTCAAGCTGATTAGAACACTCAGCTTTTACGTTGTTCTTTAACTTTAATCTCTTTGTCTCTCATTCCAGCAGAATGCCGACTCAATCAGACATTAGGGTCCCATTATTTCAGACAGGGCCTGACAAGTAATTAGTAGCATTCTGAGCAACTCATGACAGTAGGATGAAAAAAGATTTGCTCCATAGTTGTGAGACAGCAAGAATGGTTGGTGGGGGTGGGGTGGGTGGGAGAGGCTATACAAACTCCCCCGAGCTGTTAAATCATTTTGGAACAAGTAAGCCTCATAAAACTGTAATAAAGAGATCTAAATCCATAAAATATTGCACAGAGGGTTTTGAAATGATTGCAGTTTGTCTGCCCTACAAAGCTTTTTTGAAGGAAATCATAAAATATCAGTTTAAACAATGAGAGCAAAATAGCAATTAAAAACACCATGTCAATATAGATAATCTGCAGTTGATTATATCTGAAATAGCTTGCAATCCTTAAATGTGGAATGCTGGGTTGTAGGTTGGGCTAAAGGGGATTTTGATGCTGATGTATTGGCAGCCAAAACAATTGTCTACACTGTAGACTCTACACAGTTTGACAAGTACAAAATGCACAATAAAACCAAAACAATCATCTGGCCCATTGTTTCACTGGCAGCCAACTCTAAGGCAAATTGGCAAATGTTTAAACGAATAAGAAACTGGGTTTAAACGAATTTATACTTTGAACGACTTTATAATTGATGAGTCAGTGAAACCACAAGCCTCTGTTTGACTAAATATAGTCAGGGTCGCTCGCCAGGCTTCACTGCCTCCCTGTTTCACAGGGAATCAATTTCTCACACTCTCTTACAAATCTCTCACACCCTCAACCCTCACCTACAAAATACACGGTCACTGCACTTTACAGTAATTCCTGTGAGAGGCAACCTCCTGACATTAAAGGTGTATATCAAATGTAAAGATTATTATTGAGGGCATTTCACTCACAAAATATACAGTCAATTCACTTTACAGTGTATTCTATAATGAGACATCTCGAAGATGTGATAAGCCATTGCATCAAATGCAAGGGTTAATATTATATTATTACTATATCTTCCTCTCAGCTGCAGCTTCTACTCAGTCTTTCTAAAGCTCCCTATGTGAAAGGTACTATAAACTTCAAATTGTTGTTGAATGTCTCTCAGTAAAGACTGATAGACAGTCTTCATGATATACTGTGTAAGCACAAACCAAGGAGCACATTGATACCCTTTGATATTTTCAACAGTTCTTTACCTGTCCATTATATGACCACTCAGATCTCAGAGTGAAAGCATAGTGGGAGTTCCTGGAGGGGTTTGATCCAGGTATGTCTTTTGTTTATTTGTCATGGGTTTTATTTTGTGAGTTTGTTTTTGTAGTTTCTGCACATAATATCATCAGGCTAAAGTGTAATCCCCAGGGCTTTCCAGAGAAAGACTAGAGGAACTGCACAGAGTGAAAATGAAATGGAATCCATTTTAAAACCCAGATTTAGGGGGAGGGGGGAGAGGAGAGATGGGGAGGGGGGAGGAGAGAGTAGGGAGAGAAGAAAGAGGGGGAGAGGAGAGAGGGGGATGGGGCGAAGAAAGAGGGGGAGAGGAGATTGGAGGAGGGGGGAGGAGAGAGTAGGGAGAGAAGAAAGAGGGGAAGAGGAGAGGGGGGGGGGATGAGGCGAAGAAAGAGGGGGAGAGGTGAGAGGGGGATGGGGCGAAGAAAGAGGGGGAGAGGAGATTGGAGGAGGGGGGAGGAGAGAGTAGGGAGAGAAGAAAGAGGGGGAGAGGAGAGGGGGGGGATGAGGCGAAGAAAGAGGGGGAGAGGAGAGATGGGGAGGGGGGAGGAGAGAGGGAAAGGGGGTGGGGAAGCAGTGGGAGGTTATAGGGGGAGAGAAAGGAGGGAGAGAGAGGGGAGAGAGGAAAGAGAAAGAGGAGAGGGAGTATATGTGAGAGAGGTAAGAAAGAGAGAGAGACTGTGTTTGAGAGAGGGAGAAAGCAGACAGATTGAGAAAGTGGGAGAGACGGGAGAGTGTGAGTGGGGGATGAGTGGGAGAGGGGGAGAGAGAATGGGAAAGAAATTGTGTGAGGGGGGAGGAAGTGAATGTGAGGGAGAGGGGGAGAGAAAGAAACCCAAGAGAGAGAGGGAGATTGAGAGAGAGTTTGAGAGGGGATAGAGAGAGAGGGAGAAAGTGTGTGAGAGAGAGAGAGATAGGAGGATGGGGGAGGTGGAGTGTGAGAGGGAAGAGAGGGTGAGAGGGTACGAGAAGTGGAATGACAAAGTAATTTATGCGCTCTGAGATGCTGCCCTGCGTGGAGGCGCTATATAAGTGGAAGTTGTTGTTGTAATTGAGAGAGAGAGCGAGTGTGTGTGAGTGAGAGAGAGTGTGTGTGAGAGAGAGAGAGAGAGAGTGTGTGAAAGAAAGGGTAGAAAGAGAGTGGGGGGGAGAGAAGGAGAGAGTGACCCCCTCCCCCTCTCTCTCCCTCTTTTTCACCATCCCCACTCTTCTCCCCCCCCCCCCCCCCCCCCCACTCTCTCACTCTCACTCTCTCTCTCACTTCCACTCCCACCCTCTCTCACACCTTCTCTCCCTCAATTCTCAGGCAGCAGAGATTGGAATGTTGGAAATGGTCTTGGGCTGAATAAAAATCAGCGGCTGGGCCGGATGCGGCCCATGGGCCACCTGTTGGACTATGCTGCTCTAAAGCACGGTGATGAGTTTCCACATGTCAGACACCCAGCTGACCCCTCAAAAAGTATATATATTTTTCAGCTGTTTATCTAATTCCCTTTTAAAAACTATTATGGATTCTTCTTCAACCACAGTTTGTGGCAGGGTGTTTGCCTAAATAAAAGGGCACTTTGCTGTAAAAACAAACTGTTCCAAAGCATGCATATATACTCCATATAGTACATCAAAGGAAGCACACCTTCTGTATAAATGGTCAAATGTCAAAAAATGTCAAAGCGTGGCAGGTTTACTTAGGTTTCCAGCACAAGTTCTCTATGTTGAAGGCCTCTTATTTGCATTTATAATAATAATAATCCTTGCATTTGATATAGCACTTTATCATGTCTTCAAGAAGTCTCAAAGCACTTCAAAGACTATACTGTAAAGTATAGGGCCTGTACATTTTGTGGGTGAAATGCGGCAGCTAACTGGGCACAGCAGTGTCCCACAAACAGTTGTGACCAATTTTTTTTAATTGTATCTCAAGAAATACCTGTGAACAATACCTTAGCAGAATATATCCAATGATTTTCTGCCACACACACCTGACCGAAATGAAGCTGATAACTTCTCACTACCAATGGGATGAATATAAAGTGGTCTTCACATCCTTATTAAAAACAGAAAGACATTTACAAGCCAAGTGAGATATCAAAAGGACAACTTTAGCCATGAGAAGCTCCTTCCTTCCAAACCTTAGTTCAAACTGAACTGACAATTCAGTCTAATGGCTTTTTGCCTTAATCTACTTGAAAAACCTACAGGCATGACCTGAGAATCCCTCCTCATAGTGTGAGGCTGTTCCCCTTACACAAGCATTTCTACATTTCTACAGTAGGATTCAAAGCATTATTTCAAGATGTCCTATGTATCCAATGTTTAATGTGAATTATGCAAAACTGCAATGAACTTTTCCAATTGCTAGAGGTGTCATGGGTGACAATGTTAATGAATGAAACAGTTTGCATATAATAGGCTATAATTGACTTCCCAATACAAATAAACAGTCATTACATTTGGAGTAAATCATGTGAAGAGCTCTGAGATGCTTGATGATGTGATATGGCGCTAAATCAAATGCAAGGATGATTATTATTTCATACTTGTGTCAGGACTGTTATCATTCACCGAATTGTCGGAGGGAACTGCACATTTGCAGTGTGGGGCTCTTCTGGATGTTCTTGAGTTTTTTCTGGGAGCAAACATCAAGGACCAGAATACTGTGGAGAGTGGCTGACATTTCCCTGCAGCCCTGGCGTACTCATATGAAACATGGGATTTCCTCGGCAATGGTGATCCAAAGTCCCTTGTAGGCAGTTCTTTTATGGCATTGATAGCCTTCTTTCTCCCTGAAGATACAGTATGACTATATTCAACAACTGTGTGCAGAAATGGGCTGCATTTTTGGGACCGTGTTTCTCTCTGGTTGTCTTTATGTGTTTTTTTGCAATGTTTTTTTCCCCTCTGCTCCACCTGCAGACTTTATTGAACCTCTTTCAGCGATCTTCCTCTGTCACTCCTGGCCTTGGAGATATCATTGATTTTATGTGGCATTTCCTTTGCACTCTGTGCACTGTACAGGGATGTGCCTGGTTTGATGTCCCAAACAATAGTGTTTTGTTGCTCAGGACTTCCTCAATGATTGTATCCACTTAGAAGCTTGGCGTGCTCTTTGCTCGTGCCTTTTTGAAGGTTGTTTACCTCTTTCTGCTAATTTGGAATTCGACCAGCAGCTCCGGATGTGTCATTGTGTCATTGAGCTCATATATCATCAGTATATCATTAACAGTCATTCTGAGAGATTTGTATTGCCATCACGATTTTGTCTCCAACTGTCACTGGTACAGATATCAGTGAACCAGCAAGAGGTTTGAGCCTTTGTGTAATGGTGTGTGTTGATTAAAGATTAATGCTGGAAATAGCAATAGCTGTGGCTAATATGACAATGGCGGCCCACTGTTTATACATAATTTATCAAATGTACTTTGTTTCTTTTTGTGCCATGCTTCAAATACGAGCACGAAAGCCTTATTGTTTATATACCTAAAAATACTAGAGCTCAATTGACAGACTTGTTTATGAGCTTTAAATAGGTCTTTCATAAAAAGGCTATAGTTTTTCAAAGCAAATCAAGTGCCCACTCATATCAAATGCATATTTGAATAAGAGGCGTACATGGAAAGTTGTCATGTATCTATGCTATAAGGAGGCAACATAAGCCAGTGCAATATATTGAATTACAAATTGTGTAAGAAAATACTTGTCAGAAGTATTTAATAATATTTTGTTCTCCTTGAAATTCAGTCAAAGAGACATTGGAATATCAGAAACTGTTTCTAACTATTAGATTCTCTTCTTTACCTTCTCTATTCCAGTGATAACAAGCCCAATATGAACCTATCGTCATAATAGCTAAACCTTCTTCCCCACCATATCCTTGCGTGTGGGAATATTATAATTTGCAGAAACAGCAAGGGACAAATACATCTGGTGTCCTGCACCTTACTAAATCGCTCATGTTTCCTATTATATATATTTATATATATGTTTATATATATTGTTTCTATATTTTATATGTATTGCTTATATACCTAAAAATACCAGAGCTCAATTGACAGACTTGTTCATGAGCTTTAAATAGGTCTTTCATAAAAAGCAGGCTATAGTTTTTCAAAACATATCAAGTGCCCACTCATTATATAATGGAAAATAAGGTGCAGGACACCAGATATATGTGTCCCTTACTGTTTCTGCAAATTGTAATGTTTCCATTTTATATAAAAATATATATAAGCAATATAATCTGCAGAGGTTGATTAGTATTTTTTTATTTTAAGAGCACACAATTAAACTCTATCTGACATAGTTTTATCCGTTCACTTCATCTGTCACCAACTTTGATTCAGGAATGACAAATAAAACATCCCTGCATTGGCAAATAGATTCACAGACATGATATTGTGCTGCTTCTCTGCAGCAGAACCTTCTTCAAGCGACAGTTGAAATTTGTCCTGGCATTATAGTGCTTTGGCAATATGGGGAAAGAAATTATATCTGGTTCTAGATTTACTCAATGCAGCATTGCAGAATGTCCAGCATTTGGCAACTTGTTGATATTAGTCTTAACTTTGTAGTTGGTTTTCCATAGATCTTAAAACAAACTTAGAGAAAGCCAGCTTCAAAATGAAGGCTGTATTTGCCAAATTCTTGATCATCTGAAATGCTTTATAAATAGAGTAAATCTAGACCCAGGTAGATTTTCTACCCTTACATATTCAGAGAAGAACTTGATCATTGTCTGAAGAAGCAGATCTTCCCCTAATCTCGCTTTAGAATTTGATCAATAAGAAGAATATTAGATCTAGAATATACATACATTTCCAACAACATTTACGTATCCTTCAAGGTAATCCTCTGAATCTCAGGGAAGTGCCTGTTGCCTCCGTTCCTCCAAGTCTGGCCTCCTCCTCATCCCCCAAGTCCTCCGCTCCACCCTCGGCGGCCGTGCCTTCAGCTACTATGCCCCGAGGCTCTGGAACTGCCTTCCTCACTCCCTTCGTCTCTCTTCCTCCCTTTCCATTTTCAATTCTGGCTGAAGACCTTTCTTTTCGACCGCGCCTTTGGTCACCTTCCTCCCCCTCCCCCTGGCTCAGCCCCGGGATCCGTTGCTGTAAGCGCTCTGGGATGTCGTCCGGTGTGGAGGGCGCTATATAAATCCAAGTTGTTGTTGTTGTTGTTGGAAGTGCTGTCATTTGATTTCACAGAGACATACTAAACACCGCAAATTACTCTCCTATAACTGCTTTGCTGTTAAGTACAGTCATCAAAATGAATCAATTAGGAACCATCTCAGTGCTGCACAATAACAAACAAACCCCTCCACAAAGACTGCATTCTCACATGCTGAATCCATGTGCTGGACTGCAATGATTCAAATGCCCACGGAGTGGCCACGTACTGCTTTCTGTATAGAACCACTCTCGGAGCAGATTAGCACACATATCAATTTAAAATATAGAACGTATAGAATAAGTGGAATAAAACTGCTAACGGTCCTGGACCTTCATAGAACAATATAGCACCTGCCATCTTCTTTCGATGGTGTGCAGGTCCCAATCTGCTGTGAAAAGTATCCATCTACTTAACAAAAGGAAATCCTGGGATTAGCCTGTTTGAGGTACTCAGGATTCTGCCTGGATTTCAGACCGAAAATGACCACAACCTCACTGGCTCTGAGACTTTGGTGTGAGAGTTATTATTATTTTGGAAAGGCTTTTGGTTTCAGGACATAAATTTAATCCTGGTTGCAGTGGGAAAATAGAAGTGGTGATGGAGAGGAGACAAGTTTTTCCCTGGCCTGAATTTGCAGGCATTTAGACAGCTACTTGACAAAGAAATCAATTGAAGGAAGTGAGGTATAGAGTAGTGGAGACTTACTTATTTTAATTTGGGACCAGACAAATAGATTGCAATGTCTTTCCCATTCTTGTTACATTCTTATATTCTATAAAAATGTACAGATATTTCAGGACAAATAACAGCTACAGAGGTACTTTAGCGTCTTGGCTCATAATCTACTCTGACACTCCCAATGCAGTCCTGGGGAAGCGCTGCATTGTTGGAAGTGTTGGCCTTTGAATGAGATGTTAAGCCAAGGTATGATCTGCTGCTCAGGTGGACCTTAAAGATCCTATGACACTGTTTGAAAAGAGAAGGGAGTTTCTCAGGAAGTACTGGCCAACAAGTCCCCAGGTAAAATTGGTCAATTATTTTATGCCATTGCTGTGCACAAACTGGCTGCCCAAATTACCTACAAAATACACAATCACTGCACTTTACAGTAAATTCTGCACAATATCAATTGCAAGGATTATTTTCGTATTTATTACCTTCTTTTTCCAAACAAGCTGTGCTTCTGGAAACAGATCAAATGAGAAATTACCCATCGATTGCAGAAAGGCTTGCAGTTGGAAGAATTTTTATGTGTGCTAAGGATCCAAACTGTAAAAAGATTATTTGTGGATTGAAGCTATCTTCATCTTTAATAAAAATCCTTACAAAGCCCTAGTAATGTAGAAGTCAGTCTATAGAGCTTTTCATGTAATGTACTGATGCCTTAGAATTTTAGAATCATAGAAATGTACAGCAATTCATACAGAAGGATGTGCAGAAGGATGCCATTCAGCCCATAGTGTTTGCACTGGCTCAGAAAGCATGATGTTTGTTCAATCCCACTGTCAGCCTTATCCACATACCCATTTAATCCTTTAACTGTCATATGTCTGTTTATTTCCTTCATGAAACCCACAAGAGACTATGCCTCTACCCCCTTACTTGATGGGAGATTCCATATCCCGACAACTCTCTGAGTGAAAAGATAATCTCTGAAGAAATATTCTCCTCCTTCCATAGAATTTGTTGGATTTTTGTTAGCAAAACCACAGAATTTTCAATACAGAAAGAGGCTATTTAAACCACCGTGTGTTTTTCATACAATGTAATAATAATAATAATAATCCTTGCATTTGATATAGCGCTTTTCACGTCTTCTGGACGTCCCAAAGCGCTTCACAGAATATGCTGTAAAGTGAATTGACCATATATTTTTGGGCAAAACGCGGCAGCCAATTGCACACAGCAGTGTCCAACAAACAGTTGTGGATTGAAAATAACTAATTTATTATTGTTTTGTTCTGGAGGGATTATTATTAGTAGTAAGGAGTAAGGAAACTTACCCAAATTTTTGCCCTGCTTGGAATTGAATCCAGGTGTCTCGCTTGCAAGGCGATTGCTCTAACTATTGAGCTACAGGCCTCCTCGGATTGCAACTGGTTCAGATATTTCATTATTGGCTGAGTTAACTTATATTTGGCCCTTAATTTTAGTTTTAATGACCCACTGTTAGTAAACAGTGCTATTTTTGGTAGTTCTTAGATTCTAGAATTCTGTGTAGGAATTCAGGAATAATAATAATAATAATAATAATCCTTGCATTTGATATAGCGCTTTTCACGTCGGGAGGACGTCCCAAAGCGCTTCACAGAACATACTGCAAAGTGAATTGACTGTATATTTGTGGGCGAACGCGGCAGCCAATTGCGCACAGCAATGTCCCACAAACAGTCGGAGATTGAAAATGACCGATTTATTATTGTTTTGGGGTTTTTTTTTGGAGGGATTATTATTAGGCGTGTGGAGTAAGGAAACTTGCCCAAGGTTTCGCCCTGCCTGAAATTGAACTCAGGTCTCTCACTTGCAAAGCGAGTGCTCTAACCACTGAGCTACAGGACTCCACAAATAATCTACTGTATTGTGGTTTTTGAAGCCCAATAT
The DNA here is from genome assembly GCF_018977255.1 of Callorhinchus milii. Taxonomy (NCBI): domain Eukaryota; kingdom Metazoa; phylum Chordata; class Chondrichthyes; order Chimaeriformes; family Callorhinchidae; genus Callorhinchus; species Callorhinchus milii. The sequence goes on from NW_024704743.1 coordinate 12,993,427, forward strand.
CTTTATAATGCAAAAAATGCTATATTCATGCATGAGAGAGAAGGGAAAATGGATGTTACGTTCTCAACAATCAATTTGTAGAAAACTCCTTTAATCTCAGAGCACAAGTTACAAATCAAACAATCCAACCAAAAACCCTCTAGTCAGTTCTCCCTGATTTCTGCTTTTCTATCTCCTGTTCCCCTTTCATTGGGTCTAGTTAATTGGTCCCTATTTTCTCAAAGGGTATCCAACAATGGGAGAGGGTATTCGGACACTCAAAGTAGAGTACGTAACCCCACAAGCCACAAGTAAGAACTTGGATTACATGTAGTCTATCCTGCCACTCCAATGCACTGCTGCATTGTAGAAGTGCCATCCTTCGAATGAGATATTAAACTGAGGTCCCATTTGTTTGTTCAGGTGGATGTTAAAGATCCCACAGCACTATTCAAAAAAAGTTTCTCCCTGGCCAACAATACCCCAAATAGAATTGGTCATTCATTTTATGGCTGTTTGCGGGACATTGCTGTGCATAAATTGATTGTTGTATTCGTCCACAAAATACAGTCACTCCACTTTATAACAATACAGTAATAATCCTTGCATTTGATGTAGCCATTTATTAGTCATTGAGTCGTCTCAAAGTGGTTCACAGGACAAACTGTAAGGTGTAGTGTCTGTGTAATTTGTGGGTGAAACATGTGCACAGCAATGTCCTACAAACAGCCATGACTTTACAGTGCATTCTGTGAAGTACTTTGAGATGTTGTCCCAGTGTGAAAGTGCTATATCAAATGTAAGAATTGTAATTATATGTAGCCATCAGTATAGGATCGTTTCCAATGGTTTCAAGAACTGGAGGAGACTAGTATGAAATGAATAAGCCTCTAGCAAGACAGGAGATTAGAAAAAGCAATTGCCACAGATTATCAGATACAAAAAACACTCCCAGCAAAAGCAGTTGAAATCATGTTGATTAGCTTCTTTACAAGACTGGGAACATATTGGTTAAGATCAGGATTGATAGCTATAACAGATGTATTGACATATTGTGATAAATCCTTATCAAAACCCAATACTTCCTGTTATCCTGGAAATAACATCAGCAAATCCGTAAGATTGAGCATTGAAATGAGAGGTTAAAATGGTAAAACACTCTGGAACATATTTTGGTCTTAAACAATCCAAGCTGTCTGAGTGTATACAATTTCCTGTCTCCCTTCTGAAACTTGAGAGATTCCTATCCATAGAAAACTCTTATAAATAATAATCTTTGAATTGTATATATGCCTAATAATAATCCCTCCAAAAAAACACAATAATAAATTGGTCATTTCAATATACAGTCAATTCACTTTACTATTCTGTGAAGCACTTTGAGACATCTAGAAGACGTGAAAAGCGCTTTATCAAATGCAAGGATTATTATTATTATTATTATTACTGTATATGCTGATCTTATCACGTCATCAAGATGTCTCACAGCCCTTTACAGGATATACTATGAAGCATATATGTAAACAAAAGCAATAGGCAATTTGAGTTCCGTAATGTCCCACAAACAGCCATGAAATGAATGACCTATTTTATCTGGGGAATTTTTGGCCAGGACAGCGAGAGAAATTTCCTTCCCTTTTTAAATAGTGCTATTGGGATATATAACATCCATGTTTGCCTGTAAAATACACAATCACTACACCTTATAGGAAAATCCTGCAAAATGGTTTGAAATAGTTCAATGACATGATAGATATGAAATGCATATTTTATTTATGCTTTATTGTTAGTAAATGCTAAGTTGTGTATGTTATGTAGCAAATAATTAATGGCACAAAGGAAACGAAAGAGCAGTTAGAGACTATTAAAGGGTCATTGATATATGAAGCACAATCTCAATGTCATAAAGAGTCAATCATTACTTTTTTATAGCTGTAGTTAAAACGTTCTTAGAAGTTGCAAGCATTGACTTATGCATGAAGGATCAAGTAAAGGAGATTATATACAAGGACGGAATTATGTAACAACATCAAGTCAAATCAATAACTTATGCTACAATGAACTGTTTAAATAACAGTTCGGGAACAAATACAAAGTTCAAGGCCCAAGTTCAGATTGATTTGGTCTGATATTTTAACTATTTTGTACTTTTCAGATTTGAAGATGCTTTAATAAATTAGAGATAGGCAGAGAAATTGTGCCATTCATTATTTGCTACATAACATACATAACTTATCATTTACAGAGAAATTGCACCCAGCTCCAAGAATGTATTATTTTGTTACCAATCAGATTGTGCTGAATTTGGCAAATTCTTAATTGCAACCTTCATTTTCAAGTCGATAGGTTTTCTTAAAAACAAAAAAGGTTCTTTTAAAATCTACAGAAAAATCAACTTCAAAATTAACAATCATTATATTTATTTAGCACCTCTGATGTCAGGAGGATGTGACTGAATTAAGATTGAATTCAAGAATTTGTAAAATTCTGCACTTCTGAAATGCTAAAAAAAATGTGTTGGGAAAAGGCCCAGGTAGAATTTTCACTGTGGTACAACAACAACAGCAACAACAAATTACATTTGTAAAGAGCCTTTCACATCAGGAGGACGTCCCAAGGCACTGAAAACAGTCACAATGTTTCAAGCCATTCCAGTTCATCCACAGAATACAGTCACTGCACTTTACAATGTATCCTGGACATGAAAGGTGCTATACCAAATTATTATTATCCATTTAACTTGTCATCCTTGGTATAATCCTTGTGAACCTACACAATAGCATTTCTATGACCTTAACGTCATTTATGTAATGGAGTGACAACACTTCATGTAGTACTGGTTAATCAATTTAATATAAATGTAATATTACTCTCTTACAATGTATTCAATGGCCCCACATAAGAAACCCAGAATCCTATTTACCTTCTTTGGACCTTTTCTCTACCAGCACCTTTAAAGATCCCTGCATCTGCTTCCCAAGATTTTGCCGTTTATCAACATAGAATCTTACATATTAACTATTTTTTCAATCCAACTGTTACCGTTGTATATTGCCCCGGTCAGACCTCATATACTGTGTGCAGTATGGGGCACTGCACGTTAGAAACGATGTACTGGTCTTGAAGACTATGTAGTGCAGATTCACCAGAAAGATACCTGCATTAAAAGTTGCAGTTATGAGGAGAGAATGGTGGAAACTGGGGCTGTACTTTCTTAAACAGAGAAGGTTGAATGGTGATCTAATCTGGATCTTTATTAAAGGGGATTGCCAGAGTGACACATTCCTGTGGTTGCAAAATCCAAAACAAGAGGAAATAGTCTAAAAATCAGAGCTAGACAAGCTTGTAGTGAAATCAAAAACAGTTTCTTTACACCATTGTGTAAAGAAACTGCCCTCTCCCCATCCCTCAGAGGATTGAATTCAACAACAAGATTACATTTGTATAGCGCCTTTCATGTTGGAAGGACGTCCCAAGGCGCTAGATAGTGTACAGCATTTCAGACCCGAGCTGGAGTCAGGGAAGGAGAAGGGAGGGGAGGGGAAGAGTGGTGGCCGATGGCATGGTCGAAGAGGAGGTTTTGAGACAGGACTTGAAGGAGGCTTAGGAGGGGGCGAGGCGGAGGGATTGGGGAGATTGGGGGCAGAGTGGCTGAAGGCTCTCCTGCCAATAGTGGATCCATTGCCCTCTCCTACCTCTCTGACCTGCTGACTCCCTACCAACCTGCCCGCTCCCTCCGTTCAGCAGGCTCCGGCCTACTCCATGTCTTCCGCCCGACACGCCGAGCTTTCAGCCTCTCTGCCCCCACACTCTGGAACTCCATCCCACAGTCCCTTTGCCTCACTTCCTCCCTTGCCTCCTTCAAGGCCAGTCTCAAGATCCTCCTCTTCGAATGTGCCTTCAGTCACTCTCCCACCTCTCTGCCTTCCCTCAGTCCGAACCCACCCCTCCCACATGCTCGGGTCCTGACCGCTGACTGTCCAGCAGCTTGGGGCATCCTCCCGACGTGAAAGGTGCTCTATAAATGTAATTTTGTTGTTGTTGTTGTGGAACTGTGGAATTCACCTCCAACAAAGCACTGATAAATGTTGAATCGGTGGGAATGTTTAAGAGGGGAATGGTAAATAAGTATTAGGGTAATGGAGAAAAAGCAGGCTGTGAGTTACAGATCAGATATCATCTCATAAGATTGTGGATCTAAGAGGATGGTGGAGCAGGCTTGACGGGCCGAATAGTCTACTGTATTCCTATGTTTCTATCTACAGCAACGAGTCTCCCATTAATTCTCAGTCTTAACCATCTTTAAAGGTTTCCTTTATCAAATTGACTTCTGAAAATCCAAATAAATTATATATATATATTATATATTCAGGCTTCCCCAAGTATTATCTCGTCTCAACCTCTAAAACCCCTCTAAAAAAAATAAAAATCGGGCGCTTAATCCACCGCTGTTTGTAGGACACTTTTGTGCGCAATTGGTGGCTGAGTTTTTTCCACAAAATACAGTCAAGTCACTGTACACTATATTCTGTGAAGTGCTTTGAGGTGTCTCGAAGTCATGATAAGGTGCTATATCAGATGCAAGGATTATTATTGTTATTAAATATTTACTTGTACACATAGTTTTCCTTAAAGGGATTAATTAATCTAACATGCGCTTTTTTCTGGGAGCCTAGTCCACATACTTATTGTATTGTGGAACAAATCTGTTCTCTTGAGGCTTGTCAACTTTAAACATCTGACCTTTAGATCTGTAATTACAGGCTAAATGACTGTTTCCATATTTTATTAATGGCTTTTCATTCTGTGAATGTGAAGGAAAATGTGCTCTTTTTATACAGTATGTAGGAAAAATCTGATCATGACTGGGAAATCACTGTTCTATTTATAATACTGAAAATTACAGAGCAAAGTCAGAGTAGGTCCTCAATTCTGTCATGATCTAAACAAGCTAGTCAACTTCTGCAGTCATTTTTAATTCATATTTCAAGTATTCAGATATTATTATTTATAATATTTATAATTATTTATAATAATAATAATCCTTACATTTGAAATAGTGCCATGTCATGTCTTCAAGACATCTCAAAGCACTTCACAGAATATACTGTAAAGTGAATTGACTGTATATTATAGCTAATAATTAAAAATCTTCTTTAATTCTTCTGGGAAACTACTCTGCGTAAGGCGCGCTATGTAATTGAAAGTTGTTGTTGTTATAACAGAAGTCACAATGGAGTCACTGGGAACGAGGATTCTTCCAACTTAACTCATGTTAACCCCACAAGCCAAAGTCCCAACAGGTAGAATGGTCCTATCTTGACAAGCAGCAGACAATATTCTTGCCAGACAATATTGACAATGCTAAGTTGCATGAACTTAGCTGGTTAAACTACAATTGTGGAGTTCCATAGCACAGTGGTTAGCGCGCTAGCCTTGCAATCAAGAGAACCCGGGTTCGATTCCTGGCCGGGGGAGCAAAACCTTAGACAAGTTTCTTTACTCCACACACCTCTGCTTGCCAGCAGTGAGTAGGAACCCAGTTGTTAGTCGATTGGCAGATCGCTTTCCAGGTGTAATAATTTGATATTCCTAAGCATGGTGATGGGTTTTTGCATCAGTTACCCAACTGACCGCCCCAAAAATGGTGACAATGCTATGAATACAAAAGTGATATTAGCATTCATTGCTGATAGCATACTGTCAAAAGAGACATTTTTCCAAGAACCACTACTTAGGCGTTTGATAAAGTGCCAAATAAGAGACTTGTAAGCAAAATAGAAGCCCATGGCAGCAGACTGCAAGAGGACATAGACAGACTGGTAAAATGGGCAGACATGTGGCAGATGAAGTTTAAAGTGATGCATTTTGGGAGGAAGAATGAGGAGAGGCCATATAAGCTGTTGGTACAATTGTAAAGGGGGGGAGGAACAGAGTGACCTGGGGGTTCATATAGGTAAATCTTTGAAGGTGGCAGGACAAGTAGTTAAAAGCTGCTAAAAAAGCATACAAGATACTTTATAAATAGGGGCATAGAATACACAAGTCAGGAAGTTATGATGAACCTTTATAAAACACTGGTTAGGCCTCAGTTAGAGTACTGTGTTCAGTTCAGGGAACCACACTTTAGGAAGGATGTCAAGGCATTGGAGAGGGTGCAAAGGAGATTTACCAGGATGGTACCAGGATTGAGGGATTACAGTTGTCAGGAGAGGATAGAGAAACTAGGATTATTCTTTGGAGCAGAGAAGGTTAAGAGGAGATTTTATAAAAGTTTTCAAAATTATGAGGGGATTTGATAGGGTGAACAAGGAGAAACTATTTTCACTGACAGGTAGGTCGGTAACCCAAGGACATCCGATTTAAAATAGTTGTTAGAACAGAGGGGAAGTGAGGAGAAATTTTTTCACACACCGAGTTGTTCGGATCTGGAATGCATTGCCTGAAAGGGTGGTGGAAGCCAATTCGATAGAGAAGTAGATAATTATTTGGGGAGGACAAGTTTGCAGGGCTATGGGGAGAGAGTGGGGGAGCGGGATTGAATTGGATAGCTCTTTTCAAAGAGCCGGCACAGACACTATGGGCCGAATGGCCTCCTTCTGTGCTGTAATGATTCTATGATTCTATGAATTGTGGAAAACTCTTAGATTCTTAGTCTCAATTTGAAAAACTGATGTTTTTAATAACTGTGTAAAACTGGCTTCCCAACTAAATCTGAATCTAAGAATTTTCCACAATTCTACACCATCTTAAATTTTAAGGCAAAATGGTCTCATAGGCTGGGTGGAATTATCTTAAAGACAATTTCAAATTTCTCAATTCACCAGATAATAGCCTTCCTTTTCATTCCTTTTCTTCACATATCCCCTGTTTGATAAAACCCTTATCTCCTTCCATTTGCTGCAGGAGTCATCATTAAAGAGACAATATTTGCTGGGCTGCAAAACTTTTGTCGCTGGTTCTACAATGGGGACAAATTCCCATTAGGTTGCAGTTGCTTCAATAAATATTTAACACTGTGCTACTTCATTATTTGAATGGACCAGGACACAAAATGGATCCCTTACCTCAACATTGAAAGCCTTTTCATCAAAGCATGTCTTCCAAAATTGGTTCCCACTGGTTATTTTTTGCATCCCATATTATTTTCTTAAACATCTTATTAAAAAGCTCATGCTAGTGGGATTATGCAACAATAACTTGCATTTATATAGTGCCCTTCATGGTGAGGGGGAAGGGGGAGGTGACCATACACACAATCAAAAAGCAACGTCTTTTGGCGGGATTTGAAGGTGGGGAATTGAGGGGACAAGGTGGAGGGATTAAGGGAGAGAGTTCCAAAGTTTTGGGGCGTAGTGGCTGAAGACACGGCCACCGATGGTCGATCGAAGAGCACAAGAGACAAATAGGAGGCCAGAGCCAACTGAGCAGAGGCAGCAGGGATAAGCAGGTCGGATAGGTAGGGAGGTGCGAGGGAATGAAGGGATTTGAAAAAAAGCGAGAGGGTCTTGAAATAGATCTGTTCGGTGATTGGGAATCAGTGGAGCCTGGCAAGGACTGGTGTGATGGGGGGGTATAGAGTTTTGTGCCGGTGAGTATCCATGTGGCAAAGTTTTGAACTTATTCCATTTTATGTAAGATGGAGCCGGAGAGACCAGTAAGGAGGGCATTGGAATAATCCAGCTGGGAAGTGATGAAGGAGTGGATAAGGGTTTCAGCTGCGTCGGTTGTGAGGTACGGAGGGAGATGGACAAAGTGGCGGGGGTGGAAAAACGCGGTGCTGGTCAGGGAACCGATGTGGGGTAGAAAGTAAAGCTGGGGATCGAACCTGACACTTAAGTTCCACACAGGTTTGGAGAATCTGAGGGAGAGACCAGGGAGGTTGAGGAGTTCAGACCCGCAAGAGAGAAGATACTGACAGGAGCCAAAGAGTATAGCTACATCTTGCAAACATTCAGCTGCAAGAAATTTGCGCTCATCTAGGCCTTGATGTCCATCAAACAAGCTGACTGGACATCAGCGGGCTGGGGGTCGAAGCTGCATGACATGTGCTTTGCTGGCTTCGTTTCCACTGCCATTTTTCCTGTGAGCCCTTTATCAACTGCACAGGGTTACTTCTTGGAACCGTTGTCATATTGGCAAATGCTGCTGTGGCAGAGGAGGGTAGATCAACTTCAGAATTCACATAGCATGTGAGATGTACTAGTGGAGTCCTGTAGCTCAGTGGTTAGAGCACTCGCTTTGCAAGTGAGAGAGCTGAGTTCAATTCCAGGCAGGTCAGGGCGAAACCTTGGGCAAGTTTCCTTACTCCACACAGAGCCTAATAATAATCCCTCCAAAAAAACAAAACAATAATAAATCGGTCATTTTCAATCTCCGACTGTTTGTGGGACATTGCTGTGCGCAATTGGCTGCCGCGTTCGCCCACAAATATACAGTCAATTCACTTTACAGTGTGTTCTGTGAAGCGCTTTGGGACGTCCTCCTGACGTGAAAAGCGCTATATCAAATGCAAGGATTATTATTATTATTATTATTATTATTTGCAGTGGATATCATCATCCCAGGCAGTGAGATCATCCCATAAAGTGAGCTGCTTTTAGGCACAACAGGAGAGCAGCACAAAAGGCATCTGAGACTCACTGGAGCCTGTGACTGAGGTGTGTCAGGGAGAAGGCATTATTAGGACTGCACTGTCAGAGACAGTGAAGATCAGCATTCTTTTAGATGTCTGCCATTATACTGTTGCAGTGTCTTTCACATATGGTAATATCATGAAGCACTTTATAAGGGACAATGTAGGTCACAGTGCAAAGAATGGGTGTCGGCGGGTTTGAGGATGTTGACCGAAGGCAAAATGAAAGAAGAGTTTTTTTAAGAGGATGTTTAAGGCAGGGAGAGAGGACATAGACCTCATGCCGATGTGCTTGGAGGGGCATGTCCCTGACCACTATGGTATGGTCCCATTCGTAGAATAAACTGCATGGAAAAGATGTGTGTCTCCAAGTGAATAAATCACATGATTTCAGCATTTCAGTTTTGACTGTGCATTCACTCACATGCGGGCAAGTCAAAATACATTACTGCTAACAGCAGTTTACATTGAATTTCCACCGAAATCTAACACAATGGTGAGCATAGTTATTCTCTGAATAATTTATATACTGCTTGATTAATATTTCACTTTCTTCCTACTGGGCCTCCCTTTACAAACTCTTCTTAATCCCTCAATTAATAACCTTATACAATAGTCTTACTATTGGAGCCTGAAGAAAAGATTGTCAAAAACCAAAGATTGTAAACCTTCCTGCTCCATTCCTGTAGTTTAAACCAGTTTGAGAGAATATATACTGAAACAAACTTGTCAATATTTCCAATAAAGATCCAGAACAGACTTTTATAAGTGTCTGTCTGCAATTGACTTCCTCAGTGGAATACGTTATTTCCCATAACTACTAATTAATGGGTTCTCCAGCCCACACCCTCTTTCCTCAGTATCAATGAACAATTGAATATGCTGTCCATAGCCACCCATCTTTATTATAGGCCTTACATTGTTTATTCACTATGCAGCATGTTGACTTTTGCACTGGTTAGTTGGAGTCATTGTGTCAGAAGGGTAATCACCTTTCTTTCCATTATTACTTTTGACTCATCCGCAAGTGTTGATCAGTATTTTCCAACAGACTCAAATTTGCACTCGATGAACGGGACAGAACTTGCCAAGGGGAAAGTTGAAAAAGACCTGGTGGTGTTAGTTGACTTAGCACTCATCATGTCAAAACACTGTGAGGTGGAGACAGACAAGGCAAACAGGATGCTGGGCTTTTACTCCCAACTTCAAATTCATTGGCTTCTCTTCTCATTGTTGTTCATGGGGCATTGCTGGAACAGATTACACAGAGTGAAATAACATTATGCCCAACTAGTCCGTGTGTGTGTTTATACCATGCATGACACCCACCCTTCCTAATCCTTTCTCCTATTCCCTTCTTCCTCATGTATGTATCAAGATTAGTTTATTCCTCCCACATCAAAGTTACAAAAACAGATTCATTGCTCATTCCTATTTGTAGCAGATTAGCTGCCATATTTCGCAATGCAATAGTCACTACTCTTCAAAATAACAAACCTGTGATGTATTTTAACTCAAAACACACATAAGGACAATCTCTTGACTTGGAAATGAACAAAACCGTTAATACAAACTGGGATTGGGTTTATAGTCCTCAGGTTTGTTTCAAATGCAATCGTTATTTTTTACAGAAGAAACACAAACATCAAAAACACCAATGTATATCTATATTGTTTAGCCCCTTTAGAATCTTAAAGGCAGCAATCATGTCACATTAGTTCATACAAGTGTGAATATCACCTTTAATTGATTAAATTCCCTACGAGAGAACCAGCCAGCACAATCTCACAAGATGTTGAAGCTTGTTTTTTCATTCCTGCTAAATGATAGTCCTGATCTGAAGAATTCTCATGTGAGTTTCTTATTTGTAGATCAATTAAGTAATCCCTCAGAATTACAAGATATTAGCATTCACTGGAAATCTTACACCAGTTTATGTTACCAGATCTGTTGATTGGGTAATCAGAAAGTTGCTTCTAATTTTTTAGAAGTTTTGATTGCACTTTGAGTGGAAGGCAAACAGTTTCTATTAAATGAGCCATATCAATTTATGAATATAACTGGCTCCTATTAACTCTGCAAGACCCTAATGGGTAGGGTGTCTTAGCTGGAAAAGAAGCAGGAATCTTTGCAGTATTCACAAAGGATGGTTTTAGCTGGTTAAATTCCAGCAGTGCCCCAATGTATCCTCTGGACCAACCCGCGTCTAAATTTTCTATGTTTAGACCAGCAGAGAGTGCCTCCCTACTAGGAGAGAGTACGCACTCTGTACCAGACAAACATAACATTTCTATACATACATAGAACTCTCTGTCATTTGGGCAGATTGGGTGATCGCTTTGCCGAACACCTCCGTTCCGTCCACAAGTGCAACCCTGAGCTTTTGGTCGCTTGCCAGTTTAATTCTCCTTCCCACTCCCACTCTGACCTCTCCTTCTATGGCCTCCTATGCAGTTCCAACAAAGCACAACACAAGCTTGAGGAACAGCATTTCGTCTACCTCCTAGACACCTTAAAGCCCACTGCGAATAGTGAACCTATGGGATAAGCTCCCTAGGGAGACGTTGAAGCAGGAAGTGTTGATTCTTTCAAGCACAGATTTCATTATTTTGTGAAATAACAGTATAGGGTATAGTATATAGGCAGTTTGGGACATATGTGCATGGGACCACCAGGAAGGTGGAAAGCAAACTAGATGGATCTTGATTTTGTTTGTCTAGTATTTCTTATGTTCTTAGTACCCTGTACAGTTAAGGGTGGGGATTGGAATCAAGAAGGGTGGAGGGTATGGGAGTGTGGAGGTTTGGCCGAAGGCATGGTCAAAGAGGCAGGCCTTGAGATGGGCTTTGAAGGAGGTGAGGGAAGGGGCAAGGCATAATATTCTTGGAGTCCTGTAGCTCAGTGATTAGAGCACTCAACTCACAAGCGAAAGACCTGGGTTCGATTCTTGGCAGGGTGAAAGCTTGGGCAAGTTTCCTTACTCCACACGCCTGATAATAATCCCTCAAGATTCATAGATTCATAGATTTTCATAAGAATGTTACGGCACAGAAAGAGGCCATTTGGCCCATCGAGTTTGTGCCGGTTCTTTGACAGAGCAAGTCACTTTCACTAACCCCAATCACCAGCTTTCTCCCCATAACCCTGCAAACCCATCTTCCCCAGATACCTATCCAGTTCTCTCTTAAAAGCTGTTATCGAATCGGACTTCACTACCCTTTCAGGCAGATCATTCCAAATTCGAACAACAAGATAAATAACAATAATTGGTCACTTCAGTCCACGACTGTTTTTGGGACACTGCTGTGTGCAATTGGCTGCCGTATTTCACCCCCAAATATACAGTCAATTCAATGTACAGTTATTCTGTGAGGTGCTTTGAAATGTCTTGAAGACGTGAAAATGCTATATCAAATGCAAGGATTATTATTATTATTATTACCCTGAAATACTACTTAAAAGATTGAAATGGCTACTTGCCACATACCTTTGTTTGCTGGAGAAAGAAAATGCCAGCTAGTCTTTTACAATTCTGGGGAGAGCAAGAATTGGAGCAAAGTGGACAGGTTCCCTCTGTCACAGTTTCCCCCTGTTTACTGTTTTGATAAATCTTCCAACCAGACCACTACGTTATCCCAGCAGATTTCAATTGGCATGTGAGATGTTGCATTTGAGGGTCTAACTGCTCAGTGGGCACTGGCCTACTTCATGTCCCCAGTCCTGCCTACCGCACAGCAGTACTCGGGCTTTCAGCCTGTCTACTCCCAGTCTCTAAAACTCCATCCTGGAGTGTCTTTGTCTTGTCCCTTCCCTCGCCTCCTTCAAGGCCCATCTCAAGACCTGCTTCTTTGACCATGCCTTCGGCCAAACCTCCACACTCCCATACACTCCACCCTTCTTGATTCCAATTCCCACCCTTAACTGTCCAGCGCTTTGGATGTCCTTCTGACTTGAAAGGTAAGTGTAATTTGTTGTTTGCTGTTGTGATAGCATAGTGAACTGTTACAGTCTAGTTTGGGATATTTGTTAAGATTCTTCTTTAATAAGGAATTAGAATTGGAGTAGAATACAGATAGTATGACATATGTCTGGTTATTAAAGCAGTCCCCATTGGATAATGTATTAAGAAATCCAGTTAAGAAATACCTCCAATTAGACCCCAAAGTAAACCAAACTTTACTTTGAAACACAGTGTTATGAATGTATATACTTAGTAACTTTCTCAATACATATAGTGTCATTCATTTCTATAAGAGAATGGTGCTTTTGCACAGAACAAGATTTTCCATTATGCTAATAATTGCACTATAATGAAAATACATTTCACTTTTTGCTGAGTTATATTTATACAAATAATATTTAAGTCTTATGTTTTCCTTTCTAAATAGCTGTAAAATGAACAAATAGCATTGCCAATCAAAATCAAAGCCCTGATCCTTTGTCAAGAATAAGGTATTCAGTCACTGCTCTATAAAGTGGTCTATAATGACACTCTTTCTTGGCTTCAGCGCCTAGTTATTCTAACAATGACATTCAAGGATTATTGACTGAAACCTGACATTGTTAGAAGAGGATCAGTGTGATATGCTTTAAAACAAGACTTTCTTTGATTCAACCTTTTGTCAGTTTCTTTTGACACTTCTTACTTTTGTAAATCTACTTGCCTGCGGATCTTCACATCCACATACAACCAATTGATACACAGACTAGTAACTTGTACACAAGACCATACACTCACAACTGTGACTCAAATAGAAATGATATCACTGTGGTTCAAGGGAGGGAACACGTTTGATGTGCATTCTTTTAATGGCGTCTTTAGAGAAATAAAAGGATTGGCACAACATTAACTAATTTGAACCTTAAACACGCACAGGACTTTTGTGATTCAGAAAGGAAAAGGAGCAGGGTCATAGCAGCACTTTGTCACAGCAATGTGCAAATTGGAGTCCCAAAGCTAATCATTACTCTAAGTAGGTTCCTTTATAGCCCCCCAGCAAGGATTTGCTAAATCTTCTACCATCCAAAATCTAAATCTGCCTCTCAGCGGTGGATTTAAAAAATAAGTAATATTTGCCAAGAGACTTCCTGCCTTCCTCGCAGAGGGTCAGAAGCAGCACTCAGCAATCATGTTCATGTGGTCTTAGACTTAAGATCGTTGTCGTAACATTGAAGATTGTGCAGAATTTAGGATAATTCCATGAATGGAATTTTCGTGAATGGAATCAGCTTCCACTAAAACTGAATTAAAGAACTTATAATAATAAATAATAATCCTTGCATTTGATATAGTGCCTTATCATGTCTTTGAGATATCTTAAAGCGCTTCACAGAATATAATGTAAAGTAGCTTGTTTTTTTGTGGAAGGAATATTTCTTTAAGATGTGTCTACTAATGGTGTCTTTAGAGAAATAAAAGGATTGGCACAACATTAACTAATTTGAACCTTAAACTCACACAGGACTTTTGTGATTCAGAAAGGAAGAAAAGCTGGGTCATAGCAGTACGTTGTCACAGCAATAAAGATAAGGTTATAATTTGTCTATGTTTTGTGTCCTCGGTCACTCTCCTACCCCTACTCTCCCTGCCCTCCACCCCTCCTGATCCAAACCACCAGCTTGGGTGGGGATCCCTGATTCTCCAATACCTTGGGACATCCTCCTGACGTGAAAGGGGCTTTACAAATGTAATTTGTTGTTGTTGTTAAAATAAATTGACTGTATATTTTGTGTAACCTTTATCTAATCAAACCAAAATGACATTTATTTAAGGATCAGGGTAAAAGGCGCTGAACAGTTCACGATTTACACATGAGCGGGGAGTGGGAACAGGGAGGGGTGCAAAATTAAATAAGCACAATCATAAATAATCCAGCACACAAAGTGTTATAATGTCAACTATGGAAATGTTTTAATAATCATACAATTTAAAGATTTCAGATCAGTCAATGTGTAGTGTCTTGCAGATATGAAACTGATTTTTAAAAATATATATATATTTAAAAATGCAGGGATTTGAGTGATCTGACCCAGAGAAGATGAACACATGTGAGGACATTTAATATTATTATCACCTCTCCACCCCCGTTGATTTAACATCTCTTCTAGCCTTGCAGCAGGCATCAATTTCATGACCTTACCAGTACTTTACTAACACAGAGGGTTCAATTGACAAAGTATGGCCTCCTCATATTTCTATGTTCCCATGCACCAGAAATAAAATCTGATTGTCACCATTAATAGAAACTCTTGAAACTCTTGTTCATGCCTTCATCACCTCCAGGCTCGACTATCCAAATGCCCTGCTTGTCGGCCTTCCTAACTCCTCCCTCCACGAGCTGCAGATAATCCAGAACGCTGCAGCCGTGTCCTCTCCCGCACCGAACTCCATGACCCCATCTCCCCCACTCTCGCCCGACTCCATTGGCTCCCTATCCTTCAGAGGAGCCAGTTCAAGATCCTGGTCCTCACCTACAAAGCCCTCCATGGCCTCGCCCCACCCTACCTCTCTGATCTCCTAACCCCCTACCAACACGCCTGCTCCCTCCACTCAGCCGGCTCTGGCCTGCTCCACGTCCCCCGACCCACCCACCCCACCATTGGCGGGAGAGCCTTCAGCCTCTCTGCCCCCAATCTCTGGAATTCCATCCCCCAATCATTCCGCCTCACACCCTCCTTAGCCTCCCGTCTCAAAACCCTCCTCTTCGACCATGCCATCGGCCACCCCCTTCCCCTCCCCTCTTTTCGCCCTCCCTGACCCCAGCTCGGATCTGAATTGCTGTACACTGTCCAGCGCCTTGGGACGTCCTCCCGACGTGAAAGGCGCTATACAAGTGCAATCTTATTGTTGTTGTTGTCCACTACTCATTTCTGATTCTTAGAAAATGATTCTCCTACTGGACGGTTAGCAACCAACATTATAATAATAATAATCCTTGTATCAGATATAGCGTCTTATCACATCTTCGAGACGTCTCAAAGCACTTCAAAGAATATACTGTAAAGTGAATTGACTGGATATTTTATAGCGAATGATGAACAGGCAATGTTTAACTCAGTCTGGTTCAGTTGGTAGTCCTCTTGTTTCTGAATCAGAAGGTTGTTCAAACCTTACTTTGGAACCTAGAACGCATATAGTGTAGGCTGATACACCAATGCAGTGCTGGAGGTTGCATTGTTGGAGGTGCCATCTTTCGGATGAGACGTTAAACCAAGCTCCTGCCTGCCTGTTTAGGTAGGTTTTAAAGATACCATGGAGAGAAGGGAGTTTCCCATGGTGTCTTGACTAACAATCCCCAAATAAAATTGGTCATTCCCTTTATGGCTGTATGTGCGACGTTGCTATGTGCAAATTGGCCACCACATTTTCCCACAGGGTACTCAATCACTCAACTTTACAGTATATCCTGTGAAGCGCTTTGAGACATCCTCCTGATGTGAAAGGCGCTGTATCAAAGGTAAGGATTATTAATGTAGAATCAGTCCAATTTGATATTTATGCAATAAAGCTGAACAGTTTGAATCAGGTTGTTTTGGGTTTGTACAATAATTCTGTTTTCACATGCTTCCCTAATTTGATATGTAGTTTATAAAAATATTGAATCCATTTATCTGGATTCAGCTACACCTTCTGGATTGTAAATGGTCATCTGTCTGTTCTTAAGCTGTAAATTACCTAAAAGAAGTCCATTGTTCCACTGAAATGCTGCAATGATGGACATCTGGTGGCTCTTGTATTTTTCCCAATTTCTTTCTTCTCTGTGCTGCTCTGAAACACATAGCTAAAGCATAGTAATTAATCTGCACTGAATGGGACAGGTGATAATTTGGGAACAGAGGGTAATTTAGAGGAATGTAAACTGAAACCTGTGCTATTACCTAACTCAGCCACCTTCCTTCAACACAGACCAATACTTGTAACTGAACAATCGTATCACCTTGCTTTGGATCCAATAACGTAATCCATTGTCAAAATAATATACAACAACAGCAACTTGAGTTTATAAAGCAACCTTCATAAGGGTAGAGTCTCAGAGCATATAAAGTGGATGCTGTTTATAATAAGGGCCAGGCCAGGCCTTACTTGAAAACTCTGAAACATTCTCCTTCTAGCCATCTGACTTGTCCCCTCCTTCCCCATCTTCAGGTCACGCCTGAAAGCCTTCCTCTTTGACTGTGCTTACGATCACCCCTCACCCCCGGCTCGGTGTCAGGCTCCACCACAGTCAAGCGCTGTGAGTGCGTGGGAGGCAGAATATCATTGCAAGTTATTGGTGGCATTGAAAAACTCACAGCATTTTAAAGTGTACATCAGAAAGAGATCTTTCAAAGCTACGGTGCCGTGTGACTTTAACTCTCCAAGTGCAAGAAAGCTCCGGCACAGTTTATCTTTAATTCCTAATTGTCTCCAACATTTTGTCATGACAGATGCTTACGTGGGCACGAAGAGTAGCAGGAACACATGGGCAAGAGGAGACCAAATCTTACAGCACTGGTGGAAAGAGGCACGCAGGTATAAAGCCAGTGCCTGTGCTTACCAAGAGCGGAAGACCATTTTTTTATATTTCATTATATGTTGTCACACATAAATTGTTGTTACTTATTTTTTTCATAGAAGCATAAAAGATTTGCAGAACAGAAGTAGGCCATTTGGCCCATTATTTCTATGTTGCTGCTAACTCCTTCCACTATAGGTGTTTACTCTGATTATTCCCCTGTTCTTTCCGCGTACCACTTAATATTAATTGTTCTCAAGCATTTATCCAATTCTACTTTTAAAACCATTTAGAGAAAGCATTTAGCAGTAAATCACAACTTGTGTAAAACACTAAAGAAAGAAGTTGGCCCAGATTCAGTTAAATGCAGATTGCTGAAGGGAAATGGGCCCACACTCTTTCCAAAAATATAATCGAAGTTTTAAATAGCAGAGCGAACTGCTCGCCCCTCAGAGCAAGCAAAACAGTGATGACTTTAAACTGAAAATATCTCCTGTTTGGGACAGAGTAAAATCACCGTGAAGCCCCAGTACAATAATTACAATAAAAGCTCTGTTGTAGATTCAACCCTCCATTCCTCAAAATGTTGCAACTACTATAAAGCCTTTTTTGTCTATCCTGCTATAATACAATACAAAACAAAATTACAGTTGTAAAGCCCCTTTCACGTTAGGAGGATATCCCAAAGTGCTGAACAGTCAGGGATTAGGGGTGGGAGGAGGGGTGTGGGTGTGGGATCAGGGAGGGTGGAGGGCAGAGAGGGTAGGAGAGTGGTCGAAGGCTCAGCTGAAGAGCAGGGTCTTGCGGAGTGCTTTGTGCTTTGAAGGGGGCAATGGAGGAAGCAAGGTGAAGGAATGTGGGATGGAGTTTCAGAGGTCGGAGGCAGAGAGGCTGAAGGCCCGACTGCCGATGGTGGGGTCGGCTGGCAGGGAACATGGAGCAGGCCGGATCCTGCTAAGCAGAGGGAGCGGACAGGTTGATGAGGAGTTAGGAGGTTGGAGAGGTAGGAGAGGGCAAGGCCATGGAGGGCCTTGAAGGTGAGGATGAGGATTTTGAACTCAATCCTCTGAGGGATGGGGAGCCAGTGGAGCTGGACAAGGGTGGGTGTGATGGGGTCACAGTGCCTGGTGTGGGAGAGGACATGAGCTGCAGAGTTCTGGATGATCTGCAAATTGTGGAGGGAAGAATTGGGAAGGCTGACAAGCAGGGCATTGGCATAGTCAAGCCTGGATGTAATGAAGTCATGTATGAGGGTTTCGGCGGCCTGAGAGGTGAGGCAGTGGCGGAGTTGGGTTAGATTGCAGAGGTGTGAGAAGGCAGAGTGGGTCATGGAGCAGGCCAGATCCTGCTAAGCAGAGGGAGCGGACAGGTTGATGAGGAGTTAGGAGGTTGGAGAGGTAGGAGGGGGCAAGGCCATGGAGGGCCTTGAAGGTGAGGGAGAAAAGATAGTTGAGGGTCGACAAGATGCCTAGGTTCCTGACTGCTTTGGTGAGATGGAGTGTGCATCCATGGATGCTGATGCTGCCAGTGCTTGAGGTGCGGAGGTGCTGACGGGAGCCAATTAGGAGAGTCTCGGTTGTTGCTGACATTCAACTGCAGAAAGTTAGCTCTCATTCAGGACTTGATGTCTGACACATTCTGTCAGGACAGCTGTGGTCCTGAGTCGAGGGTGGAGGCAGAGAGATAGAGTTGGGTGTTATCCACATACATGTGGAAGTTGACCCCATGTCTGCAGATGATATCCCCAAGAGGGAGCATGTACAGGTTAAGAGGAGATGACCGAGGACAAAGCCCCGAGGAACACCACATGTGACGGTGCAGTGGCTGGAGGAGAAGCTGTTTGTAGAGACAAAGTGGAGCTGGCGTGAGAGATAGAATCTGAGCCATTCAAGGACAGAACCTTGAAGGTTGAGGTAAGAGGAGAGGCGGTGGAGGAGGATAGAGTGGCTCACAGTGTGGGATAACAGAGATAATAGTGTAGATAATGATCCAAACCTGCCAGAGGTGCCAGGGCTTTCTAGCAATAGGACAGCGCTCTAAACACTTGAAATAATTCCAGTCTCTTCCTGTGAGCAGGATTGTCCACAGGGTGAATATGCATTCTAAACAGATTTTCAAATGGAATAAAACAAAATAGATTGCAAATATCATACTGAGGAGTAGAGTTGATATTAATCAACACTCCTCTTCCTACTCCAGTGCATTAAATTATTATATATAAAATTCAGAACATTTCAATTGAGTTTGCTTTGGAAATGAAGTACTATGTTACACACATTTCAACAAAGTGTATTGCCACCTTTCCTATTGCCAAGTTGATCCACCCTTTCAGCCATTGAAGTTATTAACAAAGAGATATAAATTGAGGATTATCACCAGCAGGGAAAAGGGAGAAGATTTTTTTTATCTACAGGGTGACCAAAAAGTTGTGATACCATTACAATGTCTAATAAGTCTTAAGTAAATAATGACTTTTTTTAGATAATTGGGTAGATATCACGACTTTGTGGTCACCCTGTGCAGAGGAGTGTTATATTGTGGAATTCCTTACTGGAGATGGCTGTAGAAGTTGAGAAAAGATAACATCAAAGGACCTGGGGAATGGGATTGCAGAAGTTAGCTTCAGTACATTGTGGGCTGAAAAATCATATGGAGTATACCACATCTCTGAAAGATTAGTAAACAAAAAGCAGATGTAATTAGTTATATAGAAAACACCTCAAAGTACTTTCAGTTACTCTTAATGTGTATTTGTAGGTAAACACAACTTTTGCACACAGTAATGCACACAGTTCCACAAACAACCAGGAGGTGAATGATGAATGACCAATATTCAGTACTCCAAGACACTGTTTTACATGAAGTGAGCGCTATAAATATAAGTTTTGTTGTTATCTGGAGGATTGTTAGCTTGGACACCAAGACAATTTCTTTCTCTTTTCAAATCATGTCATGGATCCACTCTACCTATTGGAGATTTGAGTCACCAGTTGTAGATATGTCTATATGTCCAAGTCTTCATTGAGGAGCTGTGCCTTGGATTACTGCAGTATGTCATATATCTACAATCACATTCCCACTTCAATGAGGCAAGAAATTATGTCCATGATCCTTCTCTGTGATATAATCCACTAACCTATAAACAAATTGCGCTGGAAAAATATTTTAAAATGAGTATAGTGGCCCATCCCAGGGAGGAAGACTTACTTGTCTGTAGGAGCCACTGCAAGTATACTTTGTGAGTGATTCTCTGTCATCTCTGATTTTCACTGTCACTTTCTTTCTCTGTCCCTTTTCTATCCCATTCCTGTTCCCTCACAGAATCCCATCTCCTTGTAAGTTTTCTGTATGTGTATGTGTGTATGTATGCAACCCGCTGTTTTTGTGTGTCTCCCTTGTCAGACTTTCTCTGTGAGTCTTTCCATTTCTCTCTCAGGGGAGTGGGAGCTGATGTGTGTGTGTTAGTGGGGGGGGGGGGGGGGGGAGGGAGTGGGGGTGGGGGGGGTGCGGAGTGGCGGTAGGGGAGTAGGAAATATGTTAGCTGGTGAGGAGAATGGGAGATACATTGGGAGGTGATAAGAGGAGCTGAGTGAAGAGGGGAGTGGAGTAAGAGATGAGTTGGGAGGTGAGGGGAGTATTGCAAAAATGGTGGATAATCGAGGGAGACAATGAAAAAGTGGATAATTCCAGTTTCATTGTAGTGCTTTGATATCAATTTCTAGTGTGAAATAATTCTAATCGGTGACAATTCTGCATAGAAAATTGGAGATTTTACTAGTTTGACCAATATCCAAATGAAATGTGGGTGCTCATTCCCTGGAATGGATAAAGGTAGATTATGGGCTAAATTGCTAAGGAATGCTGAAATGCCAAGTCTCGGACAAAGCTAAGGTCAGTTGGACCATCAATTTACTGAAAATCCATTCTTGCTTCAGGAAGACTTAAGCAAATCTTTGTGACACATCTTAAAGTTACCATTTGGATTAAAATATATGTCATTTTGGAAATCATAGATTAACATTGTTGACCACCTACTATTTGGTCTTGCACAGAGCATGTTGTTTGTAAGAGTGCTTCAATAGCTTAAAGGAATTGATTTCAACAACACTATCACAGCCCACTGATATTTAACAAGCATGTTTTAACCCAACAATTAAACCATGTGTCTCCAAGATAGAGGTTATTCATTCCATTTAAGATTTTTCACATTCCTTATTCAAAATGCATTGGTTTGTTTCTGCTCTTAATTTTAAGAACAAAAAGATCCTAAATGCCCTTTAAACCACCCAATCACAAGTGAGCTCATTTGTCAAGTAATGAATGTAAAGGAAAGGTTTATTTTGGCATGCAAAAGGCCACAGTAACAAGTACTTGTAGCTAAAAGTATTGGTGGCTAGGTCCATTTGTATTCATTTAGGCTGTAATACAGAATGAGCAGATCATAACAACAGAGCTGTTTGGGAAAACAAACTGGCCATTACCAAAGATGCCCTGGCTAATGCACTGATCTCACAATATGCACTGTACCCTCGATTGAACTGCAGGAATGCAGAGTATGGCCATCTCTGTTATAAGTAAGATCCTTTGAAGACTAAGAAAGAGCAACAGGTCAAGCCGCAAACAATAGGGGAGTAAAAACCTCCGAGCGCTTGATTTACTGACCTGCTGCTTTGAGAACTTTCTGTTGCAGTCCTGTTATTTTGTTCAAATTATCGCTGCACTGCTTTAGTAGCAATTTCATTCCAAATTTATTCAACAAATGCGAATGAGTCACTCTTTGACACATTATTAATTCATGAAATGACGGGAAATGATCATTCAAAAAGATCTGGTTTTAAAATCGGTTTGTAAGATATTATCCATCTCAAAGAATAGCAGAATATTTAATTTACTCGTTGTGCACAGTACTATAAAACCCTCTATTCAGTTAACTTGATGGCATTGGATATGATAGATTATATTACTCAAAAGATGTGGATTCTAGGTTTACTTACAATGATTCCTTAGATATATAAAATGTTCATATAATTATGCTATGTAAGCCCTATTTGTTTTAGCTTATTTGAATCATCTTGGTGTGTAAAATATAACCTTGAATGAGACCTTATGTAACATGTCTTAGCTGGACAGTTTGTAGTGACAAATACAATCACTACACTTCACAGTAAAATCCTGTGAAGTGTTTTGAGATGTCTTCATGATGGGATAAAGTGCTATATCAAATGCAAACATTATTTATTATTATTATTTTTGTACAGATAAACAACAACCAATTTGTGCAGAGCTATGTCTCACAAACATCATTCATGAAATGAATGGCCAATTTTATTTGGGAGATTATTAACCAGGACACTAGGAGAAACTCCCTTCTCATTTAATAGTGACAAGGGATCTTTAAAATACACTTCAACTCGCAAGGAAAACCTAGGTTTAACATCTTGTCGGAAGGACAGTACTCCAGCATTGCAACACAACCCCAGCACTGCATTTGTATGATTGATCCTATCTCACAATTGGTAAATTATGGTCTTGATTTCCTTGTGCTGGGGTGCTTGTGAGTAATGTTTCTCATGGTTTACCAATGCCCCTATGCTCCATAATGCACATCAATTGTAGTAATGTTAGGGATAAAGAAACTTCCATCAGTTTCATGCACACAGATGAAAATTGGGTTACAATTTTACAATCTGTTACACAAGTCTGCTACCTCATAATTAGACAATATATTAAACACTGAATCTGTAAACAAGCATATTTTTACAATGTTACAAAATGGATCTGTTAAGAAACATTTGAATATTTATCCAGCAGTTTCGATCAATCTGATCATTTCAGCTTATCTAGATTCCAGTGAAATAGAACTTTATTGACTCGTTACTGAATATAAGAAAGGAAATTATATTCCGAGCCCCAAAGTTGCGTGTCATTCTCCTGCAGAAGGACAATTGTTCATTTGTAATATAAAATTGGCCAAGGTGATCACAACAAGTCTATAACTGGAAACATTCAGTACTGGATAAACTACAAGACGATAGAACCAAAACACATATGCCTCTGCAAAAGGTCACTGAAAATAGGGTCAGTTTTATCTTTCTGTTTTATCTTCTTACCCCTGTTACAAAACAGCGATATGAGACTACGGGGAAGCTGAAACAAGCTGTCAAAGATACATTTCCCCTCCTCACTCAATTATGTTACAGAAGATGTCTAACCGAACATGGTGACGAATCATTATCTACCATGAAAATGATCTAACTGCACTTAGATGTCCAGACGTCCAGAGGCTCACACCGGATGTCTGGACATCTAAATACAGTTAAACAACAACAACAACTTGGATATATATAGCGCCCTCCACGCTGGACGGCGTCTCAGAGCACTTCACAGTAACGGATCCCGGGGCCGAGCCAGGGGGAGGGAGGTGACCAAAGGTGCGGTCGAAGAGAAAGGTCTTCGGCAGAGACCTTTGCTGAAAATGGCTGCTGATGGTGGAGCGGAGGATTCGGGGGACAAAGAGGAGGCCAGACCCGGTGGAGCGAAGGTAAGAGTCCTGTAGCTCAGTGGTTAGAGCACTCGCTTTGCAAGCGAGAGACCTGAGTTTAATTCCAGGCAGGGCGAAACCTTGGGCAAGTTTCCTTACTCCACACGCCTAATAATAATCCCTCATAAAACCAAAAACAATAATAAATTGGTCATTTTCAATCTACGACTGTTTGTGGGACATTGCTGTGTGCAATTGGCTGCCGCGTTCGCCCACAAATATACAGTCAATTCACTTTACAGTGTGTTCTGTGAAGCGCTTTGGGACGTCCTCCCTACGTGAAAAGCGCTATATCAAATGCAAGGATAATTATTATTATAACGGGCACTGTTGTGAGGAGAGAGGAGGTCAGAGACGTAGGGGGGTGCAGAGGAGTGGAGGGATTTGAAGACAAGAGTGAGGATCTTGAAATCGATCCTCTCAGGGACAGGCAACCAGTGCAGTCTGGCAAGGACTGGGGTAATCAGGGAGCGGAGTTTGGTGCGGGTAAGATTGCGGGTGGCAGAATTCTGGATGACCTGGATTTTATGAATGGTAGTGGAGGGGAGACCGGTGAGGAGGGCATATGAATAGTCCAGCCGAGAGGTGACAAAGGCATGGACCAGGGTTTCGGCGGCATTTGGAGTGAGGTATTGGCGGAGATAGGTGATTCGTTGGAGTTGGAAGAAGCTGTGCTGGTGAGGGACTGGATGTGGGGGAGGAAGGATAATTGGGGGTCAAACCTGACGCCTAGATTGCGTACGGGTTTGGAGAGTTTTAGGGGGAGATCAGGTAGGTGGAGGAGGTGAGAACCATGCAATTTTAGACGTTGACGAGAGCCAAAGAGTATGGCTGCTGTCTTGTCAACATTTCACTCATCCAGCTCCTGATGTCTGACAGGCAGGTTGACAGAACATCAGGGGACTGGGGGTCGCAAAGTGAGGTGGAAAAAATAGAGTTGGGTGTCATCCGCATCCATGTGGAAGTGTCTGCGGATGACATCCCCAAGGGGGAGCACATACATTAGGAAGAGGAGGGAGCCAAGGATGGATCCTTGGGGTACCCGCAGGTAACCGGGTGAGAGTGGGAAGAAAAGCCATTTGTGCAGATGTACTGCTGGTGGTTTGTGAGGTAGGAGTCGAACCAGGTGAGTGCGGTCCCACTGAGGTGGATGACGGAGGAAAGGCGGAGGAGGAGGATGGCGTGATCGACTGTGTCAAAAGCGGCGGGGAGGTCCAGGAGGACAAGGAGGCATAGGGACCCCTGGTCATAGAAAGAGAGGATGTCGTTTGTGACTTTCACAAGCGCAGTCTCTGTACTGTGGGCAGGGTGGAAGCCAGACTGGAGGGGTTCGAAGAGGGAATGGGAGGAAAGGTGTGCGCAAAGTTGATTGGCAACAATGTGTTGCTAGGATTTTGGCGAGGAAGGGCAGGTTTGAAATAGGACGGTAGTGGTTGGGGTCTGAGGGATCTAGGGAAGCTTTTTTGAGGAAGGGGGTGATGGTAGCAGTCTTGAGGAGGGTAGAGACTGATCCAGAGGAGAGGAACTGGTTGATGACATCAACCAGTAGTGGGCAGAGGAGGGGGACCTGGATGACCAGCAAGTTGGTGGGGAGGGGGTCGAGGCAGCAGGTGGTGGGTTTCATTGAAGTGATGGTGGGTGAGAGGGAGGAAGGAGAGATGGGGAGGAAGGAATGTAGGATGGGGGTCGTGGTAGGAGCTAATGATGGAGAGGGTGAGGGGGAAGGAGAGGGGGTGATGGTGGGTGACAAGAGGCAGGAGGATGAGGCTGCCTGGCGGATATTATGTATTTTGGTTGAAAAGAAGTCCATGACCTCCTTGCACTTGGCATTAGATGTGAATATTGAGGAGGCCTGAGGGGGCGCACAGAGGAGGTAGTGGGTGGTGTAAAAAAGGACTTTGGGATTGTTTTTTGCCTCCAAGATGATGTTGGAGTAGAAGGCCGTTTTCACACGCGTCAAAGAACGGTGATAGCTGTGGAAATGCTCGAGCCACAGTTGGTGGTGAACTGTCAGGACAGTTTTCTGCTATCTGCACTCGAGCAGGCAGGTTTGGGTTTTTAGGGAGCGGAGATGATTGTTATACCGGGGGATCCGGTGGGTTTGGAGATGGTCCTGGATTGCAGGGGGACGAGAGAGTTGAAGGTGGAGGCGAGGTGATCATGGAGCAGCTGGACAGCTGCTTCAGGATCTCTGCAGGTGGAAGGCCAGAGGGATAGGATATTGGAGGATGTGAGGGCTTTTGTGAGGGTCTCAGGGGGTAGTCTTTTCCATGGGGGGTAGAGTATGGTTGAGGGCTTGGTGGAGGAGAGAGGGATGTGAGAAGAGAAGGAAATGAGGAAGTGGTCCGAGATGGCCTTGTCCACTATGCTAAGGTCAGAAATGTCAAGGCCGTGGGTGATGACGAGGTTGAGGGCATGGCCATGGTTGTGGGTCGGTGAATAAACATTTGTACTGGATACAATTAAGTACTTCTAAATACAATTATCATCATTCTTCCACATATTTCAGTTGTTGGTCAGTGAACTGTAGAGAAAAAACATGGAGATAACAGGACTTTGTGGACAGCCTGTAGATTGTGTTAGAGTAGAGCTCCTTTTGATTGGTGTCCATACACTTCTGGTTACCAAAGGAATTCCCCTATTTGCTACTAGGAGTTGTTGGTACGCAATCTGCACTCCCCACTCCTTAGATCTTGCCAACTGTGCCTAATATTCTCCAAGACTAGGTAAGAAAGGTGTCCCCCTCTTGAAAAGAGTGTGTATTCCATATCCAGACATACAATACCATATACATAGTTTGGTTAAGAGAGTTATGTCAGGTGATGGGTTTCCACGTGTCAGATATCCAGCTGACCAACAAAAGAATATGCCTTGCAGCCTTAATGCTCGTCTTTTAACCTCAGGGTCTTTTGCATTTCCTCTGAATTTAAGCTGCTTTCCACATAAGGAAATAACTGGAGAGATCAGAGCTTGTGCTGATCATTATAGGTCTTGAAGTATTGACACTGATTATTAGGTTTCTAAGGTCCATCTTTCTCTCCCTCATCCTCTGAAGTGGTAATATCATGTTAGATCACTGCTCAACCTGTGGAGTCCTGTAGCTCAGTGGTTAGAGCACTCGCTTTGCAAGTGAGAGACCTGAGTTCAATTCCAGGCAGGGCAAAACCTTGGGCAAGTTTCCTTACTCCACACTCCACATCCCTCCAAAACCAAAAATAATAATAAATTGGTCATTTACAATCCACGACTGTTTGTGGGACATTGCTGTGCGCAATTGGCTGCCGCGTTCGCCCACAAATATACAGTCAATTCACTTTACAGTGTGTTCTGTGAAGCGCTTTGGGACGTCCTCCCGACGTGAAAAGCGCTATACCAAATGCAAGGATTATTATTATTATTATTAAGGGAGAACCCAGGTTGATTTTCTCCTAAGAGATGAAATGCTGAAGCCAATTGTAATAATAATAATGCTTAGATTACGCACTCGCTTCACAAGCAGGAGAACCTGGGTTTGATTCCTGGACAGGGTGAAACGTTGGCCAAGTTTCCTTAGGATTATTATTATTATATATATTATTGCTCAACACGCCTCTGTTTACCTAGCAGTAAGTAATAATAATCCTTGAATTTGATATAGCACTTTTCACATCTTCTAGACGTCTCAAAGCGCTTCACAGAATAGATTTAAAGTGAATTGACTGTTTATTTGTTTATTTGATTGTTTTGTTTGAGGGATTATTATCGGGCATGTAGAGTAAGGAAACCCTGGGTTTCGCCCTGCTGGGAATCGAACCCAGGTCTCTCGCTTGCCAGGCAAGTGCTCTAACCATTGAGCTACAGGATTCCACAAAGTAGGAACCCAGTCGTTAGTCAATTGGCAGATCGCTTTTCCGGGGGTAATCATTCCTTCAAAAAAAAATTGGTCACTTCAATCCACGACCGATTGTGGGACACTGCTGTGCACAATTGCCTGAGAAGTCTCAAAGAACTGATAAGGAGCTATATATAATAATAATCATTGCCCTTGATATAACACATTTCACATTGGGAGCACCTCTCAAATTGTAGAGCTCTAAATGCTACCTAAATCAGCACAGACGAAACTCAGGACCACCTTGATCTAAATAACTGATCTGGGCATTGCACACACCAACCAAGGCACCAACTGTTGGCAGTTGTTAAAACTGCTCAGTAATTTTGCTGAGAGTTTTAATTGTTTTCGACACAACTGTTTACTGTCGCTAAATAGCCTTTGCGTGTACTTAGATTAGAAAAAGGTCAAGTACAATGTTGGTTAAATCAAGCAGAGTGGTTTTATCAACAACTCAGGAATCAGTAGCCATCTGATAAGATGGATTTTAAAGTGCCTTGAAAGTGATTTACTTAACAGCCTATAATTGATGTTAGGTTAATAAAGCAATATCACTGCTTAACATTAAACAGAAACATCGCTGATGTATTCAGTGTCTGCTGGAGATAACGGTGAGCAAAGAAATTGAGTAATAATCTCTTGTTTTGCCTTCTGTAGATTTACATGGGCAGCTGCTAATTGATATCTAAATTGTGTTCCATTTCATTCATTAGCAGCTCAGCAGAATGTTACTGGGTTCTGCAGGGTTTAGACTCCAAACAATAAAGGGTGCACTCTATTCAGTGTGCACGGATGGAGGCTTTTCAATAATCCTCTTTTTTTCTTAGCTACCACATGCTCAGTCATTGGGGAAAATTGGACAGCTTTGAATTTTTCACATACCAAAGAAAGGGGATTTCACTTGTTTTCTGTAAACATACGTGAATAAAGTCAGGAACACCTCTTAAAATTGCTACCATTGCATCGTCGACAAGACCAATCATATCCTGCATGTGCTCTTCCAGCAGTTACCCGGGGGTAGATCAGGAGAAAGAACCCTGGCTGATTTTTCCCCTTTTCCATCCCTAACACCAATTGTAGGACCCTAACCGCTAATTCAATGATCAGCTAACCTTCCAGGGTACGTGGCTTACTGCTGCTCTTTCCAAAAGAAACCCTTATAATACCTTCATTTCTGCTCGCTACGTTTACCCAAAATACAAACCGAAGGGAGAAAAGAGGAAAATAAATAAAGCAATTTCTGTCAACAAAGAACTCATTTGATCATGTTTATTCTAGAGAGATAGTTTCCCTGGATGTAAACCTACTCCCTTGCACATGAAAGAATTGGTCATGTGCCAAGACCACAAAATGGATACAATAAATATAAATGAGTATACAATCTACGCCTGTACACAGAAACACTGCCCCATAGCCATAGAAATTTACATTATCAGTGCAACATGTAGTTTCTTTCTTACTATGACACCACACATTGTAATTTTTAAAAAAAAATCATTTAGTAAGCACAAGCGACTACTTTTCATATATTTTATAGTCTGTACAATTCCTAAACGAGAAACTTGAAAGGCACAATTGTCTATACAACATGTACAAAAATGGCTGGAGCGGACGAGAAAAAAAAGACATTGTTCATCTTATAAGTTGGTCTTAAGTTTACGATTGCACAAACATGAATATCTATATCAGAAAGTGTGCTTTCAGGAAAAGAGTTTGTACAGTTAAAAAACATTAATTGTTTGTTTTTTAAATGTCAAGTGATAGCATGAAAAGGTCCTGCTGAAATCTTCATGTTGCTATTACTAGTCTGTCCTCATCATCACTGCTGACATCACTGTATTGTACAGTGACTCGTCGCTGGGTAGTTCCCACAGGCTTCGATACAATTCTTTCTGGGGAAGCAGCCTGGCGGACTGGAGACTTGGTCACTTCTGCAGAGTATCCCTTTAAGCCTTGCCCTGTGTCAGAGTCTGTTGTGGCAGATTTGTTATTGTGTGGCTGACGATGGCTGGTTTTGCTGATTCCATCGGCTTGAGACCTTTGCCTTTCTCCGGTTTTATGTGGCTGTCCGTGTTCCGAGGCGACAGAAGTGTCTGACACGTCCTTGGGACAACAAGCTTGAATTCGAGGAGAAACCTGAGGGGATAATGTGCAGGTTATCTGGCTAACGTGAACTGTAACAGGAAGGCTAATGGGAATCTGTTCTGACCTTGTTTGACAAAGTTTGTTGGTAAAATGAGTCTCAGTACTTTGACCCATTTCTCCCAACATTGATGGCATAAAAGCTGGTGGTGCCATGTTCAGTATTTGTGCTCCTGGGCTAGGGGTACTTCGATTCTGTGGGTTGGTGGTTAGCATTTGAAGGCCAACAGAGTTAAGTGCAAGGCCTGAAGGGTTTATCTGTGGACCGAGATTTGAACTCGATAAAATGTTTAATGTCTCCAGGCCCAAAGGCTCAACAGTTTGTAAACTTGAGGTGTTCATACTGTGCAAACCACACACACTGACTTGGCCAAAAGGAATACATGGCAAAACTGTATTCATCTCCGAAACACCTAAAGATTTGGCCGTGGCCTCTGTTTGCAGGGCCTCGTCGCAGGAAGGGCTTGTTGTCCTGTGGATAACACTGACAGCAGGGATGGTGAGCTGCACTGGTCCAGCCTGGATGGGTACAAATGTAGAGTAAGCAGCTAGGCCAGCAGGAACTAATTGTATGCCCCCTACTGGCACCATGCTGTATGGCATTCTGCTCTGCTGTCGGGAATGAAGGGGGAGGTGGCTGAAGATGTTCATTGGTGGCTCCTCATCTGATACCTCGTACTGTAGCCCCACAGACTTGCGGGAGCTGGAGGCAGGAGAGAGAGATGCTGTCAGAGGATCATTAGTCCAAGCCGACCCTAGTTGCGGATGTGGCGACAGGCGGATTGAGCATGGTACCTGAGAACAAACAGAGACAAACATTACATTTCCACAAAGATAATAACAATACTGGCATTCGATATATACTGGCATTCGATATAGCACCTTATCATGTCGTCAAGACATCTCAAAGTGCTTCACAGGATTTCAACTACAAAATGTAGTGATTGCTGTGTGCAAATTAGTTCCATGTTTGCCTACAAATACAACCATGAAATGACGAAGGGTCATGGACCCGAAACGTTGACTGACTTTCCTTTCTCCATAGATGCTGCTTGACCTGTTCCCAGAGACTTCTGTTTTTGTTTCAGATTGCCAGCATCCTGCAGTATTTTGCATTTTATGAAATGAATGTCTAATTTTATCTGGGAGATTGTTGGCCAGGACACAGCAAGACACTCCTCTTTTTAAGTAGTGCCATGGGATCTTTAATGCCACATGAACAGGCAGGTGTGACCCCGGTTTAATGTCTCACGCAAAGGACGGCACCTCTGGCAATGCAGGGCACGCCTAAATGCAAGGATTATTATTATTATTCCTACTCTTCAAACGAGTGTCTTTCAATGGTTCTTGCTTTCTTAAAGCTTGGGACAGAGTGTCAAATGAAGATAACTTGTTTAGAAGTATATCACCCAATTTGTTAGGAATTTTAAGCTTTTAATTCAGATAAAATTCTGGGGTCTAATTTGCGATATTTCTTAATAGGGTTCTTTCGTAAGGAACCAAGTATGTAAAGGGATGAGTTCCAGTAATTGTGAGCATGTCTCACTATCCAGCAGAAGCTATGCTCTAATATGATCCACTCCCAGAAAAGAGTTCCCATAGATTGGCAGGAATTCTAACAAGATTCCACATGCAATTTTATGACAACATAATACAAATTAAATGTCAATATTTGGTTCTAATACAATATTTTACTAAGATAATACATTTGCTTAAACTAAAGTGTAAAGTCTACCATACAACAAACCAGCAGTTACTTAAAATAGCCAGAGCTTTTGAGTTGGACAAGGTTACATTTCCTGACATAGACCACATACCTTTGGACCGATATTTTCCTGCTGTCTGTTAGGTGAGAGCAGGTGGCTGGGAGAGCTGTGATCATCCTCAGACATTGTATCTCTAGCTGCAGGGGAAGTCTTTGGGTTGCTGTTCTCTTCTTCAGTGAGACGCTGATGGATTGAGTCAGTTTTTGATTTCAGTTTGCTGGTTCCAGGATCCGTAGCAATCTGTGTGAACCAAGCATCAGGCAGCACCTCCAAGCTAGCAGTATGCAGTGCAATGGGCGCCTTTGCTATCCTCACCACATCTTCAATTAAAGAGGCAGAGGCAGCGTTCAGTGTATCAAGCTGGTGATCATGTCTCTGTATGTGGTGCTGAGGACTAGCTGTGACTGAAGGACTGGCTGAGAGTCCAGTTTCCCCTTGGCTGTCTTCATCATCATCCTCTACGTCATTGTCATCCTCATCCTGACCATCCGAGTCCTCGCCATCCGAATAGGGACGATCATATCCAGCTTTACTTCTATCACCTGGAAAAGGAGAAGAAAAAGTAGTAAAGTAGTCATGTACATTGAGCAAAACTGAAAACAGTATCCAGTGTTTGAATTCAAAAACTTTTTCAAATGTGGTAAACTAAAATCCTCTTATACGAGGCCCCCCTTATAATTTGCTTATAATGTGGGTTCTGCTCAATAAACCCACATTTGACTTGGAAAAACAGACCGGCTGCCTTGCCAACATTAGAAAATGTCCATCTTTGGGCTGATCAGGTCACTACTGACATTATTTACTGTAAGTGCACAGTGTGTAGGAAGTGAGATCAGCAGTGAACTGATGACCTGTAAGTCGGCCATTTTTAGCATAGCCAACTTCTTGTGTACTGACCGACTTCCTGTACACATACCCAGTGAGGTCAGCAGGTGATGAGTGACATGATGTGGGAGTCCTGATCACGAACGCTTCCTGCTAGAAGATGGCTTAAGTACAAAAAATACCTGACCTGTGGGTCATACTGTCACCGTGAGTGTCACTGCTGAATTAGGTAAGCAGGATGTGTCCCTGTGGGGAAAGAGAGTGCGCATTCCATTCCAACACATAGGAATTTTCACGTGTAGGTGCACACGTATCAAACTCTGTCTGGTCTAGATACTAGCATAATGATGGATTTATTTATGTGTCACACACTAGTCTGACCAAATGAAAACCTGACAGAACAGGTTTGATGGCTGAATGCCCTCCTTCTGCTCATTTTTTCATACAATTCTAATAAGCTTTATGTGATATCTCTGTATAAACATTCACTTTTGGTCCTGAAGACGCCGTCGAATACCATCCAGTTTCCACAAGAATCAGTATACATGATGATCTGTCCATTTAGAAGAGAAATCATTACAAAACATTTTATGAACCAATCCTCTATAACACTTCTTTAAGTATAGTAGGAGTTTGTGCAGCCTAGGCCTGGTCCACGGTATTGGACTTGGAGCCTGAGAACATGGAGGTGGCTGGCAAGTCACAAGCTGTCCCGTAAAGATCTTCCCACCCCGCTGAAGGCAAATGTCTGACAGATAGCTGATGAGGCAACTCTTGGGACGACAGCTGCTGGAAAGCGTTACCTGGAGTCTGAGTTCATACATTCAGTGCCTAGAATCCACCTTGATTGGCCCGCAGAGAGGTAAGCACCTGCTGCTTAAACTTCATACTTCCAACTGGTTGAACGATCGCTCAACATGTGTCCGAGCTGCGGACAGGAAAATGGTGGCAATGCTATCATGCATTTCACGTTGAGCTGTACTGTCCACCAGGAAGCTCATAGGGAGTTCTTGGTACCTACCATCCATCTACTGAAGGCTCAAGCCCGCACTTGTCAGATGTCAAATGACCAACCAGTGATTATCCTCCGGGGGGGGGGGGGGGGGGGGGTGGGGAGAGCTAAATGGGGTCTCCTTGGAGCTGAACTGACTCCAAGGTGACATGTTTGGCAACAAAATGTCAGAATCAATCCTCTATAACACTTCTTTAAGTATAGTAGGAGTTTGTGCAGTCTACTGTCTCGGTAGTCCGGTTGCTGAGCCAGGCAGGTCCGCAGTATTCCAGGGTTCTGCGGCTAACAGCACAGCCTGGCTCATTGGTAGTACTTCGAAGGGCAGACCAGTCACTGGAGGCAGGGACTCTTCCCACTCAACTCGCATTATCCCTGCAAGCCAAAGCCTTAATAAGTAGTAAGGTGGTCCTAGCTGGACAAGCAGTGGGAAAGCTTGCTAGACGGGTATAGTACAGCAACATGGATTTAGTTGAAATAGACTACAGCCAGGAAATATTGGCCATTGTTAAGTGTAAAAGAAGGGTGGAAGCATATAAGAGAATCCATAGGTCGCGTGTATTTTAGTCACTGTTATTACAGGATTAAGGAGATGGAATTAAGGAGATGGAATTAACTGCAGTTTTATCAAATGCATCCCTAGTCATGTTAACACTCAAATCTGTTCAGTAAACACATTTGGTAAAACGGATTTAGACACAGACCAAATATGAATCAGGAATGTTCGAAATAAGACTAAAAAATACTGACACACAGTCCATTAGTCAGTGTATTATGCTATGATCATATCCACTAACATGCAAAACTTTTTAAAAAAACAAAGGTTTTCCTTTAACATTTTATGGCAGGAAATGGCTTTGTAAATTGTTATGCATCACTGCAGACACTGAGGCTGGTGACAATACAATGGGTTATATTACCAAGGCAAACGAGCAAAAAACAAAACAGACAAGTAATTCATCACAAATGGTATTAACCTTTCATAGACTGCGTGTCTGAATTAATCACCATGATAAGAAGTAATCCCATCAGATCATGGGAGACTAGACAAGAATACCAATTGAACACATCTAAAACTGCTCCAATTCTCATTCTGCTTTTACTCTGGTCACTGAAGTAAATACAAGTTTGCAAAGCTTTAACAAAAAGAGTGATTGATTGCAAACTTAATAAAGTTAACAAGGAGACTTCAAAAACATGCTAATCACAGCACACCCACCGAATGATTGCAATTTCTTAATTCCTCTCTAACCCCACCCACCTGTGAGAGAAGAAAAATTAGAGATTAAAAATCTGAAATTACTCTGGAGACTAGAATAGTAGCATTCATTTCTACAAGAAGCACATGTTTAACTGTTACTTTCCCTTACTAGTTTTCTAAAATTGTCTCTTTTGTCATTTGTTTTTCAAATGTGTTGCTCTTCCTTCTCCCCCAACATGACAGCTGCTTGTGTTTAGAGACAAAATAATTTCACACAGTGGTCCTTTGCTTTGATCTTCTGAGCTAACTGAAACCCAAGATGCATTTGATTTCTGGTTGACTGACTCAAGATTGAGATGTTACATCTTTCTGTCTGAAGGTAGCATTCACTTTCTCTCCAACACAGAATCTCAAAGGATAATCAGCACTGCGTGAAACCAACCTTTATAAAGAAATAATTCAAAAAGTAAAAGTATGGTGTAACATGCTTAAAGTTCCTAAAGTTGTAACAAAATAATCTGTTATAATGGCCAGTCTCTTATTTTCTATCATTTTGAAGACAATTATTAGAAGGGTATGGGGGGGGGGGGGGGGAAATAGATGGGTGGAGGCTCATGTGGCATATAGAGACCAGCATATAGAAAACTACTGGGACTGAATGGCCTGTTGTGATGCTGTAGATACTATGCATGTAGCATAGCCAGGGCTTTCACATTGGTAAAAACGCTTTCCTGCAACTCCAGATTCTCAGCAGATAATAATCCTTGCATTTGAAATAGCGCTTTTCACGTCGGGAGGACGTCCCGAAGCGCTTCACAGAACACACTGTAAAGTGAATTGCCTGTACATTTGTGGGCGAACGCGGCAGCCAATTGCGCACAGCAATGTCCCACAAACAGTCGTAGATTGAAAATGATCAATTTATTATTGTTTTTGATATAACCTGAGGTTATGATAATTTGTGTATTTATCAATGATTAACCCCTTTGAATCTGTACTACATCAAGAGAAGTACAAGCTAAATCCCTGCGATTCAATACTGTGGAAACAAAAAAAGCCAGATTAAATCCAGATAATCTCTAACATCAGCAAAGAGTGGCCTTATTTTGTCTTCCTGACAATCAGTCAAATATCCTTTGCAGATAAAATTTAATGTTCTATTCTCTATCTGACCCTTTTCTTTTCTTATTTTGAAGGCATTGCAGCCCCTTTGCCCTTTAGACATTAACTCAATCTTTGGACAAACAAAGTACATTTCCCAAGGCTTTACGGTACACACTGCTTGTTTAACCTTTTTCTTCTCTTTGACACAACATGGCTCGATCTGGGACTTGGGCAAGGTTCACTGCTAATTGTTGCCCTTCTGACCTCAACAAGACCCAATGACAACAGGTGTTGGCAGGTGTATTATCAGCTACCGGTACTTCTGCTGTTAACTGAAGATCAAAGTGTTTTTTTTGTTCTCAGACTCCATTCCTAATACGATACAAATAGCAGCTTTTAAAACTAAACTAGAAAGATTCATGATGCAATGAATGGAGCTTTTCAATTCATAATACTATGCTGACACCAATTTCTTCAATAGCAAGACAGACTGCTTGTTTTTAAAATGTCACATTGTTTTAACAATTGGAAAGTTTTGTTTTCAAAAAAATTGTTTGCATGAAATAAATCATAATTCAAAAGGTTTCTTATATTTACAAAAGATATTGCCAAATTATTTTCCGTTACATAGATTGTTAAACTTGGAATCTATGCACCTCAACCAATGCAAAACAAATATTTCTACTTCTGATTGTTATGATCTGTGGCCATTATAATAATAATAATAATAATCCTTGCATTTGATATAGCGCTTTTCACGTCAGGAGGACGTCCCAAAGCGCTTCACAGAACACACTGTAAAGTGAATTGACTGTATATTTGTGGGCGAACGCGGCAGCCAATTGCGCACAGCAATGTCCCACAAACAGTCGTAGATTGAAAATGACCAATTTTATTATTGTTTTTGGTTTTTGGAGGGATTATTATTAGGCGTGTGGAGTAAGGAAACTTGCCCAAGGTTTCGCCCTGCCTGGAATTGAACTCAGGTCTCTCACTTGCAAAGCGAGTGCTCTAACCACTGAGCTACAGGACTCCACATTCTTCATTCATCAGTTCAGTAAGAATTCAAGATGATAAAAACATCACTGATCTGCACAGCATTTCCTGGAAGGTTTAAAAGGTCCAGACTGAAATGAGATTGGAGTCTAAAACGTGCAATTTTCAAACAGGATTCCTTAAGTAAGATCCAAGAGTGAATGTCTTCTGATAACAAGTCACACACATCACACCAACTTTCGGAAAAATTCCAAAAGTAGATTGGGTCGGAGGGAGTTGCTGCCACATATTCAAATTCCTACCATTTTGCTGGGATTTAGACCCTATTTGTGTTGAGTTATAAAATACAAACCCATATATTATAATAATCCTTGCATTTGATATAGCGCCTTATCATGACTTTGAGACATCTCAAAGCACTTCACAGAATATACTGTAAAGTGAATTGATTGTACATTTTGTGGACGAAACCTGGCAGCCAATTGTGCACAGAAGTGTTCACAAACAGGTGTGGATAGAGTGACCATTATTTTTATTTATTTTCAAGGAATTATTACCCCCGGAAAAGCGATCCGCCAATTGACTAACAACCGGATTCATACTTACTGCTAGGTAAACAGAGGCATGTGGAGTAAGGAAACTTGCTCAACGTTTCTCCCTGCCGGGAATCAAACCCAGGTCTCTCGCTTGCGAGGCAAGTCCTCTAATCACTGAACAACAGGACTCCATCTTATATCATGGTGGGCATGTCTGATAGGTGGTCTACATTAAGAGCTTGCTTTATGTATCCAACAAGAAAGCCACAGGGGAGGGAAGTAAGGAGAATGCTGCATTTTCAACCCACACCCACACCATATGGATGTAAATATTGAATTTTAACAAGCTTTCTGTTGGCACTTTCTCTCAGATGTCTAAGTTAATCAACACAGTTAGATGGGGATCACATTAATAAGCATTTCAATACAATTGATCTTGATTGCTCACTGCTACCTTCTAGTGGACTATTCTGCAGCCCCCACTACATAATGCCAGTAACAGCTTTGGCTTCTCTCCAAGGGCAAATGTCAGGTAGACGGCACTGGGTGGATTCACAAATTAGAACATTTTTATAACAAGAGCAAAAAAACCGAGCTGGAATTATCCTAGATAATTATTTGGGGAGGACAAGTTTGTAGGGCTATGGGGAGAGAGCAGGGGAGTGGGATTGAATTGGATAGCTCTTTTCAAAGAGCTGCACAGACACAATGGGCCGAATGGTCTCCTTCTGTGCTGTATAATTCAATGATTCTATGATTATAGCACTTCCACCCCCACACAGTGGTTCCCAAATATTACAACAAATATTAATTTCAGGTCTACCCTGC
The DNA here is from genome assembly GCF_018977255.1 of Callorhinchus milii. NCBI lineage: Eukaryota > Metazoa > Chordata > Chondrichthyes > Chimaeriformes > Callorhinchidae > Callorhinchus > Callorhinchus milii. The sequence continues at coordinate 13,031,355 of NW_024704743.1, forward strand.
AAAAAAAAACCTAATGGCATATTTTGTCTTTGTTTTAAAATGTTTAATTGTCTTGATCTAATAAGAACGACTATCCATCTATTAAGGGAGGAGGGGGCAATTATATTTGCCATAAGAGAATGAATGCCCTTTGAGTAGCAACTTTAATTATGAATGGAAGGAGTTATTTTTGCTGCAACACATAGCCAGCAATCTGCGGTAAAAGGACCCTCTTATATTATTCAAGGAATTCTCTGAAATGATGGGCTATTTTGTCCCTCTGGAGGTAGTGTGGGAGGAATAAGTTCACTTTCAGCTCAGTCACTCATAGGAGGCATTATACAGCTCTGGGTAGCTAATTAGACAAGAACATGCCAGACTGTAAATTAATGGCAAATGTCAACTACCTAAACAGCAATGTTAAGGTGGTTGATAGCACCATCATGCAGAGTAATAACTGATACCCAATTAACTGTGAACTTGGTTTGCAATATTTATATTTTCGTAACAATATTCATCATCTATTCTGCCAACAGGAGAAGAAAAGGAAATCAGCAATATCAATATTTATGAAGAAGGGAATGCTATATATAAATAATGGTGATGTGAGAATCTGATTTTGCGTGTTAAAAGAAAAGTCTTAAGATAAGTCTCCCCTGGCTGCTACAATAAACCAGGAAATGAAACTACAAAACGCCACATATTATGTCAAACTGCACTGAATGAACACAATTTCGATTGATGGTAAAAGACAAGTGTTGTAGCTTTCACACCAAAACAAACAATAGTTTGAACGCACTATGAAAACTTCAAAGCTAGAACTGGTAGGTTAGAGAAGATTAGATTTATGAGGTATCGCCAGAGTCTAAAATCTGTGCGCTCTACTGCATCAGGAAAACCTGGATTAGAATAATCCAGTGACAATACATTAGCAAAGCAAATTCATTCTGGGTACGCTGCGAACACTTGCAGCCAAAGTCTGTGTTCCGGTGATTCTTTAATAGAAATATTCTCAGGCTACATATAGGATCATTAGTTGGGTTTTAAAATTAGCATGTAGGTTTAGCACAACTTTACCATGGGAGATTTAGGTTTCCTTAAACCAGTGTAAGATGATCAGGATTTAAATTAATAATGCTATCAATGCGATGGTGATGCTACGAGGGTTGCACTATAACATGCAACCCTTCACAATAGACCATCAATCAATCACAAGTTCCACATTAGTGGTTAAGAAAGCTTGCTGAGATACAAATCCTTGTAGCTGCACCAGTGTGTCGTATTACATTTTGCACCTGGCTCTCAGGCAGTTAATACACACTGACCACAAATATTCAGATTCCCGACATTGAAGCCTAACACTGGACTGACAGGCTGCATTCCAGCAATCAAAGACAGAGTAAGGATTGTCTTTAACAGGAACTGTGAAATGAAAGGTATTTGCTAAAGCTTCACTAATTTGAAATCTTAATCTAAACAGCGTTGTTAGTTGCTAATCTCCTAAACAAGTTGTATACTCCATGTAACTCAACACCAAATCAAGAATCAATGCTTTGTAAAAAATTATTAAGCTGTTTTTTGTTGAAGAGGATGAGCGGTTTACTAGATCAAAGCCACTTTAATTCTCTTCCATAGTTTTACCTTTAAGAACACTGGCTGAAAATGTGAGATTGTGCAGAATTTTTAAAAATTCTTAAATTCAGTCATAATTTAGAAGTGAATTTCTTTCCATAATCAATTTTGGCAGTTTTGCTCTATTTGTAATAGAATCATATTTTCCAGCACATATGCACAGCACACTGTCCCCGATGCAAGATTATTAATTATTAATTTTTCCAACATGGTTGAGATAGGATTTGAAATTGCACTGGAATACTATGCATAATGCTGATTAATAATAATAATTATTTCAAGCGATATGACGCCTTTTCACGCAGGAGGATGTCTCGAAGAGATTCACAGGATTTAAAGTGTAGTGACTGTGTATTTTATAGGTGAATTAATAGGGGATGTGAAAGGGAGCGTGGCAGACAAGCTTCAACTGCTAATTACAAAACAATGAAATCGGATCCATGTAGTGATAATGGCATTTCAATTTGGAAACCTTGCTAATTGATTTTGTGTTCATCTCATTGACACTCAATAGAATTACTCACACGTTTTTTTCCAGCCTCTTCAAGGTCAATGGTGATAAATTACCTAGAGTTGTATTTCGGAAAAACACCAGCACACCCAACACAACATTCTCCCTATGAGATCAGGAAGTATTAAGTGTGGAAGAGAATAAGCTTTTCAATATTAAAGAGCTTGTCCCCCCCACTTTCCTGCTGCCCCAGCCTTTCTGTCTTCTCCACCACCAGCACCTTGGACAGGGCTGGTTTAAAATACTATCATCCCATTTCATTGTTTTGTAATTAGCAGTTGAAGCTCGTCTGCCATGCTCCCTTTCACATCCCCTATTAATTTACCTATAAATTACGCAGGCACTGAATATCTGAACTTGATGATTACTGGCAGTCATGGAATAAATCACAACTGGATTTAGTGCAGTCAACATACCATTAATTAAAAGGTATCTTGTATATAATAAAAATAAACTTACAATTTGTCCTAATTATTATAAATGTATCTGAATAAAGGATCAACTTAAGATATTGAACAGAAAACAATCACGGCAACTTGTGCTGTTCCAATCAAAAAAATGCACAGGTAATGCATACCTGACTAAATAATATCATTTGGGGTCAGTGTGACACATACCGTGCTTAAAAGTACCCAAACCAGACTGTGAGTTTCACATACTGTATGTTTGCTTACACATGAAAATTACCCTACATCTGGAATGGAATACAGTGTCTCCCTGGAGGGCCGCACTCTGCTAACTTAATTCCAGAATGTATTAGGCACATGTTGGCTAGAATCAAGCCTTGGAAAGCCTGAGAACATGAATTGGAGTTTAACCAGCTGAAACTACATAACTTGCCATTCATAGCACTGTCTGGCAAGCTTCCCGTTACTTGTCCAGCTAGGATCACCGTGTTTTTAATGGACAACCAAGGTGAAGTTTTTGTAATAATTATTGCGATGCATCACTTAAAAAACATAGCAGGATATTTTGCAGCTGCTGTTTTAGGGAATATAAAAGCAGTCACTGTATTTACACGCGTCAGTGCAGGAGTGGGGCATACTCAGGAAATCACAAGGTGCTTTATTTTGGTTGATAAGTGAAAAAACAACCTGCTGCTAGATTTCCTCGAGACCAAAATCGAGGGGATCCGCTCATCCGCCTCTGCCCTTACAACTGCAACCCCCTCCCTATCCCCCCTCACACTCCGGCCCATACCCATCCCTCCCTCCACACCTTCGAACCTGCTCTCTCACCACCATTATAATGCACTGAAACCCACCACCCCCACCCTCGACCCCATCCCTACTTCTTTCCTTACCTCCCAGCTCCACCTCCTTGCCCCTCTACTCACAGACCTCAGCAACCATGCCCTGTTCACTGGCACCATTCCCACCATCTTAAAAACAGCCATCGTAACCCCTATCCTCAAAAAACTTTCCCTGGATCCATCCCTGCTCTCAAACTACTGTCACATCTCCAACCTCTCTTCCCTTTCCTCAGGGCTCTGTCCTGGGTCTTCTTCTCTTCAACATCTATACGCACCCTCTTGGTGAAATCATCCACAGACACGGTGTCAACTTCCACATGTATGCGAATGATAGAGATACCAAAAGAAATAGAAGCACATGTTGGTACCTTCAGGAGCAAATACAGGCTCTCCTCTCCACTGCTGAAATCAGGATTTAACAGGTCTTGTGAGGATGTCTTTCAGAATGTCTCTCAGAAATCAAATCCTGGATGAGAGCTAACTTTCTACAGTTGAATGTCTGGCTCCTGTCAGCGCCTCCACACCTCAGGCACTGACAGCATCACCATCCAAGGATGCACACTCCACCTTACTAAGTCAGTCTGGAACCTTGGCATCTTGTTTGACCCACTCTGCCTGCCTCTCCCCTCAGGCCGCTGAAACCCTCATACATGCATTTGTTACACCCTGGCTTGACTACGCCAACTCCCTGCTTGTCGGCCTTCCCATTTCTTCCCTCCACAAGCTGCAGATCATCCAGACCTCTGCAGCTTGTGTCCTCTCCCTCACCAGGCTCAATGACTTTATCACCCCCACCCTGCTCCACTGCCCCCCCATCCCCCAGAGGATATAGTTCAAGCAGGGTCCCCCATCCCCCAGAGGATATAGTTCAAGCAGGGTCCCCCATCCCCCAGAGGATATAGTTCAAGCTTGCCAGACAGTGCTCCAATGGCAAGCTCTGTGGTTGGTTGGCTGGTTACACTCCAGCAATAGTGGAAAGCACATTCTGGGGTCCCCAAGCCTTGGCTCTTGCTAATGTATGCCTAATACTTTCCAGAATTAGGAAGCAAGATGTCTCCCTCCAGGCAGAAAGTGTGCATTCCATTCCAACAAATATCTCAGGAATGTCTATGTATAGGTGGGATGCATGGAACTCTCAGCTTGGTTTGGATACTCTTAAAGCATGGTGATGGGTTTCCACATGTGTCGGACACTTGGCCTAGGGAGGAGAAAAAAAACAGCCAGGGTACCTACTCCTATTATCTATCAAATAACTGTTTAGAAATCTGCATATATGGATGCTACTACAACAACAACTTGGATTTATACAGCGTCCTCCACGCCAGACGGCGTCTCAGAGCACTTCACAATAACGGATCCCGGGGCCAAGCCAGGGGGAGGGGGAAGAAGGTGACCAAAGTCACGGTCGAAAAGAAAGGTCTTTAGCCAAGACCTGAAAGTAGGAAGAGAGCCTACCATCACTGTTTAGGTTCACATACGTCCAATATATACTCATAAAGTTACCAAAAGAAATGGAAGCACATGTTGGTACTTTCAGGAACAACTATAGGCTCTCCTCTCCATTGCTGAAATCAGGATTTAACCGGTGTTGTGAGGATGTCTTGTAACCTATAGCCAAACTATTATAAATTCAATCAATGACTTGGATTAGCAAATTAATCCTATTCCAGGACATTCGTTTCCAAATTCTCAGCCAAAATTTCTCTGGGTCCAATCATATCCCTCTAATTTAAATCTTCACCATTCACCACCATATTCCAGATATATGGCCCCGGAAGCAAAACTATTTGGATCCATAAACTCTGGAAAGTCGTCCAGTCTGAGCACATTATGCAGCTGCATTAAATTCAACTCTGCTGGGTATAGTCTCCATTCTTGGAACTCTGCCCACAATCTAGCAGGCAATTGGTTCTGATGCAAATTTATAAATCTATTGGTTTCTGCCTGTGGAAATTGTCAACGATAGGTACTTCCTGTTCTTTCACCTTCCTTAAAGAATGTGTTGGACTTCTAGATCTGATCTTCTCTCATGCTTTAATCTGTCTCTCAGGACTCTCCAGTATGTCTGGTCAACCCGACAGCAATTTCCTCTCCATTCTATTCCATTATCAGGTGCCTATGAGAAGTAACATTACATCTTGTGTTAACTCTGTTTACTCTACTCCTAGCGTAATCTGCTCAATATTGGCTATTAGTGTAGTTAAAAATTCACTGAATAAAGCATTCTGGAAAAATAACAAATTCAAATGGTAGTATAACAACAGGCCTGTATCATCTACTTCCGATTCTAATAGAGCGAGCATAATGGACTCAATAAGGGAAAAAATGCTTGTGACATCCACTTATATAAGGACAAATCCACTTATATAAGGACTCCACTAACCTCAACCATGACATCTAGTGGAGTGGAGTCTACTAGATGTCATGGTTGAGGTTAGTGGAGTCCTGCAGTTCAGTGGTTAGAGCACTCGCCTTGCGAGCAAGATAGCTGGGTTCAATTCCAGGCAGGGTGAAACCTTGGGCAAGTTTCCTTACTCTACACGCCTAATAATAATCCCTCCAAAGCGAAGCACATCATTTTTGATCCACGACTGTTTGCGGGACACTGCTGTGCGCAATTGGCTGCCGCATTTCGCCCACAAATAAACAGTCAATTTACTTTACAGCATATTCTGTGAAGCACTTTTAGACATCTAGAAGATGTGAAAAGCGCTATATCAAATGCAAGGATTATTATTTATCATTATTATTATATCTATTATTTAGATATCAGTATCATTAAGGGAATGTTTTATAAATGGACTTTTGGTCCTTGATCATCTTGCTACAACAATGAATTTGATAACTAAGGAAATAAAAACTTTGTATTTTAAAGGATATGAAGCTCACAACGTTATAGGCTGAGAAGCATTAATTGCAGAACCATTCAAGGGAAACTCACTGTCAGACTCAACTAAGGCAGCTGTAGATTTCAGTCATACATCTCTTCCATCACCACTCTATCACCTTATAAAATCCTTCTTAGATCTACTTCCATAACAAACTATTTTGGAAACTAATATCCTAACTCTCAATATAACTTATAGTATCCACAAAATATACCAGAATCAGGCTACACTCAAGAAAATATCATTAGGTCACTGTTTTGTTTTCTAAATTAAATTAATTTAAATAAATTATAAACTTCCTTTTATTTAAAAAAGGGCAACTGAACTGGAGTCTAAAGGAATACTTTATTCAGTGGGTGAAAAAAAACCTTAATCTTTAAGCAGTGAGAAATCTGCTTCTTAATCGTATACTTGAAACCCATCATTTATTCCTGCACTAGAGTCACTCTTGTTGATGCGCAACATGAAGGAGTTGGAGAGGCTCCACAAAGTTTATTGGCAACAGAGCTTTTGAGACAACCTGACAGCTAATTTGGAATTACGTAACCTCTGAAACAGTCAGTACTTGAATAGAAAAGACGATGCTAGTGTTGGGCTATTCTAAAATCTGCTCAAATCATCTACTTACATTAATAGTTTATAGAGCCTTTGCAACACCTCCCTTTAACATCTCACTGACAGGCCAAGAGGGGAAGTTTCAAAAGTGTTGCTTGGCTCGATTTATAGTGGAAGCAGTCCAAATCAAAATTATTCTCTTTAGACTCATTTCCTTTTAATTGACCCTGAAGTCTTAATTAATCTATATATTTCATCAAGATTAATAACAGCCCATGGAGTAGCATTTATTGAATTCCTACCTTTGGAACCCAGCTATTCTGGTTGAATAGTGATGAAAGATTGTGATTAAAATCATATTGTTAAACAGAATTGTAAAACAAAGACTTGGCTTAGTTGACCCTTTCGTCTGTGCGTGTCTGTGTGTGTTCCAAGACCTACGTGAGATCTGGAGCTCATAGTTTAACTAACCCTTCAGTGCAGTTTTGGGGGAGCCCTGCCATTTCAGAGATATGGATGAAACCGTTAAACTGATATCCTGTGTGCCTGTAAAGAACCAATGATACTATTTGAAGAGAAACGTTTTTCCCAGTGACCTCGCCAAAAAACCTTCACTTCATGGTGGTTTTTGAGACCATGCTGTGTGACGCTTGGCTGAGTAGAAATACACAATCACTACTTGACAGCAATCTGTGAAGTACTTTGACATGTCCTGATGTTATAGGTGCTATATCAAATAGAAGGATCATTATGGCCATGTGGTCAATTGGACCTGCTCCTTCCAACAGATCACCAACAATCTACACACAAGGTCTTTACTCTCGAGAGAGGTAAGCAACTATAGGACAATGGAGTCCAGCATACAATTTGTTTACAAATTGCTGTTTTGTGAATACATGACCCAGGTTCAATGCCAATGACATAGAAAATGGTGTATGTAGTTCTTGGTGAGTTGCTTCCAGTACATATGCAATTGACACATTCAGTTACACCACAAATTTCGTCACACAATCCACGACTGTTTGTGGGACCCTGCTGCGTGCAATTGGCTGCCTGGTTTTGCCCACAAAATATACAATCAATTCAAAGACGTGATAAGGCAAATGCAAGTATTATTATATTATTATTATTATATTGGACCTCAACTTGAGGATTTGAAAATCTCCTGAATTTTAAAAGGCATAAAACAAAAATCTAGACTATTAACCTGACATTATAATCAATGCATTCACTCTGGACTAGTGGATTTCCACAAGCATTGGTATGGTTCCATGAACCATTGTGTTCAATTAGAACAGTTGTGTTCAATTAGAATACCTGTGTAATATTCAATCTAATTTTTAATAATGTAGAGTATTAATACTTTTTTTTAATAAAAATGATCTAATTACCACACTTTTGTGGTGAATCCATTCTTTACATCTGTGAGTAAAAACATATAAAATTTTTAGTTCCCCTTGAGACTTGCTACTTTAGTACTTGTACAAAACCAAATCCTTTCTATTGACTGGCTTCCAAGTCTGGTGACGTTGCAACATTGCTTCGTCCAATCACTGTTTACAATAATGATACAACCTGAAACCAGGATAATATGCAAAACTGTGATGCTATCAGTGGAAGGCAGTGGAAACCTAGTGAGGATTTAAGTGAAACTTTTTGTCTCTTCATCAAAGCAATTTTTTTCTACCTAATATATATATTATATATGGTAGTATAATATTATTAATATACTATAATATTTATATTATAATATATATATCAATATATGTGTGTATATATATATCAACAAAAAAAGTACGTTTAAATCTTCAACTATAATTGCTTCACAATTTCCATCAATGGAGAGTGATTCCCTTGGTGCATTTTATGGAATGCTTTTGACCTTGCTCCTCACTCTCCAGGTTTAAAGAGTAGCCAGATGTTTGGTGCAGCTGCAGATTTTTTTGTCTATTTCAGTTATTTCAGCAGCTTTATTTTTTTTTCCCTCTCCTTTTTCATTCCCCCACTTGACCGTGTTCTCAAACTCTGTCCTCTCTAGCTACAAGATCAGGTTGAAATATTTTGACCAAGGTATTAAATTGAGGGAAAGTAACCTTGTACTGCATAAGATATAAACATATTGTACCTTTCCCCTCTCAACTCTGCCACTACCCACTGTTTGTGAGACACTGCTGTGTGCAATTGTCTGCTACATTTTGCCCACAAAATAAACAGTCAGTTCACTTTACAGTGTATTCTGTTAAGTGTTTTGAGACGTCTCAAAGTCGTGATAAGGCGCTGTATCAAATGCAATGATTATTATTATAATATATAGGTTTCTATTTTATAACTCAACTGTGAAGTGCCTTGAGATGTCTCGAAGACGTGATAAAGTGCTCTATCAAATGCAAGCATTATTATTATTGTATCCTCTAGGTTTTCAGTCATCTGCTAACAATAAGTTGTGCCTGCGATCAGTTTAAACACTCTCTCCCAGGTTCCCTTTGAAACTTTGTCAGCCTAAACTAATTAAATTTCCCTCGTCAGTCTTATCTCACCCTTGTTGCTCTTCCCTAATGAACATGAATTGTTTTTCACAAGAACATGATTTTGTACAAGGCCATTACAACAACAAGATTACATTATGAACAGGAAACTGTAGTCTGCAAACTCAGGGCTATCAAGTCCACTGTAAACCCGTTTTATAAACAAAGAGGAGTTTTATAAACTGGGTTCTACTGTAACAAGAATAATCTACAGTATCCAATTGAATTCAGAATGCCAAAAAAATGCACACAATGCTCCAAATGTTACCTTATGAATGAATCAAATGTTATGTTCGCAATAAACAGTACAATGTTTACAAGGGAAGTTAAGAGAGAGGGTGGAATGAAGATGACCCTGAGGCCCATTTATTAAAATAATCTGGTTCAGCTCAGGTTCTTGCAATTTATTAATTAGCCTGGTTAATGGAAACCTAATGTGCTGTGTACTTTCAGTCAATAGTTCCTGATCAATCATTTTCATTTTCCACCTTGGCCAATATCCATCGAGCCATCGTTCAGTCAGATTTTCATACCTGATTCATCGGTGTCTTGGTCCTCGAACGAAGCGACCGACAATCCCATTTCCATGCACTTCTTGCTGTGAGCCTTGGACTTCATATGCTTGGTCAAGTTTCCTTTAAAATAATCAAACTACAAAGTTAACATTTTCTGGAACAGCACCTCTCATATAAAATGTTAGCTTCACATGAAGCAATTTAATCACTCGCTTGTACATCTCAGCAGATAAGAATTTTCATATACATTAACTGCTTATGGATTGGGTTCTCTTCATACTGATGTGACCAATTTAATGTTGGCTTTTTGGAGGAATTAAACCAGTATCCCACAGCAGTGCAGGTAATGTGGTACTTACCATTGACAAAGTGGTGGGGAGATAGCAGTAACACAAATAGAAACAATGTCAAATTGTTTCAAACTTTGACAAGTCTCAGGTGCAACAGTGCGTGCCGACAGCCCATTCAACTACAGAGCAACTTAATCAGTTCCTCACCTGACTTTTACACATCCAGTTAGGGCTTCTCCTCAGTAGGTGTAGCAATTAAAACCACAAACCCTGGCTTTTCTCCTTCTCAACCTGGAACCGCTGAGACCAGCATCCCAGCTGCTCCAGCTGAGATCAACTAACTTAGTACATACTGGGAATTGAACCCCAAATCAACTTGGTCTAAACAGCTTGAGTACTGAACTGGACTTCACATGAGCTGGACTGAAGGTGCCTTTTACTCTCAGAATATTGGAGGAGGTCCAAATTTAAAAAAAAGAGTTTGAGATCACGATTTGAGTGTAAATACGGCGAAACAAAAAGATCCAGGATAATGTAAAAATTACTGTTCTGTATTTGAATGTAGGATGCCAGCCAGATTGTTGATCAAAGGCATGGACACAGACAGCTCCATATATTGAAATCACCAGTGACCAAAATGTTGTAATGATTTCAAATGACAAAGTCAAAATAAGAATCACTTGTGAAGAATATCAAAGTAATTAATTTTCAATTCTACTTCTTCAAAAAAATCTAGACTGAATCATGTGTTAATTTGATGTCTGATACCCAATTAAAGAAGGAAGATCTTCTGGCTTGCAGATGACCCATCCTAATTAGCTCTAAGAGCCATACAAAAGGCTGTGTTCAGTCTACTGTTTAAGGAACTGTTCACTGGACAATGCTCTTCACAGAGAAATATCTAAAGGTTCTCAAAAATAGGGCGGGGGAGAAATTTCACCCAAATCTTGATTTACTCGATTTATCTCAGAGGATTTGACAAATTTGTAAATAATCTTAATTTTCTACATGTTGACTGAATTCAACAACATTTGGCTCTAAAATGCCACGTCAGTAGAATTAAAACATTTTTATGTAACAAAAACCCTGAACTGGGTATTGTGCATTGTGCATCATTTGAGGGCAGTGATTTCAAATGGCAGTTGAAAACATGAACATTGGGGACTGTACACAAGATGCATTTTCACACAATGTGCTAAGACTGGTTTGTCAAAATAATCATTCTTTTTACTGTAAAACACTCATGTACCTTTAGTTTTGAAGGAAAAGTTGCAGTAGTTGCAGTGGTAAGGCCGAAGGTCGGTGTGGGTACGAATGTGCTTTCTTAGCATACTGGGCTTTTTACAACGGATCCCACATTCCTCGCAAATGTACTTGCCCCTACCTCGTCCTCGAACATACACATACTCTTCGTTTGATTTATACCTTTTTGTAAAACAAAACGTTCTTTGTTATTTTAACTGTACATTTTCATTCCTCCTGGTCTTAAGAAAACATTTATAACAGGGTTCACCACATTTTAAAATGTGCTGTATTATGGAAAGAATGCATAGACAGAAAGGTCTATTTCACAGGTGCATTATTGTTTAAAAAAAGTTTGGTAAATCACGTTATCAAAATGGCTCAAAGCACTTAACAGGATTTTTCTATAAAATATAATGACTGTATCTATGTCAAGAAGCTATAAACTGTGCCAGGCTGACACCTTTGTAATTATGAGCACATGCAATTATTGCTGTCAAAGAACATCCCAGTTGAGTTATATAGTCTAGACTAGGTGAACAATTTCGTACCAAATTAGATATTTGTAAAAATTGTTACAAATCGGAGGTAATTTTGTGCTAGTGACCCAGACCTACTGGAACATGGGTGATATTGGGGCAATTTACACAAACAAAATACACAAGAGAGAAGGAAGTAAGATATTAGGGAGAGGAAATTAGGATGGTGGAGGCTCAAGTGGGTTAAGCACTCCAAAGCATTATTTTGACATAAAAGCAAGTTGCTGATGTTGCCGAGTATAAATACTAGTACGAATTAGTTGGGCCAAATAACCAATTTCGGTGTTGCATGAACCCAGCTACTATATTACTCATAATTCTTGGTAGACAAGAAGACCCGTCAGACTTCACAGCATTCTGAAATGACAAGTGTGTACTGTAATCAGATACATATAATACAGCTGAGAAACCACACAGTAACCAGAATAATATGAAACGTAATGTAATTACAGGAAGCACCATCACTGAGGTTTTGTGTTGAGTATATTCTACTGTAAAATAAAAAGAAGATTTTTGAAATGAACTTGCCCTCCATCGAAGATCCTGATTCGCCTTGGTTCACTTTTCATTGCAGAGTGTAATTTGTCAAGATCACCACCTTGTTGAGGCTCATGCGAGTCCTTACTGTTACTTTCATGAGGAGAAAGTGTTCGACCGACCAGTGCCTGTCCAAGACAAGTAATCAGAAATAATTGATATAAACAGAGATGGATGTCCATTATTTTTAATACTGTACCAATGTTTTTTAAAAATGGCTTTTATTTACCATTCAATCAGTATATTACAATATTCTTACTCAAATTCTAAGACATTTAGGAAATCCGATTTTAGACAATCCTTGCGACATCTCAAAGTACTTCACAGAATACACTGTAAAGTGAATTGAGTGTATATTTTGTGGGTGAAACGCGGCAGCTATTCGCGCATAGCAGTTTCCCACAAACAGTTGTGGATTGAAGTCACCAATTTATTATTATTTTGGTGATGTGCATGAAGAAATAAAATTACTGTTATTAGATAAAAGGTGCACTATCTTAGAAAGTATTGTTATGATAATTGTTTATATGTACCCAAACACATCCTTTCTAAAAACATTCACACTTAAATCTCAACATGACCAATACCTAAACATCTGATCTTCCATATAACCGCCTACATTTTGCACCTTCCCAGAACTGATCAGCAGTCAGATTACTGTCATTGACAGTAAATGTATACAATGAAGAAAGGTATGATTGACGGTCATTATTTTGGAGTTTAGTATCCTCAAGTCAAACCCCTACTGTATCTTGAGCCTTAGTTCAGTCTTAGCATTTGGGCAACAATACAGTTGGCTTTTATACTGAGATCACGACTCACATTTCTCTTCTCTGTCCTTAGGTTTGAGAGACAAGACTCATTTAACTGAACATGGCTTGTGCCCATCATTCTTATTATGATGTAACTTGAGAAGCGTACTTTATGGTAGATTATAATTTAATCATGTAATAAGAATGAAGGTTTATTAACAGCTCAGTGGCCCCAGATATGCAATAAAATCCCTTAGGAAGCAATGTACAAAGCAATAAAAGCCATGTTGGAAAACACCAAAGCCACAAACTGAGGCATTAGCACAGTAGAAAGAAGCTTTTGCCAAAATAATCAGCAGCCCTGGTATTTTATAGCTAAAGTAATCTGGTTTGAAGGCAAGAATTTTTCCCTGAAGGCTGCAAAAGTTCAAAATGTGTTCCTCGTCCCATCAGCTGAAAGAGAAGCTGTAGCGTGCAGCATTTCTCTGCTAAAGAACTAGGAATCTTTGGCAAATGATCAGCTGAGACATACAATGGAGTTTCTAAGCAGCTGCTCTCTGAAAGAGCAGATCTATTTAGCACTTTCCTCATCAATTGAACAAATTCACAAACCCTCCAACTACAACTCGTTTACCCACTGGCATAAAAGCTAATAAACCATAAACCATTGTACTGCATAAAAACAGCTCTGACATCAGTCGACTAATAATCATCTGCACACCATGCCTTGCTAAAGTCTACACCTCAATTTCTTCCATCAAAACCTTGGATGTCACCATAGATCTTGCCAGTTAATATGATTGGGTGAATCAGCCACTGACTCACTGTGCAGATAACAAAGCAAGAAATGCAATGAATTTCAAGAAGTAACCTTAAAAAAATGTATTTGAATGGATCAGACAAAAGGTTGCAAAGAAGATAGTTACAATCTCTCCAAGGAGTCACTACAATTGGCTGCTGCATTTCACCCACAAATAAACAGTCAATTCACTTTACAGTCATTCTGTGAAGAGCTTTGAGATGTCTAGAAGACGTGAAAAGCGCTACATCAAATATAAGGATTATTATTATTATAAATAGATCCATAAAAGGACAAAATGTTGGATTTCAAACAACTACATCAAAGGTTGATAGATAGCATATCAAAACCCCAAAAAGGTTGCAGGAACTATTCTGGCACCAGTAAATAAGATGTTTCCATTATACTGTAGCAATCTGAAGTGAAATTTGCTTTAGTGTCAAAGCTGAAACATGATTAATACACACTAACTGTACAAACAAACCAATAAATTCTTCCTTATGAGAGAAATAAATAGAAGCAAGGAAAATTGAAGAATTCGCATGATTTTTCTGGTCAAATGGTGACACGTGTGGAAACCCATCATCATGCTTAGAAGTATCCAAACCAAACTGAGTACCATGCGTTCCACCCATAAATAGAAATCCCCATGTATTGGAATGGAAGGAGGGACGCATTCTGCTTACTTAATTCTGGAGAGTATTAGGTGCAGACTGGCAAGAGCCAGGGTTTGGGGACCCCACCGTGTGCAATGAGGTACGACTGCAGCTGAACCAGCTAAAACCGCTTAGCTTCTCATTGATATCACTATCTAGCAAGCTTTCTCACTGCTTGTCCAGCTCAGACCACCCTATCCATTAGGGCTTTGGTTTGCAGGGTTAACAGGAGCTGAGTGGAATGAATCCCTGCCCTCAGTGACTGGTCTGCCCTTCAATACTGTGGATCCGTCTGGCTCAGGCACCGGACTACCAAGACTACCACAGAGAGTTGATTTGATTCTGACATTCCATTGCCAAGTGGAATGTCACCTTGGCGCCAGATCAGGTCCAAGGAGACCCCACTAACCCCCCACAGGAGGATTGAGCTGAGACAATTTTATGACATTACTTTTATGCCATAAAATATTTTATTATGCTTTAACAGCACACCAACACATCCCATTTAAAATCAAAGGGGGACAAACATTGGTGGGGGCGTGGGGGGGGGGGGGGGAAGAGATTTTGATTGTACTGCGTTTGGTACATTTACTGACCAACAGAGAATCATACAATACAAAATGGCATTTATTTAGAGCCTTTCACTTCGGGAGAACATCCCAATGTGCTGGTTGAAAAAGAAACATGATTAACAAAGAACCATGTTGGAAGCACCTGGCTGGAAATTAAATGTTTACATTAAAGAGAAAAGTGGCTACATAATGATTAATTAAAGTCATCATGATGTAATTAAAATACACTACTAACATCGGAATGAGGAAAATAAATATTTTTGGACAAATATTCTTGAATAAGTCTTAATGTGGAAATCAAAATAACTATGATATAGCGCTTTTTGGACTATCAGAAGATTAATTTAAATTATAGTTATTGCTGCTCTTTTGCATAAGTTATTGGCTAGAATTAAAATAATTGACAATACCTTGGACTTATCAGCTTTCCACTTGCTTGAAGGTACCAATATGCCAGAGCGAGACAGGGTTGTTTTTGCTTGGGTGTACGTTAGTTTCTTATTCTTTTGTTTCGAGCTGAGAAGACCAAGTACAACCTTTGTGGGCAGGCCTAATGGATTGAGATTGTTTGAGCTAATTGGCCAACTGGCATATGCGGAGGTCTTTTTGTCTGCCTGCTGTATATGTAAAGGCTTGCACTTTGTTAAATAACACCAACTGAAACTCGTTGAAGTCTTCAGAGTTGAAAGCGATGCACGTTGTACATTTCGTGTGCTTGTTATTGGAAAAGAAGCTCCCACCTTTGTCCTCTCCAAGTTACTCATTGGCTGAATTTGGTTGTTTTTATTAAATGGTAACTTATTACCTTGAATGTTAGTTGATGACTTCAACAAAGTGTTATTCAACTGTGGAGAAATGGAAGATATGGGTGCAGGTGATTTTTTAATAACGGTACACGAAGGGGAAGGAGAATGGCTTGAATGTTCGGATTTTAATGTCTCTCTTGAAATTACAGTTCTTTCCTGGCAGCTTGCAACTGCTGAAACCTCCTGGTTGGACTTTGTTGGTGAGCTATTAAACTCTGAAGTCTCAGGATAGTACTGTGGAGTACCTTCCTGATCAACAGGCAATGGAACATCCACCTGATCTGTGGTGCAAACTTGCCTCACCAACGTAGGCTTCTTGTGCTTATTGGAGTCAAAAGATACCATGCAGTGTAACTGAATGGATGTAAGATTACTATTGCTTACAGATCCATTTTCATCCTTGGCTCTTTTTTGTTGATTTTCCATCGCAATGTCCAAGCTGTTAGCTGGTGACAGCATGCGTTTACTTGATACTGTAGTTTCCTGGTGTGCAAGGAGTTCATCTGATAAAATCTTTTTAGTATAATTCTGTGAGACAATGTGAACAGGTGAATTTCTGCTTTCACTTTGTGAATTGCAGTTTTCAGGAACAGCAGACATTTTTATTTTAGAGGTTACTTCACTTTCATGGAGTTCTGGATAATCCTTTGCTGTTGTAAGCATCTCCTTATCCCTGGTTGAATTGTCAAGATCACAAATAACTGGAGATAGCTGGCTGGATTGGTCTGGTGTTAGTAAAATCTGTGGCAGCGTTGTAAACGTACCAATGTTATAAACAGACTTATTACTGCCAACAGGCACGACAAGAGAAGCTAGAGGTTGTATATTGCTAGGTGATTGGGCTGTAATTACTTGCTGAACCTGTGGTACCAAATACAAATTTGAAACAATTTCAAGTGACTTTGTGGAAACACTTGAAGTCAGCCCACTTGCTTCAATAGTAACAGGGATTGGAAGAGAAATTATTGGCAATTGAGGTGCAGCACTGGGAAGCAAACAGGGTTGGCATGGGTGCAGTTGGTATTTGGGAGCAAATCTATTATCTTGAGGCTCAGAAGACTGTGATATACGTTGACCTAAAGTATTTTGGGCTAAATGACCTGGCATTACATTTGCAAGCAATATGTTTGTGTTTTCGTGCGGGAGCTGACTTTGGATGGGCCTCTGAACACTGCCAGGTAGTCCCTCAGGCGGTTGAATATGAATTAGATTGTTCACGCTTACATCTTGTGCGGAAGACATGGATTCATGCTGTGTCGTGTGCTGAACTTGCAACGCGCAAGATAATGGATGCTGGGAAGTTAAAAAGGACACAGGCCTATGAGCTAAAGGACCTTTGAGATGGGGCACAGCAGAAATCTGCACAGAGAGATTTTGTTGAAATAAGTTGGAAGACACAACTTGAGGTTGAGAAGTTTCTGGCCCAATGCTTAAAGACATTTGTCGCACAAGAGGCCCTCTTCTTCTTTCAATGAGAGGTACAGATTCACATGTTTCTATTGGAGAAGAAATCAATGGTGAAACCATTTCCATAGGAACTACAGGCGACACAGACCTTGTTGGGGATATACTACCACAATCAAATGACTTGCTGCGAATTCCTGCAATGGCCTCCATAGAATGTTGCAAAGAACTACTTTGTTCAGATGCAGCGCGTCTCATTTCTCTGTAGTGCGAGCTGGGCACAACAAGTGTATTCGTGCCACCAGGCAGTGTAAGAAACTCAGATGATTTATTGATTGCTTCTGCCTTTGAAGGACTCTCGATCCTTGGAGCATCATCCCGATCAAAGGAAGCTGATAAACTAGAGCAACGAGACAAACTGCTATCCCGACTGAGGCTTCTCGACAGTGTAGAATCAAAGCTCGATTCACCAGATGAATGTTCCATTTCAGCTAAGCGTATCCTTTTCTTCTTCGGTGGGAGTTTCTCGGTTGGTAGCTTGGAAAGTGTCTCACTTCGCTGAGGCCAGTGAAATGTTTCAGTCCCTTTTTCTTGATCATTTCCTTGGGGTTCCTGCAATCGGTCTGGTTCTTCTGTAACCAAGATTTCAGGAACTTGAATGTTACGTTGACGGACTAGACGGGATTGCTGTAAGGGATTATTAATATCAGCAGGCGCCATTCGCAAAGTTTCATGCATTTCTACTCTTGTCGCAGATGTTTCAAGTTGTTGAGCAGATGCAAGTTGAGGGAGGTGAATTTCTTCTTTACCCTCACCCACAAATATAGCAGGCTGCTTAATTTTGTCATTGAGATCCTTTTCTTGTAAAGGAACAGGAGAAATTCTATCAATGGATTCAGCATTCTCAAAGGAACTGGTTCTGCTCAAGGAGTTTGTATGTTGAATTACAGACACCCCACTGCTCGTCCTACTTGACTCTCCTCTCTCTTTTAATGGACTGTGAACCGATTGGATTGGAATTTCGCTGCTAAAAGACAGTGCAGCCTCCAGAGAGTGTTCTGCATTGCTTATGTGAAAAGGTACATTTTTCGCATTGATGCTGTTTGTTTGTGGAATACTGGCAATTGCATTGCTCCCTTTGGATATAACAGCCTTAGCAGCAACTGGATGTGTAGAAGGCTTCTTATTTACCGCTTTATCTCTGGTACATTCACTGGATACCACCTCATCATCATCACCAATGCTTCTAATTTTTCTTCTTTTCCTCACCTGCAGTGGTTGCTCCAGAACCCCCTTTGGCCCCATGACTCTGTAATGCAGTATTTGGGGCTGTGTGCTACGTGACGCAGTTTCCTGTTCTGAATCTTTTGAGACTGTTGGCTTGCTTTTTGGCCCATGGAGTTCTGAACAGTAGAATTTCTTGTGATTTTCGAAGTTCTCTAGCTTTCTGTATCGGTTTCTACAAGTCTCGCACTCGTACATTGACCCTCGGCCTTGCGACTTCTTCATCTTTTCCTGTGTGGGAAATGTGTGCTCAAATGATTTGCTCCTGGGCATCAAAATGTCTGCCAGGTTACGTCTATGATAGTTTTCATCCATAGAACACACCGATGCAAAACTCTGCCCATCACTGATTGATGAATCCTCAACTGCAGTTTGCCTGACCAGGGTTCGCGGATGGGCAGCTTGAAGGGATTTAGATGGGCCAAGAACAAACACATCATCACTGAATGAACCTCCAATTTTATCATCGAATGAATGGCTCTCGCGCAGTGGGTGGGCTGCAGGCATTGTACTGGTCCGTATAGTGGAGTACCCTGGAGTAGCAGGCATTGAATTACTTCTTGTAATTGGTAAGCAGTCAAGAGAAGGAAACTGAGGAGGAACCGATAGAAGAAAAACTTGCTTTGATTTGTCAGTGGGCGTAAAGGGGGACTTTGGTATATCAGAACTGGAGCTTGTTCGCCTTCCAGAATGAAGTGGCCGTAAATCAAATTGAAAGGAATCTTTAAATGTATATGGTTTGGGTGAATCTATACTCCCTCTCCTTGAAAGAGAGGTTCTTCTTGGTTTCACACTATCCAGCTGCTTATCATCTACTACAGCTTCATTGTCTGATATCAACTTGGAAATGCGCTCCTCAAGGGTTTTTGTTGCTGCTGAAATGCGGACAGGAGCAGACAACACTGATGCTTTTTCAGGTGAGCTCAAATACAAAACGGTGGATATGACATGGCTGCTATGAGGTGGACAAGGAAGGATGTTCTTACCAGGATCCATGTCAGTGGTGGCTATCAGCTTTTGGAAAGGACTTATTGGGCTCATTTGCTGATCTGCACTCTCAGAACGCGAGAAGTACCCAGAATCTGTGCTGCCTAAACTTCGAGGGCTTAAATGATGCTTCACTTGCTGTTGCTGAGAAAAGTCGGTAGCTTGCTGCCTCTGAAGCTGTGCATGTCCCATAATCAGCTGAGGTTCATGTTCTTCTTGATGACTCATCCTTATCTGTTCCTTATCTTCATGATCTAGTTTCTGAATTGGTGAAGTCAAGGTTGAGATAGACCTAATCCTTGCAGTCTGTGGATCAGTTTCCTGTTGTGCAGTTGCTCGTTCTGGGGATACGGTCGTCACCTTTGGGCTATCAGCCCTTCGGGGGGAAACAGTCACAGGATACACAACTACTTTCGGTAAAGCTGTCGTTACTTTAGACTCGCAGGATTTCTGTGGTGGGACTGATTCACCAATCTCGCAATCAAAGGTTTGATTTGCCAGTTTGTCTGATGACATGAAATTTACAGGGTCCACATATTTTTCAGAATACAACATATTGCTAGATACTTGTGCAGGCTCTGATTCAAAGTGCTTCTGTTCAAACAATCTTTCTTCAGATGTGGATTCATCATCACTCTCACCACTTTCTTCTACATCTGAGTGAGTATTAAGTGCTCGGTCAGATTCCTGGGACAGCGATGCACCACTGCTCTCGGATCTCAAAACCAAACCAAGTTTGATAGCATGTGCATGGGACTTTTTGTGCTTATATAAATTGCTTTTAGTCTTAAATGAAAATCCACATGTAATACAAGGGTAGGGTCGTTCACCTGTATGGGATCGAATGTGTTTTTGCAGGACACTAGGTTTTGCACAAGCTCGATTACAATACTCGCAAATGTATTTCCCTTGCTTTTTAGGCTTCTGGTCTTTAAGCAAGATATCAGACATTTGGTTATAACCAGGTGCTACCTGAACACAGTTAGGTGGATTAGCTGCTATAGATTGTTTTGGATAACCCAAAAGTTGACTTTGAGGCAGACCGTGTGGCATGACAGAGGCCTGAGGATGACCTAATGGCGTCACTGTTAAATTGTACGTCGATTGATAATAGTGCTTTTCTTGGCTATGCTGGTGTGATGGTGATCCATTGAACCTTTGCGATAAGGCATGGTGTTGATTTTGTTGTGCAGCCGGTGAAACAAATCGGGTTTGCTGGTAGTGTACATATGACGAAGGCTGAACCTGTGCTTGTTCTCTATTCCCTGATTTGGGCACAATCTGAGTAACATTACAATAATCCTGTGATCCTGTGCCAAATTCAGACTTGATCACTGAAGTCTGCTTTAGAACCTGTGAGGTTATTGTTGAGATTCCAGTGGACTCTCCTTGGGTTCCAATAGTGGCATTCGATTTTCTTGAACCCTCTGCAATTAGTGAGGATTTCCTACTTGAAAGAGTCTTTAGTTCAGGTTCCATAGCTTTCAATAAGACATCAAAAGCAGTACTTGCATATGAGGGAGAAATCCCGTGTGTACTGCAAGTATTGTTCTCAGGTTTAATGATCCAATGTTCACGAAACAGAGATAAATGATCAAGCTGATGTTGCGGTCGCTCTTTTGATAATGCGTGAATTTTATCTATTCCTGGTGATTTCACTTTAACATCCCTTTCAAGTTGTTGAGCTCTCCAATTTGGAGGTCTGCTACATGAATCAATTGAGTGCTGCGTTGCTTCAATCCTCCCCTTCTGCATTGATCTGCCTGGTTTGGTTTTCTCAAAATTTTGATTTAGCCCTTGTGAATGTTCTTGCTGAGACTCTCTTTCAGTCTCCACTCCTCCATTTTGCACAAACAAGTGGTCTTTCTTTAAAAGTTCAGAAGCAACTGAAGAATCACTAAACAAAACTGCTGCTTCCAAATTCTCCCTATCATTGCGAGACTTTGCGAGTGTTTTCACAGGAGACCTGGGGATTTTCTTCAGAATGTTTTCAGCCACAATCTTCTTCCTCTTTATACCTTTGACTGTATTTGCTTTTCTTTTGCCTTTCGAGTCATGAAATTCTGTGGAAACATTTAATTCAAGATAATTAGTGCCTCTATATAGCAGTAATGAAGCTGTTACATACATAAGCCTCAGCCTGACTCAGTTGGTAGCACTCTCGCCTCTGAGTCAGAATGTTGTGGGTTTAAGCCCCACATTGGGACTTAAATTCAGCCTATGCTGACACTCCAATGCAGTGAGAATGCTGCATTGTTAGAGATGCAGTCCTTCAGATAAGTCCTTAAACCAAGGTCCTGTCTGCCTGATCAGGTGGACATAAATTCAAAGAGATGGGAGTTTGTCCTGGCCAACAACCATCCAAATAACAAATTGGTTAATAATTCACTTCATGGCTGTTTGTGGGATACTGCTATGTGCAAATTGGCTGCCACATTCCCCCACAAATTACACAATCACTGCACTTTACAGTATATCCCCTCAAGCACTTTGGGATGTCCTCCTGACTTGAAAGGCACTATACTAAATGCAAAGACTACTATTAATATAAATCCTTTGCTTTATTTCACTTTCAAGCTATAATTCTTTATGTAAGAGTTATATAACAAATAGAAAGACTGTACATAAGGTTTATATAAATGTTTAAAGATAACAGAACTATCCATGTGTTTTTGCATTATTGATTTTGTTAAAAATGACTTACAATTCCCAGCCTGGATTAGTTTTTTTTAAACTATAAAAGGATAAAAGAAATATTATATCTCCTGCTCAATGTAAAAATCAGACAGGTCACATTTTGTTATGAATAGCTAAATACAGGGTTCCAAAAAGTCATGATGACTACCGCATTATTTAAAAATATCCCCAAAATATCTTTTTTTAAAAGACGTATTACACATCGTAATGGTATCACGGCTTTTTGATCACCCTGTAAATTCAGAAGGAAAGATCTTGCCTTTTTATAGTGCCTGATTGCATTCAAATGTTTTAAAGCAATCCATAAGTAATGTCTTGTCATGTGTTTTGACTGTTTTTATAGACAAAATGGGTAAAATGACCAGTTATTTTGGAGGAATGTTGGCTGAGACACTGGGATTCATTATTTTCCTTTTTTGGATGGAATCTTTAACATCCAGATGTTGCTTACTCTCTGTCCTGATGTTGCACTCTTGTCCTCCTGCTTCGCCAGGGATTAAGCTAACCTGCAAGCACTTTTTGACAGTGCAAATCAAGTACAATAATCTATTATCACATTGCAAAATTATGCCCAGGGAAGGTAAGGTTTTTTTTAGTGTACATGTGTATCAGAAAGAGAGTAAATAAGGCAGTTCAAACAATTTAGCTTTGTTCATTTACATGTGCCACCTGCAGGCGGAGCACTTCTGTTAAATGAGTGCTATTTGTTGGAACAGTGTGGCTGATCGGATAAATTATCAATTCACAATCAGAGCAAACACTAGCGCTTGTACAAGAGAAATTCTGATCTGTGTAGTCGGACTGGCGTCTAAATCAATTAAAATATTAATTTAGGTTTTAGCAATTGAAAATCGGACCAAAGATGTTCACAGTTGAAATACTGGACGCTGATAAATTAGGATCTAAGATTTAATGCCACAATAAACTACTAAATTTCATTCACTTTGCAACACCTGTCACTTTCTGATATTTCCCAGAAGAATAGATTGGACGCCTCATATGCTTGTAACTGGATTCATCATTTAAAAGGTACCTACGCCCACGCTATCTGTCAAATATTGCATTTCAGAGGACCAATTACTATGGAGTAATATAATAAGTTTTCTGTGCAGCAGCTGAAAACATTTCAACATTGCTCTAAATGTTTTTTTAGCTTCCAGTAAATAGACTTGGCTGTCGAGCCCAACCAATTTTTCCTGGAAGCAAAATGTTTTGCTCATATACTGGAAGTTACATGTCTGGAAACAGTCACTGTACTGGACAATCTTGGAGGCCAAAGACAACTCCAGGCTCCTTTTCTCCATCACCAACCGGCTCCTCCGCCCACCCTCTCACTCCTCGCCCAATCACACCTCTCACACCAACTGCGAGGCGATGCTGGACTTGCTCAATAACAACAAGAAGATTACATTTGTATAGTGCCTTTCTCGTCGGGAGGATATCCCAAGGCACTGGACAGCGTACAGCATTTCAGATCCGAGCTGGGATTGGGGGGGAAGGGAGGGGAGGGGAAGTGGGGTGGCTGATGGCATGGTCCTCAAAACCGAAGTCGAGGAGATCCGCTCAGCTGCCTATGCCCTTCCGATCACTACCCCCTCCCCATCTCTCCCTCACACCCTGGCCTCTACCCATCCCTCCATCCACACCTTCGAAACTGTCTCCCTCTCTCACCACCACTATAACCTGCATGAAACCAACCAGCTGCTCCCTCAACCCCAGCCCCACCCCTCTCCTTACCTCCCAGTTCCACCTCCTTGCCCCTCTACTCACAGACATCATAAACCTCTCCCTGTCCACTGGCACCCCTTTAAAAACGGCTGTCATCATTTTCCTTAAAAATCCTCCCTGGATTCATCCCTGCCCTCAAATTACCGCCCCATCTCCAACCTCCCTTTTCTCTCCAAGGTCCTGGAATGAGTCGTTGCTTCCCAGCTTCCTCTCTCGCCACTCACTTCACGAACCCCTCCAATCAGGTTTTTGTGTTGCCCACAGTACAGAAACAGCTTTGGTCAAAGTGGCAAATGATATTTTATCCATCCGCGACCAGATTTCCCTCTGCCTCCTTGTACTCCTTGACTGAATTCGATACCGTTGACCACTCCATCCTCCTCCACCACCTCTCCTCAAGCATCATGGTTCTGTCCTTCTGATGAAGGGTTGTGGACCCAAAACGTTGACTCACTTTGCTTTCTCCATAGATGCTGCCTGACCGGCTGAGTGTTCCCAGCGACTTCTGTTTTTGTTTCAGATTTCCAGCATCTGCAGTATTTTGTGTTTTGTTACGGTTTTGTCCTTGGCTGGTTCAGAATGTACCTCTCACACCTTCTCCATGTCATCTCCACAAATGGTTTCTCCTCCAGCCCCCGCATCGTCTTGTGTGGCGTTCCTCAGGGCTCTGTCCTTGGTCCCCTCCTCTTTAATATCTATATGCTCCCTCTTGGTGACATCATACACAGACATGGAGGTCAGCTTCCACATGTATGCGGATGACACCCAACTCTATCTCTCTGCCTCCACCCTTGACTCCAGGACCACTGCTGTCCTGACAGAATGTCTGTCAGACATCAAGTCCTGGATGAGAGCTAACCTTCTTCAATTGAACATTAGCAAGACCGAGGCTCTCCTGATTGGCTCCCGTCAGCACCTCCACACCTCAGGCGCTGAAAGCATCACCATCCATGGTTGTACACTCCACCTTACTAAGCCAGACCGGAACCTTGGCATCTTGGTTGATCCTCAACTATCCTTTCTACCCCACATCCATGCCATGACCCGCTCTGCCTTCTCCCCACCTCCGCAACATCGCCCGGCTCCGCCAGTGTCTCACACCACAAGCCACTTAAACCCTCATACATGCATTCATAACATCCAGGCTCGACTATGCAAACACCTTGCTTGTCGGCCTCCCCAATTCCGCCCTCCAATGGCTGCAGAGCATCCAGAACTCGCACCAGGCTCCGTGACCCTATCAAACCCATCCTTGCCCGACTCCACTGCCTTCCCATCACACAGATACAATTCAAGATCCTGGTCTTCACCTTCAAAGCCCTCCATGACCTTGCTCCCCCATATCCCTGCGACCTCCTAACCCCATACCAACCTGCCTGCTCCCTCCACTCAGCGGGCTCCAGCCTGCTTCATGACCCTCTCCTCGCCTGCCTCAACATTGGCGGGAGGGCCTTCAGTCACTCTGCCCCCACACTCTGGAACTCCATCCCGCGGTGCCTCCACCTCGCCTCCTCCCTTGCCTCCTTCAATACCCACCTCAACACCCTCCTCTTCGACAGTGCCTTTGATCACCCTCCTTCCCCCCCTGCCCTCCACTCTCGCTGATCCCAACCCCCAGCTTGGGTCCAAAACATTGATTATCCAGTGCCCTGGGACATCCTCCCAACGTGTAAGGTGCTATACAAATGTAATTTGGTTGTTGTTGTTAAGAATTAATGATAAAACCATTCCTGAAATGAAGGGCTTTCTTCTAATTTCATGAAGCATTTACGAACATAAACATTGTCAACTGCTTCTGGCACACATCTGTTCCTGAAGTATTTTAGTGTACTATAGACTACAAATTGAAAATTAAAACTACAATTTAAGTACACTGTATATTAAGATGCACAGGTTTTGTTAAATGCTCAAAGGTGCATTCATTTTAACATTATTTTTGATAGCTAACAATTACATAATTCACTTTAATGTCAACAGACATAAAGCCAGGCTCAAGGATTTTTCCCTTTTTTGTATACCATGGCAGCCAAAATAAATCAGAGGAGTGGTTGACACACAAAGCATTGCTCTTTGCTACACGTATTGAGACATAAAGATAGTTTTAAGCGCTTTCCCCTTACTTATATACTGTAGCAACAAAAATAAACCACAGCAATGGTTAATATACAACAATATTACTGTTCACTGCATGTATTAAGTCCTATGGGCTTTTCCTTTATAAATAAGAAATTGCAGCAATGGGTAACATATGAAACGAACAAAACCACTGTTAGTTTATCACAACTTTCATTCTCGGCCACAGAGGTACAGCATTCTGAGCCACTCCTACATTTTATTGGATTCTAGTTACATTAACGGACTTAACTTGCAAATTATTTTGATCCAAGGAAAAAATATACTGACACCTTTTTTATTATAAATTATATATACATATATATATAATCCTATAGGCTCTGCTATAATCCTATTTAATATCTATGCTTAATTCCGCAGATTTGTATCTATTAGTTTCACCAGTATTTTAAACACAGCCAGCATATCAGCAATATAAAATTACAGAATCACTTTCTGTGAGAGCCCCGGGTTGCTTACAGGCACAGAAGACAATTCTTGCACTATGCTACATTGGATGGTATAATGCATACGCAGTAGTCCACAAATGTATATCTTAAAATATTTCCCAGAATAAAAGCCAAACAGCCATTCAACCTTTTGAATGATGCAAATATTTAACTCCTTTGTAAGAAATTTTCATACAATATTTAGGGGTTTTAAATCCAACAGTACTGTTTCATCATGTAGTCTCTCTTATTTTCTAGCAAACTGATACTTTGATGAATGTTTTCATGGTCCATAGTAAACATTTATCAACACTAACATTGACAATACTACAACGTTAGATAAATATTTTCATTTCAAATACAATAAGGCAAATCAAAGATTATCTCCATTTGAGATTTTTCCCGTCAGCACATGCATCATGGCAAAATGGCCAGTGTAATGGTAAAAAAAATATTTTAAACTGGAATATGAATACCCAATTTTTCTCTTACTTCACCCATTTCTTCAGTCCTCCTTGATTTATAGCGAATCTGAGTTCTGGCTTGACAGAGCGTATGGTTTTGTTCCGTTCTGAGCCAGCTCTCTGAAATGTGCCTCAGCCTACACGTTATTGCAACACCCACGTCTCTTTTTAATAAAGCTGTGGGTTTGCTTGAGAAGCCACTGAATTAAAAGATTGAGCTCAGACCATTCGTGGGCTGGTAACATGGGATTTGCCATGTCAATCCACAGAAAGTGAAGAAATAAACTTCCTTTTTGCTGGAATTAACACATTTGCCATACTTTGATTTATCAGCAACTGTAAACAACGATTCCACATTTGGTCATTTTCAAAATACTTGATACATTAGGCACAATCCAGAGGCAATTCATTGAGATGTCAAAAAAAGGATTTATTTCTACTAATGTAGTAACTGTATTTAGGAATTAGTGGTCATTCTGGAACATGACAACCTGACTCTTTATCCATAAGGTAATTAACGACTGGAACAGGTTTCCAAGAAGGATGTCAGAAGCCAGGTTACTGGACTCATTCAAAAAAACAGCTTGATGCTGTGGTAGGTTGGGTTTTCTGGATGGATGAGATCGGATGGTCCAATTGGCCTTTTTCATCCAAACCAATCTTGTGAAATCATGCACCAATCGAGGGGATCTTCGACTTGCAAATTGTCAGCAAAGGGAGTTTCAAATATCCAAATTTGACAAAAATCTCCAGTTCTACGTGCCACAATCCTTTCAGCTCTATTTGATAATTGGTATAGCAATGGATCATTGCTTTTCTGAACTTAACTCCCAAGTTCCAAATCCACTGTCCTACAAACTCTTCTTCCTCTCTGCAACGTAACTGTGCTGCAGTCAAAATTCATTACAACATCTCCGAGTTAATGATCCCTTCTCCCAAGACTTCAGAGCTGTGGAAGTCTCTACCCCATCAGTCTTCCCTCCTTCATACATCACCTAATCACTACTTCTCAACTATGCAAGGATATTATATTTTGCTCCAACACACTTAGTAGTATTGAACTATGGTTAAGGACCATTAAAGTTGATTTTTATCCACAAAATAAAAACCCGGATGATTTCAGGCATTTTTGGGGTATATTTTGCATGTCAAAAAAGGGAGAAGATAGGGGCAGAGGGTGGGGTAAAGACAAAAAAAACGTAAATTTAGTTAACAATTAGTAACACTAACATATTTGCATTTTCTACCAATTTGAAAGGTAAATAGAGAACACCATATGTTTTCATAGGAATAACACAGGAGATCACGAGCAACATAACACATTTTTGCCCACAAAATATAGTCAATTCACTTTACAATATATTCTGTGAAGCCCTTTAGGACGTCTCGAAGACACGATAAGGCGCTAGAACAAATGCAAGGATTATTATTATGACAAATTCAAGTGATTCTGGCATCAAGAAAGCCCGCTGAAACACCTTTTATATGTCACGGTCCACCATCAAGGTTGACTTTCACCAAAACAGAATGGGTATTAAAGCCACGACCAACACCGTGATGCACTTGTACAGCATCTTTCAGAGAATGAAGCGAAAACTCACATGGGAAATAGGGAGAGGTAGGAGGAAGATGATCGAAGGCATGGGGAAAGAGGTAGATTTTGTACAAGGATTTTGAAAGCAGTGAAGGGAGGCAAATAGGTAGAGGAATTTTGGAAGACATTTCTAGGATGCGAGACATAATAGACTGAATGACGCTGATGGATGGAAGTATGGAGAACGTGTAGTCTGGTGCACCACCATATGGGTAAAAAAGAACTAGAATAGTTAGATCCCTAACTGTGGTGCTTTGCTATTCCACCCAGTATTTGTTTATGTGTGTGTTTTTTGGGGGTTGGGGAGAGAAAAGAAAGAGAGAGCCAACAGCTCACGAGACATAAAAGGTAATTCTTCATGGTTTCCCCTTTAACTGATGATATATCTAGAGACTGTGCTGTCATCAAGTAGGAAAAATTGCCTACATTACATTATCTCTATTTTAGATCTCAGAAAAACAACAGATACCCTGATACTATATGATATGATACTCAGATACCATACCATGTAACTTCAACTAATGTCATACAGTTCTTGATTTGAGTTTTATACCAAAAACAAGCAAAAAAAGCTTTAGGTTAGAACTGATACATATTTAAAAACAGGGTGAAGGTTTGAGTCAACGGTTTTAAAACTTAAACCTTGTGCTGGAATATGATGATACAGGGACACCTTGTCATAACCACAGTTGGAGGGTGGGTCCACTGGCTCACCGACCACATTATAATTGGAGCATGGAAATCTGGTTGATTTCCAGGCTGTTTGAGATTACTTCCTGCGCCGCATATTCACAGGAAGAGACATCCGACGCAACCTGATCACCCTGACGTTAATTTTTTTTTAGTGTGTTTCTTTTTTAAAAGGTCAGAGATTTTAGGAGAGCAGGAGGGGAATATCACTGCCCCCTTTCCCTCAGTAAAAGCACTAGTCTTAGAACAAAGATGAATGAATGGGGGTATTCAATATCATAAATTAATCTAAGTACTGTATTTCATTATTCAACATTGTAGGACAGATATTTTCATTTGCTTTATTCCAAAACAAAAATAGGTAATGAACTACTGTATAAATATTTTCATTGATGCAGAAATCAGTATTAAGAGAATCCAATTAGCTTATTAGGATGAGGTATAAATCATTTGCACAATATGCCTCTCTTGTGGCTACTTTTATTCTAAGACAATTTTAATAGCATAGAACTGTATGTTCAGCTAGACTTGCAAATTGCTATTACTTATGTTTGATGGGCTTATTGATGAAGCAAAAAATTATTTATTCTAAAATGGAATTAAAAAGTTGTTTAAAAAACTTTATGGAATTTAATTTGAAAACATTCATTTTTATCTCAGAGGAGTTTTGGTCAGAAAAGTGTTTTTTTTTTAAATTGTGATTAAACTACGTTTCCAGTCATACAAAGATTTTACAATTGTATAACATTTTACTTTTTAAAACAGGATTTTTTACTATCAATTTTAAATTAAAGTATTTAATTTTCTTCCATCAAAGTCGAGGTGGGCCGAATGATTTTTTTGGTGGTGGAGGCTGTTGCCATTAATGTAAATTAATCTTCATTATTTTGCTCAACGAATGCCTTAGGGCACAGGATGAAACTTAATATACACCAGGTCTTGCTGATATGAGCTTTAACAAATTTGCACAAACTGCACTGTGGACTAGCAGGAACTAGGAATCATGGCCAAACCTACCTAACTTCACTCCTGTGAATATGATCAATGATTTTCCAAAGTCTTTTACTGACCATCTTACACAGAGACTCTGGACCTTCTGACATAATCCTGCCATGGGATAATCCGGCCTGGTTAACAATGACTGTGTAGTGAAATTTCAAAAACTTTTTAGATTAATACTGTAAATCGGAAATTCTCCAAAATAATAATAATCTTTGCATTTGATATAGGCCTTATCACATCTTCCAGACATCTCAAAGCAGTTCACAGAATATACTGTAAAGTGAATTGACGGCATATTTTGTGGGCGAAACCATGGAAAAGCAATCCGCCAATCGACTAACAACTGGGTTTCTACTTACTGCTAGATAAACAAAGGCGTGTGGAGTAAGAAAACTTGCCCAACGTTTTGCCCTACCGGGAATCAAATCCAGGTCCTCTCACTTGCAAGGCAAGTGCTCTAACCACTAAGCTACAGAACTTCACATATCCAGAGATTCCCAAGCACTTTGGTACAAAATAACTCTTGTGCTGATTACAGCTCCTCTCACAGCTCATTCACGTTCTGCGCTGTGCAGCCGGCAGTACGATACTGTCTGTCTCTGTCAAAAAGCTAACCAGGGAATCACTTAAGGTGATGGAGTTGCTCTTTCTGTGTGTGTTCTCATTGTAAAAGGCTAACCTGCAGAAGACAAGATCATGTGCTTGTTGGCGCTTCCTTTGCCAAGGTTTGCAGTCTATTCAAGAGTAATTTAATCAGGATGAGGATCATGTTTATTGCCAATTGGTCCCCAAGAGATCCCATGCTTTAGTTATCACTACTGTGTTTGAGTTTCGGGATTAGTAGCAGCGAAACATTCAATTCATAAAGCAAAAAACCTCACCGCACTGCTATTTTAAAATTCTAGCTCATGGGTGGTATTATGCAAAATACATTCAAAAATTGAATGGGAAAAGATACACATTGCAGTAAATTAAATTTCTCAGGATCCCAGTTCCACACAAACAACAAAAAGTATAAATTACCACAAACATTTACAACACTTATTATCGATTTACTAACCCAGTGATGGCCAACTTGCAGCCCGCTTGACGATTTCAGGCATGTGTAATGCTTTTAGTCACAGAGCACTGTATCTGTGAATGGGAGGATTTCCCTTCCATTACAAGTGTTGTTCTAATGACAGAATTTTGCCCTAAAGGTAGTTTTAATTATTCAGTTTAAAAATTATAAGGCAGTTTAGTCGTCTACAGATGTTCCCCAACATAGTTAGGATAAAATCCCCATGTCCACAATTGGAACCTTGTCTTCTTTGCCCCAACCCTCCTGCTCCTGTTCTTAGACAATACGAGAAGGGCACTATATAAATGCAAGTATAAATGTAAAGCAACCTGTGGCTTACAGGCCGATGAGGCCGTCAAGAAGTCAAGGGCCCCCGAATATTCACACAAGTCTAGAAGAGTTTGTGTTCGATTGGTAGTGTATTTTCTGTTTTTTCTTGATTAAATATTTCTAGATTTATGGCATAATTCAAGAAATGTTCAATCACGAAAATATATTTTATTGGCTGACCATAAATGTTGGCCACCACTGCTGTGGAACATTTTGTTCATCTCAATATGCATTTCTCCATATAAACATTACGAGCGTTACTAACCAAATAACCAGTTCTTATGGAGTTGGAATATACAATGAAGTTGAGAATCAAACTGTATCTCTGGTTTAGACGTCTAATGCTCCATCAACAGAACTAACGAGCAACATAGTTGTAAATAAAGGCTTAAGCTTTGCTTTTTTTCCTACATTAATGATACAAAAGAGATGGCAGAAGAGTTTCCAAGCTGTATGTGATGAGACTGTACTCAGAAACACATCACCCAAAACTGAAAGATCCAACACATACCATTACGCATTTAGAACAACAGAAGAAGTCTTCAAGTCAATGACACAACTTATTTTAACAGTGAAATATCACTGCAAGACAGACACTGTGGCTTCATGAGGTGTAGTGTAATTGTGGACTACTGTCAAACGTTTCTCACTAATTGCAGTAGCATTCAACAACATCAAAAGTGTAAGGCTAACACATTGTGTTCTGTGAGGGAAAATTAATGGCCACTTTAATTTGAGTTAAACATCCCTTGATGGAACTTGGCTATCCTGTCACAGGCCAGTTGTCTTACCATCACTCTACTCACTTCAAGATTAATTGAAACTTTTGAATTTTTGTTTATGAATTGAACTGAAATGCACACCAAAAGTTATGATTATGATGCTAAGCGGGATTAAAGCTCTGAGACATTATTCTACGAGAGGGGCACTATATAAATGCAAGTATTAAAATATCATACAGGGCTAAATACAGTAAACTCCTGATAACAAGACACTGGCTTAACTAGTCACTGTCACTTACCATTCTTTCAATATTCCAACTACTTACAATGCAAAATGTTACTAAGGGACTGGACTCCGCTTGACATGTCACTCTACTTAACATATAATTAGTCGCATTCTAGAAATCCTTGTAAGTACTTACAATATAAAGTTGATCAGATAACTAGTCCTATAAGATGGCATCTTGCATCTCAGAGACCTCCTCCCCATCCTAATGATTGGTGCAGGTGCTGGAGACCTCTGGTCTGTTGGAGGGCCGCGCTGTGGCTTTCTGCCTCACTTCCTACCCTATCCTGTAGCTCAGTGGTTGGAACCCTTGCCTTACAAGTGAAAGGACCTGGGTTTAATTGCTGTGTGCAATTAGCAGCTGCGTTTCACCCACGAATTATACAGTCAATTCACTTTGGACGTCCTTCCGACTTGAAAGGCACTATACAAACGTAATTTTGTTGGCGGAGTTGTTGTATATTCTGTGCAGTGCTTGGAGACGTCTCGAAGACGTCTCGAAGGCTTACTTGCACAAAAAAAAGGAAACAAAACCAAATATTAGTCCCATTCGAAACACACTGTGGTTTACTGAGACCTGAAAACAAAGGACAATGAAGCACACTCAATTATTTTATAACAAACTAACTCTAAAAGAGTATTAAGAGTAAAAGTACTTATCTTTTTGTTCTGTTTAACCAAGCATCAGCAAGACCAATGGTTACCAATTAAATATTCTCCCTGATGGTTGAGACTAAAGATTCAGTATTCAGAACCAGCTAAAATAAATCAGGCCAAGATTTTTTAAAAATATTGAAGTATTTGTTATACTTAACTCACCTTTACTGGGGTCTTCTGGAAGCTGTGATTCGTGTTCCGTACATTCTGGAGCCTGTAGTTCTTTTTGTGCTTCTTCAATTTTATCTGAAAATTAAAAATAAATGAATGTTTCTATGGCAAATAATAAAGAATGAGACAGAAAGACATCTGCAACAATATTCATTTAACAGAAAAGATATTTTGGACAGTATGGGGAACTCTCCAGTTTATGAAAAGTTGGAAGCTTTTAACCTAAACACAG
Source organism: Callorhinchus milii (assembly GCF_018977255.1). NCBI lineage: Eukaryota > Metazoa > Chordata > Chondrichthyes > Chimaeriformes > Callorhinchidae > Callorhinchus > Callorhinchus milii. Next base: position 13,065,274 of record NW_024704743.1, read on the forward strand.
ACCTCCAGCACATGGAAACAAACGGGTAATGTTCATCCCCCTCTCCCCCCACCATCAAATTCTATACGTCTGGATAGTTCACTGATTTTTCAAACTTCTGCAAATTTAGTTGGTTTTCTTTGCACTAGTTTGTGAACTTTCTGTACTTAAGGCATACAAATAAGTGTTGTAACCCTATTGTCCATAGCGTAAATTAAGAGCACTCTTGGTACAGCATCATTTTACTATAAACAGACTGAATGCACAAAGATAGTCGTTAGTTTGGATCAATTGGCAGCCTCTCGGTCACTGTTCAGTGTCCTGAAAATAAATCTATACTTTTGATCAAGTGTTTGACTGCTAACTTGCAGCATTTATTTGGAAAATCTAACCAAAGTTTGTGTACCAGTCACATTACTTACTTATTTCTATAACACACATAGCTGCAAACCACCTGAGAAATGAGCAGAGGCCAAAGCTGTTGCCAGACAGCTTGAAGGCCATAGAATAAGTGTTTACTCCATTCCTTTGCCTCAATTGTTCACTATAATGATGTACTTTAATGATGACAAAGATAATGTCCCCAGTTTTCAAAAAATGCATCAAAAGGCTTAAAAGATGTGCAGCTAGTAATCAAGAAATCAAGGCAATAAATTTAATGTATGGATGATTCCTCAAAGTCCTTGAACCTCGAAAGACAATATGTTGGAAGCAGACAGGAAAACTACTGTAAACAGGATTTGTTCTTCAGGAAAACAATCTCATACCCTCTAAGTATTCCGGATATAAAACATGAGCATCGCAGGCTTGCAGTACATCCTGTTATTCAGGGAATTCAACTGACCAACAAAGACTTAAAAAAACTTCTCCGTGGTCACAAGGTCCTTGCAATTAATTAAACATACCTTTGTGATGGCCAATTAATTAAACATACATTTGTGATGGCCAGTTATTTTTCCCACACAGAAAATTGGATATTTATTTCAAATTCATAAGCAGTTTGCAACTTAGCTTTCCATCAAGTTGACAGTGATCAAAGAGCTCCTACATTAAGGGAAACTAATAATCAACAATTGATCTCAATGCAAACTCACATAGTCAGATCGTTTGCTAGCACAGAGGGTCACTTACAAACGGATGATATGCCAGAGAAATGGCAATTAAAGAGAACAGAAAGCTGCAAAATAAGTTTTTTTTAAAAAAAGCTGATATCTGCTCATATACTGAACATGCCAAAAAAAAACAGTCTCTACCCTCTACAGCACAACCCTGTGATGCGCCTTGAGATGTTTTGACTATAAGGCACAATATCAAATGCAAGGATTATTATGAAGTAACTGGAGCAAACATTTCCACAGTACTTATTCTGCAGAATTAATACTACCTGAATTTTTCATTCAGACTAACAGAAATGACATACTGTTCAACACAAAAACATTTTTGTAGTATTGATAAGCTAAATTAATTAGCATAAAAACCAATATATTTTATTTAACCAGCGAACAAAATAAGTCATTCAATTTAACAGTAATACCTACAACACCCTCAACAACAACAACAAATTACGTTTGTATTGCGCCTTTCACGTTGGGAGGATGTCCCAAGGCTCTGAACAGTCAGGGATCTGCACCCGAGCTGGTGGTTAGGATCAGGAGGAAATGTAAGCCGGGGAAGGGTAGGAGGGTGACCGAAGGCATGGTTGAAGAGGAAGATCTTGAGATGGGTCTTGAAGGAGGAGGTGAGGCGGAACTGTGCGATGGAGTTCCAGAGGGTGCTGGCAGAGAGGTTGAAGCCCCGCCCGCCAAAGGTGGGGCGGGCATGGTGGTGGACTTGAAGGGAGGCTGCAGCCCGCTGAGCGGAGGGAGTGGGACAGGTTGGTAGGGGGTGAGGAGGTCACAGAGGTAGGCAGGAGCAAGGCCGTGGAGGGCCTTGAAGGTGAGGACCAGGATCTTAATAAGTATATTAAATAAATAGAATCTATGAAGTCTTACGTGCACATAGAAGATTCACCAGCTGAATCAATCTCTACACAGCTGAGATCAAATATCTGGAAATACTTCGAATCTATCTCCACGCATGACTCAATATACTTTGTCTATTGTTTGGGATTGTGTGTAAGCATTAAAGTATAGTCAATGGAAGTGCAAATCATAATTTTCATATTCAAGCACTGCTAAGATGATTTCATGAGATGTCAACAATTATACTGGATGTAATTTAACTACTATCATAATCTGATGTCACATAAGTAGTGTTTCTGTCATTCAGGTACGTAGCTTTCATTCATTCAGTAGCTGAAAACAAAGCAAGGAATAGTGTTTCTTTTCAGCTGGAACTATAACTGGAAGCTTTGTAATGGAAGAATGGGATGGCCATCGATCCACGTTAAGTTCATACAGCAACAAATACATTTACTACATAATCCAATTTCAGAGATCCCTCTTTCTGCAACTTGATGTTATAAAGAGAATCAACTCAAGTTGCTCCAGGAGACTGGTATGTAAAGAAAGAGAGATGGTACGAACATTTAGCATCGTTTAGCTTGAGGATACATTCCCCATGGATTTGCCTCCTAATTTGTCACTATGTTCTTTGGAAAAAAAAATGAAATTGTAAATGCGATCCTATCCCTAAAATTAATGGACATCAATGTTTCTAATCTCAAAATATTTTCTGTTAGCAAGGCTATTTGATCTACTATGCTTCCAATATGAGTGATTACTACAGCTTGAGGTTCTGGTCATGTGTGTAGTCAATGGCATGGAGCCCAAACGCATGATGGCATTGCTTAATGTAAATCCAGTACCTTGTGATGCTTATGTGATATCATAAGCATCACAGGCTACTGGATTCTCAGACAAAAGAGAATCATGCAGAATGACTGTCATGTCTATTTCTCATTTTGCGTCAGTGATCTTTGAATGTCAAAGCAATATAGGACCACTTCTCCAGTATCTTAGGATCCAAAGCAGAATTCCTTGTATTGAGGTTTGTAACCTAGTTTCTTGGTAAATATCGCCGAGGTCCATCTTTGGACTTCCACGTTGAAATTAAGCAGGGCCAAATGGAGCGTTTTGCTCATTTGGCCGTACTCTGAGTCTTGCATTTGCCATAATTTGCCACATTATGTTCCAGCTTTGGAAGTACAAGTATAAATGAATCAAATGATGCTGCTCCCTTTTGAAGAATGGAGAACTGTTGTGAAAGGCATTAATAGTAATGATAATAACAACAATAATAATCCTTCAATCCACCACCTCTCCTCTCACCTCAACCTTCACGGCTCTGTCCTTGACTGGTTCAGATTGTACCTCTCACACCACCTACACTTCATCTCCACAAATGATTTCTCCTCTAGCCCCCACACCATCTTGTGCGGTTTTCCTCAGGGCTCTGTCTTTGGTCCTCTCTTCTTCAATATTTATATTCTCCCTCTTGGGTGACATCATCTGTCAGACATAAAATCCTGAATGAGAGCTAACTTTCTACAGTTGAACATCAACAAGACTGAGGCCCTCCTGATTGGCTCCCGTCAGCACCTCCTCACCTCAGGCACTGATAGCATCACCATCCATGGATGCACACTCCATCTTACTAAGCCAGTCTGGAACCTTGGCATCTTGTTTGACCCTCAACTATCTTTTCTACCCAATCTGTGCCATGACCCGCTCTGCCTCCGCAACATTGCCCGGCTCTGACACTGTCTCACACCGCAGGCCGCCAAAATCTTCATACATGATTTCATTACATCGAGGCTTAACTATGCAAACTCCTTGCTTGTCGGCCTCTCCAACTCCTCCCTGCATAGAACTTTGCAGCCCGTGTCCTCTTCCGCACCAGGCTCCGTGACTCTATCAACCCCATCCTCACCCGACTCTACTGGCTTCCCATCACACAGAGGATACAGTTCAAGATCCTGGTCCGCACCTTCAAAACCCACCATGGTCTTTCCCCATGTACCTCTGCGACTTCCTAACCCCCTACAATCCTGCCCGCTCCCTCCGTTCAATGCTTCACATCCCCCGCCTCGCTTGCCCCACTATTGGCAGATGGGACTTCTGTCATTCTGCCCCCACTCTCTGGAACTCCATCCTGCAGTCCCTCCACCTTGCCCCCTCCCTTGCCTCCTTCAAGACCCTCCTCTTCGACTGTGCTTTCGATCACCCTGCTTTCCCCTGCCCTCCACCCTCCCCGAACCCGACCTCCAGCTCGGTCCGAAACTCTGACTGTCCAGCGCCTTGGGATGACCTCCCGATGTGAAAGGCGCTTTACAAATGTAATTTTTTTGTTGTTACATTTGATATAGCGCCTTTCACATTAGGAGGACCTCCCAAAGTGCCTTGCAGGATATATTGTAAAGTGATGCGACTGTGTGGTGTTTTGTGAACACGTACGGTTAGTAGGTGATGCTTAGCTCTGGGCCTCAGCAGAATTCCATGCGCAAAGAAGCTTTGAGGGTGTGAAGCTAAGATTTTGATGTCTACAGCTTCTTACCAGTCACCCTGTATGGAGTAAATAAACTATTGATTCCAATAGAACTCTAGTTTCAAATACACCAGGAAATCAGGTGCAGGCTGACGTGGATATGATGGTGGTCTGCCACAGAACAAGAAGTCATGATACATCACGGAGCTGGTTAATTAACAGTTTAGAATTACAGATCCAGATACAAGTTAAGAAGGAGAATCTATATGCAAGTTAGGTCTTGCCACATTTGGAGTAGAAGGGCAGATTTAATTTGCATCTAAGTTTTGCGTTCAAAGAGGCAAATTTAGGAGGTACATTTAATATTCAATGCATCAAATATACCAGGTCATAAAAGGTGAGGGAGGAGCCCGTCAGGTCCTAGCAGAATTCTCAACGGTGACTTCTACGAAATCGGGCCCGGGGCATTGGACTTTCTGCCTCCAAAGGGGATAACGGCTATGGAGTTTTGTTTGCTTAAAATAACTGGCAGTCAAAGTCAATGAGCCACAAAACAAATGCTATGGGTTAGGCTTCATAGAAGTCACCGTTGAGAACATTTAATTTAATTGAGAAGGTGGGGAGGTTGAAGAGATGGGCGTTTGCAATACGTAAATCCTGGTACCTTTAATCAGATAAATATTAAAGGTACTTCCAGAGACTCAAGTGTGCATAATATTTATTACAATGTAGATAGACTGCAGAGTGGTTTTTAATAAGCATGAATATAAAGCCTGTTGCCAAAAGAGGGAACTAAAGAGACATACAACCCTGCAAGAAAAGGTGCAGTTCTGTAGCAACTAGTCACGTGTCAAAACACGACTAGATACTGTTGCCTGCATTTTCTTACTCAAATTCATTTATATGTAAATCTGATCCTAGCAAATCACAGGAAAATCCCATTTAGTTCCAGATGATCAGTATTTATACATCAATCCCAGTTATTGGTCTAGTTATGCAGTAAATTATCTTTATCCATTCCATCCTACTGAATAAGGTAAGATCCAATTTCACTGGAACATTGTGGAGGAATAACACATTTTACCCCTTGTTAAATATATCTATAATTTTTTTTAAAATTACATCGTTTGTACCCCGCAGTCACCATTAAACAGCATTAATTATGACTTGGGAATGACCACAGAGTATTAACCCTCATTGTTTGGTATCTGAGTTCACGATGCTGCTACGGTGCTACATTTGAACAGTTCATTTTAATCTGAATGAGACTGACCATTTTAAAGATCAGCGCACACTGAACAGGAACTAAAATAGTGTGGAAGCAAAAACAAATTAACTGACAACAAAAACCCCCCAAGACATGAGATTTTCTTTGAATGCTTAAAAAAAACCTTCAGGGGATATACTGGCTGCCGCATTTCCTTTACAAAATATTCAATCAATTCACTTACAGAATATTCCGTGAAGCGCTTTGAGACGTCTCGAAGACATGATAATGCGCTATACGAAATGCAAGGATTATTATTATTACAATCTGAAATTGTAACAGAAACAGAATCCCATTCCAGATTGTGGAAATCCCCTGCAAGGCACATATTTTCTTTGAATGTTTAAAGATTTTCTTTGGACTAGCTGAAAATGCAACAAGACTTAACCCATATTTCAACGATAACCAAAACGCCCCAAAACTTTGGAATGCTCTCCCTCAATCCCTCCACCTTGCCCCCTCTCTCCCCTTTTTCAAGTTTGGGTCGCACTCCCGACGTGAAAGGCGCTCTATAAATGTAATTTTGTGTTGTTCCACCTGAAAACCTTCCTCTTTGACCATACTTACGGCTACCTCCCACCACCCCCCCAGCTCGGAGTCAGGCTCCGCCACTGTTAAGCACTCTGAGAAGTTATCCTGAGTGGGGGGCGCTATCTAAGTGCAAGTTGTTGTTGTTGTTGTAACCATATAATGACTATTTCTTCAGAAAACGTACCTTAACTTGGTCACAGCATACATCCAATTCAGCACCAAGGCTACCAAATGTTTCCACTAATCAATACACTCTCAACATGAATACAATATTCTACCTTTATAAGTCCCTGAGATCGTATATATATGTATATATATCAGTATATATCCTGTAGATTCGAGACATGGGAGTCTGCAAAATAAATCCCTGAAATTTCATTCCCTGAAAAACAGCACTGCACACAAGATAGAAGTGTATAAATGCGATAATTCTTCAGAAGATGGTATATAGAAACCTTTACTTACCTCTTACAGTAGTACTGGAATGTTACATTATATTGGAAATAGAAAAAGGTGAATCGATGTGAAGTTCATTGCTGTTATCAGAGAGCAAAGACATTCCCTGTGAACAATTCCAGAGCATGAATGAACCATTAAACTGTGCCCAGATGAGCCTTGTTTTTTTTACACAGAAATTTACTGCAACTGAAGGAGCCGCGGTGTCCAAGGAAATACATAGGCACGGCTACTGTGCCATTCAATTCTACAAGCAAGCTGTTAGCAGCGATCTACAGATAATGAGAACAGTGGAGCAATGATTCGCCTTGACAAATACACTTTGATTTCAAGCCAACACTTTTCCATCCTTCTAGGCAAATCAATTTAGTTATTCCATGCACATTACATGCCTCCACCTGAACTATATATCAGACAAACGTGCTGAAAGGACTGTACTTTTGCAGGTTCGAAACAGGAAGTTGGTAATATGGAAGGAATACCCTTTGTAGTTTCACGTAGTCAACCAAGAGTCTCCCCATGCATGACTGGAATCCAGTGATGCCTGAATCAGAAGATCTCAAACATTGGTTATACACGGAGAAGTTGTAGTGATTTTAGATAACAGGGAACCTTTTCAAATTCCCGTGGCTGTACATCTCTGTCATAGATTCATAGATTCATAGAATGATACGGCACCGATGGAGGCCATTCGGCCCATCGAGTCTGTGCCGGCTCTTTGACAGAGCAAGTCACTTTCACTTACCCCAATCGCCAGCTTTCTCCCCATAACCCTGCAAACCCGTCTTCCCCAGATACCTATCCAATTCTCTCTTAAAAGCTGTTATCGAATCGGACTTCACTACCCTTTCAGTGAAATTGATGAGATTTTGCAGAAATTTAATGCCATCCTTCCCTCACCCCCCCACCACAGACAAAAAAACAAAAATTAAAGTACTACCAGCCTCAAGGAACTCACCAAAGAAATGAGATCCTTTAGAACAATGAAATGTAAATAATTGTAATGGTAACATTAGGGATTTGTAGCGTTAATCGGAGAAGCCGGTATATTTATTTGCAAATTCATGCTTCAAACAGAATCTTTTCTTCCTAATACTGTTTGTATGAAAAATTGAGACTTCATTTGGGCAATAAAAAAAAATGCAAAACCAAGTATCCCCCGAATGTGGATCAATGAACGTAGATCAATTAATCTGCTTCAAATTACCAGGTTTCTGCAAGATTCCTAGAGGTTCATTCTTCTCACCATTTGTGCTTACCATATATGTTACTTCTGGAGCCCATGCCAAAGGCAAAACATAAATTGAATGAGTTTCAGAATGTCAAATCCTAAATATGAAAGCACCTATTGCAAATTTTAATTTCCATTGACCACTTCTCTGTAGCGGTGTACAACAGCTCTGCAAGGCCGATTCAAGGGATTCGGATACCCCGCTCAAGTGGTATCATTCAACAACTGGAGGATACTTTGAAATAATAAAGCCATCAAAAGACCAAATCAACTGAATCATATTGGTATTGTAAATAATAATAATAAATTTGTCAATGAATCCATGACTGTTTGTGGGACACTGCTGTGTGCAATTGGCTACCATATTTTACCCACAAAATACAGTGAATTCATTTTTCAGTATATTCAGTATATTTTGAGGTGTCTCGAAGATGGGATAAGATGCTATATCAAATGTGACGATTATTATTATTATTATTATTGTACTGTTCCTTTTAAAAGCCACAGGGTAAACCAAATAATAATGGAGTAAGGAAACTTGCCTAAGGTGTTGTCCTGCCCAAGAATCAAACCCAGGTCCCTTTATTTGCAAGGCGAGTGGTCTAACCAGTACCCTATGACTCCACGAAAATTAATAATGAAAATATTTGAAATCCTCAAAAGAACACAGGGCATTAAAAATATAAAGCTTTCTGTTAATCATCCAGTTAGATCGGTCACTGAAACAAAGGAACTATACACAAAAACAATGTGAAATTTCAAGCTTACTAAGGTAGTAGGCAGTTTTATTCCAGGCAGCCAATTTTGCTGAGAATTAGGTATTGTGTACACAGGCTTGAAGAAATCCAGTTCTAAACTGGATACAGATATTTTATACGATTACTTTCTAGATTGTTAACCATGTTAAATCGGGGAAGAAGACCGACTGCGCTCCCCAATGAGAATAAAAATGCAACTGTCACAAAATCCATAACACTGATGTGTTGTTCCTAAATGGTCACTACATCCTCCTCCATTTTGTTTGCCTATTCAATATATATACAAAAATACAGGCAGAGTATAAACTCCCAAAAGTACACAGAGCACAGAACCCAAAATAGGAACTCAAATAATAGTGCACATTTGCATTATTGACTATATTCCTGCAACTACTTAAGACAAACCTGAGACCTTAAATTCCACCTGAAATGTTACCTGCAAGACCAGTTTGTCTTACAATTGCAGAGAATTATGGACAATTCTTAAATTCAATGTCAATTACTGGAATTCAGTATCTAAATTAAGAGTGATTTTTTTTGTAAAATGAAGTTGATGGCTTCACAGATCAAGACTAGAAGGAATATCGCACCTCTACAGGTTTCACAGTTAGCCTGAAGTTCCATTTTGCTCCCACTCTCCACATTTCTCTTTACACCTGCCGCAAGATTGGGAGATTGGTAGACATGCCCTTTACTTTGTAACGGATATCATTACTGTGAAATACATTCTGCATAAAAAATTTGAATTACAATTCAGTGAAGATCATAGAAATTAGAAGATGTTTGGTCAATTGAGCCTACAGTGGTGCTAGATCATCCACTACAGCTATCTATTCTAATCATAATTCTCTGCTCTCGTCATTCCCTTTAACATTATTCCTCTGTCCAATTCACTTTTAAATGTTTTGGCCTTCAATTCTTCAAAGGTCACTAACGCAAAACATTCCACATTCAAGACACCCTTTACAGGAACATGAATTCTTCTGCATGAACTCTTCTAAACTTCCCCCAGAAACAATACTAAATGTAAGCCACCTTGTCACCAATTTAGCAAGCAATGAAAATAAAGTTTCATCCTGTATCCTCTAAAAACAAGTCAGATTTTGGGATGCAGAATTATGTTCCATTTCACATTTTTCAAATCATGTTGAGAAAAACTGTCACCATTCCAGCTCCTGAAGTAACGTGACTGATAAGAGATAAAAGTCTTCCAAGAACAGGCTTCAGACTTAACTTCACATTTTACCAGTGATTTTTAGCTTGGAGAAGCTTGAGAAAGTTGAATTCAACCAAATGCCTTAAAGGCTTAAAAAATTAGGTAGAAACAACATCAACGTGAGTGAGAACCACTGGAGCTACAAGAGAAAGATAATCTCATTCTTCAGGCCAGAAGGCAAGAGGATTGGCAACTTGAAAGTTGCTTCACTGATCACGAACGGTGCCATGATGCAAGATTGACCCACTTATGGGACACTGAGACATACATTTATTACGGTGCTCCAGGTTGCACTAGACAAGGCAAGATTTTATCAAGTGGCAGATTGAACTGGAGTGGCATTGCTGCAAGTCAGATGATGCACCTCTGGTTTCCTTGTTAAGGAATCCCACTAGAATTTACCACATCGTATGTTAGACTCCAACAAATAGCAAACTCAACATTTTAGTACTAAACGTGTTAAATTCCAGTCCTCTACAGGAGTTGTTTTTGCTTCTACATGTCAAAAGATAATCAAATGCCAAGTGGGTAAAGTGATTTCAAAGCAAACTGTGTGGTTCTGTTTGGGTTTTGAAAAAGATTTTGGAGCAACTCCCAATTCATCGAAGGAGTAACAGAGGCTTTCCAGCAATAAAACTTTTTTTTATTAAAAAGCCTATTACTCAGCAGGTTCAATGTAGCAACCTCTGATTCCAACTTGATCATTGATTGCACTTAGATCTGATGTTGAGAGGCTCCCAAGGCATTGTACAAACTAGGGAATCACACTGTAAACAGCAGCCAGTGCAGCGTTTAAAAAGTATTGATTTGTAACCCATCTGTACATACCAACCTGTAACCCATCTACTGAATCGTTTTCAGCTGGAGTCCATGTTAAACGATTTTTGGAGGTGGAATTTTACTTAGTAAAAGAACTTCAACATCTTAATTCTCAAGTGGGTGCCTCTTTTATTCCAAGATGGTTGTGAGACTTTGAAAGGTAATCTGCTGTGTGTTAATCAACTAAGATACCGGGGGTGACATTCTTCTGACTTTATCAGTTCTCCAGCTGCTGTTGGAGGATGTGAGAAGGGGAGCACGTATCTCTCAATTCTGATAGGCCTAGAAGAAACCAGCCCATTTTTCTATCCAGCATTGCTACTAGGAATTGTCCTTAATAGTGTTAAGAGCCATGACATGAAGGGAAGCATGCCATTCAACCCTGTTTAAAAAAATCACTATTATAAATTATGCTCGAGAAGAAATTGCAATCTATTATTTTCGTCTCTCTCTTTCGGATGGTTTCAACTTTATTTTGTATTTATTGTAACAAATATATAGTCTGTATGCTTGACAGCAATTCCCTCTTAAGCACTTTGAGACGCTGTGACTTACTAAATTAAATGCAAGCAAATCCAGCCTTCTATTTAAGGTCCCTTAAGGGCAAAATTGTGTTCAATTCAGGGAAAAGAATAGCTTTTCACATATCGAACAGACTTCCCATGAACGTTTAAGGAACTGTTAAAAAGATTCGATTTAATAGATTAAGCACTATTTTCACAATTAATCAACATGAAAATTGCTGTATTAATATTTGCTTGTAGGCTCAAATTCTTAGTAAATCCAAAGCAATACCACTTAAGAGGTTTTTAAATTGATACTCTGCAATCTGTAGTTACTACTGATGTAGGCTATACAATGATGTGCTGTGCCCTTAAAACTATCAGTAGATGGGCAGAGATGTAAACCATGAACCAATAATTGCATCACTATAAACACAATGTAAATGCAATTAAATAGACTCAGTAAAAAAGATGGCTTTTTCCCACTATTTTTAAAAAAAAATTAGATCCACAATGACTCAATCAGTTTCCTGTGCAATCTCATAAGGGGTAACCAATGTGGAAGTAATTGTCTAAACCCAAAGTAAAAAAAACAGAATCATTTAAAAAATAAATGTAGAAATACCTCTTTCTATGCAATAGATGAAAAAGAATCTATTGCAGTCCTACCCAATCCTAATTGTTTCCCTTCATTACAGTGCATCATACTTTTAAAAAAGGGTGTTGATTCAAGAGGCAGTCTGAACCACTTGATGTACTCTTCCCTCCTTTGTGAGATTAATGGTATCAGGCTTCGCACCTCTATCAACGCCATCCCTGCCAAACTCCATCAGCTCCAGGAACCAGCGGATTAAGTTAAACATTCTGGTGCTGACCTTCAAATCCCTTCATAATATGGTTTTGCAATCTCTTTCAATTTCATTCGCTTGCTGTATCTTCTGCTCCTCCAAATCTGCATTTCTCATTGACTGCTAGTTTCTTCCTCCATCCTAACTCTGTTCCACGATTGATGGTTGAGCTTCTAGCCACTATGTTGCCGCCCACTCTTTGAAACTCTTGCCCCTCAAAATCGCTTGCTTTGCACCTTCTTGCCATGCCTTCAAACCCTTTCAGTTAAACACCTGTGTGTTATGCTGCAAGAAGCGATCTCTGAATATCAGAATGATTCAGAGAAGTATATTTTGTATTTCCTATTCAGAGTAATGCTTTGCACGTGCATAACTAAGGCTGTGTGCAGAGCTCTGTTATCCAGCACTGAATGACATTTAGCTTGAATTGTTCTTAAGGAACAGGAGTGCCAAGAATTATAAATCTGCAGAGCCTGCAGAGGTAAATTCTAATTATACTGCAGTAAAAATGACATTGAATTAATTTCTGAGACCATAGCGTGCATCAAATCAATACCAGCTGTGGCTCGAGCATCTTCACACCTACCGCCACTCCCTGTCGCAAGCAAAAGATATTGCAACAATAGCTCTAAAATAGCTCCACGCCCACCACCTCCTCCATGCACCCTCTCACGCACCCTCAATCATCACATCTAATGTGCTAAGAGGTCATGGACTTCCTTACCTCTAAAATTGACAACATCCGCTTGGCAGCTTCATCCTTCTGCCCCATGTCATCTACCACCACCCCCATTCCGTCTCCCTCACCCATTCTACCCTCAGCACCTACCACAGCCCCTATCCTACATTCATTTGCCCCCATCTCTCCTTCCTCTCTCATCCACCATCAACACAATGAAACCCACCACCTGCTGCCTCGACCCCCTCCCCACCCAACTGATGATCACCCAGATCCCCCTCCTTTGTCCACTGCTGGCAGACACTATTAACCAGTCTCTTTCCTCAGGATGAATCCCACGCCCCCTCAAAATCGCAGTCATCAACCCCCTCCTATAAAAACCTACCCTCGATCCCTCCAACCTCAGCCACTACCGTCCTACTTCAAACCTGCCATTCTTTGCCAAAGCTCTGGAAAGCTTTGTTACCAAACAACTTTGTGCTCACCTCTCCCTCCACACCCTACTCGAACCCCTCCAGTCCGGTTTCCGCCCTGCCCACAGTATAGAGACAGCGCTCGTGAAAGTCACAAACGATATCCTCTCTATCTTTGACCAGGGCTCCCTCTGCCTCCTCGTCCTCCTGGATCTCTGCTCTGCGTTTGAGACAGTCGATCGCACAGTCCTCCTCCACCGCCTTTCCTCCATCATCCACCTCAGTGGGACGGCACTCGCTAGCACTACATTTCTGCTAATGACTTTTCTTCTTGCTTCCACCCGGTCACCTGCGGGGTACCCCAAGGAGCCATCCTTGGCCCCCTTCTCTTCCTCATCTATATGCTCCCTATCGGTGATGTTATTCGCAGATACGGGGTTAACTTCCACATTGTATGCGGATGACATTCAACTCTACTTTTCCACCTCCAGCTGCAAACCCCAGTCCCCTGAAGTTCTGTCAACTTGTCTGTCGGACATCAAGAGCTGGATAAGCACAAATTTCCTGAAGTTAAACGTCATCAAGACGGAAGCCATACTCTTTGGCTCCCGTCAACATCTTCTGTCCCATGGTTTCGATCTCTTCAACCTACCTGACCTGTCCTTAAAACTCTCTGAACCAGTGCACAACTTAGGCTTCAGGTTCGATCCCCGGTTATCCTTCCTCCCCCACATCCAGTCCCTGACCAGCACCACTTTCTTCCACCTCCGCCACATTGCCCTCCTCCAACAATACCTCACCCCAAAAGCTGCTGAACCCCTTGTCCATGCCTTTTTCACCTCTCGGCTGGACTACTCTAATGCCCTGCTCGTTAGTCTCCCCTCTTCCACTATTCACAAAATTCAACTCATTCAAAACTCCGCTGCCCGCATTCTCAACCACACCAAACTCCGTACCCCGATTACCCCAGTCCTTGCCAAATTCCACTGGCTCCGTCACAGAGTGGATCCACTTCAAGATCCTCACTCTAGTGTTTAAATCCCTCCATTCCTTGCAACTCCCCATTGCAGTACCCGCTTAGCCTCCACTCAACTGGGTCTGGCCTCCTCCGTGTTCCCCGAATCCTCCGCACCATCATTGGCGGCCGTACCTTCAGCCACTACACCCCGAAACTTTGGAACTCCCTCCTTCAACCCGTTTGGTCTGCCCTCTCCTTCCCCATCTTCAGGTCGCGCCTGAAGACCTTCCTCTTTGAGCGCACCTATGATCACTTTCCCCCTCCCTCTGGCTCGGCCTCGGGCTCCGCCATTGTTAAGTGCTCTGAGTCGCCGCCCGGCATGGAGGGCGCTACATAAGTGCAAGTTGTTGTTGTACCACTAAAATTTTATTTATTCTGCACTCATATTGTCGATTTGATGAAAAAACTTGTGTTCAAAGGTGCAAAATGTGCAGTGTTAGTGTATAAAGTCGTACGTTAGTAATTGTGCTGAAGTAAAGTGGCTAAACTATACTGGAAGAAAAATATTGTCTGCTTGAATTTTATCATCTGCATATGTGGGCAGTCGTGAGTTATGCTTGTCTAACTCAGTCAGCTACACGTGCTCAGTAAAACTGACTCATGGGGATACTGTCTTTCCGAGCATGTGGAAAACTGCCACTGGAGAGGAAATAAGAACAATTACATAATGGAAACCTCAGCTTGGGGTCTAGCTTGGCAAGCCAATCTGAGTGTGGCTGTGCTATGGAATACTTTGGTTCATGCCTTGGGCTAATTTTCTCAGCAGTTGTCAGTGATCCCACTCACACTTTTGCATGAAGTGAATAAAGAAATCCCAGTGTACCTGCTGCATCTTCCTGTTCCCAATCCTTTGAAACAAAATGTGTGCTGATTTTAAATCTCTTAAACATAGCACTAACATTTGCTGCAATTAATTTTATTCAGGGGATTTTAACACTTACACTGCCAGCTGAATTTCGAGTCTCCTGTCTGAACAGCAGAGTTCTGTTCATTTTTGCTTTAGTTATTGATACTGCGAAATATACTAGTATTACAGCAATAGTTACTTATAGCTGTTATAAATGCCTTTAAGGTTTAAGTACAGTCTCAAATAATGGGATCCGAGTCCTGAACAATTAAATACTGGATCCTAAGTTTCGAATAAGGTTGAGCAAACTGGACTGAAAATGGCTTGTTTATAGTCTGTTATCTGAACACACTGGAATTGCTACTTCCCTTTAGGCAGGATCTAAAAATTATGAATGGAATCCTTGCAGCAGGCTTTTGATGATTGCTCTGGATATAACTGTCGTGGGAGTTTTGATCGTCAGAATCCTCTCTTCAGTGCAGTTGCTGCATGGCCATGTGAGAGTTTACTCCTACGCACTGGCTTGTTAACTTGCTCTAGCATAGAAGCATAGATCCACACAGCAAAGAGCTCACTTGTCTCACCATTATTAGGAAAAGCAGAAAAGATAACATTTCCATACCTGAGCAATTCTTCAAAAACTTGGATTATAAGATAGCCAGTAGCAGATCTAGAAGGGAGTTTTGGAGGAATTTCTTTACAACAGAGAATACAATACAATTCACATTTATATACTGTAGTATATTTCATGTCGAGAGTTGTCTCAAGGCACTTAAATGGTGAAAATGTGGAACTCACTAACTCACACCAACTGTGGTTGGAGGAGAATGTATCAATGTATTTAAAAAGAAAGTTAATACATGCATGAGGGTGAAGGAAATAAAAGGATAAGGAAGAGAGAATTAGGAAGGCTGGAGTATTCATGTGGAGTATAAACATGTGCACAGACTCAGTTGAGCCAAAATGGCCTGTTTCCATTCTGTAAGATTCATTGTAATTCTATGCATCAATTACAATAACTGTAACAACAATTTGCATTTATAATAATAAGCCTTGCATTTGATCTAGCCCATCATCACATCTTCGGGATGTCTCAAAGCACTTTACAGATTATACCGTAAAGTGAATTGACTGTATAGTTTGTGGGTGAAACACAGCAGCCAATTGCGCACAGCAGCGTCCCACAAACAGTCGTAGATTGAGTGACCAAATTATTATTATTATTTGAAGGGATTATTACCCCTGGAAAAGCGATCCGCCAGTCGACTAACAACCGGGTTCCTTCTTACTGCTAGGTAAACAGAGGCGGGTGGAATAAGAAAACTTGCTTAATGTTTTCCCTGCCGGGAATCAAACCCAGGTCCTCTCACTTGCGAGGCGAGTGCTGTAGCTAACACGCTACAGCACTCCACACCAAAACTCTATAGGACTCCACACTGATAGGTTACAGGACTTATATAGTGCCTTTCACACGGGGTAGTGTCTCAGGGCACTTGACTGTATTACTGTTACAATGAATGCACTATATTTCACTATAATGCAATCCAATAGTCAGATAGAATTAGATGGATACACTTACAAATGGAAATTTCCATGTTTGGAACGGAATGTGCACTCTCTCCTTAAAGGGGCAATCCTGTTTACCAAATTCTAAAGAATAATAATCGTAAAGTGGCAAGAGCCAAGGCTTGGAAATCCCAGAGTGCATGTTGAGGTACTGCTGGAGTCTAACCAGCTAAAACCACATAACTTGCCATTGAGAGCATTGTCCAGCAAGCTTCCTGCTGTTTGTCCATCTAGGATTTACTTTAATTCCACATTTCTTTTAAAAAAAATTAAATTCTTCTTTACCTAAATCTATCCAATTCACCTACCAGTTGAATATTCAACAAATGGCAAAAACAGAATACTCCATGAAGGAAAGCCTGAGAAATGGTGATTTACATCCCACTTACAGCAGTGACCAAACACCCATGAGATTTAACAGATCCATCCTAATGATGGAATGTAAATTATAATCCACCATTCCTCATGGTACACATCTTCCAGTGATACTGTAACTTGCATTTTCAGCCATGAGTTGAAAACAGCAGAGTTTTTCTCATATGTAAATTGATCCATCTAGAGGTAGAGATCATGTTCATGCAATCCTGAAAATTACTTCCAGCAGCAGATTGCAAAGCTCACTCAAACACCAGGCAACAGAGATGCCAAGAAAGCAGCAGATTATAATATTTATCTGCAGTTTCAGTCAGTCACCTGATACTAAAACCACGTTGTTCCAGACTGAAGGCGTTTGGGAAAAATCTGACCCAATTTGATCCTGAGCTCCCCAAGAACTAAATAAGGCTGCCCAATTGCTAGAAAATTATCTATATAGATGACAAAGTGGGAGTTGAAGTTTCAATACTCCATCCTCCTGAAGCGTAGAAACCAAATAAAGCTTAGCTATTGCCTCAGGAAGAAAGAATGCAGTTCAATAGTGCAAAAGGTTTGATTTTGCTCCCCAATCATACCAAACACAGTGTCTGGTCGTGCTAATAGAACAAGTTCCATTTAAAGAAATAAAATTTTCTTATTGATGAAATGTACAGTTATTTATAGCGTTCAATGGTTTTACATTTGTTTCATCCCATTTGCAGTTTATTTCAAGTTATTCAACCATTTAACAACCATAAACTGCATTCTTTAAATTGCTCACAAGGAAACGTTTCAAGATATACTGCAAGACGTTCTTGGTTTTGTCAAAGTGAAAAACACACAGAAAGTAGACAACATTAGGCAAAAATTCTGCCAAGTAACACAAATCTGACTGCTCCATTACAAGGTCATCTATCATTATTTAGTGACATCTGATAAATTGCTCCACTGTGGTCGAGTGAAAACTTTAAATCCTTATATCATTTCCAGGATCAGCAGCTTAGGGCATCTATTATTTTCAGAATGACTGTCGGATTCATGACAAAATCCTGTCATTGCACACTTCCAAGTGTTTTGCATGTGTAGTGCTTGAAAGATACTGCTTTAATCTAAGCTATCATAACTGTTTGGTACTGCATTAGATTGCATCCTATAAATTATAGGGCTCTTGACATTTACAGCTTTTTTTGAGTTAAATGTTTCCACCAAGCTTTTAGTGATTCAACGGTTCAGACGCAATAAAGCTGAACAGTTAATAATATTTAAAGTGCATTCCAATTAGTCTCTGTGACAGCCGGGGGTGGGGAGGGAGAGGTAGGAAATACCTATGGTAGACAAACAAACCAATTCGGCCTTTTTTAATTTGGCTAAGCAATTACAGGCTTTCCCGCACTCAGTTGCAGGGTATGTATAGGATATTGGAGCTTTCTCACCTACTGTACTCAGCAAATTGTAAGGAAAGGTATTAAATCGAATAGAACTCTTAAAAACATTGTACACACAGGAAATCACTTGAAAATACAATTCTAAATTTTAAAAACAATTAGTTTGTAACAGTAAATTGCACCAGATAACTTGTGATTTACACTGAATTTATTAGCAAGATGCTTACAAGGAGCTACTTTTGCACCATTTTTGGTGCTCACTTCTAGCAATTCATGTGTGTCATTTGGATGAGATATTAAACCGAGGTTTTGCATGTTAATAATGATATGCTGGCTCAGGATTCTACATAAAATAGTCTTAAATTGTTGGTTTCACTAGTGAGACTGTTGGTCTCGCATGTCAGTTTGCATGATCCACAGCACCGTTCAAAAAGAGAAGGACATTTCTTCCGGTGTCCTGACACCCAAATAAAATTGATCGTGGTAGTTTGTTGGACATTTGTGGTGCAAATGGCTGCCACGTTGACTTACAGTCACTAAATTTGATAGAAATTACATATAAAGTGGCTTCAGATTTTTTATGTGATACAACTATATAATGTACAGGTTCTCTCTTTCACTAATAAGTATGCATGTCTGTATCACCAATTGACAACGTAAAGGAGCTTTAGGGCTGGTTAATAGAATCATAAACAAACTTACCTTCAAGCCTGAAGGCAGTATGTGCAGCAACAGCTTTCATTTATTATTGTGTATTTTAATGAGTCCCAAAATGATTGACAATTTCTGCTTGCATGACCCGATTTCCCTGGCAGAACACTCAATCGGCAGAAATGATGAGCTCATTCCTGTACTTGTTAGAGTGCATTTCACGTGGCTGCAAATTTGCACCCAGCAATGTCCCACAACAACAACAAATAACATTTATATAAGCCCCTTTTACGTCAGAAGGACTTCGCAAGTGAATGACGAATTTTATAAATGAACCATCCTGAGACCAACAGAGTTGTGGATAAACTTGCAAATTTTGAAGGAGGAAAAAAAATCTCATTATTGATCTTGATTTACTGAATTGTTAGCACCAATAAGGATTGGAAAACAGGAATCATTTATTTTCCAACAAGTACTCCTACTTCAGCTCTGTAAAATAGCCAAATGAAAATATCGTTATGTTTTTCCTCAACAATTTGGCAGTGGCCATCTCAAAGCACCTTTAACTGATTCGCTTTCTTCCCAAACCATGCTTTCCACCCCACAATTAAGTTCAACAATCTAAAGCTAATTTATGTAGAATCCTGAGTCAATGGGAAGCTTAGCGATTCGGATTTCACATGTCGATCCTCGCAGACAGCAGAGAGAGGATGAGGAACATGCATGTATACAAGTCTGTGGGTCACACCAGGCTGAAAAGAGACAGGCAGAGAAAGAGAAAAATGGGCAGACAGGTACAAAATGTAAAATACTGTCGAATGAAGGACAGGGTGAAATCAGAGTTACAAATTGTATTTTACTTTTACAAAGAGTTTGTATTTACAATATTTATTTTAGTGGACTAGAAACAGTAATCCTAGTGTTTTAGGAGCTTTATTACTCCATTAGTGGTGGGGGTCAGTATCACAGTTTAAAATGCACTGAATTGGCTGGAACAGAGACAGGAGTCTCCATAGCACTTTTAAGGGTTAAATAATACCCACCAAGAAACATTAATTTAAACGCAGCTCCTTCCAGGATTTTGTTAAGCTAAATCGGTAACTAACAAAAAGCTTACACCCAATTAGCATTTTGAACGTTGATACAAAGGTCGGACAGCTTCTCAAACACCAGCTCCCTTCACTGAAGCTTCATGCCATTCCATTCCCAATGAAAGTGCAAACTTCAAAGATCCCTGTACCACCATGCCTAAAAGCTAATAGCTTTCAAAACAAGCTGTACGTTGCTGCACTAAGTCAGGAAATCCTCCTAACTTGAGGGTTCCACGCATAAAATTACTCATTTACATGGAAATGGGATATTCTACCTCCTTAAAGAGATGTGAATTCAGCATCAAGTTGGAAGGGGTGAGAGAGAGAGATTATTATCTGCAAAGCAGCTGTTGCCCATTTCTGTCTTCAAAAAAAGTGTTAGGCACTTTTTTAAAAATAGTTTCACTAAAATATTTACATATTAATTAGAGGGTCTGGAAAATTCCAATGCCAAGTTGATTGAATCTCCACCCAACTGCTCTGAAATGTTGAAAGACCCTTTCCCCAACCACCAATGCCTCAAACAATGAGTGATAATAAGGAGCTGAAAGATGACCGCAATGGGCAAGTTACATTGTGCTTTTTCTCTCCTGGTCTGTGTTATGGGATTAGATGCGTTCATCTGGGCTATAAATCACCTTTACACAACCTCAACAGACTGCTGAAAAAAACATTTGAACTACTGCATTATGGTGTATTGAAGTTGATCACCTTGTAGTTAAGGCAGCTTCAGAATAGTCAATGGAGAACTGGATGAACATGGTAAAATTGAACACTACAAAATGCAGCCAAATCACTCTTCATTTTAAAAGCCACACATCATTATAAAACATAAGAAATCACATCTTCATCGACAAAAATAAAAGGTGTATATCAAATGATAATTATTATTCTAAACTGAAACCGATTCTACAAAAGAAAGTTCATCCATCTACAATGGTCTATGACAGCGTGGTCGAAATGGCAGTGTGTAGTGTGCAGGGGTGAAGTAAGGTTGATTCACCATCCTGCCACCCTAACTGTACTCATCAGTAATAGCTTTGCTGTTGGCAGTAAACCAGTAATGTGAGCTCACCATGAGCTTTTACTTGGTTTCCGGAATAGCTTTGGAGCCCGGCTATATTCTCCCCATACTGAGAGCGAATAGCAGAAACCTACTGCATTTTATCACCTCTTTAATCTCTCAAACAATCACACATATGGATGCATCTATTTTGTAAGCTCATTCTTAAACATGAGAAAATAAGTTTAATAAAGGATAACTTCAATTTAAAGTCAAAAGGTTACTTTACCATAATGGTTAGCCTTTCTCAATGTCCAACTGAAGAAGCTGCTTGGGTGAAAACTGCTGGTTTGTTTTTAGAGGTGGGTCACATCACTTACCCACTATTCAGAACCCTGCCCAGGAAGTGCTTTTGCATAACTTTTGTGATTCAAATGTGACATTTGGCTTCAATAACAGAATTTCAAATTCATGAAATATTCCCCAAAAGCTTCCTGAGCAAAAAGATGAGGATTATAGAAATTTAAACCTAATAGGAATTCAAGTGTAAATAATGGTTCAAAACCTCAAGCAATTTTCTGATGCAGCTAATTTTCCTCTATAATATCATAGTGAATAAACAGAAATATCACAGTTAGATGACAAGTCATCTTTCTTTTCCATTCCTCAATTCTCCTCAAAGAAAAGGCTTGTGCTAAGATACAGTCCCAGATGCCTACTCAAATGTCCATTCTTTATTTCTGAGCCCAGATAGTAAGCATGAGCAAACTATTTGAACATAGTGGGCATTGCAGTCAAGTGTAATTCTGTTCTCACACACATCCACATGAAACTTTCAAGTAGGACTCATTGGATGGCTATTGGGAGTACTGGATCTGGCTGATTTTTTTTGTTTCCCCCATCCCTAGTCAACGAACATGGAGGGTAATGTCATATCTTGCCTACAACCCCAGCTCCCTCAGCACAGACAGTAGGTAGATTATGGGATTTTTCACTTTCACTCTTAAAATATAGGATTACTAAATTAGCTATTGGGATATCCATACTTGTATAAGAAAAATGAAAATGCAGTATTACACTGTGCACATTCCCTCTCATAACACACACTATAATTATTGAATACAGGGCCCAAATATGGAAACCACATAAACATGCAATTAGCAATTTAAATCACTCAGTTGAAAGATATCAAGGGTTTACAAACCAATAAAATGGGGGAGGGAGAGAGGTTAAAGCTTAGCAAAAGTTTATAAATTATAATTCATAAGTATAAAGATGTCCAATGCAATCAACCAAGTGTAATACTGCATTTTCATTTTTCTTATACAAGTATGGATATCCCAATAGCTCATTTAGTAATCCTATATTTAAGAGTGAAAGTGAAAAATAGGAGTCCTGTATCTCAGTGGTTAGAGCACTTGCTTTGCAAGCGAGAGACCTGAGTTCAATTCCAGTCAGGGCGAAACCTTGGGCAAGTTTCCTTACTCCACACGCCTAATAATAATCCCTCCAAAAACCAAAAACAATAATAAATTGGTCATTTTTAATCTACGACTGTTTGTGGGACATTGCTGTGCGCAATTGGCTGCCGCGTTCGCCCACAAATATACAGTCAATTCACTTTACAGTGTGTTCTGTGAAGCACTTTGGGACTTCCTCCCGACGTGAAAAGCGCTATATCAAAATGCAAAGATTATTATTATTATTATTAAGATAATACATTTAAGAAAAGGGTGGCTGATGCACCTAACCCTTATTCCACACTATTAATAAAAAGTGATAAGTAGCTATACTGATACTGTTACAAAAAATGTCGCAGTCACTACATATTAAAATGCAAAACCCTCAACTCACTTGTCTTCATCGACAGTTTCCTTAATTACTAATTCAAGTGGGAAGAGGTAAAAGCAAGCACCCGTGTACACACTGTGCAGGACAAATATACTGAGCATATGTTTCCGCATTTCTATTTGGAATTCTCATCCAGCTGTGCAGAGTCTGGATAGAGATGAGGGGGCGAGCACTGCGTGGGAGAAAACCATAGCAAACTGCCTCATACAGCTCCTTAATGCATTTGGAAATGAACAATTAAGCCTGCAGGGAGCTTGCTTCTGCAAATGATGTGCCAAACTGCGTCAAGAGTCTCGAGGGAACACAGAACGTAAACTAGCAAAGGATTTCTTTCCTTTACTGTTTTTTTTAGAAGAAAGGAAACATAACCCTGCCAGACAGCCCATTATATGAAGATTGCGTTTATTACAGCAACAGTAGTCTTTCTGAACATGAACATTGCTACAGGCAGCAGCAAAGATTTGCCACCATCATCATTATCATATTCATCAAGACACAGAAAGCTTCCAGTTCAGTAATAATGCTTGATGGTCATGACGAGCCAATAGAGAAGTGTGACTGCACTTTTTCCATGGAATCTATTACAAGCGCTCTCTCCATTCCAAACACCTCTCCCTCTGCACCCCCCCACTACAAACCTGTACACAGTGTGCTAGGCCTAGGGCCTCTGCGCACTGTTTGCTCCGGTTGCGCATGCGTGGGAGTGTTGGGATCGCTGAAGTGATGTGAGCGGGAAATCGGCTTCACCCGTGAAACTACTCATTACTTTATGGGGGGAGCAAAGAACAATCAAGAAGAAAATATATAAATACTTTCCCATACAGAATTAACCAAATATGCGTAGTGTATTACACAGGATTTATTTATGTCCCACTCCCAATCTCTAATTATATTAGTAATTTAGGCTCCGTCTACCTTGATACGGGTGGACGTAAAAAGACCATCCTGCGGTCACTACTTCAAAGCAACATGGAGTCTTTCTCCTGGTTATCGTGATTTACATTCCCCTTCAAATCCAAATTGATTCCCAAGTTCAAATAAATTGGCTGATTATCAATTTTTTATTCATGGCATATTGCTGGTGCTGATTTTCTGCTACCTTTGCTCAAAATATTCACTTAATTTCTGATCAATATTTTATACAGCGCTTTGAGAAGTTTATTTTGACGTAAAATGTGTTATATAAATATGAGTTCTTGTTACTGATTTATAATGCAGTTAAGGTGCAATAAATATATCAAGCATTTGATAACAATTACTTTTAAAAATCACATTACAATAACCATTGATCAGATGACACTTTCGTTTTAAGGAGGTTGTTATTCGAATATTGTCCTCAGTATTTTATTGATGATACTTAATCTGCAGAACACAAAACAGGAATTCAGTGGAACCCTTAAGAGTTCCATTAGACAAATGACAGCGTCATGAGGTCTATCTTGCCTTATAGCACCTTATCACATTGTCAAAATGTTTCAAGCACTTCACAAGATTTATGTAAAGTTTCATGACTATTTCTAGTGAATTCAACTGCCAATTTGTGCCCACAAACAGCCATGAAGTGAATGACCAATTTTATCTGGGCGATTTTTGGTCAAAGAAGCGGAAGACACTCCCTTCTTTCTGAGGAGTGCCTTGGTATCTTTAACATCCACCTGTAGAAAAGGTAGATGGGATCTCGGTTTAACGTCTCATTCAAAAGTAAACAGGAAACCTTCCATGGAATTGGTAATATTTCACTAAAATAGAATGCAGGGTTTGTTGGGAGCATGTCTGAGCAATTCAAAGTCACAAACATAAACATAGATTAGTTTTGAGAATTTAAATTTGCTCGTTCTCTTAGTTCCAGCAGGCAGATTGACCGCCTAGGAAAAAAAACATGACATTTAGTTCAATGATAATCCTGAAATATTCGCACTTCATTTGCTGCAGCAGTAGTTTGTGGACCAAAGCATAAACAACTACAGATTGTGGTCTAAGAGATAACGTACAGAGGGTGGGGGTAGAGAGGCTGAAGGCTCGACTGTCGATGTTGTGGTGGGCCAGGCAGGGGAGATGGAGCGGGCCAGAGCCTGCTGAGCGGGGCAACAGACAGGTTGATAAGGGGTTAGCAGGTCGGAGAGGTAGGAAGGGGACAAGACCATGCTACTAATGCTCTTTATATTTATCAACCATTTACAAACCAGCAGCAAATTTCAAAAAATTTAACGAAGTACTTTCCTTTAATTCGTTTACAAACATCAAGGACAGAGAGCTGACTCTTTGCTGGCCGCTGGCCCCCAGACAAGGCTTTTTTCCATTTATCATCCCCTTCTATATCTTATTGCAAAGCCAATTTTCAGTCAAACTAGATAATCTATCATTAAATCCATGAGCTTCAACTTTCTTTAACGGTTCCATATGTGAGATCAAATGCCTCCTGAACATCCAAGTAAATTATTTCCACTGCATCCACTAGTTTAGTAACATCCTGAAAGAATTCCAGTAGATTTGTGAAGCTTTACCTATTGCTTTGAAATCTCTAGCCTCTATGCTCATCCTATAAGATGCTCTCAAGCCTATTCCTGACTGGATATGTGAGGCTGAACCAGTCTAGAAATTTAACTCAGCTCTCCCTTTTTTGATATAATGGGAATAAATGTGTAATATTCTACAGTTCGCAGGTACAGCTCTAGTGTTAATGCCACAAAATATATAGTTAATTCACTTTACAGTATATTCTGTGAAGCGCTTTGAGACATCTCGATAACGTGATAAGGCGCTATATCAAATCCAAGGATTGCTATTATTATTACTACTCTAACCTGACCATTTTGATACCAATCATATTACTGTACTCATTCAAAACTGCTGGGTTGGTTCTATTGGATCCATGAAACAGCCTGTAGAGCCCAATTTGTTCTCGTTTTTCAGAGCAAACATTTTATGTACAATGTTAGGGCACCTTTACATTTGTATTTAAATATGACACATCCTGAACTAATTGACCAAACTGTGTTTAGTTTAAAAATTCTTTCAAATATTGTACTTGACTAGTACATGTTATGATTTTAACATTATATTACCATATTTTTTAAGGTTATGTACTATGCAGCATAACTTGAATCTAAATCTCTAAACATTCACTATGCCTATGTATACAATTAAGGCAGCTAAATCAGTGCCTGCAACATCCCACAATGAGTAATGAGATGAATATCTACATTTAATATCCATTTTTGCGATCAAGGAATATTAAAAAAAAAGCAAATGTACACAAGGAAGAATATTGACCCAGCTTCTGCCAGCTCTCCACTGGAGTTGCCTACTCTAATTCCATTTTCAGGTGTCTGAAGCATGCAGAAATCCATCACCATGTTTAAGAGTATCCAAACCAAGTTGAGGATTCTATGCATCCCACCTACACATTGGAAATCCCAGAGAAAGATTGTGGGAATGGAATGCGCACTCTCTCCCCAGAGGGACGCATTTTGCTTACCTAATTCTGGAAAGTATTAGGCGCACAGAGGGTTGGCTTGATTCTGATAATCCATTGCCAAACATGACACCTTGAAACTAGTTCAGCTCCAAGGAGACACCACTTGTCTTCTCTCCTCCACCCCCCTCCCCCAGGAGGATAGTCACTAGTTCATCGATTGACATCCAACAGGCGTGAGCTTGAGCCCTCACTAGGTGGATGGTTTGGGGCTTTCTTTGTTAAAAAATTGGTAGGTTGGTTGGTAGGTTGGTACCAGGAACTCCCTGCAAGCTTCCTGGTGGGTAACACAGCTCAGCATGAAATGCATCTTCCTGTCCAAAACTTGGGCACTTATCCTTTCCCATTGAGCAACTCTAATTTAATTCACCTGTTCTTTCCTGATAACTATTAATATTATTTTTTCTTCAAGTATTTAATCTCCTTTTATTGTGTTATGCTGTTATAGTTCCAACTTCTACAGCCATTGGTGCTAATTTGCACCATACACCACCAACCCTTTGTGTAATTTAAATTTCAATTGAATTCAAGTGCTCTGAGATGCTGAGATTAGATGGTAAAGCGTGTTATATAAATGCAAGTTGTTGTTGTTGAATTTTACACAAACTCCCCAATAGTGAGGAATAAAAACAAATCTATTTTTATAGATTGCAGAAACTGTATCACAAAACGCAAACTGCCCACAAAAGCTACAATATGATTCCAATGAGCAGAGCTGTTCAACATTAACACCAATGTCTGCCATCAATACAGTAATGTCATCAAAATATGTTTTCCAATACAATGCACCAAACATTTAAACATTGCAACAAATAGATAAGCTATTTAAATGAAGTCCCAGTTTCTTGATGGATTTATAGCAGATAAATGTATTCAATACCTGTATTTTCACATGCTAAAGTCAATATATTTCAAATTACCACCTAATCACACTACATTCAGGAAATCGATAAACAAATAGCATTACCACTTCATGTTCCTTATCTGATTGCAGGAATCACTGTTGTTACTAACGTCACAACAAACAAGGAAGCTTTTGTTTTGGGGGTTATTTTTATATGCGCCACCCATGTATGCAAACGCCAGATGGTAATTTTACTAAACCAAAAAAAGGCTACATTGATTACAATGCAGATGATAATGAAGGGGATAAATAGTGAATGAGGAAACTCTCTCTCATGACAATAAGAAAACAATTACAATGATTAACTCCTGTAATTAAACAACTCAGTACTAGTGTAAGAAGATAATTACAAGCAACAATACATTAAAACCTGAATCAACGAATGCACCTTGTAATATTTCTACTTACAGTATTCTTGAATGCAATTGTAATGTAATGGGCCGAAGGGCTTTCTTCATCTGAGCCTGTTATGTGATTTGTTATTATATTAACTATACACAAAGGCATGCACACAAGGTACACATCTCCAAAGCAAATGTAACTTTTTAATTGTAATGCTCAAGAATGAAAAAGGTCATAACTGGTTGAGAATCCTCAGGTTAGAGTGGAAAATCTGCAAATAAAATGCTCCAGCCTCCCACCTTCCCTATCGTGTACAAAGGCTCCACTCCTGCAACAATATTGTTTGAATTGTTTGAATTGTTTGAATCATTCTTACCCTAGGAATACAAATGGACTACCCAGTACACTTAAGAAAATTGCTCTCAGGAGAGTGGATTTTTATGGACATTATTTGAGTGATTCCAACCCAGACATCCAGAAGACTCAGCCAACATATTTCTCATACGTTATTATTGAACAATGCGACTACAATCAAAGAAAACCTGAATTTGTGAACAGAGTAACTCAAGTATGCTTTTGAACACTTATGACAACCTGTCCAAAAGACTTACTGCGTGATCAGTACAATTCCATCAGCTCTAAGCGTCAGACTCTTAAGCAAGATTTTCTGCTGTTGCTCTCGTACAACAATTATTTTTTTTTCCCTGAATGCAGTGCTCATTGAAGGAGCTGGAGGAGAAATTAAATATTCTTAGAAGTAGTTGTCTGTTGTAGTGCCATTGACAGAGGGAAGCCATTTCAACAGCCTGGCTGTCAAATTAAACAGTATAACATAGAGGCAGAAAATTACTACTGCAAGATGATTCCTGCATGTAGTTAACAATATAATAATACTTGCATTTGATACAGCGTTTTATCACGTCTTTGCGTACTTCACAGAATATACTGTAAAGTGAATTGACTTTAATTTAGTTTAATGTCACTGCATATCAATCATATCAGGGAGGGATGAGGAATCAAATGGAATGATAAAATAAAATAAGTGAATTAAGTATAGTGTTTTGATCACAAACTGGTAAGACTGGATAGATAATATACTCCTGTCTCGCTCATTCAGGTTCAACACAAGTCTGAGAGAAGCTGATCAAACCATATCAACCTATACGCTCCCTCCACTCAGTGGCCCCCACCCGACCCCACCATCGCTGGTCAGGCCTTCATCCCTTCTGGCCCCACCCTATGGAACTCCATCCCACATTCCCTTCGTCTCGCTCCCTCTCTTGCCTCCTACAAGGCACGTCTCAAAACCCTCCTCTTCGACAGCGCCTTCGGCCAAACTCCTACCCTTCCTGCCCTCCACCCGATCACAATCCCCAACTCGGGTCCAAATCCCTGACTGTCCAGCGGCTTGGAACGTCCTCCCGACGTGAAAGGCGTTATACAAATGTAATTTTGCATTTTATTGTATCCTGATAGCGTGAATTCTCTCCTTCTTTCCATCACCTTCCATACATTTTTGTTAAAATAAAGTGATCCTCAACAATAAGATTTTTTTTATTATTTGGAGATGAGGGGTCAGAACCCTATAAGATAAATCTGTTAAGTAAACAAATTTATACAGTCAATTCACTTTACAGTATATTCTCTGAAGCGCTTTAAGACGTCAAATTCAAGTATTATTATTATAAGTATCACATCCATGGAGAACAACATCATTACTTAGCTCTTTATAAATACTAATCTGAAGACTACTGACTTAAATGAACAGCATAAATATATTATTATTATACAACATAAATTCCATTATTTCAAGTGACATTATATTATCAAGATAAACATCTGTTTCTTCCTGCTTTCCAAGTGTATTTTTATGTCGCAGTCTACGCCAATCTCCCATTCCGTTGGGAAACACATTTATTATAGCAGTTAATTCTATAGAACAATGTTCAACATTGAAACTTTTGGTATCCAGGCAATTCACATGTTACACCTTAGACCTCTTGTATCCATGCACTGAGAATTCATCATGATTTTTAAAAAAATTACTTTTAAGAATGATAATTTTATTAGAGGTAATTTTACTTCAGAACAGACTGAAGGGTGCTGTGGTGCATGTGGGGATCCTTCTATTTAATAGGAGGATCCCCACATGCACCACAGCACCTTTCAATTCAGAAGGGCTTTCAGAATTTACTGTAAAGTGGAGTGATGTTATTTGTAGGTAAACAAAGCTGCCAATTTCGCAGAGTAATGTCTAACAAACAGCCGTAAAACAAATGATCAGTATTATTTGAAGGATTGTTGCTCAGGACACCAGGAGAAATTCCCTTCTCTTTACGAAGAGTGCGTTGGGATCTTTAACGTCCACTTGGAACAGGTAGATGGGGCTTCGGTTTAATGAAGAACGGAACTTGCAGCAATGAAGCAATGCATTGGAGTGTCAGCTTAGACTATGTGAGCTCAAGTCCCGACATGGGACGTGAACCCACAACCTTCTGACTCAGAGGCGAGAGTGCTACCAACTGGGCCAGACTGACCCAAAATTATGCTGCATCAGTGTCCAAATTTAGTACCTAATATCAGCAATTTCTGTGCATTTTCCTATACCACAAATCAGAGGATAGAGAGGGGAAAATGGGAGGTGGGGTAGCTTCATTGGTAAGAGACTCACACTGGAAAGGAAATATAAATAATGAGGAGATAAGAGACAGAATCCATCTGGCTACAGATAAAGGAAAAAAATAATGGACGAGCCACAGTATTGAAGGTGTATTACAGACCACCAACAGCAGATATTATATTATAAAAGTAGAAGAAATATGCAGGCAGATAAGGGAGATGAGCAAAATCACATAAATATTATGGGGATTTCAATTATCACCAGATAGATTAGCAGAGAGAAAGAGTGGGAGGTGAGAAGGGGACAGAGTTTCGGGAATATGTGGAGTACTTTTCTGTCCAAATATGTAGAAGCTTTAACAAGAGAACCTTATTATAGAAAAGGAGTACACAAGACAAGAACCCAGGTCCTTGAATGGAAAAAAGCCAATTATAATGGTATGAGGAATGAAATGGCTGAGTTAGACTGGAGGGAAAAAGTGGCAAACAACAATGGAAAATTTCTAAGCATGAGGCATGAGAAATGTACTACATTAAGAAATAAGAGAAAAATAACTAATAATTAGATGTCATGGATGATTAAAGAGTTGAAGGCAAAACTACAGCTAAGGAGAAAAGCATTTGAAAAGCACAGTAGAGATAAGAGTGAGGAAAACAAATACGTTAAAAAGAGGATTAGAAAGGCAAAGAGGAACGTGAGAACTATAAAAAGAAATAGCAAGCTGTTTTACAGACATGTTAGCAATAAAAGTATGGGCAAAGTAAGGAAATGTCCTTTAAGGAGAGCAGATCACAGCAGATAATAAGGAAATAGAGAAAATACTTTGCCTCAATTTTCACAAAGGAAACTGATAAGGAAAATTTAGTATGAACAGATGGGGCAGCGTATAAAATCACACAGTAAGATAGGGAGAAGGGAGATATCAAATAAATTACACAGGCTTAAAGAGGACAAGGCACCTGGCCCAGATGGACTGCGCCCAAGGATTCTTAGGAAAACTAGGAAGGAGATAGTTGAGGCTCGAGTGTATAAATTTGAGAACTCTGCAGAGAAAGGAATTGTGACAGAGGACTTGTGGCGTTACTACTCTAATGCCCTCATCGCCAGTCTCCCATCCACTACCATCCATAAAATCGAAATCATTCAAAACTCTGCTGCCCGCATTCTCACATGCACGAAACTTCGCTCCCGGATCACCCCAGTCCTTGACAGACTGCACTGGCTGCCTATCCCAGTAAGGATCAACTTCAAGATCCTCACCCTTGTATTCAAGTCCCTGCACTCCTCTGCACCTCTCTACCTCTCTCCTCAAAACAGTACCCGCTGCTTTTGTTCCTCCGGGTTTGGCCTCCTCCTCGTCCCCCGAGTCCTCCGCTCCACCCTCGGTGGCCGTGCCTTCAGCCACTATGTCCCGAGGCTCTGGAACTCCCTTCCTCACTCCCTTCATCTCGCTCCCTCCCTTCCCATTTTCAGGTCTCTGCTGAAGACCTTTCTTTTCGACTGCGCCTTTGGTCACCTTCCCCCTGACTCAGTCCCGGGATTCGCTACTGTAAAGCGCTCTGAGACGCCGTCCGGCGTGGAGGGCGCTATATAAATCCAAGTTGTTGTTGTTGGAGGACGGCCAGTAAAATACCTATTTTTAAAAAGGACGATAGAGCTAATCCAGGAAACTACAGGCTAGTCATCTTAATATCTGTTATGGGCAAGGTACTGGAATCCATAATAAAAGATGGAACTAGTCTTCTGAAAAAGGAGAATATAATTAAGCACTTCCAGCGTAGATTTACAAAAGGTCATAATTACCATAGGTTAGGACGTTTTTCACGAAAGAGATGTTTAAAGGGGATCTAATAGAGGTATTTAAAATTATAAAAGGGTTTGATAAGGTTAGCATAAATTGGCTGTTTCCATTGGTTGGGGAGTCTGCAACGGAAGCACAAGTATAAGATTGCAATTGGGGATCTAAAAGATCTAATTTAGAAGGAACTACTTCACACAGAGGGTAGTGAGATTGTGGAACTCACCGCCTGAAAGCGGTGGTTGAATCAGATAGTGTAGATGAATTCAAGAGGGGTGGGTGGAGACTTGTGTGGAGTATAAACACTAGCATGGACTAGTCTGTTTCTGTTGGGTACATTCTTTGTAAATCGTTGTAAACTGAACACAAAAAACAAGAAATTCCTTTTTCCATAGTTATGGTATTTGTTATACATTTGATAGCAATCTACACAATTGTGGCTGTGATCTACTGGCAAATATTAACTGTAAGCTGTGTCTCTTGCAGTAAAAATAGCCCTGGAACTGTTGGAGAACATGATGCAAGTCACACTCATGCAGTGTAAATGTAGCAAGTGCAAATCACACTGGGCTCAATTCCCATTCCCTATCTGACGCTCTGGACCAATCTTTGAGCTGGTTCAGGAACTTTGTGCAGACCACTTTTAAATACTAATGTTATTCAAGAGCCAGTTACAAGAGTTTCTATAAGAAATGCAGGGTTCTGGTTAATCAAAGATGCATGAAAGAAGTTCCATCACTTAAATATTCATTGAAATAAGCCAGTTCAATACGGCACAATAAATTACAGCGTCACATTTCTGTAAAATAAAATCAATTTCCATAAGGGAAGTAAGGTCTCTTAACCACATTTTTGTAATAAGGTGCTAATGAACTTTTAATAAGTTTCTTGAACCCCCACAAAGAACATAATGAATAAAGCTTCTCAGAGAGTTGTGTGCACTTCGAAAACCAGACAGCTTTGGAACATAAAGCTGTGCAGGAGGACTTGGATGCCAGTCAGTCATAAAGCTACACATTCACACGAGCCAGCAATTAAAATGGGAGTGAAGTGCTTTGCCCCTGGAGTTGGATTCATTATAAAATGATTACTTTTTAAATCTATTTTCTTTATGGAAGAAAATGCTATCAATTATGGGACAAACTGTGAAAACCAGACTAAAATAACAATGCTCCAGTTTTACACCGAAAATTCAGATAGCTTGTTGAAGATATGCATCTCAGATCTATCCCTACTCAATGTCTTGCACAGGGCTCTACAATAACAATAACAAGTCTCTACAATAACACAACATAACACTATTTCTTGAAGTGCTTGATCCACCTTCAGGACCCACAGTAAGGTCAACTCTTATTTTCGCTTGGAGATTGTAAAATAACATGAATGCATTGTCATTGTCTCCGTTTTCCCTTCTCCCCCAAGCACCTTGCATAGATCTTGAGAAGGTATTCCTTTGGATGAACTACTCTGAGTGATATTCAAAGACAGCAAACATTCAGATTGATTAAACCTGTGGACAACTCTTTCATGAGTAAGTGATCTTCCTTTTTCCATTCCAACAAGAAAACATTGGAAGTTATTGAAAAGGATCCCACAATCTTTTCTCCTCTAATCCTGATCTCACCCACTATGACCAAAGTGCTTGTCACATCATCCACCTTCTGGAATTAAGGCCATTAATCTCAATAGCATAATTCGTACTCCCCACAAGAGGTTACCCCAAACCCACCCCATCTTTGCAGTTTCTTCAGCCTCTTTTACTCCCAGTCTATATCTCATTCACCTTGGAAACCATTGATAAACTGAAGGCACAATGTACTGACTAACAACCTATCCCCAAAAAGGTAACTTTACTTCGAACAGTGGCCTTTTTGCCTTTACATTGTATTTTTTATTAAAAAAAAGAAGCTGTCACCAACTCTCAAATTATCCATCAACTTGTAACCTCTAGCTTAATCCACAATCACCAGTCTGCTTTCTGTTATAGTCAGTTATACACCTCAAGAGCTTACCTGCAAATACCGTCACTACACTTTGAAGAAAAACTTTGAGACACATTTTGAGAATGTTTCAACATGATCAAATGCAAGCATTATTATTTTATTTTTCAACTTTTGACCAAGGAACTACATAGCCTTCGAGATCTTGAGAATATTATTATATTATTATCATCTCCAAAGCACTATGGCCCTTAAGCTTTCACCTTGCCTGCCTCCGCCACTGTCAAAAGTGGGATTGCACCCTGTGTGAAGGCTGCTATATAAATGCAAGTTATTGTTGTTGTACATCAATATTAAAAACTATAAAGCACTTTATAGCTTACTGAAATATTACTTTTTTTAGAAAACAAAAATACATCTGCAAAAACATTTTACAAACACCATTCTACATTATTGAAATGCTAGTGAAATGAAGTCTTCCTCTAATCTGCTATCTTAAATTTTCCACTATTCTGTCATCTTAAATTTTAAGACAAAATGTTCTTGAGGCTAAAATTAGGTGAAATTTGGACGAATAATATCCAGTTTTTAAAATATTCACAACATTTCTACCACTTCTGCCCCACCTGGCCAAATGTTATCAAATATTTATCGCTGTATAAAAACGAAAGTTCTTTCCCATATCAGTTTACCAATTCTTCACAATATAAATTATTACCTCAGTTTTGCTTTGCTAGTTTAACCTGAAATACTACTCCCGGTTTACTATACCTATAACTTTTTACATAACTTCGAATAAGATTCTCTCTCCCACCCTCTTTCCAGAATGTAAGATATTAAACTTCTCCACTGTTTCTTCGCATCTCAATGTCTTAAATCGGGGATCCACCTTATTGCTCTTCATCCTCTGTACATCCTCTTCAAAGCTTGTGCTTCGTCATAGTGTGCCGACCACAACTGAATGGAACTTTACAGATCAAATGGCAACCTCCCGACAGTGTTGAAACGAGCAGACTCCAACATTCATCGACACTTTAAATAAACAGTATTCTTTTTTCAAAAAAAGCGCTGCTACAAATCCACAAAGTCTCTCTGTAAATGTTTTTAATTTCTGTTAAGTCAAAAAAGTCCCTTTGAAACAAGGGGAAAACCTACGGATCTTAGTAACACTGCTGCCCTTGATGTTTCTCCACTCCTCCCTATGAATTTGTGATGCACATGATGCAAATTATAATGCAAATTGTGATGCATTTCAGAGAGTGACGCAAAATGAACACTTTTTCATTTTAGGCAAACAGCACTGTTGTCAAACACCTGTAGGCATTATAATTGGATACAAATTAATATGGCTTCATATTACGAGTTTCCTAAGGAGGCTAGCCCAATTCTGGAAGCAACTCATAACGTTAAATGGTTGGTTTTCCCAGCACTGAATTTCAAAAGACATGAAGTCCAATCTCTCATTGGCTTCAGAAATAGCAGGTCCATCTCCATAACGAAGAGCTGTGGTGCTGCAAGAACAGGACCCAACATGCTGCAATATTTTGCAGATACGTTAATGTCTTGATGGCATTTTGTAATTATCATAGTGCCATCAGAGTTTTATGCATATGTGAAAAGTTGTTAGAAATAAACTTTTATAATCTCCGCTTCTCAAATAATGTAGTGGAACCACGAAAATGGTTCGGGAGCAAAGTTACCTGAAATTCGGACAAGTGCTTTCTCATAACCTTCACTATCGGCTTTTTTTTGGAGAGATCATTACTCCCAGAAAGTGATCCGCCAATCGACTAACAACAGGGTTTCTACATAATATTAGGTAAACAGAGGCATGTGGAGTAAGGAAATTTGCCTATGGTTTCGTGCCACCGGAAATCAAACCTGGGTCCTCTCGCTTGTGAGGCGAGTGTACTAACTGCTACACTACGCAACTCCATGCGTGCATTTCAGTACCTACGTCAAGAAGTTTGCATATGCATAGAACATCGGTCATCACAAGTTCCCATCAGAGGCTCAGAGACTCAGTGACGGTAGCAGGGGCTCAGAATGCAGAAATTCCTACAATTTCTACTGTCAGATCCATAATGTATAAACTGCATATGTTCTATCAACATTGTTCCGCAGGACCAATCCCAAACGCAGACCTATCGCAACAACATCAGTGTGACACTTGCCATTTTCTAAATGAATGAAATTGTCAATCAGTGGTCCTTGCTCTCGACTTTCATTAACAGTCTACTCACAATGATTGATGATTTTAAAGGAACACAGATAGCAATGTTGCACTTCAATTTTACCTTGCTACACCTTTTCTAAAATTCATGCTGCACTTCACAACCAACCACATTGCACTTTACTCCAACAGCAAGGCATGTATTGAAATAACGTTAATTCCTGCTCAATACAGAGTCATTCAGGTTAGGAGCTGAGATACTATAGTTGGCCTCGGTGTCTCTGGGGAGAGGTTTGTCTCAGTATCTCAGGAAAAGGGAATTTTTTAAAAAAGCCAGGTGTCCTGCTTTCAATCAGAGCAACTTACATTTGTAAAGCGCCTTTCATGTTAGGAGGACGTGAAAGGCGCTATACAAATGTAATTTGTTGTTGTCACAAGCTAGTCATCCTTGCTGGAAGTGCAGAAATGTCAGTAAATGTCAGGCAAGAACTGAAATGCTGCTCAGTAGTAAAGCCATCAATTTGTCTTGACACCACTTAACGAATCCGTACTTGCTTTGTCCTTCACCCACAGGCCTACATCCTGAGTCAGTACTTTCAGGAGTAAAAGAGGAAAAAAACTTGGTAGGCGAGTGGTGGGGGTAAAAGAAATATTTACTCAATTATTACCCATCATAGAAAGTATAACTGAGCAACAAATACATGCTGGTATCTAATGCAGCCAATTGTCAGAACCCATGGATTTTCGAAACAAGATGCTTAATTATCACATTTAAATGAAGAGATTATAGGCTCGTTTCCGGGAAACTCAAATTATCATACTAAATTCATGTGCCTTTTGTGTGGGTTTCCTGTTCTTCTGGTTCATACAGGAAAATTCCCTCACTCACACAGATTCCTTCAACTTTGCTGAAGATGACTGACTAAAGCCAAATAAATCAGCTTAGTAAATTCCAAAAAAAAAAAATTCTCCTCTGAATTTAGCTCAAAATATCTGAAGAACTCCATCTCAAACCTATTTTCTGATAAAGTCAGAAATCACAAAGCTTCTATCTGAACAGTATGTTTGCCACTGAAAGATAAGTGTAAATACAAATTAATACAAAGAAAACATGCTAACTACTAGAAGCCATTTATCTAAAAAACTGCAGAAAAATGTCTTCCAAATCATGAAAGAATCTAAGCAATTTTCACAATTTTGCAAAATCATTTAAGTGTTAATGCAAAATGTTTTTAGATTTTAGTTTTTAGACTTAATGCAGAATGTTTACAGTAATGCTGTAGGCTCCATGCAATTCTATAATAATATTCCTTGCATTTGATGTAGCGCTTTTCACATCTTCTAGACGTCTCAAAGCGCTTCACAAATATACTGTAAAGTGAATTGACTATATTTGTGGGCGAAATGTGGCAGTCAATTGCGAAGTGTCTTACAAACAGTTATAGAATCATAGAATCGTACAGCACAAAAAGAGGCCATTCGGCCTATCGAGTCTGTGCCAGTTCTTTGAAAAGAGTAATGTAATGTCAATCCCACACCCCAGCCCTTTCTCCATAACCCTGCAAACACATCCTCCTTAAATACCCATTCACTGTGTTTTTAAAAGTTGTTATCGAATCACCCTTTCAGGCAATGCGTTCCAGATTTGAACAACTCGCTGCGTAAAAAAAATCTTCTCACCTCCCCTCTGCTTCTTTTAGAAACTATTTTAAATCTGTGACCTCGAGACACCGACACACCCACCAGTAGAAACAGTTTTTCCCTTTCTAACCTATCAAATCCGCTCATGATTTTGAAGACCTCCATTTAGTCTCCTCGTAACCTTCTCTGCTCCAATGAGAATAATCCCAGCCTCTCGTGCCTTTCCTCATAATCAAGGTCCCTCATTCCTGGTACCATCCTCGTAAATCTCCTCTGCACCCTTTCCAATGCCTATAGTGTGGTGCCCAGAACTGGGCGCAGTATTCTAACTGAGGCCTAACCAATGTTTTATATAAGTTACAGTCGTGGATTGAATGACCAAATTATTATTGTGTTTTTTTCTTGAGGGATTATTATCAGGCGTGTGAAGCAAGGAAACTTGTCCAAAGTTTCGCCCTGCCAGAAATCGAACCCAGGATTCTCGCTTGCGAGGTGAGTGCTCTAACCACTGAGCTACAGGACTCCACACATATTTCAACAGTGATAAAATGTAGTTACGTTTTAGTTGAGTTTGTTCTCATGGCACTTTACTGTTTGCCTGTTTTAAATTTAGCATATTTCTGTTCTTTTTGATGTAAAAGGGCATCTCACACCTACATTGGAAAAAATGTCTTGTTAATTCTACATTAGCTGAGAGGATTACTGTACTGCAGCAGATGCACATCATTGGGAGCAACCTTACATCAGATATATTTTTAAGATTAAATTCAAGATTAAAGTGGCGGAGGTGGGCCATGTTGTGGAGGTGGAGGAAGGCAGAATGGGTCATGGCATTAATGTGGAATTTGAAGTTTAGCCAATGGTGAAACGTGAACACCAAGGTTTCACACTGGAATTTGTTTAACTCAGAGTACCTATGTTTACTGCTCACTGTTAGTGTTCTTGGTAGTGCAGTGATGATACACAACATTAATTGTTCTGGTACAGTTAAATGAATGATTAGCCTTCTAATGCACTGTTTTGAGAAGAGAACATTAATAATGAACAAGAAAAATGTTTTGCCTGTTCCACTAAATCTATTTGGGTCCAAAACCTAAGTTAATTTTAATTTCAGTTTGGAATAATCAGCAAATGCTCGCTATGACTGCCCAGCACTGAATAAATAAATTGATTGTTCAACCATGAATATGCATAATGGAGAAAAGTGGATTACTACATTAATCTATCAATGAAATCCTGAGTGAGTTGTACAGAGATGAATGGATACCTGGCAATAATGCAAGGCAGCAAACTAATTGAAGGCTCGATGACTTATGCTGCAAGAACCAAACCCACAAGATTGGATCGCTGCTTTGATGTTGCTGCAGGATGTTTGTGTTTTATAAGTACGCATTGTAAACTATTAGGTAGCTGCGTTTTATTTTAGTTCAGATATATACAGGCGAGATTAGTTTCAGTGATACTTGGCTTGGTTCTATCCTCGGTTCCTTTCCTCATCTGTATGCTTCCTCCTTGTGACATCATTCATCATGTAGTTGGTTTCCACATGTAGTCACATGTACATCAATCTATCCTCGATTCCAGGACCACTGATGTTCTAACCATTTCCCTGCTTGGGGGGAGGTAAACGGAGTCTCCTTGGAGCTAAACTGTCAACGTAATGTCAGAATCGAGCCAGCCCTCTGTTGCAGTCTTGATAGTCTGGTTCCTGAGCCAAGCGGGTTTGTGCGCTCCAGGGGACCGCTGATGACTGGCTCATTGTCAGGACTTGGAGGAGTAGACTAGTCACTGGGGGCAGGGAATCATCCCACTCAGCTCCTGTTAACCCTGAAAGTCAAAGCCATAATAGGTAGGATAGTCCTAGCTGGCCAAGCAGCAGAAAGCTTGCCAGACAGAGATATCAATGGCAAACAGTGCGATTTTAGCTGGTTAGATTCCAGGACTCTGGGGTCCCCAAGCCTTAGCTCTTGCCAATTTATGCCTAATACCTTCAGGGATTAGGTAAGCAGGATGTGTCCCTCCAGGAAGAGAGTGCATTCCATTCCAGCAATCTATCTCTGGAATTTCCATGTGCAGGTGGGATGCATGGAATTCTCACTTGGTTTAGATGTTCTTAAATATGGTGATGGGTTTTCGCACGTGTCATGACACCCAGCTGACCAAAAAAAAAAAAATTTGCTTAACATATCAAGTCCTGGCTGAGCCTCAACTTTTTTCAACTAAGCATGGACTAGATGGAAGTCATGCTTTGTTGACCCTCATTTACACTTCCTTGCTTCTGGCTCCGACTTGTTCAAAATTCCCGTCCCATCACTCAACTCTTTGAATGAGAGGTACCTTAGCATTTGTTTTGACCCTCACCTCTTTTTCCTCCTTCATTGGCCACTTTTATGCATCTTCACCACATCATTTGTTGCCATCTATATCTCACGCACAACATTGCTGTAATCCTCATTCAACCAGTGGTCACCTTTGGACTTGACATGTCAAATGCCTGCCTCACCAGCCCCACCCTCCAGAAATTTCAGCTCATCCAAAACACCCTCACAAAGCTTTGCACCCCCATCCCTTCTCTCCACTGCCTTTTTGGCCTGGGCTGCCCTTCATGTCATGCTGATTGAACTGTATGCAATATTAAAGTTGACTTGCCAGAGCCCTGTACAGCTTGAATGAGACTTCTGTGGTCTTTAGTCCTGAAATTCCACCTAGTTGTAGCTGATTTTTACTGTGACCCCAACTCATTGATCTGCATACACAATCTAAAAATCCTTGATGTACATGCACATGGCCCAGCAAACAAATCAATAAACCTTTGCTATTGGAAATAGTATTTCTGCAGCAAAAAAACAGTAAGAAACAAATACTTCAAGTGTTTATCAGATGATTCATAAGATAATCAATATTGTCTTACGAGAAACAGGAACAAAGGAGTTCAGCAGAGCAAAATATTGCATGCTGCTTTACGTGAGAGTGGATTGTTGAATACGTTTATTATTCAATCATCTCATTTGCACAATTTGTTCATGTGTGGGAACTGAAATTAAATTCCCCAAACTCAATACTCAGAATAAACTCAATCAATTTGCCAAAGACGTTATCAGTCTCAGTGCTATTCTGAATATACAATTCCAGGACACATCAAACACACTTTAAAATCAGGATTTAAGGGGGAGGAATGAAGATTGAATGGTGTTTTTGTTGACTAGTAATATAACCATGATTCACTTGCCTCATTTGCAATCATAATTTGTGGACAACTTATAAAATCGATCCTCAAGGTTAAGGGCCTACAACAGCTTACATTTGCAGAGTTCGGGAGGATAATATTCCCATTTGCCTTTAAAAATAATCTATCTCAACAACATTATTATGTGGTGGTTGAGAGCTATTGAATCTGGATAACAATATCAAGTAGCGAGTTGCACATATAGCAGTGGCCTGACAGAAGAAAAAAAAAGCTAATGTGTTTAATATTTATTAAAATATTCCAGGTTGCAAAAGACTAAATTTATATTTTATTATTGGCAATAAATGAATATTTATCAATGTTACATTTTTAAAAAAGGAAATCTTCTACAATGATTCTCCTTATAAGGCTTTTTTTAAAAAAAAGCAATTTAGAAAGCAAGTGAAGAGTTAGTTTAAAGTGTTAATTCAACTTCGAAAACAACTAACATGTTACTAGTGTGAAGGGTGCAAGTTGTTGTACACAGAACATGAAAAGTAGCTGAGCGGAGAGCACCTTACAGATATAGCAAAAAAAATCAGCCATACAGTGGAGTTGAATCCCATATTGAGTTATTCAATCTCAGCCAGGATGCATTAGGATCAATAATAATCTAATCCTTGCATTTGAAATGGCATATTATCATACCTCAAAGTGCTTCACAGAATATAAAATGAATGGATTGTATATTTTGTGGGTGAAACGTGGCAGCCAATTGTGCACAGCATTGTCCCACAAACAGTCGTGGATTGAGTGACCAAATTTTTTAAAAAGGGATTATCACCCCCTCAATATAACCATCCAGAGAAAGTCTGAATGGATTGACCCCAAATGACCATTTTATTCCAACTCTTCCCAACCCTTTTATAATCTCAGACAATGCTAATAGTGTATGTAATTTTTAGGATCTAGAGAAGCTACAACTTTAGAATACTTTCCAGGAGTAGTTACAAACATCTTTGGGTGTATAGTTTTCAAATGGAACATATCGCAGAACCCAGCTGGTTCCATTTGTATCCACCCTGCCTCCAATCAGGCAGAGTGATAGGTGATAATGGACTGTTACATACATCAGTGAATACACAACGTAGATTGTCCCAAGGCGCTGAGACCTTCTCCTGACGTGAATGACACTATATAGATGCAATTGATTTGTTTGTTATTTTTGTTGTCTGTAACAGATTTAATGAACAGCAATGTCAGTGATTCCAATTTAAGCAAATCAGCTCTTTTAATTTCAAGCAAACAGTTTTGGTGAGAGAACAGCATTTTTCCAGACAGGAGAGAGACAACTGTAGGTTCAGGTGCCAGTAGAAGCTGACAATCTGTATTGGCTGATACATTTCCATTCTGGGAAAGGTTAATTAAGTTACACTCATATTACTTGTATTTTCTTTCCCTCCCAACCCCAAAAATGAGGCAACTCACAGTGTCAAAAGAACAAAATGACCCTCCCAACTGTTGGTCTATGGCGTTGATGAGAAATAGACACTACAGTGGAATGGGGTACAGGGCACAAGTATATGGGGATCCCCATAGACTAATAGCCATAATCAAATAGATGCATTTTAAAGAAAGTTATATCCGCACAGTTTCTGTCATCAACAGGAACTGAAACAAACTTCTGATCATAGAGCAGTGATCATGTGCGCAGTTCTAAATACTGTTAGCAGCCCAAAAGGTCAAGGCTGATGCAGAACTGAAACTCGTACACTCCAGATGTGCCTGCTCCAGTGGGTGGGTACTCTACATATATACTGCATCATCAGCAAAGTGAATTCGTCTTTTACATGAAGCTCTCAGAATGAGATCATCAGTTCTCAGGGTCGGGAGGGTTTGCCACTTGTTGCAACATGTCTATTGTTTAAGTTGTAATTGCTACTTCATTTTACTGCATATAATTTAAGAAAAAAGAAAACTTACATTTTTATAGCACCTCATCATATCGCAACATCTCAAAGTGCTTCACAGTCATGTACAATGACCACTTTAGTAAACGAACAGGATAT
Organism: Callorhinchus milii; assembly: GCF_018977255.1. NCBI lineage: Eukaryota > Metazoa > Chordata > Chondrichthyes > Chimaeriformes > Callorhinchidae > Callorhinchus > Callorhinchus milii. Next base: position 13,108,293 of record NW_024704743.1, read on the forward strand.
GCATTTCCACCTTAAACAATATGAAGTGAATAACTAATCTGGAGGATTGTTGGCTAGAACATTGGGAGAAACTCCTTCTTTTACGAATAGTCTCATGGGGTCAATGTTTGAGGAAGCATATGGGACTTTGGGGTTTAACGAGTCATCTGACAGACAACACCTTTGATAATGTTCCCCTAGTGCTGGTCCAGACTGAGCTCAGGTCCAGATCTAGGGCTTGAACCTACACCCTTTAAATTCAGAAACACGAGTGCTACCAATGGAGCAAGAGTTATCCACTCTTATAATAATAACCATCCTTGCGTTCGATATAGTCTTATCATGTCAACAAGATGTCTCAAAGCGCTTACAGAAGTTTACTGTAAATAATAATTCTTGCATTTGATACAGCCCCTTCACACATCTTCAAGAAGTCTCAAAGCGCTTCACAGAAAATACTGTAAAGTAAATTGACTGTATATTTTGTGGGCCAAATAGAATGATTGTGAGAGTTGTAAGCAAACACAGCAGCCAATTCGCTTTGAGATATCTCATCAGCATGATAAAGCGCTACATCATATGTAAGGATTATTATTATATAATTATTATTTTAGGAGTGGGTAACCCTTACTCCATTGGTAGCACTCTTACTTCTGATTTTAAAGATTGTGGGTTCTAGCACTGACACTCCAGTGCTGTGATAGGTGAGCATTAGCAATGTCCCAAGACTCCATCCTTGCCCCCCTTCTTTTCCTCATTTATATGCACCCACCTCCGACTGTACTCCTCTGTACTAAACTCCATACCCCCATTACAACAGTCCTTGCCAGGTTCCATTGGCTCCTGATCACAGAATGGATCAACCAAGATCCTTACACTCATCTACAAATTCCTCCATGCCCTGGCACCTCCCTAGGTCTCTGACCTACTTACTCCACACTACACTACCTGGTGCTCACTCGGCTAGCTCCAGCCTCCTCCTTGTCCCTCGTGATTCTCCTCTCCACCATTAGCCACTTCGACCCAAAACTATGGAACTCTCTCCCTCAATCACTCTGCCTTGCCTCCTCCTTCCTTGCTTTTAGGTCATGCCTGAAGATCTTCTTCGACTGTGCCTACAGTCACCTCCCTCCAGCTCAGCATCAAGCATCAGCATCACTGTTTAAAGCACTCCAAGACGTTATTTTGAGTGAAGGGTGCTACATAATTGCCAGTTGTTGATGATGTGGTCTCATAAACAGCCATTGGGTTTTGATCCCAAACACAGGGAAGTGTTTACTTGTTCACTGTTCCACCTGAACTACCACAACGAATGTCCACCTGCTCGCACTGTGAATAAGGTCTGTGCCACCATCCTTGAAACCTAACATCAGTCTATTTGCACGACAGAGAACAAACTGGTTTCACATCATAAGTGAAACGAGAACAGTGGTTTACCAGACCCTTACTGTGAGAACAGAAGCGAGAGGCTATTTATAGAGATCAGGTAAGCAATAGAGGAATGAGGGTAGATGTTAGGAATAATCTCCCATTAAAGCTTTAAACGTTAAACTCAGAGCAGCTCCAGGAAATTGCAGTCACTTTTGGAACTGAATTCTCAACATTTGTTTATTTTGTGTCTTCTCTCTCGCTTAAAAACACATCCTTTTGTCCAATATCCTTAAGTTCTGCCCCTTTCCTCCCTGCTTGGCAATCCTGATTGTCCTTGTGAAGTGTTTTTGGGACGCTCAACCCATGAGAAAGACACAACTACAATGTGCTGTTTTAGTTCTCACACTAACTCACTAAAACACTATCGCAGTAACAGACTCACTCAACTATACATTACAAAGTATATAAAAAGCAATTTGGTAAAAACCTTTTAAAGACATTATTCCTACGCATCTCTTTTTTCAAATACTGTTTTATTCTGATATTACTCTATGTAACCTAGTCTAGTTTGCTTCTATCTTGATTGTCTGAAATACTAACACTTCACAGATTCACTTTACTCTGTCTCCAAAGTCCCACCTTACATTTCAGAAATCTTATGAAGTCCGCGTGGTTTAAGAGGGCATCTTGAAGAAATTGAATAAGAGATCTATGGGGCTTTAGTCCCAATTCTTGATTTGTATCAGTCTCTGGAGATTGTAGTGGACCTCAACTTTTACTTAGACACTGACTTTCAGCAATGCATAAAGAGTTGAAGGATGCTCTGGTCATTCTCATCTCTCTTCAACAACAGCCATGTCTTAATGCAGGTTAAGCTTGTGTGTGTACAATGCAGGTGCAAACTATTTACGTTTTGGAGTTCCAGGACATGAAACCGAAGGGTTTCCTCCAGCAAATGTGCGAAGTCCATTACTAAACTATTAGGTGGATTTGAGGTAAAAAGAAGTGGCTATATAGGTTATTTCACCACACTGAAGCAGATATGCCTGTTGAAAAGAAATAAGGAAAGTCTGAGTCCGGTTCTGTGAACACGCGTTCATATAAACCAGGATTTTGTGCTAACCCAATAGGTGTACAGACAAGTAGAGGCTGCTGAATCTCTACACCTCCAACTGATGAAACCAGTCCTTAGTAAGCAAGGAATGTGAATCCTGGTAGTGGGCAGAAGGTTGGTGGCCATATTCTCATACATTTTATGCAAGGTTATGCAACTCATCATGTGGCTCTAAGGAATCCTGCTTCTTGCCATTAACCTAGCAAAGCCTTCTCTGGTGATTGGTATTCTTTTTGACGGATTTTTTGACGGATTATTAGCACTGGAAACAGTGATCCGCCAATCGACTGACAACTTACTGCTAGATAAACAGAAGAATGTGGAATAAGGAAACTTGCCTAATGTCCACGCCTGGGAATCAAACCCGGGTCCTCTTGCTTGCGAGGCTAATGAACTAACAAATGCACTACAGGATTCCACAGGATTAGGAGTTGAATGGCCTTTTCTATTTACATGCTTTTTACAATGTTCTTAAGAGCGGAATAGGAAAAGTATACATCTGTTTGCTAGCACAAAAAATGAAATAAGTCTGGAATGTAATGGTTTATTTTTTTTTACCTCCCTTATTGATTCAGTCATACATGTACCAAAAAGCAGCCTGGTCTACAGGAAAAGTCTGACCAGCAAGTGGGAGTTCCGTTTCAAGAGCAGTAGAATGTGATAATTACCTGAACAGCTAATCCCGACTGCAGTCGGAAATCCCCAAGATGATAACTTTTGCCAAACAAATTAATGCAACTTCTGAAAGAACATTCCAGGAACTTCACACTCTTCAATATCAGCTCCAGAAACAGATGTGTACTTTCTTACTTGCCTTTGTGAAGCTCTTTGAAACTTTCATCTATATAAGTTGTTGTTAGGAAAATGTTAAATTCCCAATAAAGGCAGAGATGTGCTTAAAATTTCCAGCACCATTTCCTGGACCACAAATATGCAGCAAACCTCCCACATTGATCTGAACAAACTGCACCAACTCAGTATCTGCTATCCAATCCTTACCATTACTTTTTGATGAAGTAAAGGAAAGGGTGGATGAAGGTAGTGCAGTTGATGTTGTTTATAAGGATTTTCAAAAGGCGTTGATAAAGTGCCACATAAGAGACTTGTAAGTAAAATAGAAGCCCAGGGTATTAAAGGGACAAGGACAGCATGGACACAGAACTGGCTGGGAAACAGAGAAGAGAGTGGTGGTGAACAGTTGTTTTTCTGACTGGAGGGAAATGTGCAGTCGTGACCCCCAGGGGTCAATATTGACACTGCTGTTTTTGATCTATATAAATGACCTGGACTTGGGTATTGAGATTACAGTTTCTAAGTTCGCAGATGATACTAAGCTAGGAAAATTAGTAAACAGTGAGAAGGATAGTAACAGACTGCAAATGCACATAGACAGACTGGTAAAATGGACAGACATGTGGCAAATGAAAAAAAGTTGAAACACAGCAAAGACAGGGTTGATCAATTGATGCACCTGAAATGTTTAACTTTTTTTAATTCCTCGTTAACTTTGACCTATAGTATTTAAAAATATTAAACTTTCAGGAATTATTTCAGTAATTTTTTATTAATTATTAATTAATAATTATTAATTATTTCATTAATTATTTCATTGTGGAGTCCTGTAGCTCAGTGGTTAGAGCACTCGCTTTGCAAGTGAGAGACCTGAGTTCAATTCCAGGCAGAGGGCGAAACCTTGGGCAAGTTTCCTTACTCCACACAGAGCCTAATAATAATCCCTCCAAAACCAAAAACAATAATAAATTGGTCATTTTCAATCTACAACTGTTTGTGGGACATTGCTGTGCGCAATTGGCTGCCGCGTTCGCCCACAAATATACAGTCAATTCACTTTACAGTGTGTTCTGTGAAGCGCTTTGGGACATCCTCCCTACGTGAAAATCGCTATCTCAAATGCAAGGATTATTATTATTATTATATTAAGTGAATCCTGAAAAATACACACAATGCCACACAGAATTTTCATATTGGAAAATTTGCTCTCGTCCTTTTCATCTTGGCTTCAGTAAAAAACTAGGGGAAGCAAACATTCTGTTTAAAATCTCATACAGAGCAGGAAGTAAATCTCTAGTACCATAAACTGAAAAGACATCTGATTTGGCAGAGATCTATGTGTTTCTAGAAAAAGACCCAATGACGTCGGTGTTATTTTTGTGTTGGTTAGGAATTGCCCTGATGATGTTGCAAGGCAAGAATGCCTTTTAGATTGCTTCCCCTGTTAAAATCATGAGTGTCTGCATTCAAAAGGAAGTGCGACAGTCTTAAGAAAAGTGGTTAGCCGGGGCCTATCGCCTAACTGTGGCAATGATGGATGATAACAGGTCTGTCTCATTCTGCAAGTATTACCAGAGTCTACATCACAATAATGGTGCTGCTTTTCCTTAGGAAAAGAAAGTGTTTGGGTAAGAAGACTCCATGTTAATTGTTAATAAGGCAAGAGGTTTGATGTAAACTTGCAGTGAATCAAACAAAGCTCTGAATCAGTGTGCACAGAGATTAATGTTTTTTTTAAAAATGAGACAATACTTTTTTTTCTAAGCATCTTTTTGAGCCCAAGCCACCTCATTAACTTGGGCTTAAATGTGGCAGAACCAAGCAAGTTTCTGCTTGGTGCACTTGTCCCTGCTGGATATTCCTATTATTCTTTCCTAATAGCCATGAAAGTAAATGATGCTGCACTGACTCAATTTCTGGCATGGAATCATAGAATTATACAGCACAGAAGGAGGCCATTCGGCCCATCGTCTCTGTGCCGGCCCTTTGAAAAGAGCTATCCAATTCAATCCCACTCCCCTGCTCTCTCCCCATAGCCCTGCAAACTTGTCCATCCTAAATAATTATCTACTTATCTCTTAAAAGTTGTTATCAAATCGGCTTCCACCACCCTTTCAGGCAATGCATTCCAGATCCCAACAACTCGCTGTGTGAAAAAATCCACCTTGTTCAGGTCCCACCCTGTCCCAGAACTGGTCTCAATGATCCAGGAACCTGAAGCCCTCCTTTCTGCACCATTTCTCCAGGCATGCATTCATGTGTTTGATCCTGCTGTTTTGATACTCATTTGCACGAGACACTGGGAGTAATCTAGAGATCACCACTTTTGAGGTCCTACTCTTCAGCTTTTTCTCTAGCTTCTGATACTCTCCCTATAGGATCTCAACCCTTTTTTCCCCCTACTCCATGGATCCCAACATGGATCACGACTTCAGCATGTTCCCCTTCCTCCTGTTGAATGTTGTGCCCTGTTTTGTGAGGGCAAAACTTCAACCCTGGCACCAGTGAGGCAACATACCATGTGAGATTCACGTCTTTGGTTGCAATGACAATTGTATTGATACTCTTCCCTGTGTACCCCTGTGTATCCATTTTTTTGACTCCCCTCCCCAGAGGTGTCATCACCCTCACCGGTATTCATTACAGAGAACCAGTTTGCGAGTGCCACACTCTCAGGGGATTTCTACACTGGGAGCAAAACTGCCCGTCCCCTCTTCCTACCATGCAGGGTGGTCACCCACTCGCTCTCCTTCTGAACCCTCTGTGGCTGTGGGGTGAGCACCTCCTGAAACATTCGATCCATGAACTCTTCAGCCTCCTGTATGCTATGTAGTGACACCAGCCTCTCCTCAAGCTCAGAAACCCTAAGCTCAAGCAGCTAAAGGCACTATCTACACACATGTCTGTCCAGCGCACACAAAATAGCCTGGAGTTCCCATATGGCACACATTGTGCATGCAACCGGTCTCAGCTGCCCTGCCATATTCTCAGACATGTTTTATGTTATTTTAATATAACTATTGTATACTTTATAATTATGCACCTCTTTCCCACTCTCACCAAATTCCTTAACAGAATTCTCACTCTGTTCCACCTCACTTAGTTCCCTCCTCACCGTGCTGGGTTCGCTGCTTCAATAGTGACACAACTTTATCAGATTAGATGTTTGCTTTTACTGTTGCTATTGGATTCACAATGGCATACAGTAGTATATGGGGGTGATGCCACCTGAGTCTGGATTTGATTTATTTATATAGCATCCAGAATCTAGGAAATTCTTCTGTACAGCCTTCATTTTGAAGCCAATTTTCTGCAAGTTTTGTTTAAGAATTACAGAACACCAACTTCAAAGTTAAGACTGAATTCAACGTTTTGCAAATTCTGGACCCTCTGAAATACTACATAAATTGAGTAAATCTAGCCCCAGGTAGAATTTCTCTCCAACAGTGAGGGCAGTTTACTTTGTTCTTAGACGGGAATTTCTGTGTCTCTTGCCACAGAGTAAAAGGATTACCAAAATGTAGGAAGGATGCCTGCTTCAAACCACCATCTTAGATAGTTACCCACAGCACATTTAGCACACATCATTAAATTCAGTACTTGCCTGTTAACCTTTAACTGTGTTAGCTACAATGTTACAGTTTCACAGTCAATGCTGATTTAAGTTAATCGCTAAAGACTAGCCGCTGGGAGCAAAACATTATTGTTTCAGCCAGAATTCTGAGTAACTTGCCCACAGCAGTCAGCAATGCAGCACAATCAGTTCAGCTATGAAACCTGAAGTATTAAAACAAGTCTCTGCTGCTGATTTTCAAGTGTAATGAGAATTTTTCTTCGAAAGAGTCCTACTCTCTGGATCTGATTGTCATTGCAGATTTATAGATCTAGAGGACTGAACTTCGTCATAGCCAGAGCCTGTACAGTAAGTAGAAATACTATAATCACAAAAGGTGACTTTAAAGTCATTTTTTCTGTTCTATATTGAGGAATGAAGTGTGAAGTACAAACAGAAGCTTTAAGCTACAATTTACATGTTCATCACATTATTGCAACTTTCTTCATTTTCAGCCGGCCAGACTTGGTATCATATTTTAAAGCAAAGATATAGTCCTTTTGGTCTATCATGTCTGCTAGTGACACTGCCCCCACTGGAATCATCTACTGCAATACCCTTCCCTTGCTACTGCCTTTATTATTACTTTAAACTTTTCCAATTACCTTTTAAATGCTATTATGAATTTGTTTCAGATAGTCACAATAACATTAATCTATCTGGCACTGTTTAAATAAAAAATCTCACATGGTGATAATGCTCAATCATCTGGTGATAACGCTCAATCATGCCATGAAATCATTCAAAACGTTGAAAACCTTGATTATATTTCCCCCACCCCACCCTTCTCCCGACGTGAAAGGTGCTCTATAAATGTAATTTTGTTGTTGTTGTTGTTCTCTGCTTCAGCAAACAGTCCCAACTCGTCAGGTCTCTTGTATCCTCTCATTCCTCCACAGTATCCTCTCCACATTTGTGATATCCTTTCTACAAGTCTGCTCCATGTCTCCCGCCCAATCCGCCCTACCATCGGTGGCCGGGCTTTCAGTCTCTCTGCCCCTACACTCTAGAACTCCATCCCAGGTCCCTTCGCCTCGCTTCCTCCCTTACCTCCTTCAAGGCCGGTCTCAAGCCCCTTCTCTTCGACTGTGCCTTTGGTCTCCCTCCCACTTCTCTGCCTTCCCTCACCCCTACACACACTCTCCCCCATGCTCAGGCCCCAACGCCTGACTGTTCAGCGCTTTGGGATGTCCTCCTGACGTGAAGGGTGCTCTACAAATATAATTTTGTTGTTGTTGTACAATATGATGAGGTGCATAAAACTAGATCCAAAACTCCAACTGCAGCCTAATTACAATTTGGTACACATTTAACATTATTTATTTGCTCTTTTGTGTATTCAATGTTGCTGTATATCAAACCTAGAATCCCATTTGTTATTTTTTTTTAAAAAGGGGGGGTTCGTCTAACTTGTACCCTCACCTTCATATCAACGATTTTTGCAAGTACTGATCAAGAAGCAACATGCCCAGCTAATACAAGGGACAATATCATTGTAATGCCCTTTGATTCAGTGTTGCTTCGCAAAGCGCACAAGGCCACAGTGGACCCACACTAACTAGAAGTATGGTACACGTGGGCTTTAACTGCTTTTTAGCCTTTTTCTTATGTTAAAAAAAGGTCGATTTCACAAAGGAAGTGACATCAGTGGAGTTTTTTGCACATATATTAAGTGACTTTGCGGCAACCCGATGACCCAAACTCAGCTACCTTTCATGACTCGCTCACATAACCCAACTGGTAAAACATTAGACCCAGCCAACTATGCCATAACAAGGCTTCCGTGTAAATAGTCCAGTTCACCTCTCATCTCTCTTTTGTCAGTTCTTCTGAATATTTGTGGAGCGGGAACAGTCAATTGTGATATGTCTATAGGGATATCTTGCCTACAGAATACTCAGTAGCCAGCAGCCAATTATTACTCATGTCCACTAGGGAATCCAAATTCAATTAGCAGAATGATCTTCAGAATCAATTTCAATCTACCTAGTGTTTCTATGATGATCTGTCAATCAGTATTGAATTAAGTGGTTGCTTACACAGGTTTGGATGCAAGAGTCGAGCTTTTAAAAAAACTGTAAACCGTAAAATGTAAACTTGTCTTCAGACAATTCTTTTTTCATTCAAAAAATTCTAGTACGTTTAGTACATTTGTAATACAACAAAACTGCTATTTCCACATTCCTGCAGAGCTGAAGAGCAAGTGGTTATTTTGAGTGTGTGTGAATGGTTCACGCTTTCAGTGTATTAAGAGATCACACACTGCACAACCTCCGACAAATAAAACACATTACGTTCTTCTACAAATATGATTCAAAATAAATGATAGGAAGTTCAATCAATACCTGATGCCATTATCAGCAGCATATACCGTACTAATGAAATAGACACCTAAATTTGTATCACTTCTCAGCAGGTGGGAATTGTCTATGGAAAGAATATCTTACACACCCTCTCCATGGAATCGATGAGACAAATTTCTAGGAAGTTGCCAGTCCCAGAAAGCCTTCTCAGAACAGGCTAAATATCACATGAGTGATGCTATCTGTCCTGAGGGCTCAAGCACGACCCAGAGAAGGGAGGGGAGAGAGAAATTCTGCTGGAAAATAAGCAAAATAAAATACTGCTCTGTGAAACAAATTTGTTGTATTAGAGGAAGAAAAGGGCAGCCTGGAGACACGACAGTATGACATTTTTCTGGGAGTCCAGATGCAGCAAATGAGACCCACATGCTGAACGGGAATAATAAAGTGCTCCTGGCTCATGCAGCATTCTCTAGGCAGGATGTCCGTACAGACATAGAATTACATGGATCATTACGCAACATAGAAGCCCATTCAGCCCAACTAGTCTGAGCCAGTGTTTAGACTTCAGATGAAGCTTCACTCCTACTGATTACAACAAATAAAATAGAATAACATGTCTGTTTCTGCTCCAGAAGTATGGATAAGATTTTTACAAAGGAGAGATGAACTGGACTATTTCTTGAATTGGAAGTTGCTCAGATGTGCAGTTAATGGAACATGCACAGCTCACAATTTTATAGATCTTATCTAGGCATCTATGACTTTCCAAAAGGCCAACCAAATTTCCCATTTTAAAACAATTCAACATCGACCTTCCGCATCTGTCTATCACTAATGCCTTGTGTTTTAACACAGAACGCTGAAATCAGTGATGAGCTAAAATAAATTACAATTTTATTTCAACAATTCACAGCATTCCAAAGGGAAAGTGTGCTAAAATAATCGGGTCTGTTATGTGCTATGTGGAAACTATGTGCAAACGTACATATAGAGATAATTACAGGTGCCTAATCATGCAATGAACCAAAGAAAATGATTAAATTCTGTAATTAAAATCAATTCATTTTATTGATTACATATTTATGGGTACCAGCAATTCCTCTGTACACAGTATTTACAACCAGCATATAACCTACCTACATTTAGACCTCATTTACACATTGCTCATAATAGGCAATGTACAAATGAGTTCATAACAGTGTATGGAAAGAATCAGATTCACTTTTAATAATAGTAATCTTTGCATTTGATATTGTGCCTTATCACATTGTGAGCCGTCTCAAAGGGCTTTACAGAATGTACTGTAAAGTGTATGGTGGACTAAATCTGGTGACTAATTGCGCACAGTAGTATCCCACAAACAGTTGTGGACTGAGTGACAAAATTGTTATTTTTATTTATCTAATCATTCGGAGAGATTATTACTCCCAGAAAGCAATCTGCCAATCAACTAACAACCGAGTTCCTACTTACTGCAAGGTAAAGAGAGGCGCATGGTGTAAAGAAACTTGCCTAAGTTTTTCGCCCTACCCTACTCGGGAATTCAAACCCAAGACCTCTCTCTTGCAAAGCAATTGCTCAAACCACTACAAGTCCTTGTACCAACCAATTTGAAGACTTCCAGTTTATGACATGTAGGACTGTAAGGTACAATGATGGGATTAGGAATCTGCTCTGACCCTCCGACAATCCAAGAGACTTTCCTGTTGCTGAATACACATGAACAGTTACAAATGAAATTAGGAGTTCAACACTACACTTCCCACTCCCTGAAGCTGATGAAACCAAAGCTGTCAATGCAGATTTGCACCACAATTAATTTAAATAGCAAAAGTGTTGGGTCTTTAGGATTGTACAGTGGGAGGAACACTGCTGATGGCAAGGAAGAGAATTGGAAGTGTAAAACTCAACATTCATTTACAAAATGTGCCATAAATACATCCTTTTTGCCACCCAGCATTTTCAAAAGCACATGCTTATCTGTGCTTCTCTGCATGCCGTGAGACATTTTAATGCAAATTGAGATGGAGGTCATTACAAAAGGTTATAATAATACCTGTATTTGATACAGCGCCTTATCACGTCTTCAAGACGTCTCAAAGGCTTCACAAAATATACTGTAACATGAATTAACTGTATATTTTGTGGACACTCAGTATAAGCAACATGTTCATTTTCTGCTTCTATCATTATTAAACTTATTCCAAATCTCCAACAGGAAAGCCTAACACTGAGACTGTTGAAACCAGCAGCATTAGCAAATGTGAGATGAAGAAGCAGGGAGTGCAGCCTGGTGCTCAGCAGGTGAGGTGTGATCTTGCCTATAGCACAATTCGTGAAATAAATATTATATGCAAAGTTTGAAGCTGGCAGGTAAGTGAAGATGTCCTGCCCCATTCCCCAACCAACGGTGTCTCATATACCTTGGATGTGGCGCTAAAGCACAATGGAATAAACTTGAAAGTAATTCTTAAAAGGTTTGAGAAAGAAAAGCAAAATAAGGTTGAGGGCACTTGCAAGGAGAGCATTGGGCATGTTTTGATTCTGTGAAAAAGAAACTCAAATTTCTCAGCTAGTCCCCACAAAGTTTACATACAGAAGGCCCATGAACCTATTTTAATCACATCCTTTCAGAATACTAACACTACAGTCTTCCTATTACAACCGCTCCACCTGTTGCTTACCCTCAACATAAAGAAATTATTTCCCTTGTGTCTGACCTAAATTTGCCCTTCACATTCCTAAACCTGTGTCATCTTAATCTGTTGCCTTGGTCTAATTAGTAAGATTGTGGAAGAAAACAGCTGCACAGAGAATAAGTGCCAGTGTTTTGGGCTAAGAAGAGAGTCACTACACCCAACATCTGCAGCTTCCTGCAACTCTACCACTCCCACCACTCCTTCCGCCACTCCTCTACCACCCCCAACCCCAGCAGCTAACTCATCTGAGCTTTCAGCCATTCTCACCCCACGCTCTGGAACTCCATCCTGGAATCCCTCCATCTTGCCCCTCAATCCCATCTTTAAAGCCCACCTTAACACCCATCTTTTCAAACACTGGAAGTATTTTTTGTACTTTGCAATTTTTTAAAAATATAAACAGTGATGATGTAGCCCACTAAGTATTGAATAATTCCCTGTGCACAGTGGCACACTGTTTGCATTTCAAAGGAAAACTTTCCAAACAATCTGCCAAATCCCACTGAGTTTTGGGCTGTGCTTACAATTTAATTGAAACTATCCAAGCTCATTTTTTCCATTAGGTTTGCAAATTATTTTTGTGTTTCAATGTGCAAATTGGGCATTTTTTTTTACATTGCAAGAAAAACAATCATATGGTACGGAAACCATCAGTTTCACTGCTTAAAAAGTCAAGCCCACAATATTATCTGCAATTTATGTTGCAAATACTGTAGCAAAGTGCAACTGTTTTTCTGGTGAACTGCAATTGTTTTTAATGTGAATGATCCACTGACTTTGTGTGGGCTGTGAGGGTTGGATAAAGAAGCATGGGGGAAACAAGTGGAAGAAATGTAAGTCAGGGATCCCATTGCTAATCAGCTGGGCCAACAGAAAAGTGTGGAAATATTTGCCCAAAATTGCTTGGCATTTGACAAATTTTGCAGTTAATTTCAGAGGTCTGATTGGTGCTATTGGGACACACATTTTGTGAAACAACCTGGTTTACAACTATAGGCATATACTTCCTGAACATGATTATGTTATGTTTAAAATATTAAAATGTTAATTTGAATAGTACATCACAAAGAATTTGTTGCAGGAACTCAGTTTAGGCCACAGCGGCCGGGGCAAAGCTGATTTCCTGCTCCCAGCGCTTCCGCGATCCCAACACTCCCTGTACCACGCACATGCGACTGGAGCCGCTTCACCCACAGTAGCAGCGTCGAGCGAACAGAGCACAGAGACGCCCGAGGCTTCCTAGCGCACTGTGTACAGGTGTGCAGTGGGGCCTAGCACTGGGTGTGCAGGTTTGTATCGGAAAAGGTGTTTGTAGCGGATAAGACCATTTGCAGGAAAAGGTGTCCACAGAAAAGGTATGGCCGCACTTTTCTATCGTCCCAGTTGATCAGCAAGAAGTGACTGCCAAACTCCCACCTGCCCCTACGTGGAGTATTCTGAACAAATCGCCCATTCCAAAACCTGATCTCAGGACGAGTCCCACATTAGACCTCTGAACTCACATCACCCTGGCTGGCACTCCCATCCAGTGCTGGGGGTGTGCTGTATTGTTGGAGGTGCCATTCTTCGGATGAGGCATTATCCCAAGGTCCTGTTGGCCTGTTCTAGAGAGTATGCAAGTACTGATACCTGCTTTCCTCCAAAATCCGTACCCTCTTCTCATGAATGCTAAAATCCCATGTCAACTATTCAAAAAGAGAAAGGAGTTTCTCCTGGTGTCGTGGACAACAATTCTCCCAGATAATATTGATCATTCACTTCATGACTGTTTGTGGGGCATTGTTGTATGCAAATGGGTTGTGGCGTTTGCCTACAAAGTACACAGTCCTATGCATTACAGTAAATCCAGCAAAGCAGTTTGAGACGTTCTCCCTGATGTCAAAGGTGGTATATCAAATGCAAGGATCATTATTATCTTGCAAACCCTCACTCTCTGGCACGTGTAAGTGGGACAGTAACTCCAGGGGAAACAACACCCATAGAACCATTTCACAGCAAAACAAAGCATTCATGAGAAGAGGGTACGGATTTTGGAGGAAAGCAGGTATCAGTACTTGCATACTCTCTCCTCAATATGGCCACTAATTCAGTTGATTTGTAAGACACCTTTCATCTCAGTTTATAAATCTAGTAATTCAGTTCAATTGTTATACAAAAACAGTAATTTTACATCACGTCCCAGCAAACAGCACTGTTGCCACTGCTCTCAGTAACAACGTGCTGACTTTAAACATGGGCACTACATATCCATTCCTCCAAGACCGCACAAGTATACTGTACAGTGCAATCACTGCCATAATCCAGTAAAGCCGCAATGTGCCGCAATAAGACAAGTCTCTCTTGCATCCAGTTGCATACCATGAGAATGACCTAGAGCAAAACTCTCATGATGTTGGAAAGTGGTGCAGTGCAACAGGTTATATGTGCAGAGATTTTACAAATCCATTCAAGAAAACAAAACACACTAGCCAGAGATTAAAATGTTATCGTAAGCAGCTTCAGGATAGCCCCATTCAGCAGCTTCTACAACAAGCCTCAAATGCCTTGTCAGTATTAAACTGCTTATTTATAGCCATTAATCCAATTTGGTCTATTAAGTTTACATTTTACTGAACACAGTTCTTAAACTAAACTGCTGATATCACCACAATTTTCTGAATTTCTTACTTGTTCAGTATGATTGCAAGATATCCAAACCCCCAAAACACCTACAGAGATAAGAGTTAAACATGAATAAAACTCACGGGTGGATTTAAAACCATGTTTACTTACAAAATGGAAAAATCTTCTGACTACAATCAACGATGCATTGTATTTCCATTACAACCGCTCATTTATGGGTTGGGATGCATCAAGCAGTCTCCTCCCCACTTCCCTTCATTGGAAACTTCAGAGTTCCCAGAGTTTTTTTTTCAAAACCATATTTAGATTTGACATAGACCTTTACGTAAATACTGAACATACATCTTAAAGGACTGGAAGGCAATCTGGTTTCATGTTTCTAAATTCAGCAAGTGATTCAAAAATCAGCTAAAACTATTACTACACAACCTCCCCCCGCCACCCCGCACAATCACATTGCCGGTAACCTGAACTTGCAGCACAGTGCTGAAAACAATGTGAAAGAGTTGGCATCCTTGCTCATATCTTTGCATCCGCTGTGAACATCAAGACTAACTCGGTCATGATGTTGAAAGTGATTAAGGTGCTTTCTGGCCTTACTTTTAACCTAATCCTCAGCATTGTACATTGGGGTCACCTGAGAGTCCAATTTAACCATCTTGTGGACCATCTCCTTCTGATAGCTTCAAGACGTACATTGGCTGCCGTGTTTCGTCCACAAAATATACAGTCAATTCACTTTATTCTGTAAAGCACTTTGAGACTTCTCGAAGACGTGATAAGGAGCAAGATCATATGAAAGGATTATTATTATTGTTGTTAAAAGTTAACTTATAGTTAAAGTGAGCGCTACTTTAAGTAGCACTAGATCCTGTTGACCAAACAGGAAATATGTCCAGGGGGACAAGTGCATATGACTACCTGACACGAAAGAAAGACTCTTAAGTAGGAGCTACAATTTGCAAACCCGTTATATAAACTCAAGACACAATATTATAATAATCCTTTCATATGATATAGCGCCTTATCACGTCTTCAAGACGTCTCAAAGTGCTTTATAGAATATACTTTAAAGTGAATTGACTATATATTTTGTGGGCAAAACACGGCAGCCAATTGCGCATTGCACTGTCCCACAAACGGTCATGGATTGAAGTAACCAATTTATTTTTTTTGAAGAAATTATTACCCCCGGAAAAGTGATCCACCAATTGACTTAGCAACTGGGCTACTACTTACTGCTAGATAAACAGAAGCATATGGAATAAGGAAACTTGTCCAACACTTCACCCTGCTGGGAATCGAACCCAGGTCTCTCGCTTGCAAGGCGAGTGCTCAACCCATTCAGCTGCAGGACTCCACAATACCTTTAGGAATGAAAACTTTAGTGTCAAACAACTTAAACACTTAAATTGTGGAGTGGGAGTCTACTCGCAAGAGCGCTTTGGATGAACATTACCCTTCAGTCCATCCAATCTCATCCCTTCAGA
Source organism: Callorhinchus milii (assembly GCF_018977255.1). NCBI lineage: Eukaryota > Metazoa > Chordata > Chondrichthyes > Chimaeriformes > Callorhinchidae > Callorhinchus > Callorhinchus milii. Next base: position 13,124,279 of record NW_024704743.1, read on the forward strand.
ATACCCACTCTACTATCTTCCGATCAGAGTATCAAGCAGTTTTTTTAAATGTCCAGAGTCCAACTGACAGACGAACAGTGAACCCAAAGACATATTGATTTTGTTTGTTTCTTTTGGTGCAAGCTGAAGATTCATTCCATTTGAGTCAGTGATTCACTCAGAATAGATTTGCGCTATGTGACCAAGGAGATCTTTTCCTGTAAATAGTCATCCTTTTTACAGCATTGGGCTTAGACGTCAGGGGACGAAAGTCGCGGGTTTCTCCAATGGTGCCTAATAAATCCTGCAGTGGGATTGGCTGGTACAGGAGTTCAAGGCCACTTTGTTACACTCTAAATAGATGCCATTTAGACCATCAGGCAATGCTAAATGCTAAATGGGTGGGGGGGGGGGGAGAGACGAGAGACCTCCATTTTGTATTTATTTCAGTTTTGGGATATATGTGGAGTCCTGTAGCTCAGTGGTTAGAGCACTCGCTTTGCAAGCGAGAGACCTGAGTTCAATTCCAGGCAGAGGGCGAAACCTTGGGCAAGTTTCCTTACTCCACACAGAGCCTAATAATAATCCCTCCAAAAAACAAAAACAATAATTAAATTGGTCATTTTCAATCTACGACTGTTTGTGGGACATTGCTGTGCGCAATTGGCTGCCGCGTTCACCCACAAATATACAGGCAATTCACTTTACAGTGTGTTCTGTGAAGCGCTTTGGGACGCCCTCTCGACGTGAAAAGCGCTATATCAAATGCAAGGATTATTATTATTATTTGACTCTGCAGCCTGTTTTCATCCCTTGATTTCTCTCTTTAAGAATGTACATGTCTTGGTTTTTGGATATTAGTGTAATGCACTTTTTTTAATAATAAGTGACCTTTGTCTATAAGACATCATCAACTACTGATTTTTGTCACTGATCAGCCATGGAACTTAGCTTCCCCTATTATGAACATTGACTTGCTGCTTCTGTGTTGCGGTTGGAAAATAAACAGCAGAATACAATAGCTCACATTTCTCCCAGTGCGAACATTGAAAAAGGAAAGGATCTGTTAGAAGACGGTTCTTTCTAGAACAAAGAATTAAAATCCTCACACTATGCCTTTGCTGCCCATACTGTGAGCAAAGCAGTTTCGGAGCACATTCCAGCTCCAAGCCTTTCATATACCACAGCGAGACTGTATTATTCCCCACCAAAAAAATATTTTAAAACACCTGTGCAGCAACTGGTTTATACATACTCACATGGATGAGTTCCAGAAGCCTGATTTGCTACCCAAATCCCTGTCACTTTGCCACACCCCGAACCTGCTCGCTTGTGTGCTGACAGGCACAAACTTCCCATACATAAAGAGCATCCACTGAAGTTTCTTTAATAGGAGACAAAATGAGTGTTAAAGCAGAGGAAACAGGTGGGCTGGAAAGGCAAACCTGCTCCTGTCATCCAGTTGGTTCAAGTGAAATCAGTGGGTTCTTTGTTGCCCCCAGTGCTACGAAACGCAGGGCAATGCTAAGAAGTAATACCACAAATGAAGCAGCCAGTCCAAATTGATAATTGGAAAGATCACATTGATGCGTTCGTCCACAAAATACACAATCAATCTACTTTACAGTATATCCTGTGAAGCGCTTTGAGACGTCTCGACGACGTGACCAGGCACTATATCAAATGTAAGGATTATTATAAGAGGTGCTCCTCTGTGGTTAGAGTCGAGAGATGACCTTTGCAGGGCAGAGGACAGATGACTTGCACTAAATCTCACTTGCCAATTACTTGATCTAGGAGGACTGAGCAAATAGGAAAAATCCCATGCATGTCACACTGTCTTACAAGTGCTCAGCTCCAGGGTGACGTCAAGACAGATCCGAGATTTTAAAAGTGAGCATGACCTACATGAGTTTCACAGAAAACAACCCTTCACACCGTCTTCCAGCAGTCAGGAGTCAGTTAGTAACCTCAGCATTTTCTAGAGGAGCATTTTTCCGACCTCATTAATTGTTATTTAGCCCTCCAGTCTACAGGGGATGATTACTGAATGGGCCCCTTTCTTTCTTGCCTCCCCCCATTTGCCCTAATTAACCATCTCACAACTAAGGTACAAATTTAAGATGATCACAAATACAATTAAACAGGAAGGTCAGAAAAAAAGTCACTTTGCACTTAAGGTGGCAGGGATAATAATAATCCTTGCATTTGATATAGCGCTTTTTCACGTCTTCCAGACGTCTCAAAGCGCTTCACAGAATATACTGTAAAATGACTTGACTGTATATTTGTGGGCAAAGCGCAGCAGCTAATTGCGCACAGCAGTGTCCCACAAACAATTGTGGATTGAAGTGACCAATTTTATTATTTTTTTGAAGGATTATTATCAGGCATATGGAATAACAATGTGGAATAACTCGCTTGTGAGACGAGTGCTCTAACCACTGAGCTACAGGATTCCGATGCGGAAATCTCTGCCAAAAACTGTATAATAAGAATATTAATACTGTAATAATGATACTTCCATTTGATATCGGCAACTATTATTATCACTATAGTAATACATCTCAAAGTGCTTCACAGAATATACTGTAAAGTATATTGACTGTATAATTTGTGGCCAAAACGCATATTAAAAATATTAAACGCTTAAAGTGTACAGGAAGTCAAAAGGAGAGTGGGATTCGAGTAGGCGGCTCATGTGGAGAAAGAGTTGACTTTTCTGTGCTGTGACAGTCGACGATTCTAAGAATGAGGACCAGTGACCCCAGAAATTCCTTATTTCCTCCTCAGAGCTAAAGCTTTGTTACACAATCAACTCGTTAAATTTCATGTTCCGGATGAGGCTTTCAAAATTCTTATCCCTCCCCTGCCTTACAACATCAAGAAGAACTAGGCTGTACTGCACACAAATTAATGCAACATTAGATCATTTTTATGTAGTGAAACCATAGAATATTCTATCTATAGAGTAGAAGCCAAAACACATTTTGGTTAAAAAAAACACAATGTTGTCTAGAGCAGCTCATCAGTATCACAGACCAGTGTGTGATAAAATGCAGTCAACCTTTCTTTCTAGTGCTGCAGTCATATATAACGGAGGCTTGCAATGAGCAAAACACAGTCAGGTGTGTATGCCATTATGTAACAAGAACACCACAGGAACAGTAGGCTTGGTGACGTCAACCTGAAAACGCACAACTTGCTTGTGGCAATGATCTTCCCACATAATATGCTGAAAGACGTCAATGAACTACAGTGATGTCTTATGAACCAGGTATACACAGACAGGACTGAGGTCTTCTAAACTGAGAGACCTGAGTTCAATTCCAGGCAGAGGGCGAAACCTTGGGCAAGTTTCCTTACTCCACACAGAGCCTAATAATAATCCCTCCAAAACCAAAAACATTAATAAATCGGTCATTTTCAATCTACGACTGTTTGTGGGACATTGCTGTGCGCAATTGGCTGCCGCGTTCGCCCACAAATATACAGTCAATTCACTTTACAGTGTGTTCTGTGAAGCGCTTTGGGACGCCCTCTCGACGTGAAAAGCGCTATATCAAATGCAAGGATTATTATTATCTTACTAGTTACACAGACAGATGGCTAGCGTTCTCTATTAAATGCATTCAATCCATGGGGGGTGGGGGCGGAGGTGCACAGAGGGGAAAGTGAGGGGATTTCCAGAGTAGCTTGACAATCATTTGACATGTTGTCGAGAATGCAAATATCATGGACCATTATCATTCTGCTGGTTAATCATTAAAAATTGATCACACAGCATTTTTTTAAAAAAAACATTGGTTACAGAATACCTTTTTTTATTTCACTTGAACAAAGATTTTTCGGAAGGCAAGCTGATTCGAGGAATAAAAGTCAAGTTACGTTGTAACCCAGGCCTTCAAGATATTTGGGAGAGGTGGAGCAAATCAAAAGAGCAAATGGCAGGTAATGGAACAATTTACACTTACCTCACAGGAGCACACGATATTATGAAGAGTTTTCTTGGTGGGTGTTATCAGTTTTCCAGTGGTCAAACAAAAATTATTTTCACCTGCTCCCGCAGTGACTTGGAAGGTGAAAACCATGAAAATATTATTAACTGGCGAGCTTTCACCAACATCAGCCCAATGTGGTCTGCTGCTTATTGCAGGATATCCTCCAGCATGCACACATATTCACAACACAATCTAGTGTTCCTACTTAAAATGCAACTCACTCCCTCCAAACAATATGATGCAGAGACAGCTGCAACAGAAAACCCCTCACAACCCCTTGTGCATCTGATCCCACTGCTCAAATCTACAATAAATTCACATTTGCCAAGCTGTGTCCTAATCACCACAGAAGTGCGTTCTGTAAATATCTCAATCCCCTTTCACATTGATCCCACAAACACAAATGAGGCATGAAAATCTTCTCAACAAAATAAGGCACAAAACACAAACAAAAATATGCACAACAAAACAGACCTTCTTGAGAGAAATTCCATGCAATCTTAAAGCATCTCTTATTTTAGCTGCAATGTTTTCAAATGAACCCTCTTACTGGCCACAGAATTGGCCAGTTGATAGGTCATCCCCAATCTTTTATACCACAGACAGCACACCTGAATTACCCTGACGTATCAGATTATGCTCATCGTGCAATTCTCAGGCATAATCTCTCAGAGGCTTAGGGATCCTCGGAATCCACCCCCGCTACTTTCCATGGCAACAGCAGCCACTGAACGGCAGCCTACCTCTGACGCGAGCAGACAATTATACAGAAAGCATCACCAGCAGGCCACAAATGTCAGCAGCTCTATCGGTGTCCAAGGCATATTTTTAAAGCTGCAGAGACGCAGCCTGCTGGATTTTCCCCATCCTTATTTCAAAACAATCAATCATTCATTAATTTACAGGATTGCCTCATGTGCTGTAGCTGTTCATGTGCTTGACTCGACAGAGGACTGATGCAGATTAACCAGGAGAAACTCTCTTACAGAAAATTAAAAATGTAGTCAAAACCCAACAGGCACAAGATATTTTAATTTGTATAATTAAGGCAGTGTGACAGAATTCATGTAGGTCAAACCATAGGGAACTCGCAACTTAACTATGTTTATAAATGTTCACCCAAGTCCTATCGAGTCCTTAAAAAATAATTTTTAAAACAAACATGATACATGATGTGCAGACACGTTTTTTTAAAAAAACAATTAGAAATTAAACAATTCTGAGTACCAAGAGGAGTGAGATTGAATAAAATATTGTCTTGAGCATGAGGCAGCTCAGCTCCTCAAAGCTATTTCCAGCACTTACTATTCAAACAGCAGCAATATCCTTAAGCTTGTAATACCACAGGAGCAGTGCTGTTTGGAACATTACATACCTTGTTAGTAACAGGATTCTATTGTACCAAATATAATTATATTATATATGTTCAAAGCCCAAGAGCCTCTTTTTCGGCAAGCCGAGCCTGTTACTAAGTTTGCACATATGGTTCGCTTATAAACCAGACCTACAGCACCTCTCTCCTTCCAGATGTAGAGTAAGTCAAGGGCTTGCCAAACAAAGGTCGTTGTTAAATTCAGGTACTTAACGGTACTTTGGAGAAATTTACTTTCATATAACAGATGGGGAAGCCACAGGTTGATTTGCCAATTTTTACTTGCTCAAAATAACCACTGGTGATAAATATATACTCGGCACGCCGCAAGACAGGTTTTTATTTTAGTGAATCGAGTGTCTCAACACACATGGAAATCCATCATCACACTTCAGAGTTTCCAAGCTAGATAAAAGTTCTACAAATGATATGTGCTTAGCTCTGTAGAATAATTGATATACCGGAGAAGGGCACTTCAAAATTGCAAGGATTATTAAGCGTTATGAAAGAAAAGCATTTAGATTAAAAATTGTGCACGATCTAACAAAGCAACAGAACCAAAAGAAACAGAGGGAGGTAAGGAGAAATTTTTTCACACAGTGAGTTGTTCAGATCTGGAATGCATTGCCTGAAAGGGTGGTGGAAGCCGATTTGATAACAACTTTTAAGAGAGAAGTAGATAATTATTTGGGGAGGACATATTCACAGGGCTATGGGGAGAGCAGCAGGGGAATGGGATTGAATTGGATAGCTCTTTTCAAAGAACTGCACAGACACGATGGTCTGAATAGCCTCCTTCTGTGCTGTATTCAGATAGGAAAAGAGGTTGAGGAATTTACCTTGTTGTTGTTTTGATGGCAGGGAGAAAAACTGTAAAGCAAATGGATTATGGAAGGAGTTTCACATTGGAAAAAACAATGCCTAGCAGTCTCTTAATACAATATATTACATTAAACATTTAACCACAATAAACTGCACTCCAATTCAAAGCCTACACAAGAGCTCTAGAACCACAAGGTCTATGTTCGTACTTGTACGTCATCATACGTGCATAAAACCTATCACATAGACTATCACATACTCTCAAAGCTCAGATGCCCTTTAGAAACCTCCCCACCATGATACGTGAAGGTGTCTGAATCCCTCAGTTGTAAGACACCTTCCTCCTACAATCTGCGTCACTACTGAACATATATAGTCATGGGTCAGAAAGGCTGAAAGTCATAAAGACTGAAAACATTGTATGATTGTCTGTAGGCGAAGTATAGATTTTTATTACATCCTTAGCAACTTAGGTATTCACGTACAGCCCTGTCAAAAAATAAAAACAGACAATATCTTTACTCCTATTTTCAAATGAAGCCAGAGATGCAAATGGAGCAAACCTCTTCACACACTGAACTGTATGGATCACATTAGATATTGCAAATCATTGGTGACAATACATTTGTTGCATTCAATGGATTTTTTAAATGAATATTATTATTTTTCTCACACTCAAGAGGAACTTGAAACAGTTCTGCTTCACCCGAGGACCACGCAACAATGAGAATGCAACTGTGCCGAGCACAAACACTTACAAGTACATGGTCATTACACTTGACTGGGAAGCACTTTGAGTTACTAATATTATAGACACTCTGAAATGCAAGGATTGTTATCCAAAAGTGTAAAGGATTGCACACACAATTAACAATGTACTGTATTCCATTCAAAGGAAATGACGATACAGGACTAACTTTTAAATGCTTCTCTGATTTCTTACCAAGTTAGGCTGTCAATTTGCAAATGACTGAATAGCCAATCCAACATTAGTTTAATTATTTGTTATGAGACCTCTTCAGCACTTGATAAACTAATAAGATCAGAATGCAATTCATTGTTGCTAGGGTAGAGGGCACCAGACAGTTAAGACAAAGCCTAGGAAGAGTACTACCAGTTTAGTATACTCCAGGGAGTATTCTGCCATTTCGTCGCTTTCTTTCTGAGAAAAGATATGTCGTCTTAAGAAGTCTCCACTCATTCTGTTTCCCAGATTGTTTTGCAGTGTGGCTTCATTTCCACAACATTTCGATCCTTCATATCAGTCTTGACGATAATCCTGCACGGATATCATAGAATCATACAGCACACAAGAAGGCTATTCGGCTCATTGTGTCTGTGCCAGCTCTTTTAAAAGAGCTATCCAAATCAATCCCACTCCCCCGCGCTCTCCCCATAGCCCTGCAAACTTGTCCTCCCCAAATAATTATCTACTTCTCTCTTAAAAGTTGTTATCGAATCAGCTTCCCCCACCCTTTCAGACAATGCATTCCAGATCCCAACAACTCGCTGTGTGAAAAAATTTCTCCTCACCTCCCCTCTGTTTCTACTGACAACTATTTTAAATTGGGTTATCAACCCACCCGCCAATGGAAATAGTTTCTCCTTGTTCACCCTATCGAATCCCCTCATAATTTTGAAAACTTCTACAAAGTCTCCTTTTAACTTCTTCTGCACCAACGAGAATAATCTTAGCTTCTCTAACCTTTCCTGATAACTGAAGTCCCTCGTTCCTGGTACAATCCTGGTAAATTTCCTTTGCACCCTCTCCAATGCCTTGACATCCTTCCTAAAGTGTGGTGCCCAGAACTGAACACAGTCTCCAGCTGAGGCCTAACCAGTGTTTGATAAAGGTTCATCATAACTTCCTGACTTTTGTATTCTATGCCCCTATTTATAAAGCCTAGTATCCTGTATGCTTTTTTAACAGCTTTATCTACCTGTCCTGCCAACTTCAAAAATTTATTTATATGAACCCCCAGGTTTCTCGGTTTCTTCACCCCCTTTAAGATTGTACCATCAGCTTATATTGCCTCTCCTCATTCTTCCTCCAAAATGCATCAATTTGCATTTTCTCCACATTAAACTTCATCTGTCTGCCCATTTTACCAGTCTGTCTATGTCCTTTCAATATATCCATATACCTGTAGCCATATTCATTTTCCCAGAACAGATATCTAGAAATCTGAAGAACTGAGCTCAATGTTAGAGAATATTGCCTCTGCGTAATGCTCTGTAACTCTGTAATTGTCTAATATGCTATTATCAGTGGTACCACAGTCCCTTCACCTCGTTTCCTCCCTTGCCTCCTTCAAGGCTGGTCTCAAGACCCTTCTCTTCGATCGTGCCTTTGGTCTCCCTCCCACCTTTCTGCCTTCCCTCATCCCTACACCACCCCTCCCCCATGCTCGGGCCCCGACACCTGACTGTTCAGCGCTTTGGGACATCCTCCCAACGTGAAAGGCGCTCTATAAATGTAATTTTGTTGTTGTTGTTGTTGTATTGGCAGATCTTCACACAGGGAAGGTGACTTTGTGAACAAGGTAACTCCAACCAAGTAGGAGATCAATGATGATTTTCCCATGGCCATCGTAGTGACAATTTGTGTCACTCAGGAGTAGTGCATCCAAAAGGGATGAGGCATGTCCCACCAGTCAAGCTCAGGTCCCGGAGAGGAGAGCATTCTAACAACTACTACACCACCCAGCCATAACATCATAGTGTCCCTTTATCTTGGATTCCTCCCAGGTAATTATTTCCATTAAGCTGTGAATATAAATCAAACGTCAGCAATGGGACAATAATTGCGCTAGTTGATGTGAAAGTAACAGCATCACGAAAAGTTCATGGGAATTCCCACGTATAATTATCTGGGATCACTGCCAAATTCTGAGTCCAACCCAAATTTTGAGGAACCTGTTTCTGCCAGTTTTGCAATTGTGCAGCTTTTCTCTGCCTTGCACTGTATGGAATGATCAAGGGCTACTTTAGCTTCTTTCCTGTCTCTTATTTTCTTAAACCCAAGACATAGTAGTTCCTTCTTGTTCATTCTTTTCATCAAATCTGTTTTTCTTTTCCCACTTTCACTTCTTCCCTTCTAGTTTTTAGTCTTTCTGATTTCTCAGCTTAAACTGTGTTTCTTTACGGCTTGCCTACCATCTTTGTTTGCACACTCTTTTCTCCAGCTTTCTTTCTAATAATAAACATAATCATCTTTCCATCTAATATAGTATGTGTACTTGTATGTCAGGAGGACATCTCAAAACGATTCACAGCATTCATTATGGAGTAGAGCGAGGGTATATTTTGGAGGCAATCGCCTATATTTTTGTAAATATTGGGCTCTTTTAAAAATCGTTCCCTCTTCCCTTTCCCATAGTATATAATATATATATTTACACACACACACATAATGTCCTAGGTTCTATTGTTAGCTCAGTAGGTGAATACACCAGCTTGTTTGGCAACGAGACATGAAGACTAGGAAGGTCACAGGTCCAAACTCTGATCCAGGGCAATGGAGCTGGAAGTGGATTGGCCTCAGCGAACTTGCAAAGGGGGATTGGGGGAAAAATAAATAAGTTATGATTTCTCAATACAGTAAACTCCTGATCCTTATCATCCCAAGGGAAAAGGGCTCAGTGACTAGTTAGCCGGATTGGTGAGTTAGGCATATGTGTAAATGCATAAACAAATGTGGCCAGGATATTGACAGCCTGATGACTTAAGTGGTAATGACAAGTTAAGTCAGGTTCAAGTTATCAGGAGCTTACTGTATTATCTCGTCAGCTCCCTCCTAAAAGGTGAATGACACGTCGAGAAAGTACTCTAATTGGAATCACAGAAAAAGAAAAGCACCCATGAAGTGAGGAGCCTTCCTCCAGGGGATCCCCTATACAACATCCAGACTCGGTAATCTTCAGGCTAGATACGATTCTTCAATCAAAGCCGAGATCTCATGACTCCTCACTCTTTACAAGAGTTTTCTTGGACCAAAAACTAGAGCACTTTTAAGACGTCACTCAGTAATAACACTTCATGTAGAATAGTCACTTTGATCAGGTCCTGGAGGATAGCCTCCACCCATTGAGCTACACCCTTGAGTGAATTAGTACCTTCAGTATGAATCAGCACTTTTATGAGAGGGATTGAATTTCTTTTGTGGGGGGTGGGGGGGAGGGAAGAGAAAAGAGAACGAAGCAAAACTGCTCACAAACCACGGCTTGCATCCAGCAACACACAATGATGGATGAGCAGAACTGTCCAAAGCCCCCATGGCTTTCAAATAGAAGCCACTAATCCTGCACAAAAATAGAAATTAAAATCAAAGAGCGTGTGTGTGGGGGGGTGGGAGGAACTAAAGCTTTGCATGGCGCAAAGAGCAAATTCAAGAAGATGAGGAACTTTGGGAACCCTAAATGTAGCCAACAACCTTGACATCTAGACAGACGAGGTAAAACCAGCAAAACAATTTCTTATCTGTCTCTATTGGCACAGCTCATTCAAATAGCTTTTGAATTGGCAAATGTTGCTTAGCTCTCCGATCAAGCCCGTATTAAAAATTGCAAGAAAAACATTCTCAATTAATAATTGAGCAGAGCTGCTCATAGACAACCAGCTATTTTTCCAGTATGCTGATTTTTTCTTAAGAACATGTACATCCAACACTGCAACCAAAGGATTATTCACTTAAATTTCAGAGCTTGTTTAGTTCCACTCAAGCCTTCTGACCTCGTTCATCATCAAATGAAAAACATGAAAAGCCATGTTAATGCTCAACTTCTGGAGTCCTGTAGCATATTGGTTAGAGCATTCGTTTTGCAAGCAAGAGCAAGTTTCCTTACTCCACACACCTCTGTTTAACTAGCAGTTAACCTGGTTGTGAGTCGATTGGCGGATTGCTTTTCCTGGGATAATAATCCCTTCAAAAAAAAAATTTGCTAAAATAGGAAATAATTCAACTTCAGTTACTATTACAGTCGAGCGCCTGACTTCTGCACACCAGATAACCACCTACCCGTTCAATCGCAATATGGCCACAATTCCAGAAGTAATGTCAGCAATATCCGAACATGCAAAAGCAGTTTTTAATTGTTTTTTGGGAGGTAGAATTTGATGGTTTTGTAAGTACTGTATACACATGCAAAACTCTAAGCAGCCATTATTCTTACAATTTCATACCAACATTGAATAATAATATAATCCTTGAATTTGATATAGCGCCTCATCACGTTGTTGAGATGTCTCAAAGTGCTTCACAGAATATACCGTAAAATGGATTGACTGTCTATTTTGTGGGTAAAACCTCCTGCGCGTTCCCTAAGCCATGGGTCAGATTCCTTGTTCACGTGGCTAGCAATCTGGTGCCAGCGTGATTCAGCTAGTATAAATTCAGCAAGTGTATAGCAACTTGTCTTTATATAGCGCGCTTCACACAGGCAGTGTCTCAGTGCGTTTTGTAGTACAAATTCAGTAGAATTTAGTACATATCCAGTTTGGCAAAAGCTATGTTTAACTTGTGTTTCCAGTGTTTCACACTTTGCTAATTTCATTTAACTTACTATATGGCATCTATTTTTGCTCCACTATGGAGTAAAACATTTTTGGTTCAATTTTATTCCGAGTGATGACCTGATAATTCACACCATTATCAAATTCACACGACAGACAGTCCCAAAAGATGCAGTTGATACGTGATAAGGTGCTATTTCAAATGCAAGGATTATTATTATTATTATATCAAGCTACTGTATGTCTCAAACTTTACCAACCAGCTACTGAATATTGTTTTCAAAATTGACTAACACGTTCAAAACAAGTGCACAAATTTATAGCTGAAGATGCAGACTTCAAGTTCAAGGGGGCTGTTTCACTCAGTTAACAACTCCATGCTGACCTCCTCATTTTATAATCATTTTAAAGTGCAAGGTTGCAATAAAGCCAGTCATCTCCAGAGGCCACTTGTATATTTATCCCATCCCCAGAAGCCTTTGCTTTGTGGATTTACCCCATCCTTAGAGACAGTTAGTGCTGTGGATTTACCTCATACCCAGACTACACTGGGGGTGTGGACTTACCCATCTGGACTGAAGAGCAGTCCACAAATGACAGTAACACAGAGCTGCTGACTGCAAAAAGCAAAGTGGGAGTTTATTTCACAACTGCAGGCGGACATTCTCTTCTGTATGGAAAGTACATATAGGCCAAAGGTATAAAAATGACATCAACAGCCTGCTCTGGAGGTTGAACCGTCAGCCCACCCATGGCGAGTTGCCGAGTAGCACTGGAGGAGGCTTTATCTTAGTCCCTCCATAGGAGAGGAAAATAACGAGTGTTCTGACTTGAAGCAGAGCCGCATATCACCCTTGTGTACTCTCTGAACGCTGCTATATAAATATGTGGCACTGAACAATGAATGTTGAGCCAAGAGGAACAGTCCAGCTGCCTTCATTTTAATAATAATCCTTGCATTTGATATAGTGCCTTATCACGTCATCGAGACGTCTCAAAGCGCTTAATAATAATTCTTGCATTTGATATTGCGCTTTTCACATCGGGAGGACGTCCCAAAGCGCTTCACAGAATACACTGTAAAGTGAATTGACTGTATATTTTGTGGGTGATACGCAACAGCCAATCGCGAACAGAGTATCCCACAAACAGTCGTGGATTGAAGTGAACAATTTATTATTTTTTTAAGGAATTATTATCCCCATAAAAGCGATCCACCAATCAACTAGCAACCGGGTTCCTATTTGCTGCTAAGTAAACGGAGGTGTGTGAAGTAAGGAAACTTGCCCAAAATTTCGCCCTGCTGGGAATCAAACCCAACTCTCTCGCTTGTGAGGTCCACCTTAAAGGTAACAAAACCTTAAGCAACAAGAACACCCTCAAGCATTTCACACTCCTTTTTCCAAAAATAATAATCCATGCATTTGTTACAGCGCCTTAGCACATTGTTGACATCTCAATGCGCTTCACAGAATATATTGTAAAGTGAATTGACTGTATTTTGTGGACGAAACGTAGCACAATTAATTGCACACAGGAAGAATAGCTTGGTCAAGATGGTGAAAAGGAGAGAGGCAGTTTTTCCCTTGGACTGCAGTTTTATCTAAACAATGACAATTCATCAATAAACTAATTGTAAGTATTTTTCATACCACAGCAATATGACACCAAAAACACTGCAACCAGAATCACTGCACACAATCAGATGGTAATTTAGGTTTTCATGGGGAGGGGGTGGGGAGGAGAAGAGGGAATAGAGAGAACGACAAAGAGAGTCCAAAATACTTCTGGGACCCCGCCAACAACTTATTAAAAGCAAAGTTGCACTATTTCATATTTGTCACCATTTTGGTCACTATTGACGTAACTCACAGTTCTGAAACTTTAAAACCTACAGCCTCCAGATTGGGGTCAAGAACTCAGCCACTGGCGGTCATGTTCACAGAAACGTACATCACAGAGAAGAAAAAGGATCAATATGACAGAAGACACAACCCACTTTCGGGGTTAAAGGTCAATTTTACTGCAACATTTTGACTCCCCTTAATCTGGTTCTTGCGAGGATTTCTAGAAAATTCAATTTGTTCTTTGCAATCCACAGCTTGCTAATCAAAGGAACTACATCAGTGCTGCCCTCAAATTCTCTGCAACGCAGCTCTGCAACTAGCCATTAGCTATCTGCTCATTGTCTGTCACACTATTAAAACAGCATAAACAGAAACGCCACACACTTTGCCACTTGCCAGTCAGCACAGTATCAAATCATCTGTGGAAAATAGTATTCTCTTTGGTGCAACAGATTAGTAATAAAGCATCTCTTTGTTACCTTGGTAGCAACAATCTTACAGAATAAAAAATATCAATTGTCATTTTCCATTTCTTCAAACAGTGTGATTTTTAAAAAAAATCCAGTTTAGAAATGCTGCTGCAGAATCATCAGAAGCAAAACACAGTCCCAGCATCAGAAAACTTTTCATATTGAGTTTACCATCTGATCTTAAGGACAAAGGTAAATAGCAGAACATTAATGCTGTGTTCTGTACTTACCACGACAGGCGAGCTTTAACTGTGGCCACATTTCCACAACAGATTTACCCACACACTGAAGTGTGAGCAGGAATTTTTTCCTCCGAGCTCGATTGAATTAAAGTTTACTAATTGCTTCCCAGCACAGCATTACACAACTGAGCTCAAAGCGTTGGTATTCTTCCGTCTACACCGAGTAGTTTCACAGCGGGAACAGCTGTCATGGTTTTGCAAATTTCACATTGGCTGCCACAAGCGACATCACGCAATACCCTTTGGAAAGCACCTAAGTGTAATACAGTGACTAGTTTCGAAACCAGGGAGACCACTTCCTGCTGCACATAATGTGGAGGATTTAACCAACGACATTGCCTCAAAGGGTGCAGCCCAAGAGAAGCCCAGCCCACATCAGCACTTCTGCCAAAAAAAACATACACTTTCAAAACAAAATACATCTGCCTTCTTACAGACAAGTGAGAAACCAGAACACATACACATCCAGATTTTTTTTGTAAATAGCCAGTCACCATTCGAAAGAAAATCAATTCAAAATGTATTCAGCAAAATGCATCGACTCGGATTTTATGGGGTTTTACGGTTTTCAGTTTTTAGGATACAAAAGGCTGGCATTTTTCATTTGTCTTCTATATTTTGCTGTAGGAAGTGTATTAATATCCCTTCTAGATTACTAGTTTGTCTCCAGAGACAAGCCATGCCCCAGGAGGTGTCTCATATCGAAAAATGGACAGTTTTCCTGGCTAAGAATCTTCCAAGTCAGTGTTCTCCGAGTCAGTGCTCCTCTTGTCTCTGCATCCAATAAACCAGACTTGATAGGGAAAGCACACGGAATATAATTTTGCAGCACTTTTCACATGAGGACGACGTCTCAAAGTGCTTGGGAGCTGATTGGGAGCCAGAGTCAGGGAAGGGGGGGCAAAAAGAGCTAAGGAAGGGGGTTGGAGAGGGGGGCGGAGGGGGGACAGAATAAAGGAGATCAAAAGCACAGGTGAAAAGATAAGACTTAAAACAGGTTTTGAAGGTGGAATGAGGTGAGGCAGAGGGATTATGGGATGGTGTTCCAGAGAGGGAGCAGAATGGCTGAAAGCTTGCCCACCAATGGTGGAGTGGATTAGACATGAAGCAGGCCAGTGGTTACTGAGCAGAGGGAACCTTTCATGCCACATTTTTGGGGCTCCTGGACAAAGCAAAATCATGATATAAAAAAAAGACAAAAAGAACTGGAATCACATTAACATTCCCGTCCATGGATCCATGGATGAACACGCTGTGGAGCTTGGCATAAAGCCATGCACACTAGGAAAGCCTTATGATAAATTCTTGGTCTGTGCTAAGTGTGATGATCTCAGCCAAGGGGCAGTGGAGGCCTTGTAACTGGTGAACATTCCCATGCTATAGAGGAAACCAGTGTGACAGACCCCACCCCTCACTTGCCACTTTATGCTGGAAATAGTGTGGATGCCAGATGAAGACAGAATTGGCTGAACTCTGATGGTTGCCATGGTCGAATTGTTTGCCAACAGTCATTGTTCAGACTTGCACATAAAGAATTTGCACTTGGGTGAAGTATTGAGGGCCGCTAATACTTCTTAAGCAACACACCAACACAAACTGTCAAGTTTGGGGATGGGGGGTGTGTGGGAAGAGGCAGGAAGAAAAAACTCAGGACAATTCTTGCCCAGTATTGTAGAAATCAGTGTAAAACAAAAACTACATTGTTTTTTTCAAGCTCCTTCTATGGGTGAGTGATCTTATTTACAGACTAGATCAGAGGTTCCATCTCCAGTTTTGACACAAGCAAAGTACGGCTTCTCCACTTTCTCCGAGTGCCCCAGGTTAGGTGAGTCTCAGGTGGCGTTCCCGCATTTAATCACCATCAAGTCACTGTTCATGTGAGAAGGTTGTCCAAGGATAGATAGGATCCGGTTTGGATACAAGGCCCACCTTGGTCTAAAAATCATGGTCATTATTTGTAAGGAATAACGAGCACTTGGATGAGGTACTGGAAGGCACTCATAGCCTATGGAACTATCCCCAAGAAATATGAAGAGAAAGGATACGTTATCATTATTATAATTGGCATTATGTGTACAAGTTTGCTACATTTTTAGCTCTTTAAACATTATATTTACAATGTAATCAGTGTTTGTATAACTATTTATTTATATATTTAGGTGCCCTTAAATACACTAAAAATTTAGTGAAGAGTACAACAGCAAGTTTGCACAATAACCCACCTCCCACCACAAAACAAAAAAAACATGGTTTACATCACACCATATCCGTAAAGAAATGAACATCTTTGTTGACCGTTTATTTATAATCCTTGCTTTGATATAGTGCCTTATCACGTCTTCAAGACGTCTCAAAGTGCTTCATAGAATTTACCGTCAAGTGTAGTAACTGTATATTTTATGGGCGAAACAATTGTGCACAGAAGAGTCTACAAATGGTCATTGATTTATTATTATTATGAAGGGATTATTACCCCCGGAAAAGCGAGGGAAAAGTTTGAAAAGTAAAAGTTTGAACAAGTATAAAGTGAGAAAAGATTGTTTGTTTGGTCATTTAAAATCTCCAGATCATGTCTGTAGATGTGTATGGATGCTAAAATTGACCAACATCAGTCCAGTAGTCTCATCAGCCAAGAGAAGTCTATGCACTCCAGTCAAGTTAGTCAAGGGATCTCCTTGAATGACATCACTTTTCAGACTGATTGTGAGTGACCTCATCTTTGCTTTGAATTGCTATCAAGTTTTTTCTGTAGAAAAGCAATAAACACACCGGTGACAGGAAATGCCACTTTGGTTCAGTTGGTAGCACTTTCACTTCTCCATTTTAGCCCCACCTACTATAAGAGTCATGCATTGCTTCACATAAAATATTAAAATCAAGGTCTCATCTACTTATTCTGGTGGGCATTAAAAATCCAATGGTACAACTATAAGGGTTTTCCTGCCGACATTGCTGCCTCCCTCACCCACATTCCCCACCCCCCCCCTCACCAAAGGCTAATTTGTCATCACATAAGGTGCTGGATGAAATGCTTCTGCAATAAACAAGCAGCATTGCCTTTAGATTTCTGTGAAGAGTAATAGAGCAACCAATGATTTGTGCAACTGTACTGTAGATGTTCTTCCCTCATCACGATCTCAGTAAAGCACAACGGAAGGCATTTGAAATGTTCATACTATGTGCCCCTGAACTGTGAAAAACACCTCACAGTATAATGATATATTTGGTGCTATTTCAGGCTGTTTAATAACCAAGGGAGGGAGAAGGAAGTGGAAAGAAGCACTAGTGGCAATACTGATGGGAGCAATTCTAGGTTATGAATTACAATTATCTGAAAAAAGCATGTATGATTTTTACTTTCTCATACTGATACCCAAAACAGAGAGGAGAATAAACATCACTTTAATTTACGTACAACCTTTCCCATTAGACTCAGAGCATTGTGATGGATATTCAAATATCAGAGTTCAATACCGTTGCAATCATTGACTATTTAGCAACTGGTTGCGAGCACTAAGTCTTAGTGCAATACTCTCCAGTTGATGTATTCATCAAGTGTACAGAATGAATAAAAGCAGAGGTTTACAGATAATTCCTCAGTCAAGAATGTAAATAAACACACCGAGGGTAAACAATGGTAACATTTGCAGAAGGCAACATCTGATAATGCACTTGGTTGTCAACTTTAGATTTTAGATTTGACTAATTTTAAAGTCAAAATTTTGTAATTTGAATAACAGCTAAAATCTTCAATTTAGTCACCATTTATCTACAATGGTTAAAACTAGGCAGCTGAAAGAAATATCCTGATTTACCTCATTTCTATGTCAATTCACCAGTAACACCACCATGGTTCTGCCATCAATTAGATGCTGGAAAAATCAGAACCCAAACTTTTGAAAACTACCTACAAATCAACTTATTTGTGAACTGGAAAGATAACTTTAAATCTGACTTTTGTTACCTAGAGTTATTTTAGTCAATCGACTAACTACTTCACACCATTCAGAAAAAGCACCAAAGATTTCACTCCTCTAGTTTAGCTTATTTGATCAAGACTATAGAAACGCATTTTTTTAAAAAAAACTCAAGCGGGAAGACCATAGCATTTTGCGAAAAGCAAAAAGAGCAACTCAGGAAGTAAAATGCAGCGCTTATGCAGGGAATCCAATGTACATCATGGTGACTTGAGAGGTCTCTGCTCCAACCTGAGATCATCTCGGAGCAGAGTTATTACAGGTCACTCTGGTTTACACAGCATTGCCAGCACAAAATGCACTTTACATACATGGAGTCCTGTAGAGTATCGGTTAGAGCACTTGCCTCACAAGCGAGAGGACCCAGGTTCGATTCACAGGCAGAGCAAAACCTTAAGCAAGTTTCCTTACTTCACACACCTCTGTTTATCTTGCAGTAAACAGGAAAGAAGGAACCCAGTTGTTAGTCGATTGGCGTATTGCTTTCCAGGGTTAATAGTCCCTTAAAAAAATGTGGTCACTCAATTCACAACTGTATGTGGGAAACTGCTGAGCGCATTTGGCTGCCGCGTTTCACCCACAAAATACAATCAATCCACTTTACAATATATTCTGTTTGAGACGTCTCAACGACATGAAAAGGTACTATATCAAATGCAAGGAATATTATTATTATACGATTACATCCCAAGGTGCCTTTTCTGGTGATTGTGTAATTTACGTTGTGGTTTTTCCACTCAATCTCTTCAAGCTCGATGTCTATACTAGAATTGGAATTCTCATTTAGGAAGCATTGGACTATACTGCTACCAGAATCAACAATTGACTGAAACGACTTTACACAAGGATAATCAACAGGAAAGGTGATTAATTTCATTCTCAAACCACTCAATGCTGCAAAGGGAAGAAAGTATTCTTGAAGGATTAGAATAATGGGGCAAAGAGATTTCTTTATTCAAGGCTATCTTATGAATTTGACAAAACCATGTTTGACAATTGTTATTGAGTATGTTTTGAGATCGTTTTACCATCTATGTTTTGGTCAGTCTTCAGATACAAGTCTTCACTTAGGAGCATAGGAAACATGAACACGTGAAGTCCATTTCAGCTTATTGAGCCTGTTCTACCAGTTTATTAGGGCTTGGCAGACCTTTCAAGCATAATGCACTGCCCTTTTGCCATACCCTTGAATAGCTCCACTAGCCAAGTATCTGTCTATCTCTCATTTTAAACATCCTTACTGATTCTACTTCCACAACTTTCTGGGGCAAAGCCTTCCACATCTTCACAATTCACAACTGTTTGTGTGATAGTTTTGAATTGGCTACAGATAAATTGTGATACTTGGCAGCAGAAGTCTTGTCTTTTTCACAAGAATCTCACACAACTTATCTTCTCATTGTAATGGAGGAGGAACACCAATGACAAATAACTCCATATCACATCATTCATCTGGGCTGGCTATGCAGACACAAACATCAAGACAGACATTAAATTCCTAATTGGTCATGCCTTCCTCAAAAGGTGCAGTATTGCACAAGTTTATCTTTGCAATTTGTTATAGTTTCCATTGTCAAAACCACTGCTAGTTTTGCCTGGAAACTACAAATTATCCAACAATTACCTGGTCACACAACTGCCTCGTGATGTGTTTCCACCAGTAATATACAACACGTTCTTCTTCTGGGTGTTCACAGCAACCCAGCTTCTAAATACCCTCAGCTACATTTAAGGGGCTGAGTAGCAACGAACAACCCCCTTAAGTTCCAATTATATTGGCTTCAAAGAAACACAAGCATTCTTTGTGTATCAGCAATTCACTGCACACTCGCTGATGTGCTCCAAAATACAGTAGAACCCGATTACAACATGCTGTTACAACACAAGTTCACCTAAAGTGTAAGTGAAGTGTGAACCCCCACATTTACTTAACAAAAAGTACAACATGCACAGTGCGCAAGATGTCATCAGTGACCTGACTGAAAGTTGTTTGTTTGGGCTTCCCACATGCCAACCAGCAATTTGAAGCAACAATGGAGCCAGCTGTCTTTCTGCCCATTATGGAGAGTGAATATGGAAGTGCTGACCAGCAGTCGTGCACTGGTATGAGGCAGGTTGAGATTTTATGGACACCAACCACAAAGTTATAACAGGACTTAACTATACCTATTGCAACACAGAAGCCTGAGCATGCAGTGTGTGTACGCCACTGTTCCATTGTGGATTTACCCTACGTATAAGTATGTGACGGGCTCATACATTGGGTCAATCCATTTAATCTGATAAGCACATTAGGCACTTTCAGAGTGAGCCACGACATGTAATTTATACTCACATAGCACCTTTCAGGTAGGTTTGAACACCAAAATGTTTCATGACAGTGAAGATCCCCAAGCAGGGAAAAAAGGAGGGAAGGGTGAGGATGCGGCAAGTAGCAGTCACCAGCAGCAACACAATAGAACTACAACTTACATTAAACAATCGTGGGGAGAGAGCAGGGTAGTGGGACTGATTGTGTAGCTCTTGCAAAGAGCCGCCACAGGCATGATGAGCCGAATGGCCTCCTTCTGTGTTGTAATATTCTATGAATCTATGATTAACAGGAAATACTTAGCTTAGCATGTAACCAGACAAACCTGTAGCCATAAAACAGTCATTTTGCAATGGAATGCTGCACAAAATAAAAGAAATTGAAAGGACAAATGAACTGTGCACCATTTGCTGCCATGTTTCACCCACAAAATATGCAGTCAATTCACTTTACAGTATATTCTGTGAAGCACTTTGAGACGTCTCAATGACGTGATAAGGCGCTATATCAAATGCAACGATTATTGTTATATTATTATGATCATAAAGGTCTAAATACACATTATTCACAATCTGGATTTGAGGCACTAATTTCTATTTGTGAATATTGAAAGCCACCTAAATTGTGATGTCTTGGGGGGAAAAAGGCTTATTGAGATTCCTGAAAGCTAGCAAAGTCCCAAAAGGCCCAGGTTTTAACATTAATCTCTCCAGACTATGCATCGAGGATGGCAGTACATGTCTATGAACTGAGCAATTTGATGCAGAAAAGCACAATTCTTCACAAGAGCACCTTTCCAGTGTGTAGATTGCTGAACAGCAGAGTGCTATACAATGACCTTTAGCATTTCTGACAACAACATTTTGATACAACAGAAGTAATGCTGTATTTTATCCCCTGCTCACGGCTAGATGAGTACAGACGCTCAGCATGAACACACAATATGTTTGCCTTGCAGGATATAAACATAACCTCTTCCACAATTTAATCAGGAGACTCCCCACTTCCGCTCACCACTCCCTGTGCTGCCCCCTCTCCCTGTGCTGCCCCTCCCCTCTGCCCTCTCCCTGTGCTGCCCCCCTCTCCCTGTGCTGCCCCACCCCCCCTCTCCCTGTGCTGCCCCGCCCCCTCTCCCTGTGCTGCCCCCCTCTCCCTGTGCTGCCCCACCCCCCCCTCTCCCTGTTGCTGCCCGCCCCCCCTCTCCCTGTGCTGCCCCCTCTCCCTGTGCTGCCCCACCCCCCCCCTCTCCCTGTGCTGCCCCCCCTCTCCCTGTGCTGCCCCCCCTCTCCCTGTGCTGCCCCACCCCCCCCCTCTCCCTGTGCTGCCCCCTTCTCCCTGTTGCTGCTGTCCCCCCCCTCTCCCTGTGCTGCCCCCTCTCCCTGTGCTGCCCCACCCCCCTCTCCTGTGCTGCCCCCCTCTCCCTGTGCTGCCCCCCTCTCCCTGTGCTGCCCCCCTCTCCCTGTGCTGCCCCCCTCTCCCTGTGCTGCCCCACCCCCCCCTCTCCCTGTGCTGCCCCCCCTCTCCCTGTGCTGCTGTCCCCCCCCCTCTCCCTGTGCTGCCCCCCCTCTCCCTGTGCTGCCCCACCCCCTCTCCCTGTGCTGCCCCCCTCTCCCTGTGCTGCCCCCTCTCCCTGTGCTGCCCCCCTCTCCCTGTGCTGCCCCCCTCTCCCTGTGCTGCCCCCCTCTCCCTGTGCTGCCCCCCCCCTCTCCCTGTGCTGCCCCCCTCTCCCTGTGCTGCCCACCACCCCTCTCCCTGTGCTGCCTCCCCCCTCTCCCTGTGCTGCCCCACCCCCTCTCCCTGTGCTGCTGTCCCCCCCCTCTCCCTGTGCTGCCCACCCCTCTCTCCCTGTGCTGCTGTCCCCCCCCCCCTCTCCCTGTGCTGCTGCCCCCCTCTCCCTGTGCTGTGTCCCCCTCTCCCTGTGTTGTGTCCCCCCCCCCTCCCTGTGCTGCTGCCCCCCTCTCCCTGTGCTGTGTCCCCCCTCTCCCTGTGCTGTGTCCCCCTCTCCCTGTGCTGTGTCCCCCCTCTCTCCCTGTGCTGCTCCCCCCCCTCTCCCTGTGCTGTCCCCCCTCTCTCCCTGTGCTGCTGTCCCCCCTCTCCCTGTGCTGTCCCCCCCTCTCTCCCTGTGCTGTCCCCCCCTCTCTCCCTGTGTGCTGTCCCCCCCTCTCCCTGTGCTGTCCCCCCCTCTCTCCCTGTGCTGCTGTCCCCCCCTCTCCCTGTGCTGCTCCCCCCCTCTCTCCCTGTGCTGCCCCCCCCCTCTCCCTGTGCTGCTCCCCCCTCTCTCCCTGTGCTGCCCCCCCTCTCTCCCTGTGCTGCCCCCCCCCTCTCCCTGTGCTGTGTCCCCCCTCTCTCCCTGTGCTGTGTCCCCCCTCTCTCCCTGTGCTGCCCTCCACCTCTCCCTGTGCTGTCCCCCCCCTCTCTCCCTGTGCTGCCCCCCCCCCCCCCCCTCTCTCCCTGTGCTGCTCCCCCCTCTCTCCCTGTGCTGCCCCCCCCCCTCTCTCCCTGTGCTGCCCCCCCTCTCTCCCTGTGCTGCCCCCCCCCTCTCTCCCTGTGCTGCCCCCCCCCTCTCTCCCTGTGCTGCCCCCCCTCTCTCCCTGTGCTGTCCCCCCCCCCTCTCTCCCTGTGCTGCCCCCCCTCTCTCCCTGTGCTGCCCCCCCCCTCTCCCTGTGCTGCCCCCCCCCCTCTCCCTGTGCTGCCCCCCCCCTCTCTCCCTGTGCCCCCCCCCGTGTTAATGGCAGGCTTCCCCCCCACCCTGTGCAGAGCTGATGGTCGGGGGGGGGGCAGCGCCGCGGCCCTGCGGCTCCTGGTCAGTCAGACCCAGTCAGTCCGCTGGTCAATCCGGAAGTAGTCGGGCTGCCGCGGTTCAGAGAAAACGGGAAGACACCGGATCAGCGGAGAGAGAGAGAGAGAGAGAGAGATGGCAAAGCGGCCACGGGAGCGGGACTGACCTGGTGCATTGGCCCTGGAAACGATCGACCGGTTCAGACTAAAGCCAGAGCCTCTGCTCTGCTCTCATCCCCCCACTCCCCCCCTCTCCCTCCCACTCCCTCCCAGAACAACACAATTCCACATCTTACCGCCGCAATTTATTTCATACAGTACCACAAAATAACAATGCAGAGCTTTGCACTCATTGTGATCCCTCGGTTGGTTGGTTGGTTGGTGGGACTGGACGGGGTGGGGTGGGGTGGGGTGGGGGCTCCACCCTCGCACGGTCAGTCACTACACGATGCACTTGCGTTCCGCATTCATTTGTAATGTATTTGTGTTGCTTGTTGGCTTACCCCAGGCCGACACTCCCTCCAGCCTCTCCCACACACGCGGGTACGTGTGTACAGCTGTCAACATCTGCCCTCAGACCCATTCCGAGCCTATTTGAACCCAAACGGAGCAGCGTTTCACTCTTCAGTTGCGTGTAGATTTGAAATGAATTATGTATATATTTTTTTTTGCAAAACAATTTAGTTACGTCTCACATCAAGTAAATGCGATTCACGAGACCTGGACTGAAGTCACTCATGAAATCCACGCCATGAGCTTCCCATAATGTGATCCAACATCAATAACTCTCCCCACCAGTCGGTAACGCCGGAGGGAGGATGTTACAGCACTGGTATCTGAGCCTCTGGCATCAGGAGGAGACCAGGGCAATCCTGGCAGCTGCTTGTGAAGGCTATCGATTTTTTTCCCGGACATTTCCTTCTCTGCCCTCCCCAAGCCACTGAATGACACACACTAAAGCTGAAGGGAAGGTAGTGCCCCCACTACCTCACCCAACTGGCCATCCTAAACACACTGAGACCTCGGCAGCAACTGTTGACATGTTACTTAGCCATAGTCCGCCAACATCATGTCCTCAACATACACACATATATTCACTCTGTTGTCAAAACCCCTGAATAGTGATAGGGAACACCAAACAGTTAGAACAAGGAGGAGGTCATTTGGCCCTTTGAGCGTGTTCTGCCATTTTAATCCTATTTCCTCATCTTTCCCCACATCCCTCAATACATTACCGTCTGGCTTTAAAACATCCCACTCAATTCTGCATCTGATTTATTTGCCGCCTTTGCCTGGGGCACTGAAATGAACTGTAGCAGCCTTACTATGTTTACCTGCAAGTGCACTGTCACTACACTTTATAGTAAATCCTGTGAAGCACTTTGACAATGTGATAAGGCACTACATTGAATGCAAGTATTATTAGTCCTGTAGAGTATCGGTTAGAGCACTCGCCTCGCAAGCGAGAGAATCTGAGTAAGATTCTCAGGCAGGGTGAAATCTTAGGCAAATTTCCTTACTCCACACGCCTCTGTCTGCCTAGGAGTAAGTAGGAACCTGGTTGTTAATTGATTGGTCGATCGCTTTTCCTGGGGAAATAATCCCTGCAAACAATGTTTTTTAAAAAATTGGTCACTCAATCCATGACTGTTTGTGGGACACTGCTGTCCACAATTGGTTGCTGCATAGAGTCCTGTAGCTTTGTGGTTAGAGCACTCACCTCGCAAGCGAGAGGACCTGGTTTTGATTCCCAGCAGGACGATATGTTGGGCAAGTTTCCTTACACAGGTTGTTAGTCGATTGCCAGATTGCTTTTTCGGAGTTAATAATTCCTTCAAAGTAACTAAAAATAATTTGGTCACTCAATCCACGACTGTTTGTGGGAAACTGCTGTGCAAAATTGGCTGCCACGTTTTGCCTACAAAATATTCTGTGAAGCACTTTGAGATAGGTGAAAGGCACTATAAAATGTAAATTTTGTTGCTTGCTGTCTCAAAGATGTGATAAGTCGCCATATTAAATGCAAGGATTATTATTACTGCATTGACTTGGAGGTCAGCACAAACCAGGAATCTAAAAATCTGGGCCCTTCATGCACTGTATATACATTTAACCACTGACATTAATTATGGCAACATTTAAGACATCAGCAAACAAATTAGAACTAGCACAATTTCATAATTAACTGGACTTTGAACAAAAAATAATATCACATTCGATGGAAATCAAATCTGTTCAAAATTTCAATTAATGAAAAAAGCTAATAATAATAATTGTTGCATTTTCATTGTCAGGAGGACATCTTAAAGTGCTTCACAAGGTAAAGGGTAATGGTGTAGGCTGCAGTGGCAGTCTACACCAATTTTATGCATGTCTCATAAATAGCAATGAAGTGAGTGACCAAATTTATTTCGTGGATTGTTGTCCATGACACTGGGAGAAACTCTCTTCTCTTTACAATAGTGCTATGGGATGTAGGTGTAGCCTGACTCGGTTAGGAGCACTCTTGAC